>NC_141616.1:30021151-30621151 GCF_047967505.1 Dipteris shenzhenensis
TGAGGGAACACATGCACTTTTGAATAAGTTATTATTTTTTGCTACTAAAATGGGGAATTTATAAATCTTTTATTGTTTTGTATCGCTCGCTTTTTTTGGCTCGCTCGCTTTTTGGTAATCCTCCTACGTTACGTGAATATTCTCCTATAAGAAAGGAATCTTCGATGTATCTTTCCATTCCCATGTCCAAACCCCATCATGGTATATATCATTGGAAAGCCATCAAAGAGTAGGTTCTAGAAATGCCAAGTCCGACAAGTTTTGACCTAATCTGCAAAAAATTATCCATGCCCCCCTTTTCTGAGAGAATATTCTCAAGGGAAGTCCTTAGAGGGCCCCAAAATGAGCTCCCAATTTCCCTAATGCCAACACTAGTGAGTGTTGGTATATCAACACTATCAAAAGAAGTGTCAATATATACCCACACTAGTACAAATTTTCCAGACCGACGGAATTATAGAACATTGGCTGCAATAAGACCTAAAAAACAAATTTGCTACAAATTTTATCATTTGAAAGATTAAAAATATAAGACTATGTACACCAAGTTTGAGATCAAAATACTCATGTATTCATGGTGAATTCAATATACAAATGTACATAATCCCGCTATAAAAAGTGAAAGGGGCAAAGATAAAAAGCGTTGTCCATGGAAAAAGGATTAATAAATAGGATTTACATCAAGGGCTTTATCTTGAGCCAAGTCTAGAGTGCCAAAGAAGTCAATCTCTAACTATGTAGTCAATTGATCACCTATATCATCATTGTTATAGTACATCTACCTAATACATATCCTCTAACGCATCCTCTTCAATGATATTGGGTTATACATGAGCCCCATTTCCTTTCCCACTGCCATGATCTCCACCTTCCATCATTACAATGTCATTATATGCACTTTCTTCTTGGCCCATATTGTGATTTTCATCTTCTTCCCTAGATCCATCAATATCAATTGAATCCATTGGTGGCATCTCCATATCCAACCACAAACCACCATCATGGGTCAAAACGATCTGGATAGAAGGACACGTATGTTGAAGATGCAAATTAAATGCCATCAATTATATATTAATAGTGGATGATTAATTATATATGAACACGTACCAAATCTCAAAAACAAAGGAATTTCCTTAATTAATTCATTAGTATGTACCTACTCACAATGCTTAGAACGAACAAATGTATCACTCTCATTGGTCCACAATTTGGAGGAGTCAATGGTAAAGAAACCACTATTGTCTTTTTTGACTATAGCATTGGGACCATGGTAGATAGTTCTAAACCATTTTATATCAAGAATGAAAATATTGAATTGTCTAAAATCATCTTTATAGATTCTGTGTACGGTCCCACAATAATCTAATTGTGAGGAGAGAATATTGGTATCAGAAGCACTCACTCAACTATCTTTTACGAAGTTGGCCATGACTCCACAATCATATGTGACTCTCTTTGAATCGATGCATTCCACATGAAAATGGCATCCATATGACCATAATGCATTTTACTTTTTGTACTACAAAAGGACATAATTAAAACAATGAGGATGCATTCTCTTAAATTGATTGGGACCATGAATAAATTGATTGAATCAAAAGGTAAGAAGCTTACTTGTACTAGGCATCCTCATGCAAACTCTTGCTCTCGCTCGGTTACTATCTCTCCATCATCTTCGGCTTTATGAAGAGCCTCTCCATCCACCTGCCTTCAAAGAGGGTGGTGGTAGATAAAGTTGACCTTCACGTACATGATGGTCAAGCGGAATGTATCGATCATGACCTTCATATACAAATTTCCTCATATGTTTGGAGTGTTGTGCAAGCTCATTCAAACCACCACCACAAATAGGACAAGCATGGTACCCACTTATAGCAAGTTCTGTATGCATGCATAAAAAGGTCATTATAAGGCATTCATATATCACATCACAAGCCATAAAAATATTAGTGGGCATGCCCAGATGTTCAAGGATGTACCTGAGCACTCCCCATATCCTGGAAAGTCATGCATGGTCTGCATCAAAATTCCCCTAATGGAAATGTCTATGGTACGCCTAGGAGCTCTAGGTCAAAGACACGTATGCCTCTCCATAGGATCTAGAGCTTCTTTATCAAATGTTCCATGTACACATTTATATCCTTGGCCGTGTCCTTCCTTGGTACAAGTAGGGCAAGCATGAGGTGTCCCTTCTTTATTGTTAGCCATGGTGGGATATTTTAATTCACCAAGTCTATGGGCCATGTTGACCAAGACGTCAAGTACAATCTAAAAGGGTTGACGCCATCCATTGCAAGACTAAGATGTAGGTTATATGGCTACGTCGCAAAGTCTGGCCATATGTTGTCTATGTGCCTCCAAGCAGCATAGTCTGCAAACATCCTCAAAGTGTCATCAGTGGACTCGTGTGTAGAATGCCATGTCATCAAATCCACTCTGGACGTGCATATGAACATGTAATGTATTCTGGTGATGATGGTAAAGTGTCTCAAGACATTTATTGGGATTGTCTCACCCTAAAAGTGTTGTCTATAACACTATGCCTCAGACTCAAGACAACTAACCAACCCCCATGCTCATGACACAAGAGAATACAATCATTAGGACAAGTGTGGATGGAGTGTGGATGGTGGCATAATCTAGCCCAACGATTAACAACATATTTTTCACGTGGATGGTGTCATAATCCAACCATTGACAACATATTTTTCACTTGTCTCTTGATGCAGGCATGGCATTTGGAGCAGGCAACATCTTTTGGAGAAACCTATTGCAATTATTATATGCAAGAAACTTTAAGACGAGATACTAGTAAGTTAAGATCCAAACATCAATCAACCTTATTAAGGCCAATAAACTTGTGTTTGACAAACCATACTTTACTTGCAATTTCAAGATCGAGAGGTAAGCCTATAGTTTTGATGTCCGAGCATCATCATACAAGAGCGTCGATTGCAGCTCTTGCACCATGGCCTCAGACTCAGATATCACGTGCACATGCGACATCATGCCTCTAAAAATAGAGTCCATCATGTCCACCATACCCTCTTCATCATATGGGACATCGCAGAGATTATCCCCATGGTCCAAGTGTGCAAATACCCATGATCCCTCGTTGCAATAACAAGGTCTTTAGTGTCCATTTTTAGTGTCTAATGAGGCACAGATTCCCTAGGTTGACGTGGAGATGACGGAGCAATCACAAGAGGGCACGTGGCCATGTGGTAAGATGCATGATGACAGAAGTGTTCTATGAGGTCTTGTCCCAGCTGCAGCCATGCAATGCCCTATCATCAAGGAGGGGTATTGGCGATCTGGAATGCAGTCTTTTGTCACTATTCTACATGTACCTGTATCATTCCTCATATTCTTCATCACTCTATCAATTGTTTCAACGTCCTTGACCTTCCTTGCTCTCTTTGCATTCAGCTCACAGCTTCTTCTTATCGCTATGGTGATAGCGCACACAGTTTCATCCCATCCTACCACTAGTTTATATCAATTCTTAGTCGATCGATGCGCAATTGCAAAGGTTGAGGATTAGGAGCTTCACCAGCATCGATTGGTTGAAGGTGAACATCCAGCAAATGGCTTCGGCACTTTGTTAGCAGTTGGTAGTTGGATCAGCTGTGGAGTTTTTGGGTGAAAATCGGGTGCTTACAAAACTAATCTATCACCGAGCTGTTCTTGCCTATGGACAGGGACTTGATGGTGCAACTTCGTGTTCGACTGACGATATGGTGGCGGAGTTTGGCAACCTAGCTTAGGGTGAGTACAAGTTGAGTGCTTGCAAGGATGTTCAAGTTCATGATCTCTATCGGCAGATTCTCGAGCCACACTCTGTTTGCAAGCCAAAACATATACGATTTCTCCTAGGACTCGTGGGATGATCACGGTAGCGGAGTAGAGACAAGTGCCTTGGGCATGAATTTTGAAGAAAAGAATCCATGCAGAGACACAGGGGGTGGCGACGGCGGTGGAGAAGAAAGAGGCTATGAATTCAAAGATTGACCAAATTTTGAAAATTTTGTTCCCCTTACAGCTTTCCTCTATTGTTCCCCAAAGGAATACAGCACTAATTTTCACCCCGGAGCCAGAAGGTCATCTGCAGGACGTGGATGAGGGCCCATCCAGTCAAGAGCATAAGAAGTAGAGGCATCAAGGTCCTTGTGGCATGCAAGGAGTGTCGGTGATAGTGCTTCCTTCTATTTCCCCCCTTACTCCTTCCCATGCAGTTACAGCATCAACAGGGGTTCCTTTGAGTTTGCTAAGTAGTGAGATATCATCAACGTAGCTCAGTGTGGTGCCTCCAATTCCCCCACCAGTGATTTTCAAGCGGGTGATCATTTCGATGGCACTCGAGACAACTGTGATGGGTACTTCATCGGGGAACCCTATGGGTGGCAGTTCCATCACTCGAAGATGGCTAAAGCATCTCCAGCGCACAACAGCAACAATGGTGGCAACTTCCACTGCGGCAGTAGAAGTGATAGAGGCATTTCAGGTTACTCCAGCAAAGGACATCATTGCGATTTTTGCACCTTTGGTGGTCTCTCCAACACCATCGACTGGATTAACCTTGCGGCTGCAACTGACACATGTGCAACTCCAATTTTGTACACAGCTCCTAGCACATCTGGCGATGCAGTGTTCTACGGGGACCGATTCCTCTCGTGGGAATGCACTAGAGACTGAAGTTCTTCAGCTACTACGAAGTGAAAATGAGGCACTACGAAGTCAGAATGTGAGGATGCAACAATTGGAGGAGCGGGTTGCAATTTTAGAAGCCCATGTGTAGGTAATAGAAGCTCACACACAACAATTGCACGCGGAGTACATAGGGGGTATTCATTGCGAGCTATTGCAATGTACTACCGATGCACTGACTAAATATTTGTGAGCTTTCCCTAGCACGATCAGCATCAACATGGAGCAGATGGATTCGCTCCTTGCGTCTTTGCAACAAGGAGATGTTCGAGTAGAGTGGGATAAACAAACTGCACAATGGCGAGAAGCAATGGTTCCGTTGATGTGTTGGGCTATTGTTTTGCACCAATGCCAACCAGATGTAGATGGTGATGTGGGTGCCGATGTGGGGTCAGTCCTGCAAAGTGGTCCGCAGGTGCACATAGTCTCCAGTCTGATGGGTTCAAGTTCTTTAGTAGATGGGAGTGATAATGCAGATAAGGAAAAGGGGTTGGTTGCGGAATCAACACTTATTGAAGAAGATTTCCATGCAAATTATGAAGAGTTGGCTCAAGAAATTGTGGAAGATGTTGCTCGCTCAAGGAATAAGGTACAGGTTTTGAAGGAACAAAGGCGTTCCCTATGTTTTTTGTTGGAGCTGTGCACCCACTCCTTCAGCATGTCCCTGCCTCCTCGCCCTCCTTGGTGGAAATAAGTAGATCGTTTTTGCAAAAGTTTTACAATAAGCATACTCATTTGCTTCATCTGCCTCATCCTCCTTATGAGCCGATTGTCATCGAGCACCCAACTACACAAGAGGAGTGCTAGGAACAACAACTGTCATGGGGTTCATGGATTGAAGAGGTACTTCCTCTTGAGCAGTGGCCTGAGCATCAGCCAGTGGATTGGTCTAAACCACATCCATAACAGGGGTTGATGGATATGGAAAAAGAACGACAGTTAAAGTTGTGGTTTTGGAAGAGACAATTGGATACTGTTGAGGCACAATCGAGTGAAGCTGACTCTACGAAAAGCGGTTGAGACCGGATTTGAGTGAACGAAGTGATGCGGGACCGAGAAAAGTTGGTGTTCTTGGTGCACACTTGCAATCTTGTTCGAGTAAGAGTCTAGATGAGCGGGGGCTTTTGGGTATCCTCGCAGTTTGAAGAGCACCTTGAGTGACCTGTGCTCTTTTGCACAAGTAGGCAGCAACAACAACAGACCAATTCTTACTTATTCAATGAATATAGATTCGGAAAGAGATGCTTGTTTTCATGTGTTCTTAGTGATTTAGTTGTGATCTTCTTAAGTTGCACCTTGTTCTTTGCCGAGGCTTTGCCCAAAATGATTGTTGCACAAAATACACACACACATTTTGATGCTTATCATAGGGGATGTGTATCTATCGTGGGTCCGCACAGTCCACCGTGTTGGCCATGTGTTATTATATAACCATGCGGGTTTGCAACACTACATGGGCTAGCAGCAGTGACTGCTGTGAGGGGTATGCGTGGGTAGGTTAGATGCAACTGCCGACGGTTCTCAAACAGTTCCCAACCGCTGTCTTGTAAGCATGCTATTACTAGCATTCTGACTCCATTCATTTTTGATACAAGAGATATGCATTATGCAATGTTATGGTGATTCTATATTCTTCTTTGTTCTTTGTGTTTTTAGTACATGATGCACTGTGTGTTCATCTTGTGTACCAAGTAGTGTCTACATGGTATAGTGATGCTACAACTCACCTGCGTTGTATCAAGCATGTGTGTGATGTGCTCCCCCTCAAACACCTTGCATCCCCTCCGCTTTTTACATATGTCCTTTCTATTTGGAGAAAATCTTGTATTTTCATGCCAAAATATCATCACTCTAGCAATGACTTTTGCACTTAGGCTTTCTCTCCTTTTCTTGCATTCTGTTGAAGCCCACAGACTTCCCAGATCGAAATGATCATGCTGGAGCCATGTTGCTCCTTTCGATTGACAACATCTTTGATATTGTGCACTGAAGCCGTTTCTCCTTTGTTTCAGAGGACACCAACATAGCTAATGTCGCCCTCTTTGCAGGTAGTTCATCTAAGTTGTGCACCCCTTTCACTTTCTGTAGGCCATTTCTCAGGTTAGAGAGCATTGCCTCTTGGGCGTGCATCTTGCGAGGTGTTGGTAGGGTTGTTACTTTATGAACTTTAGTGTGCAAGATAAAGCTTATGAAAAATCAAGTCTCATATTCACTTGAATGGCCAGATGTTGTTGCCTTGAATGCTCCAACCAATTGTCACACCATAGCTCGTATTCTTCGCTCTAATGGCAATGATTGAATGTGTGCATCTGCAACAACTGCTTCCCGCTGTTGCTTTGCAAGGAGTCTTCTTTCTTCTCATTGTTTATTTTTTTGCAAATGTTGCAAAAGTGTTTTCCATTGCCATTTCGATATTGTGCCATTGCTTTCCTCGACCTGCAATCTGTTTCTTGTGCCTTGACCAGGCCTTTCACCTTTCTTGTCTTGCAGCCTCTGTCTACTTCTCTTGCAAGACATGGAAAGCTGCATGTTGCCAATAATGTCGTGGCCATGATAAGTCCAAAATAGATCCAAAGAAGCTAGCTTGTGAGGCGAGCAAAGTATATAAGACAACTTACCTAGAAGAAGACAGTGCCAAACCAAAATATGCACAAGGTCACATCGAGGTGTGTGTGGGTTGCAGGGCATTTGCAAGTTGCAAGTACTTAATATTCCAAGATTTGATGGCCGAGAGATGTGAAAATTTGAAATTCATGAGAGTAGCAAAATTTTTAGTCGCTAGCGAGTTTCCCCCCTCCGACGATACACGTCAGCAAAATTGGATACTTCTTGGATCGATATGATCGTGCTGGAGCCATGTTGGTCCTTTCGATTGGCAACACCTTTGATATTGTGCGCTAAAGCCATTTCTCCTTTGTTTCAGGGGACACCAACATAGCTAATGTCACCCTCTTTGTAGGTAGTTCATCTAAGCTATGCACCCCTTTCACTTTCCAAAGGCCATTTCTCAGGTTAGAGAGCAGTGCCTCTTGGGCGTGCATCTCGCTAGGTGTTGGTAGGGTTGTTACTTTATGAACGAACTTTAGTGTGCAGGCTAAAGCTTATGAAAAATCAAGACTCGTATTCACTTGAATGGCCAGATGTTGTTGCCTTGAATGCTCCAACCAATCATCACACCACAGCTCATATTCTTTGCTCCAATGGCAATGATTGAATGTGTGCATCTATAAAACAATTGCTTCCCGTTGTTGCTCTGCAAGGAGTCTTCTTTCTTCTCATTGTTTATTCCTTTGCAAATGTTGCAAAAGTTTTTTCCATTGACATTTTGATACCATGCCATTGCTTTCCTCGACCCGCAATCTATTCCTTATGCCTTGACCAGGCCTTTCACCTTTCTTGTCTTGCAGCCTCTGTCTACTTCTCTTGCAAGCCATGGAAAGCTGCATGTTGCCATTAACGCCATGGCCATGATAAGTCCAGAATAGATCCAAAGAAGCTAGCTTGTGAGGAGAGTAAAGAATAGAAGACAACGTACTCGGACGAAGACAATGCCAAACCAAAATCTGCACAAGGTCACGTCAAGGTGTGTGTGGGTTGCAGGGCATTTGTAGGTTGCAAGTACTTAATATTCTAAGATTTGATGGGCGGGAGGTGTGAAATTTTGAAATTCGTGAGAGTAGCAAAATTTTCAGCTGTCGGTGGGTTTCCCCCCTCCAGCGATACACATCAACAGAATTGGATATCCCAAACAAGTGCAATGTGGCTTAAAATGCTTAAATACACAAATAGGCCAAAGGGTATGCTATCGGATTTGATGCCATGTATTATGAAATGCAATGACCTTTGGCATGCTTATGAGCCATATAGCAAGCAAGTGCACGGAAAAAGAAACAATTAAAATTTTTTAATAGTGTTGGATTTATTTAAAGATCTTTGCACAATCACAAATTGCACATTTTCAACTTCTTCCATATTAGGGTGAATCTAGATACCAATATAAAAAACTATCAATGTTTTAAGACCACCATGCATTAGTTTATGCTTTAACGATCTCATTCCAAATCCTTATTTCATAATTATTTGGCCTCATGTTCAAGTGTGGAATGTGTATTACAACTTGAAGACAAATATTACCGAATTCCGTTGAGCAATGCATAAGGTATGGGTCATGTAAGATACCTATATACAAAAAATTCCCTAAACCTCACCAAAAATGACTACATCCAAGCAAACTACCGTAGCAATGGCATGCCTTGCTAAATTTCCGTTCTTTGTAAAGGACCCCACTTTTTTTGGGGGGGAGAAAATCTTGTCCCGCTTTTCCTTCCAAGGAGGCTCCCAAAACAAAGATGATTGTTCCTACATCTGTCACGTAGCTCCTTGCATACAGTGGCCATCTTACTAAGGCTATGAGGAGGTAGCCTTGTGGGAATGTTCTCAATAGCTAGTTGCATTTTGGCAAGTCCAAAAAGGAGTAGATTTGAGCATCCTCAACGTAGTTTGAGTAGCATGGAGGACCATCATCTTGGAGGAATCCGAGGACATCGCTTGGATCATAAGAAATATAAGGGTTCCAGCATGGACATGTGTCTAAATGGGAGGCCATCTTTTATTTTAATGGACTAGGCTGATGATGTAAAGAGATGATTATTTTATCAATCTTTTACTACAATCCAATAGTTTTTCACAATTTCAATTACTAACATAGGCTTAATGTAGTGGTCTTTGGTCCCAATCTAATGTTTGCCTAACTAATCTTGACTTAAAGCAATATCGTTTAGAAAAGGAATGAACCCTAGTTAGTAACAAATAACAATTAAATATCAAGTAAGCCATGGTAGCTAAAAACTTTTGGCTTAAGGGAAACTCATATATAAATAATGTCATCCCGATCCAATTGTGTGTTCAGAAAAGTGTGAGTTCTTGTGATTATATAGACCAATTTCTCATTAATATACACCAAATGTACCACTAATGTGCACGTGGCTAGTTGGAGATACTAAGTTATAATTCCCCAATTACTAGCTTACAAACATGCTTATTAATGGGGAAAACATATTTCCATATCCTACCACATTTGCTTGTAGTAGCTATTCTAAAACACAAACTCAAGTTTATCATTAACAAAATAAAAG
This sequence comes from Dipteris shenzhenensis, assembly GCF_047967505.1. NCBI lineage: Eukaryota > Viridiplantae > Streptophyta > Polypodiopsida > Gleicheniales > Dipteridaceae > Dipteris > Dipteris shenzhenensis. Next base: position 30,030,994 of record NC_141616.1, read on the forward strand.
ATAGCTCGACGGGATGGGAAGCAGACCTATATCACCGCTATCAAAGAGACTCCACATCAAAGGACCACATCCTCAACATCCACAACATCAACATCCATCCTCAAACTATCACATCCTCAACATTGATGTCCATCCTCGAGTCACCCACCCAATTATCAACAAGGTCAAGAAGCACCACCCAAATGGTTAGTCCAAAAAATAGCAAAGTTCATGGTATTGGACAATGGTAGTGATGAGAAAATTCATCAAGTAGACCAAGGAGTGGTAGCTCATGCCCAAGAGGACCTAGAGGTGTGAGAAATATAGGTATATCCATCAACCATCCAGAATGCAGATCAAGATAATTCTATTATTTGTGATTGTGATGAGGAAACACCAATGGAAAATAAATCCATCTTATATAGCTGAGTATCTCCCCGTACAACATTTTAGAAGTTGCATATACATTCTTGAAGTTTTTTCAATTTATAACATCATATAAAGGTAGAGAATCATTGGAGGATATATATGGTACATTGACTCACAATGGAAAGCCTATTCAGATCCACCTTAATAGTACAATAATGCAAAAAGGCATTGCATTTCCACCTATAGAGTAAACTTCTCCTTTGAGGTATCTAAATGCAAGGTACTTTGAAAATGACACGATGTTAGATCTTGTATATGCAAAGAAGAAGTAGGTTTGTGGCAAAGATAGTAAACCACGAGGGAGTATGAAAATAATTCATATTTATAAAATCATCAATACTCCTCAACAAGCAAAGGGCACAAGATTGGGCTTATCACATATCAATGTTGCTAAGCCAACTCACATAAATCTCCCATAATGGCAAGAGCTACACTCCCCATGTACTGGCAAGAATCATTAGGATTGAGATCCAGCAAGAGGAAGCCTCTGTACCAATCTCTCCACAAGGAATAGATCCTTTGTGATTATCTCCTATATCGGAAATAGAGTCCCAACCCTCTCTCAATGAGAATGAATGGTTGATATCAATCAAGGCAAATACAACGTACTGATATTGACAATGAGTAGCTCTACGGAAGAACAATGCAACTCAGTTCATGATTGGTACCACAACAACAATCGTAGATTGACACTAGGAAACAAATATAAGAGGTAGCCACATCTCAAATAGACTTCACACTGGACTAGACAGTGCATCTAGATAAGAAACACAAGTAAAAAATGTAACTGAGCTTATTATTCTAGTGACACAACTACAAAACATATCAAGATAGAGGACACAATGCCACATGGGTGCATGGTAACCAACCAATATAGATATGGAAATCCAACATTTCACATCATATAAGATCAAAGTCAACAATTTCAACCAATGCTAGAAATATTTGCTAGTATAGCATCAAAAGAGCAGCATGTGACATGGAAAGGCAAATGATTCCATCCCTCGTAGAAAGTAGAGAGAGAGACTCATAGGCTCAGAGAAAGCATGATAGAGTAGATGCCACAAAAAAATATTTATATAAACTTCTCTGGAAGAAAGTAGGCAGGCTATAATATAAAATCATAGTGACCCTACAATAAAAACAATTGTAGCTTTAAGATATGTTCAATAGCAAGGAAGTGTTAGGATGAAATATATGTCACACAAGAAACAAACATCGAGTTGCAAAAGAGTCTCAAAGACTATAAACACCAAGTCCATGCACTAGAGAAAGAATGTACAACAACAAAGGAGTAACTTATGGATGCCAATTGATGTAGAAATCAATTCTCAAGCCGGTTAATCTAGTTCACAGGACTAGATGACCCATTGCAAGCACAAACCAAAGTGGCTCAATAGTTCAAGAGCCTTCAAGTTGCCTATACCTCCACATTTGGTAAGTATAGTGAGAGGTGCAGTGTGCACAAAGTTGCAAGGTCAAAAGGTAGGCAATAATTTCAAATTAGAACTCCAGTTTACTAATCAAACAAATGAGAATTTAGAGGAGCCCCAGTCCAAGATCTATTGGCTCAAAGCACCACAACATTGTACAAAGATTTTTGAAAGTGATCATCTTCAAAGAAGATCTTGGATTCAATGGGTGCAATTAGAACTCAATGTTACATGCATCAACCACTCACAATTGGGATATGCAAATATGAAAAAATACTACAACTGAGAAAAAACAATTTTGTAAAAGCAATTCAGATTTATCAGATATTTTTAACAATTAAATTTAGCATGGACAAGTAAATGATGATTGCATAGATTAGTGAGAGCCGCTAGGCTATCACTTAATACTCAGACTCTTATCAAACATAGAAGAAAACAATACCAATGCCAAATAAAAAATATCAATTTTTGGCATCACATCTTTCCCCCCCCAGTAGATCCTCTCTAGTGACAAAGAGGGTCTGCTGGCCTTCAAGGTGGTCGAGCATAGAAGAATTTAAGGCGATACTCATTGGTGCGCCCGGGTATCACCATGCCATCAACAGCCTCAAGCTAATAGGTTCCATTCATGAACTTTTTGACTCGATATGGTCCCTCTCATCAGCCGATAAACTTTTTGTCTAGCCGCTTGTCCAGACAACTATCAAATCTCATGACCAAATCTCCTTCTAGAAAATCCAAAATATTCAACCTATAACCACCCAGTAGTTTCCAAATTGAATTCTTGTTTAGATGGATATGATATAAAACATTTAGAATACTATCATATAGCTTGGGAATTTGACTTGGGTACCATCCATCTAATCTACTCCAAACCCTTGGTCCAAACCCATGATAGGTGAGAAGGCACAAACACATGGTAGATACAAACTTTACAAAGCTTAAACACAACATCACTCCATTGCCATGCACAAGACATAATACAGAGCGAAAGTATACTTTCGGCAACAATCCTATGTCTACAAGAGAAACACATAGAAAATAACACAACTATCAGTATAATAGGATTCCAAATAGTTTCATTGAACTCAAGCTCAGGTATCATTACATAGTACAAAGATAACGTCCTCCTCATACGTAAAAATTACACATACGAAGGAAATTGCAAAGTTTTGCTATGCATATTCAAAACAAATTAAGCACATGACATCATGGTAACCAACCTCCAAACACAAACCATTTTTTCTTAATTCTAATGCTCAATTATTTGCTCCTACAACTACCAAGTGAAAATTCATTGTTTGGGACTTCAACATCAATTACAAATATAAATCACTGAGCATCAATCAACTAACAAATCTCATGAGCACACAATCAATGCAACAATAACCAAAGTCCCAACAACGATTCATGGATCCATCCGCAATTGACCACATATGGACAAACAAAAACCCAAAACCAAAAGTAACGGGAACAATCTTCGTGTACTGGTCAAACCACGATCTTCTATATGCTATAATTATAAACACTTAACCTTGCAAACAATAATTGCACTCCCATACAAATCTTAGATTTCACTAAGGGTAAGCGTCTTGAATAAATTCACCTTGTTTAATATATTTATAACACTCATATAAGAATTTCCAACATGCTTCAATCAAATTAGGAAATGCAAATAAAACATATTCTCGGTCAATACACCAGCGAATGTCTAGACTGGGTGAAGTTTGAACAACTGCATTCTCAAAAATTGAGATTTCGGATTCTGGACTGCTTTGCGACTGCTTAACCTTCCTCGGCCAATGGATTGGGATCTGATTTTCTTTGCGGCGCTAACTTTGCAGCCTCCTAAGCTGAGGGCCATTCGGTTCTACTTGGAATGCCAGCTTTGGCACTTAGCACTTCATCAAGCTAACGGCTCATCATCTCGACCTACGACATTCAGGTTACTCTCTAAAGTGACATGACTTTGAACAGCGTAGTGCGTATCCCTATGTGTTCACATCTGCCTCTGCTGAATTCGTTTGGTTAGTTGTTCGTGAAGGCTACCCTATGATGCTCGCAAACCAATATTTCGGAGAAGGCTCTCAATAGGAGAAAAAAATTATAGAACATGCATCCTGAATGGTCTGATTGTAGCATAGATTAAGGCAGAGATTGTCCCAAAAGTGATAATAGAAGTCATATATATGCACTTGTGAAAGTAAGCAATTGGCATGTCTTTCCTCAGACTTTCTAGCTCGTGGGTGGGTTCTTCCTTCCAATGCTTAAAATTTTATCGCAGATAGATGGTTAGCTTTTTGGCTCACCACCAATGGGTAGGCCTTAGTAATCGTTTGTCTTTGAAAGAGAAAAATCAAGTATTTACTTATTTTTATGTTCTCTTTTTTCTTATTAGAATTAAATTCTCCATCTTTTTCTCCCCCTTCTCTCTCTCTCTCTCTCTTCTTCTTCTTCTTCATCCCTTGAAATCCTCCACTTTTTTCTCCCCCCTTTTACTCTCTCCCTTTCTTCTTCTTCTTGTTTTTGAAATCCTCCACTTTTTTCTCCCCCTTTTACTCTCTCCATCTTCTTCTTCTTCTTCTTGTTCTGCTCTCTCTCAGCTTACAATTTGCCCTCTTTTAAGTGCACCATCCTAGGCAGGGCACATGAATGAAATTCATCTTGTTTCCCAATATATGTCCCTCGTCAAGGGCCACGGTCGGTTGGAATTTAATTCCAGCCGTCCGATTCTTTGCACTTCCTACAAGGAAGTTGAAATCTCAGCACTCGTAGGTCAAATCAGTGTCAAAATTTTGGCTATGCTTCGTTGGCTGCTGAAAGTACTGTCGGAGGTCATTGTCACGCTAGAAGATGGAGGTGAATTCGCACGTCGTTTTTGAGTCAATTTCAGGGCCTCTTGTGGGACCCTCGATGTTGGCGTTTTTCCAAAATGAAAGTGGCTCGGTTCCACGCCTAGCTCCTTCATGAACTCTGTCAGCAGCCTCGCATTATCGTATCGCATGTAGTAGTCGTTCACTGATTTCAAACATCCCGCGTCGTCCAGATCCTCCGAAGCCCACGGAAGAGCCCAATTCAACAATGTGCATTCCAATTTCTAGCCCTATTCCAAGGGACGATAGGAAGAAACGAGGTACAGGGCCGAGATGTATAAGGGAGACTTCAAAGTACAGGAGCGAGATGCATTCCAATTTCTAGCCCTATTCCAAGGGACGCACCTCTGGTGTACCAGTTATCGTGCCCATGGTAAACCCCGGGTAGCCAAGTGAGGAGCGGATAACTCGTGAAAGCATCTAAGTAGGAAATCCTTCTCTAGACAAGTTCTCCTACCAAGTGAAAGAACATCACTTCGATAGGCGAGAGGTGAAAGCACCGCGAGGATGATGGGCTTCCTCGTACTTCTGCGGCGTGAAATTTCTCATTAGCCAAACAATCATCGGGAGATGTATAGGGGAGATGTCGAAGTACAGGGGCAAGATGCATTCCAATTTCTAGCCCTATTCCAAGGGACGCTCCTCTGGTGTACAAGTTATCGTGTCCACGGTAAACCCCGGGTAGCCAAGTGAGGAGCGGGTAACTCGTGAAAGCATCTAAGTAGGAAATCCTTCTCTAGACAAGTCCTCCTACCAAGTGAAAGAACATCACTTCGATAACGATGGGCTTCCTCGTACTAATATGTTTCCTCGTACTTCTGCGGCGTGAAATTTCTCATTATCCAAACAATCATCCGGTTACGCCCCTGTACCTCGTTTCTTCCTATCGTCCCTTGGAATAGGGCTAGAAATTGGAATGCACATTGTTGAATTGGGCTCTTCCGTGGGCTTCGGAGGATCTGGACGACGCGGGATGTTTGAAATCAGTGAACGACTACTACGTGCGATACGATAATGCGAGGCTGCTGACGGAGGCCGTGAAGGAGCTCACATGCATAAACCTCAAAAGGTGCGTTAAGGTAGGTGATCGACAATGAGCCTGCTTGGCTACCTACTCCTCCCTCCTCCCTTTCATGTGCCCAAGCAGGGAAGGATCTATCTCCCTCGCTCTCTCTCTCTCTCTATATATGTTGCAATGCACACTTCTGATTCTTCCCTCCACTCTTCTGGTTCTTTCTACTTCCCATCTCATCTTTCCATTATGCAGCCGGCCTCCATTAAACCTCGCATGCATCGTACCCTCCACGAAATCATGGAAGAACCCCATCGCTTTACCCCTTCTGATTTTAGCTTCCGTGATTGGAGCCTCCCCGATCCGGCTCCTCGCTCCGCGCTTGACGACGAGGAGAAGGCCAATGAGAAGCTCCTTCGCTTGTTCCACACCGCAATGGCAGCCAGCAATGTTGCTGTGCTCAAAAGCTTGCTTGCAGAGAATCTAGAGTGGTGGTTCCACGGCGCTCCGTGTCACCAATACATGAGACGTGTGCTTACTGGGAGACGTTCCTTCCGTTCTATCACCCTTGGGCCAGTGCGGATCTTTGCGTTTTCTGATAAGGTGTTTGTGGATTGTTGCGGACCCGATAAAGAGACGCACTGGGCTCACATTTGGAGCGTCAAAGCTGGCCGCCTGGTGCAACTCAGAGAATACTGGAATGTAGGCGTTATGGTGCGGGACGACTCATCATCCACAAAGGAGCGTTTGTCGAGTCTTTGGGAAAGTAAACTATGGAACACGAATATGTCGACGCCTGGACTGATACTCACGATTTGAAAAGCCTCACCGTAGTTTCAAATCGTAGGACGACAGACTAAATGTGTCAATCAGCTTAGAAGTGAGCTAAGATAATATATTTGAGATTCAAGCTGTTCCCTTTTGAAATCAATGATCTGAGAATATCACTAAAATTGTCCGGTCACCTTGCAAGAATCAGATTCAATGTTTCTCAGCCTTGCGTTCACGAGCATAACATAAGTCTTCCATTTTTGCAGTTTAGTAATAGTTTTGATTGTGAAATATCGCCAAGTCAAATTTTGTAACCTAGCATACCGCAACAAGTGAAACGATTGTGGAGTACTTTAACTGAATTCTGAAATGTGATACTTAGAACAATGTATGCATGAAAGCACTTGGCTCCAACTTGTGGGTTTTACAGAGGTCTTTAGACACCCGTTTGGCTGGCATAAAGCCCTTTCAACTGAAAAACACATATTTTTTGCAGGCAAACGACTTTCTGGATAGCAATTTATTTTTTCAAGCAATAGCTTCAGCAGTTAACAGGCAAATCAGGTTTAGTGCCTTGCTCACGAACGAACATGTGAGACCTGGATGAGTGACCGGAAAGCTTGAAGTGAGTTGAAGACTTGTAGCTAGAGGAAGCCAAGGCAATCGTTCTAGGGAGAGCTCAAGCATGGAGGGGGAGTGGAGCCGTTGAATTGATATATAGGCATGTTGAAGGGGGGTAAAAAGGACACACAAGCTAAAAGTTGAAAAGCCAACAGCCACACACAAGCTAAAAGCTGAAAAGCCAACAACCATCTAAAAGTAGAGGTTAAGAATTTTAGAAATTCCTAATTAAAATTCCTAAAAAACTAACAATAATCACAAAACTCCCACTAAACTTAATCCTAAAGCACTGCTGTCTCTAGGAGAGCCAGTGCTAATAAAGAAAGTGAGTGTTGATATATATATTGACAAGAATTTATTTCCATTTCTTGAAGGTAAGTTTACCTGAAACATATTGTAGAAAAGCGTTAATTGATGCGTAGGATAGTAGCTAGTAAACTTAAAAGTTGGTTAAACCAAGCTAATTACGTGAGAAGGAAGATGTGAAGGAAAAAAGAGAAGATAAAAGAAACTTTCACTCCGCAAGTATTTCAAGCAAACTTGCACTCTTAGATTATGGATGTTCATAGTATTATGTATATGGACACTGCAGCCTTGTATTGCAATATTAACATAATTATTTCAGGGGCTGAATCTTTTTACTTCCTTGAGAGGTAGAATAATAACTTAATTTAAAGGCAATTTCGACACTTCCTTGATGCGAGACATAGGGGAATGGTTGCATTGTGTAATATACTCCAAATCTACTCCTCATTCAATCAACTAAGAATTAGAGAGCATAAAATATCCATTGCTAAAAGAACTGAGCATAAAATATCCATTGCTAAAAGAACTGCATGTCGAAATGAAACTTGTAATACTAAGTTGTATTATGCAAAGTAAAGCACTACAAGAGAAGTCTATATCCAGGATCCTCCTCACCCCTACAGGGCTTGTTGGAGGATCAAACCTTAAAGAAAAATTATATAAACTTACGGTGAAAAACAACATACACCACTCTATGAGCCTCAAAGAAGAAGAAATACACCAAAACAAAGAGAATTAGGGTGAAAAACAACATACACCACTCTATAAACCTCAAAGAAGAAATACAACCTCAAAGAAGAAGAGTATTGACTAAAATCTATGGAGCTTACACTAAGCCACCTGTATTCTACAAAAACTACCAATTGATTGTTCTGCTCAAAAGCCAGAGACACATAGATTCACAAACTCCTTTGCAATATTAGCCGGTTCCTTGCTTTAACTACCTTCCTTGTTTTTCTTCTCCATATCTTTCTCTTTTCTTTAAACAAAACTACTCTTTATGCCCTAGCTTGCCGCAATAGCCACATTGAATTTGTGTCTTAATTTTTAAACCTTGGCATGCGTATGTTCTATCTTCTTCACCAACCTGAGTGTGACGACGTTTCTCATCAAGCAAACCATTAAGGGACATATCAATATTCACTCCTAAGTTCTTCACTATTTATTCATAAATGGGGGGTAGACTTGAAAATTATAGGACAGCTACTTTAGAGTCAAGTGAGCCCAAACTCCTAGGTTAGATTGTAACTAATGGCGTATTGAATGCATGTTATTCAAATGCTCACCGACTGTAGTTCCTTCTTTCATTAGAGTTTCATCTAGATAGGCTAAAGAATAGTCTCTTTAGCAAACCCTTTGAATTCTTCAAGGATATTGAATTGAACAAGGAGTCAATTGCAACCCAACTTTCATGCACTAACTTTGTGAAATCCAGATGGTGATGATTATCAGTTTATTAAGGATAAAAAATCAGCTTATGTTTATGTTAGATAGCATATAATTCAGTTACATGAACGCTAGAGGATGTTACTAATAAGTAATAGAGGGTAGTCGAGTACAAAGAAGGTGATTGGGTAATATGGGAGTTATGTAGAGCAAGCTTAAAATAGAGGTGAGTAGGATTTGAGTGCTCTCTCACTTTGGCCTCCAACTATCTTATTTTATCTAATGCATCTTATGTGGCCTTGCCATATGGTTTCTTCTCTATCTCAGAGATGACAGACCACAATCCCTTCTTCATATTGAAAATTCATCCCATTGAAACCCACCGACTTAACTAGTTTTGGCTTGTACTCCAATAGCTCACTTGTTCTGATACCAACTATGAAATTATACTAAAAACCTACTCCTACATTCAATAAACGAAGAATTCAGAGAGCATAAAATATACGATTGCTACAAGAACCACATGGCAAAATGAAACTTGCAATACCATAGTTTTATTATGCAAAGCAAAGTACTATAAGAGAAGTCCATGAAGGATCGTCCTCATCCCTATGACGATTGTTGCCAGTTGGAGGATTAAACCTTAAAGAAACATTACATAAAGACAAGGAATAGTAAGACCACACTACAATACATACCTTGGCATCGAGCCATATTTGTAGAAGATCATAAAGACCCACTGAGCTCATGGATGAGCTAACAAGGTGATACAATAGTGCCAACAATTGAAGAATTAAGGGCAACCATCTTGAGAATCATGGTGCACCAGAGCAGTCATGGGAGTGTGCACAGTTCTTGAGCAATAGGTATAATTTCCTCCATATAGCTCTAGTCATTGTGCAAGCAGGCTCCTAGTGCATGCAATTGCACCACATGCCAATACCTTCGCATGAGGTTTGGCATCCTTAATAAATATGTCCTTGAATTAGTTGCTTTTAATAAAAGGAAACGTGCACCAAAACGACCCATTGTTGAGAGTTCACGCTCAACATCATGTGATCATGTGTGCATAGCACCATCACGTGATCATATGTGCATAGCACTAACCTTATAGAGTGCTATAAAGGAAAGGGTTAGATCCCCTAACCCTAACCCTAAAAGGGTTTGTATATATTCTATTTTTTCAACTAATTCTAGTGTACAGTTAGTCATTTGTGGTGTGCTCTCTAGCTGTGCCCTCTCTCCTCATCTCCACTCTTCTCCTCTCCCCTCTTCATATTTTGTCATGGTATCAGAGCTCCCTTGCCTTCCACTGAGGCATTGTGATTCTTGAGAGTGTGAGAGAGATTGTGAGATTGAGAGTTCTCTTGAGTGATTGTGAGATTCTTCCGTTCACTTCCGTTGAGAGAATTTCCGTCGATTCATTTGAAAGAATTTTCGTTCATTCTTATTGTGAGAGAGAGATTTCATTGAGCTAGGAATCCATTGCTTGTGAGAGAGAAATAGAATTGTCTTCTTTCTTCTGAGAGATATAGATGAAGGTCCATTTTTGAGAGGTCCCATGACAGCTCGCTGAAGAAGACAAGGCAGCCCTATGTTCACAATAATCATAGCGACAATCTATGAGCTTCAACTAGCTCAATAGCAAGCTCCAATAGCCACACAGGCTGGTCGACAATCAACAACGGCTCTACTCAATCGATGCAAGCTTCAAACGCACCACAGTCCTTCGTCCACTGCTTTCTATAGCCGCCAGTAGCCTATCAAGATAGAGACCTGAGTCTCCAAAGGCTCACAGCAAGCAGTGTGCCACGGCTCATATCAACGAGCTGCTCCATCGACGGACCTGCAAATGGGCTGCCAACAGCCAAGTAAATGATTGCAAGGCTCCAGCAGCATCGGCTAGCCTCTGCCTCGCCTTGCCTACAACAAAGTGGCTCCAAGCCTCCTAGCTCCATCAACGACGAGCGACTACAGTGCTCATGGGTGACGTCCCCAACGGCTCCATAGCTGACAGTAGTTTCACGAGCTATCTATGTTCAACGAACAAGCTCCTAGCCATCGACCTCTACAACCAAGAAACGACGCCTCTCAAAGAAACGATGTCTCTGTGATAGCACTCCTTCCGACGAGCAACACCCTCTTGATAGCCTCCAGCGACACGACCTCGATCTCCTAAACAATAGCGCCAACGAGCAAGCATCTCCAGCCTCACGACTGCCTGTTGACAGCAATAACGAACTCCAGCCTCTGCTCTATGATGCGCGACTGCAATGGTGTCTCCAGCAAAGCCAGTCGTCGACCAGAACCCATAGTGCTTAGTACTCTGTCTAAGCACCACGACAAAATCGAGCCTCTCCAGGCCTTCTGTGCACCACTAGACGACTAACGCCTACGACCAGCGCAACAGCACACCGTCTCCTTCAATAGTCCCTTAGCCGCGACTCCTAGACGGCCTCCCTACAACTTTGCAGTGCAAATGAAAGCAAGCTTCAACCTCCACATCGAGGAATAGCCCAGCCCCCACGACTCTGGGCTCAAGCCGCTCTTCAACGCCTTGCACACCGAGCAACTCTGAAGACAATGGCTGCTCCAACGACACTTTCAACGGCTCTCTAAGGCACCATCTACACAGTGCCATTTGCACGAGATCCAGCGTAGCTCAGACTGCCAACGAACTGAACGGGACGAAGCAACGAGCTCCAACCGTGCTCTCCAACGAGCTCCAACGGAAACGACGATGGAATCACTAGATTCCGTTAGAATCTTCCAAAGATTCTAGTGCCCAACAGTCAGACACGTGGCAGATAGAATAGAACCAGGGTCTGGTTAAGATGACCTTGGGTTAACTGTTTGATTACAGTTGTGACACGTGGCAGATAGGCTTTGACCTGGGTCAGGTCACTGGACCCTGGGTTTGGTCTTTGGTTAAAATTTTGCCACGTGGCAATCCTTATCTGCCAGGTCATCAGCCTATCCACACTGCCACGTCATCACCGACTACCACATCATCACCGGCTACCACGTCATCAGTGACACGTCATCAGCCACGTCACCTTGCTGACATCATCTGTGCCACCTCAGCACTGCCACCTCAGCAGTCCAGTCAGCACTGACCCTCTGCAGGCACAGTCCCTTGCTAGGCACACTGTGCACACACTGCATGTGCACACTCCTGCCACCTCAGCACAGAGCTTCACTGGCACACCTCTTGCTAAGCACAGTGCCACATCATCACTGCATGTGACACACAGTGACACATCATCATTGAGCACCATTTGCACTCCTTTTGCCCCTCCACCTAGATCAAGTCGTATCTCTTGATCCAGGAAGAATTTGAGGGTGCTCCAAAAAGGAAAGCCACTCGTTTTTTCATGCTCTACGCGCTCGTTACATCACGCGCACATTTCGGTGCAAGTTACACTCACATTTGAGCCTCGCCGACAAAACCACTTCCTTCACGCACATTTGCCTCTACATCGACGCATCTGACCCAGCACTTAAAAAGAACAAAAGAAAAGGAATTATTTGCTGTTCTTTCATCGATCGACGGTTGGTTTAGATCTAGATCAGAGTAGACTAGATCGCCATAGAGGGGACGCTTTGAATTCCCCAAGTTGCCAATCTAAGCCATGCCCAAAATTCCCGACTAGTACCTACTCGGAGTTAGTCCATACGCTCACATCCGATTTCACATCAGTACATTACCTGAAACCTTACGTTCATCAGTTCAGTGAGCAGACTTCAGAGTTCAGAGGCATTGCAGATTGATTCAGTGGGCAGATAGCACTTGATTTCACACACACATGCCACCATTGTAAAGCCTATTTGGCTATCTCACGGCATCGTGCACATCATTTTTTAGCCTTGTAAAGCCTCTTGGCTATTCCCCGCATCATTGCCACAAGCCTTGTAACACAGATTAGATCTTATATACTGCAGTTCTATCTTCACCGACGGTACAGAGATTTCACTTGGCATCTTCAGTGTATTTGCAGTTGATTCATACAGAGTTTTCCAGGACACTTTTTGAGTACATTGTTTGCACCATGTCGACTAGCAACCTCAATCTGGAGGCATCTGCTAAGTTAGACAATTCCAATTACGGTACATGGAAATACCGAATGGAGACCATTCTTGTGCTTCAGGACAAATGGGAGTATGTCGATGGATCTATACCTAGACCATTGGCCGATCCAGCCACCAGTAGCTCTACTCCATCTGTTGTCACAGCACCAGCAACGGGATCTACAACGGGATCTACATCTACACAAACAGTTTCCGCACCAGTAGCAGATCCTGCCATTGCCCGAGCTCAAGCAAAATGGGATAAGAAAGACAAGTATGCCTATCACCTGATCAAGCAGAATGTGCAAGATGTCATGCTAGGACAGCTCAACACAGTTAAGACATCAAAAGAAGCATGGGATATGTTCGTAGCTCTCTACGAGTCCAAGAACACATCCAGGATTCTCACCCTGAGAAACCAGATCAACCAGAGTTTCCGCAATAGCAGTGAAACCGGTCATGCTTATGTACTCCGCATCAAAGACTACAACAATCAACTTGCAGCAGCAGGAGAGACTATGAATCCCGCAGAAATGGTTCAAGTAATCCTGAATGGACTAGGAGAAGGATATGAGAATCTAGTTCAGAGTATTGCCATCCAACGGCAAATTCCAACACTGGAAGAACTTTAGTCAGTTCTACTTGGTGAAGAACTCAGGACTCAGGCCATTCAAGCACGTAAAGGTCATTCTAATGATCAGGCATTCACAGCTTCAGATAGAAGCAGAGGCAAAGGCAGAAACAGAGGTAGATCATATCAGAAAAGTGGTCATCATCAAAATCAAAGTCAGAATCAGCATCAGCATCAGCATCATCCTCAGCAACATCAAAATCAGCAAAGAGGAAATCATTCCAACCGAGGAAGATTTCAAGGACGAGGGAATGCATCCACCAATGTGTCAAACATTCAATGCAACTACTGTCACAAGTTTGGACACTATGAAAGAGATTGCCGCAAGAAGCAGTATGACCAAGGCGGTCAATCCAGCAATAATCGAGGGAATTCTCGAGGAAGAGGAAATCATCGTGGTGGACATTCTAGTCACAGTCATTTTGCAAATGAACATGGAAATATGTTTCTTGCAAGTGAGGAATTGCATCAGACTGATTCAATGCACCTAGACACTGATTTCGATCCCAAAGAGGATTTCAGCTATCAAGTCGACCAAGTGGAACAGGATCCTTGGTACATCGACAGCGGTGCATCATCTCATATGACAAATCATCAGGAATGGTTTACAGAAATGAAGCCATTAGAAGGACAAAAGAATGTCATCTACACAGCAGACAATACACCGAATCCGGTTCAAGGGACAGGTGTTATCCCTATGAACAATTTCACTGGTACAAAAGGATTAGTCAAAGATGTGCTCTATGTTCCGAAGCTCAGCAAGAACCTTTTGTCAGTAGGTCAAATGACGGAACACAACTACAAAGTCATCTTCGACGGTGATGAATGCACTATCAGAGACAAATCCAAAAGAGGTCAGCTAGTAGCAAAAGGTGTCAAGGAAGGACGCTTATACAGGATGCTAGCTACAGTACCAGATAAGCATGCCATGTCAGCTCAAATGCAACAGATGCCACTATCTGCAAAATGGCACAAGAGATATGGTCATGTCAACTTCAAGTACTTGTTAGATCTAAGGAATCAGAATATGGCAATTGGGATTCCGAAGCTACAGTTTCTTGGAAAGGTTTGTGAAGCATGTTGCTTCGGCAAACAAAAGCGAACCAACTTTGTCAGAAGTACCTCTCGTGCACGAGGTATTCTTGATTTGATTCATACAGATGTATGGGGTTATGCCCAGACCCGCAGCATCAATGGTTCACTTTATTACTTGACCTTCATCGACGACTACAGCAGATATTGTTGGGTCTACTTTCTGAAAGAGAAATCTGAAGTGTTTGCCAGATTTCAAGAATTCAAAGCCATGGTAGAAAACCAGACAGGCAGAAAGATCAAGGTCATGAGATCCGACAGAGGAGGTGAATACATGTCTTCAGCATTCATGAACTTTTGCAAAAATCACGGCATTCGAAGACAATTCGGGGAAAATCTTTTGGCGAGCTTTTTAATGTGAGCTTTTTTACCATTTCCTTTGTTTTTGCGAGCTTTTTTTAGAAATCCATACATGTTTTTGTTATAAGAAAGATGGGGAGGTTAGAAAGAGGGGGAGAGAATATAGGATATGTTCATTTTCATAGCATGTGGGAGGGGTGGAAGAGTGTACACTATGCACAAGGGGGGGGCAGGTATGAGTGGAAGTATGAGGCAAAAAATTATGGAAGATATGTCCATATTCAAAGTAGAAGGGAGGAACTATGGGAGATATGTACATTTTAAAAGTGTACAATTTGAAACTTTTGACCTCATATTTGGATTCCTCGTCGAATTCCGGTCATTTTGAGTACCAACATGACCATATTCCGATAAAAATTGAAAAAATGGTACTTTTGTCATTTTGGCCTGTTTTGGGCCTATTTTGAGTCTGCGCTAGCGCAGACTCAAAATACGCCCAAAACAGGTCAAAATGAATTCATGACAAAAACACAAATTTTCCAATTTTTATCGGAATATGGTCATGTTGGTACTCAAAATGACCGGAATTCGACGAGGAATCCAAATATAAGGTCAAATCTGTCAAATTATACACTTTGAAAATAAACAAATTTCCCACATGCTCTCCCTTCCCCTTTACATTTAGTAGATGAACATAACTTTCACATTCCTCATCCTCTCTCTCCTCCTTGCACTCCTCTTTGCATACCTTCATAGTGGAGAACGTAGAGGGGGAACTTATAAGGTATGCAAAGAGGAGTGCAAGGAGGAGAGAGAGGATGAGGAATGTGAAAGTTATGTTCATCTACTAAATGTAAAGGGGAAGGGAGAGCATGTGGGAAATTTGTTTATTTTCAAAGTGTATAATTTGACAGATTTGACCTTATATTTGGATTCCTCGTCGAATTCCGGTCATTTTGAGTACCAACATGACCATATTCCGATAAAAATTGGAAAATTTGTGTTTTTGTCATGAATTCATTTTGACCTGTTTTGGGCGTATTTTGAGTCTGCGCTAGCGCAGACTCAAAATACGCCCAAACGCAGACTCAAAATACGCCCAAAACAGGTCAAAATGAATTCATGACAAAAACACAAATTTTCCAATTTTTATCGGAATATGGTCATGTTGGTACTCAAAATGACCGGAATTCGACGAGGAATCCAAATATAAGGTCAAATCTGTCAAATTATACACTTTGAAAATAAACAAATTTCCCACATGCTCTCCCTTCCCCTTTACATTTAGTAGATGAACATAACTTTCACATTCCTCATCCTCTCTCTCCTCCTTGCACTCCTCTTTGCATACCTTATAAGTTCCCCCTCTACGTTCTCCACTATGATAACGAATATATGTTCCAACTCCCCTCCCCTCCCTTCTCCATGCCACCTTACCCATGCGCCCGTCCCTCCCCCTTTCCTTTATCTCCCCTCCCCCCCCTCTCTCCTCTTAACTGCAACCACAACCCAAACTTTCAACCCACCCGACTCCATGAACTCCCCCCCCCCTCTCTCTCTCTCTCTCAGGTGAATGAAAAGCTTGCAATATTCATGAAAATTGAAAAAAAGCTCATGACAAAAAGCTCACCCAAAAATCACACCCAGACAATTCACATGTGCAGATACTCCTCAGCAAAATGCAAGAGCTGAAAGGAAGAATGGGACTTTAGCAAACAGTGCTAGAGCAATGCTTAGTGAAAAGCATCTTCCAAATCAGTATTGGGCAGAAGCAATAGCTACAGCTAACTACTTGCTTAATCGGCTTCCTACCGAACCAATACAAGGTATGACTCCTTATGAAGCATTCACTGGACACAAGCCACGCATTGGGCATCTTCGCATCTTTGGTTGCATAGCATATGCCCACATACATGATGATCATCGCAGGAAATTGGATGCGAAGTCACGCAAATGCATCATGGTTGGCTACAGTGAAGAAAGCAAAGCATACAAATTGTATGATCCCATCAACCGCAAAGTCATTATCTCCAGAGATGTAATCTTCGATGAGGAATCAGAATGGAAAACCTCACCTACACAGGAGATAGAAGCATCAACTTCATAGTCATCTACAGAACAGGTTGATGAAGAAGAGCAAGAATTGCCAGCAACACCCCAAGCAGCGCCACAGCAGCTCAGACGGTCTACTAGGGAAAGCAGACCACCAGCCAGATTGACATATGCTCAGAAAGGCAAAGCAATTCAGGTGGAAACCACCAACTATGCTCTTATGACTACCATCATGGCTACAGAAGAGTCAGTGTACTTCGAAGACGTAGTAGACAGGCCCGAATGGCAAACTGCTATGAATGAAGAAATGGATGCTTTGTATAAAAACAACACTTGGGAATTATGCGACCTTCCACCAGGAAAGAAGGCCATAGCCAACAAATGGGTATACAAAGTGAAGTACAATCCAGATGGCAGTATTCAGAGATACAAAGCCAGATTAGTTGCAAAAGGATTTGCACAACAATATGGCCAAGATTATGATGAGACTTATGCTCCAGTAGCAAAGATGGATTCCATACGGTTCTTGATATTACTAGCGACACTCAGTAAATGGAATGTGTATCAGCTCGATGTCAAGAATGCATTTCTCAACAACGGTTATCTAGACGAGGACGTCTACATGCAACAACCAGCCGGTTATGTTGAACCAGGAAAGGAGACCAAGGTTTGCCATCTAAAGAAAAGTCTCTATGGCTTAAAGCAAGCACCCAGAAGTTGGTACAGCAGAATTGACAAGTATTTTGCTGATCTGGGATACATGAAGTCCAATGCAGATCATACTCTCTACTACAAAGTTCAAGGGGAAGATATTACTATTGCACTTTTGTACGTAGATGATCTGATTGTGACAGGAAGCAAGGATAGCTTCATCAGAAAACTAAAACAAGACTTATATGCAGAGTTCGACATGAAAGATCTTGGACTTATGCACTATTGTCTTGGAATTGAGTTCTGGAGAGATTCAGATAGCACATTCATGAGTCAGCTCAAGTATGTTGACAGTCTCCTGAAGAAGTTTCATATGGCAGATTGCAAGATTGCAGCCACTCCCATGGAACAGAGTTTGAAACTTACTAAAGATTCAGAAAAGCCTACAGTCAATGACAGATACTACAGGCAACTCATTGGATCTCTTATATATCTGACAATCACACAGCCAGATATTTGTTATGCAGTAAGCTCACTAGCACAGTTTATGGCAAATCCAAAACAGTCTCACTGGAATGCAGCCAAAAGAGTCGAGATACATCAGAGGTACAAGACAATTTGGGATAGAATACAGAGGAAGTCATCCACGGTTGCATGGATACTGTGACAGTGACTATGCTGGAGATCATGAGACCAGGAGATCGACACAGGGATATGCATTTTTCCTTGGTCAAGGTGCTATATCATGGTTGTCAAACAAACAGCCAACTGTTTCTTTGTCTTCGACTGAAGCAGAATATAGAGCACTCACTACAGGTGCATGTGAGGCTATATGGCTCAGAAGACTATTGTCAGAAACAGATTACTTTGATGAGTCAAAGCCAACAACAATATACTGTGATAATCAATCGGCTCAAGCATTGGCAAAAAATCCAGTATATCACTCCAGGACAAAGCACATTGATGTCAGAGAGCACTTCATCAGAGAAAGAGTATTACTTGGTGACATCACACTGCAGCATTGTGATAGCAAAGAAAATGTTGCAGACATCTTTACCAAACCACTCGGTAAAGAGCTATTCGAGAAACACCGACTAGCTCTTGGTTTGATGCAGAGGAAGGACATTCCCATTAAAGGGGTGTGATGGAATGTAATGCTCAGTCCTTCTTCGATTCCCCAGAATCATCATCTTGAGGGAAGGCCTACTTCATGATGTTGATCTTGAGGGAAGGTGTTGAGAGTTCACGCTCAACATCATGTGATCATGTGTGCATAGCACCATCACGTGATCATATGTGCATAGCACTAACCTTATAGAGTGCTATAAAGGAAAGGGTTAGATCCCCTAACCCTAACCCTAAAAGGGTTTGTATATATTCTATTTTTTCAACTAATTCTAGTGTACAGTTAGTCATTTGTGGTGTGCTCTCTAGCTGTGCCCTCTCTCCTCATCTCCACTCTTCTCCTCTCCCCTCTTCATATTTTGTCACCCATGATTGGGTGTTCTTCATTTTGAAGAAGTAGACATACATGTTTATGGTTTCCAACTTATAAATGATGAATACCTAAGGAAATACACATCCTCTTTGCAAGGTTTCCATCCTATTTCTCTGCTGCACTCCACATGGTTGCAAATGAAAGGAGCATTAGGTCTTCAAAGGGAAAAATAGAATATTCTTGTTGACGGTGCCGAGGAGGATGGCTCATCTACTTCCTTGGTCCAAATGTGAGTGAAGTGTGTCTCTTTACCACATATGCAACCATCCATAGACACTTTATTAGAAAAAGCATAAAGATATGCACTAGCACAAGGGGAATGGAATGGAAGAAATATCTCCCAGTATGCACACATCTGATGTATTGGTGACATGAAGTGTCATGAAACCACCACTCTAGATTCTTTGCAAGCAAGGTTTTGAGCACAACAACATTGTTGGCTGCCATAGTGGTGTGGAACAAGAGAAGGAGATCGGCCTTCTCCTTGTTGAGCACAGAATGAGAATCTAGATCAGGAGGCTCCAATCATGAAAGCCAAAATCGGAAGGGGCAAAGTGATCAGATCCTTCCATCATTTCCTGGAGGCTGCGATGCATGTAGGGTTTGGAGGGCTGCATAATGAAAAGTTGAGATGCAAAGTAGAAAGAATTAGAAGACTGGAGGGAAATGGTGTGCATTGTAACATATATATATATAGAGCAAGGGAGATATATCCTTCCTTGTTTGGCACATGAAAGGGAGGAGGGAGCGGTAGCTAGCCAAGAAGGCTCATTGTCACCCACCTGAATGCCTTTTGGGGGGGGGGGGTGTGTGTGTATGTGTAATGGCTGAGTGGAGACCCATCACTTTGATGCCTGTTATATATAAACTTATTGCCAAAATGTTGGTTCACTGGATAAAGGATATTCTTCATGATCGTGGGTCTTCATCCCAGGCAATATGGTTTTGTTCCAAGAAGGCATATACATGATAATATCTCCAATACTCTCACTGCAATGGAATATGCTAAATATTTAGATCAAGATGTTTTGGTCGTGTAGGTGGATGTGGCAAAGGCATTTGATACCGTACAGTGGGATTATGTCTCTCAAACCATATCCAGACTTGGTTTTGGGCCAAAGCTAGTTAATGTCATTTATTGGCTTTACTCTGATTCCACTGCTCAATGCCTTATAAGGAATCATTTGTCTGAGTCCTAGACTCTGGGATGGTCAATCCGACAGGGATGCCCTCTTAGTGCTTTGCTCTATGCTATTGCTTCTCGTCCTTTGCTTCTTTATATGGATCATCTGGTTGAAACTGGACAGCCTTGAAAAATGGACAGCTAGGCTTATGTAGATGATTCTTACTTCATGCCAAAGAATTGTCCTATGGAGCTTCTCTTATTGATGGATACCCTTTCTGATTTTGGTTTTGCAACTGGTCTAAACATTAATTTTCAGAAATCAAAACTGTTGCCTCTCAAGCTTTGTGACTGGCATGCTCTTCTTTGGCCAGGTCAGATTGTTCCTCTTGAGCACATAGTAAGGCATTTGGGTTATCCAATTGGCTGGAAAATCAGCAATAAGCAGCAAATGTCTTGGGTATTCAACAAAATTCAGGACAAATTAGAATATTGGAAGATCTCCACTTGGCCTTTGCATGCTCGGCTTCGAGATTTGTCCAGTCCATTGTTTTGGCTTATGTCTAGTTTTACTTGCCTTTACTGCATTGGTCATCTCGAGATCTCTCTTCTTTTATGTCTCAAGCCATGGAGATTTTTTGGAAAACTAAGCTCCATAAAAAAGCTTTGAGGTTGCTCAAAATGGACCTACTTTGCTCTCCAAAGATGCATGGAGGCTTGAATATTCTAAACATCAAATTTCATGTGTTGGCAAGAAAGGTCACTATGCTCAAGACTTTTTTTCAGCAAGAGCAGCCATGGTCTATTATGTTGGCAGTTATGTGTGTCCCAGATGCGCACAAATGCTTATGGGCATTGGATGGGAAGTAGTACTTGGCAAGTTTCAAGGCAAAATACCTGGCTGTCCATTTTCTATTGCATTGATTCAGGATTGGAAGCATGTGCTCTCTCACATCAAATGGTCTCCCCATCCTTCTTCAATAGCTTCATCTCTTCGACTGGAAAGCCTTCACTAGAGTGCTATTTTTTACTCTCCTCTTGCTGTACCTCTTGCTGTACAACAACAACCAATCAGGGCTTACAATCTCATGAAGTTGGGCATTCGATTCATTGATGATGTGGTGGATATTCAGGGGCATATTCTCTCTTTTTTGGCAGCTTGTTGACAATACAATCTTGGGATGCATCATAAACCCATATGGAAAGTTATTGAAGCTCTCTTACTCCCTTTTGTTCTGATTCCACCATTGGCAGTAAGAGACAGGCTTCAACATTGGCATCTTTAGTCTTCAAGCTATCCAGGATTATCCTCTCAACCTTTGCATTTACTGACTTCCATACAGGCTTATAGATTGATTTTACCTCCTCCATGGATTGCTCATCATGCCAATTCTCTTTAGCATTCAAATAAGTCTTTATCTTGGTGGAAAGAAAGCTTGAAATTAATATGGAAGCTAAAAATGCCATTAAAGCAGAGACTCTTTTTTTGGAGATGCATTGTTGGTATTTTTCGAGTGGGAGTGAAATTGGCTCAAAGAAGGATTGCCTCTCCTCTTTGTCCAAGATATCATCATGCTCCTGAGAATATTCAGCACTTATTGTGGTTTTGTTCATATTCCAAGGACCTTCTGGACATAATCACCTATTTTTTATCTCTTAGGTTTTCGGCACACAGGTTCTCGAGGTTTTTCTAGTGTTTGGCAGATTACCAGCTCCTTTGTCTGAGTACTCTCTTTTCTTCCATTGGATCAGATACTGGGCATTGTGGACCCTCTGGCTTCAGCGAAATCATGCATTTCTGGCTTCATCTCTTCAGCACCCTTATGAGTTCTTTCGGGCCTCATTGCAGCAGTCCTTATATGAGGCCTTGCATGAGGAGGATTTGGATGTCTCTTGCATTGAGATTTTCTTTTACTGTTGGGTTTGGCTCTTTTCTAGAGCCTTGTCCTGTTGTAAAATGGTTATTTCATAATATAATGTTCATAGTTTCACGAAAAAAATGTGTGTGTGTGTGTGTGTGTGTGTGTGAGAGAGAGAGAGAGAGAGAGAGAGAGAGAGAGAGAGAGAGAGAGAGAGAGAGCACGTGCACAGGCACGCACATGCACATGCACATGCACACACACATGCACATGCACATGCACGCACGCATGCATAGGTGTGAGGCTTAAAAAAACCCTTGTGAGGCTTGTGCTTACGGGGAATATTCCCCCAACCCCACCTTCCTAACCTTTGACATCAATGTTGAGATTCCATCAAATGCCACTGTTTTTCTCACACTCAAAAGAAAATTATTTGTTGTCTTCCACATAAATAGATATTATCTACCAATAATGATTTTTTAATTCCATCCTTTAGGTTTAATTATCAATATGGCTTATTCAAACTCTTCAATTTCCAAAAGTGCACTTATGAGTTTAAGATATACGTACTTGTGGGGATCCACTTACTTACACAGGAGAGGTGGAGGGGTTTTCGAAGGGTGGAAGGATAAGCTCTCATTTTACTTTTGTTTTTTAAAGAGGGGACTATGCATTATTCAAGATTCATAGAGACTCACAAGGCATGCCGTGGCTTGGGAGGAATATCATCCAAGTTGTTTTCCCATTGTATGATGCTTTTTTTTTTGGGAACCATTTTGAATGTTTTAGCTTAGAGCTTGACAACTTCTTGGAATCGACGTTGTTTGCCCATTGTTTGACATTCTTTATTATTGGAATCATTATGAATGCTTTATCTTAGAACTTGTTAGCTTTTTCTTAATGTCTCCAAGATCAAATAGAGATCCAATAGGAAACTTGAACTAGGATTTGATTTGCTAGTGCAAGCGTGTTAGGTGGGACTTGGAGATTTGGATGAAAGGGGAACCTAATAACAACCCAAAGAGGAGCTAAAAAGTTGATTCAAGGGTTGACTTAATAGTCTAGCAATAAAAAATTATGTGACTATATCTCCATGATTTTCAACTGATTCCATGCATACCACTACTGCTATGGCAAAAATGGCATTAAAGAGAGGTAGCTCAGTGAACAAGGTTGGATGCTCAATGGGGAAAAGGTTAGCTTAGCTATGGGTGAGACATATTGAGTGATTCAAGAAAGATCCTAAATTGGACATTGTACAACATCCAAAGCCACCCTGGGAGCAATGCACTAGTAGTCGTAGTGCTTGAGCAAGAGGCCACGAGATCAAGTTGCATGCAAGAAGTTGTATAGGGGGATCCTTTGTTGGAAGGAGTTGAGTTAAACTTGAGAGAGCGCACATAGGATTCCACTAAAGCCCTTTGATGTCCTCATCAAGCTTGTCACCCCGGTGCCATTAGTATATAATTCTAGAATTGGGGACTTAACAAAAGTTCAAAATCGTGGGATATCAGGGGATATCATAGTCCCATGCTTTTTTAGCCATATATTTTAAAACAAATATTGCAATATTTATTAAAACTTTACATACCCACTTGCATACAATAATTTTATCATTAGGCACATGAGAAAAAAAGTGTTGCTGTCCTAGGAGGTGGTGTCTATTTACACCTTCTTGCAAGTTAATATTCAATATTAAAACATGAAAAAAAAATCCAATTCTTTACAGACCCATTTGCATCTAGTAAATTTGATTTTTAAACACATGAGAAGATACAAATTGTCTTACTAGAGAGAGGTGGTGTACATATACATTGAAGGGGCAAATTGATGTGTGTGTGTGTATGCTTATGTGCTTGGAGTCCTATGCAAGAAGTGTGTGAGTGTAGGTGTGCTAGAAGGTTCTAGTGACTCATCAATTAGGTGTGTCAAGTTGGTGTGATGAGTGAGTGATCATAGGAGGTGATTGATTGAGATAATCATGGAGATAATTGTGGATCTGGGATCTACCTACATGGAGGCAATTGCCTGTATATGTAACCACTCTTGGAATAAAGCTTTACATTGTGTGCCTCATTGCTTCTGCATGAATTCACACGTGGTATCAAAGCTTGGTTAGAATTTGAGTGCCTAGAATGAAATTCCTAGTAGATTCCAACTAGATTCTATCTTCTTCCCAAATGCCTCCTATCTCTCCCTCTTCTACCTTGAGCTTGGGAAGCTTTGTTCTCTCCATCCACGCAATGCTTTGAGAAACCCGTTCAGCCAGACCTTCCTCACTCGTGGGCGACCTATTTGACTGGTGGGATTAAAGAGATTCGTCGTTGCCATGTCTGCGCACTGCCTCTCTATCTTTTTCGTGCCATTTTTGCAATGCTGCTCATCTCAGTCACTTATCTTGCAATTCCTCTGAGCCAAGCCTTGTCCACTACTAGAGCTACGTACTGAAGAGATTTGGAGTGTTTTGGTCTAGAGATGAGGGAGTACTAAGCAGAAAACTAGTCGACTTTTGAGAAGACAGAGTTTTCTCAAGTGATGGAGATGCTGCTGCCCGGGGGATACAACATGCCATTTCAGCTGTGGTTTGTTCTGAGCTTTCCTTGCATATATATCTATGATTGCATAGCAAAACCCCCTATCTTGGTGATGCTTGGAGTGAGGTATAAAGCCTCCAAAGTTTCCATGTACTCTGCAAGCATTTCTAGTGTATTTTTTGGAGTTTTTTATGCTACACTAAATGCTTGAGGAGAAAACATTCAGTTCAGAAATTGTTCTTCCAAGTTTCAGTTCAAAGTGTGCCCTTTTAGTTTAGAGAATGTTCTTCCAAGCTCAGTTGGTGTTAATCTCTTGACAACATGCCAACTTCAAGTTCTTAAAGCTCTTCAAATGTCAAAAAGACTACAAAGACAAAGTACAAGGTGAAGAAGACTCCAGTTAAGAGGCTATGGGAGAAGCCAACGGGTTATGAATATGCCAAACAATTAGGTTTTTCAGAATTCTTATCTTGCAATTTGCATCTATATGGTGAAGGTGATTTTTTTGTTCAGAAAGATTGATCTTTTGTAAAGGGATTAGACACTGCCATTAATTTGGTAAGACCTTCCAAAAATGGCTTCCAAATTGAAAATAGATAAGCTTGAAGGAGAGGGGTTCCACACTTGGCAACCAAAACTGAAGTTTATTCTCATGAAAAAGGGAATATGGAAGGTAGCAAATGGAAAAGAAACTAAACCTACAACTAGAGAAGGAGAAGCTTCATGGCTTCCAAAATATGAAAAAGCACTTGCTATAATTGCTCTTGGTCTGAGTGATTCCTTTATTCATCACATTGATGGATGTGAGACTGCTCCTCTGCATGCACTCATCTTGAGCATGTTTTTGGAGCACAGGGAAGATGCTCTAAGTTTAGCTTGCTTATCAAGTTCTTTGACTTAAAATGGATAGAGGGGAGTCCATCTCTTCACATCTAAATTCAATGAAGAGCATTTTGACACAGTTATCTGGCATCAAGTTTAATCTTGATGAAGATATTGTAATTGCCATCTTACTTAGAAGTCTCAGTGAAGAATATGGCACTATTGTAACCATGCTCACCAATATTCTAGAGATAAGTCTGGTAGAAATTGAAGCATCACTCTTGGAAGAGGAGAGCAAGATCAAACAAAGAAGTGATTACAAAGAGGGGCATATTTGGCCAAAAGCAACTTCAAGGGAAAGAGCAAAATGAAATGTGACTTTTGTGGCAAACTTGGACACTTTGAAAAGGAATGTTATGCCAAGAAGAGATGTTCAGCCAATCTTGTTGAGGAAGCATAAATTGAAGAAGAAGAAGAACCAAAGAATGTCAAAGGTCTCACTGCTTACAACACCCAAGTCAATTCTGACAAGGGTGAGGATCCATATGTTTTCTAAGTTATGTGTGTGTGAGGTCAATAATGGTTCTCTGCCATGGATAGTCCATCCTTAAATTATTGTTAGTATTTTGAGATTTTTCCGTGTTGGACTCATTGGGATTTACATACATAGTCATTGTCTATATCCCAGTTGTAAACGAAGAATCCTAAGAGTGAGTCACAGGTTGGGGCCATGTGTGTTGCCACATGATGGTGGGCAAGCCACATCCCATGTACTACTGCTGAGGGATGAGGTCATCAATTTGTGGGAGGGAATGAAGGGGCAAATTGATGTGTCTGTGTGTATGCCTATGGGCTTGGAGTCCTATGCAAGAAGTGTGTGAGTGTAGGTGTGCTAGAAGGTTCTAGTGACTCATCAGTTAGGTGTGTCAGGTTGGTGTGATGAGTGAGTGATCATAGGAGGTGATTGATTGAGATAATCATGGAGATACTTGTTGGCGACCTGGCATCTACCTACATGGAGGACGTAGTTGCCTATATATGTAACCACTCTTGGAATAAAGCTTTACATTGTGTCCCTCATTGCTTCCTCATGAATTCACATACATTGCCTTACAAGTTAATATTCACCATAAAATATTTAAAAATAATAATTAAGCCACTTGCATATTAGAGTAATTTTAATCCTTAAACACATGAGAGGACAAGAATTCTCTTAGAGAGGTGGTGTACATATACGTATACACCACCTCTATAATGCTTTACACACCACTTTGCAGATTAGAGTAATTGTTATCCTTAAACACATGAGAGGATAAGAGCTCTCTTAGAGAGGTGGGGTACATATACACCATCTTGCAAGTTAAGGTTCACCATGAAAATATTAAAACAAACTATTTAACATATACACTATCAAGTTTGTGTAATATTGACCGTTAAAATATTAAAATAAACTATTCAAACAAAATCATATACATCATTGAGAATAACCAAGATTATCTCAAAAATCAGATTTGCATATATGGAAGTCTCTCTATTTTACATTCTCTTTCTGTTCACCATTTTGAAGCTCTAAAACTACCAGAATCTACACTAGCATGGCTTTTTATGAGTCTCTCTTTTCCAGTATACCATATATCTAGAAAATCTTATAGTACTAAAGAACCAAGAATGAATATTAGGATCTTGACTACCAAAGTCCTAAGGGGATCCTAACTAGTGCTCTCTAGGCTAATCTAGGAGGTTTGAGGTGGAAGCTTGTCACTGCTTGGTAGTACATCTGCTTCATTGGCTGATACTATAGCCCTCACTACTCCAGTTTACTCTCCCTTGAAAAGGACTTCCTTTTGCCCAATGATCTAGATTTGAGCCTCCACTGCTTGTCCTTTTCCTTCCACTGCAACACTTTTACTCGCTTTCTTGTTCCTTCCTTCCCTTATGACAAGTGGACCTTGAATGGTTCCATGCAACCTTTCATCAGTTAGTCTCTTTGTGCATTGTTTTAGATGTGTGTCCCCTAATGAAGAAATTGACAAAATATGAAGAGGGGAGAGGAGAAGAGTGGAGATGAGGAGAGAGGGCACAGCTAGAGAGCACACCACAAATGACTAACTGTACACTAGATTTAGTTGAAAAAATAGAATATATACAAACCCTTTTAGGGTTAGGGTTAGGGTTAGGGGATCTAACCCTTTCCTTTATAGCACTCTATAAGGTTAGTGCTATGCACATATGATCACGTGATGGTGCTATGCACACATGATCACATGATGTTTAGCGTGAACTCTCAACACCTTCCTTTAAGATCAACATCATGAAGTAGGCCTTCCCTCAAGATGATGATTCTGGGGAATCGAAGAAGGACTGAGCATTACATTCCATCACACCCCTTTAATGGGAATGTCCTTCCTCTGCGTCAAACCAAGAGCTAGTCGGTGTTTCTCGAATAGCTCTTTACCGAGTGGTTTGTTAAAGATGTCTGCAACATTCTCTTTGCTATCACAATGCTGCAGTGTGATGTCACCAAGTAACACTCTTTCTCTGATGAAGTGCTCTCTGACATCAATGTGCTTTGTCCTGGAGTGATATACTGGATTTTTGGCCAATGCCGATTGATTATCACAGTATATTGTGGTTGGCTTTGACTCATCAAAGTAATGTGTTTCTGACAAGAGTCTTCTGAGCCATATAGCCTCACATGCACCTGTAGTGAGTGCTCTATATTTTGCTTCAGTCGAAGAAAAAGAAACAGTTGGCTGTTTGTTTGACAACCATGATATAGCACCTTGACCAAGGAAAAATGCATATCCTTGTGTCGATCTCCTGGTCTCATGATCTCCGGCATAGTCACTGTCACAGTATCCATGCAACTGTGGATGACTTCCTCTGTATTCTATCCCAAACTGTCTTGTACCTCTGATGTATCTCAAGACTCTTTTGGCTGCATTCCAGTGAGACTGTTTTGGATTTGCCATAAACTGTGCTAGTGAGCTTACTGCATAACAAATATCTGGCCGTGTGATTGTCAGATATATAAGAGATCCGATGAGTTGCCTGTAGTATCTGTCATTGACTGTAGGCTTTTCTGAATCTTTATTAAGTTTCAAACTATGTTCCATGGGAGTGGTTGCAATCTTGCAATCTGCCACATGAAACTTCTTCAGGAGACTGTCAACATACTTGAGCTGACTCATGAATGTGCTATCTGAATCTCTCCAGAACTCAATTCCAAGACAATAGTGCATAAGTCCAAGATCTTTCATGTCGAACTCTACAGATAAGTCTTGTTTCAATTTTTTGATGAAGCTATCCTTGCTTTCTGTCACAATCAGATCATCTACGTACAAAAGTGCAATAGTAATGTCTTCCCCTTGAACTTTGTAGTAGAGAGTATGATCTGCATTGGATTTCATGTATCCCAAATCAACAAAATACTTGTCAATTCTGCTGTACCAACTTCTAGGTGCTTGTTTTAAGCCGTAGAGACTTTTCTTGAGATGGCAAACCTTATTCTCCTGTCCTGGTTCAACATAACTTGCTGGTTGTTGCATGTAGACTTCTTCGTCTAGATAACCATTGAGAAATGCATTCTTGACATCAAGCTGATACACATTCCATTTGCTGAGTGTTGGTAGTGATATCAAGGACCGTGTGGAATCCATCTTTGCTACTGGAGCATAAGTCTCATCATAGTCTTGACCATATTGTTGTGCAAATCCTTTTGCAACTAATCTGGCTTTGTATCTTTGAATATTGCCATCTGGATTGTACTTCACTTTGTATACCCATTTGTTTGCTATGGCCTTCTTTCCTGGTGGAAGGTCGCATAATTCCCAAGTATTATTCTTATACAAAGCATCCATTTCTTCATTCATAGTAGTTTGCCATTCTGGCATGTCTACTGCGTCTTCGAAGTACATTAGCTCTTCTGTAGCTATGATGGTAGTCATAAGAGCATAATTGGTGGTTTCCACCTGAATTGCTTTGCCTTTTTGAGCATATGTCAATCTGGCTGGAGGTCTGCTTGCCCTAGTAGACCATCTGAGCTGCTGTGGCTCTGCTTGGGGTGTTGGTAGCAATTGTTGCTCTTCTTCATCAACCTGTTCTGTAGATGACTGTGAAGTCGATGCTTCTATCTCCTGTGTAGGTGAGGTTTTCCATTCTGATTCCTCATCAAAGATTACATGTCTGGAGATAATGACCTTGCGGTTGATGGGATCATACAATTTGTATGCTTTGCTTTCTTCACTGTAGCCAACCATGATGCATTTGCATGACTTTGCATCCAATTTCCTGCGATGATCATCATGTATGTGGGCATATGCTATGCAACCAAATATGTGGAGATGCCCAATGTGTGGCTTTTGTCCAGTGAATGCTTCGTAAGGAGTCATACCCTGTATCGGTTCGGTAGGAAGCCAATTGAGCAAATAGTTAGATGTAGCTATTGCTTCTGCCCAATACTGATTCGAAAGATGCTTTTCACTAAGCATTGTTCTAGCACTGTCTGCTAAAGTCCCATTCTTCCTTTCAGCTCTTGCATTCTGCTCAAGGATGTTTTTATCGAAGCTATGCTTATATATTAATATAAAATCTTGGCAAAATTTTTCAAGATCATCTTTTTAGTTTCACAATATTAGTAGAGTGTAGTACTTTTCTATATATTTTCTTTTGAATTTTGAAAGAAAAAATGTAAATCTTGGCGAAACTTTATATTTTTTTGCATAAAAGTTTCAAATCCTGGCAAATGTTTCAAACATTTAATTTTATTAGGGCATACAAACTTTCGACACCAATATAAAGTTTATCTTCTTAACGAAACTAACTTGAAAAAATCATCCCTGATTTTGCTGAGGAGTATCTGCACATGTGAATTGTCTTCGTATGCCGTGATTTTTGCAAAAGTTCATGAATGCTGAAGACATGTATTCACCTCCTCTATCTGATCTCATGACCTTGATCTTTCTGCCTGTCTGGTTTTCTACCATGGCTTTGAATTCTTGAAATCTGGAAAACACTTCAGATTTCTCTTTCAGAAAGTAGACCCAACAATATCTCCTGTAGTCGTCGATGAAAGTCAAGTAGTAAAGTGAACCATTGATGCTGCGGGTCTGGGCATAACCCCATACATCTGTATGTATCAAATCAAGAATACCTCGTGCACGAGAGGTACTTCTAACAAAGTTGGTTCGCTTTTGTTTGCCGAAGCAGCATGCTTCACAAACTTTTCCAAGAAACTGTAGCTTCGGAATCCCAATTGCCATATTCTGATTCCTGAGATCTAACAAGTACTTGAAGTTGACATGACCATATCTCTTGTGCTATTTTGCAGATAGTGGCATCTGTTGTGGTTGAGCTGACATGGCATGCTTATTTGGTACTGTAGCTAGCATTCTGTATAAGCGTCCTTCCTTGACACCTTTTGCTACTAGTTGACATCTTTTGGATTTGTCTCTGATAGTGCATTCATCACCGTCGAAGATGACTTTGTAATTGTGTTCCGTCATTTGACCTACTGACAAAAGGTTCTTGCTGAGCTTCAGAACATAGAGCACATCTTTGACTAATCCTTTCGTACCAGTGAAATTGTTCATAGGGATGACACCTGTCCCTTGAACTCGATTCGGTGTATTGTCTGCTGTGTAGATGAAATTTTTCTGTCCTTCTAATGGCTTCATTTCTGTGAACCATTCCTGATGATTTGTCATATGAGATGATGCACCGCTGTCGATGTACCAAGGATCCTGTTCAACTTGGTCGACTTGATAGCTGTAATCCTCTTTGGGATTGAAATTAGTGTCTAGGTACACTGTATCAGTCTAATGCAATTCCTCGCTTGCAAGAAACATATTTCCATGTTCATTTGCAAAATGACTGTGACTAGAATGTCCACCACGACCTCTGCCTCGGGAATTTCCTCGATTACTGCTGGATTGATCGCCCAGGTTGTACTGCTTCTTGTGGCAATCTCTTTCATAGTGTCCAAACTTGTGACAGTAGTTGCACTGAATGTTTGACACATTGGTGGATGCATTCCCTCGTCCTTGAAATCTTCCTCGGTTGGAATGATTTCCTCTTTGCTGATTTTGATGTTGCTGAGGATGATGCTGATGCTGATGTTGATGCTGACTTTGATTTTGTTGCTGATGATGACCACTTTTCTGATATAATCTACCTTTGCCTTTGCCTTTGTCTCTGCTTCTGTCTGAAGCTGTGAATGCCTGATCATTAGAACGACCTTTACGTGCTTGAATGGCCTGATTCTTCACCAAGTAGGACTTATTGAAGTTCTTCCAGTGTTGGAATTCACTGCTGTTGTAGAAACTCTGGTTGATCTGGTTTCTCAGGGTGAGAATCCTGGATGTGTTCTTGGACTCGTAGAGAACTGCGAACATATCCCATGCTTCTTTTGATGTCTTGACTGTGTTAAGCTGTCCTAGCATGACATCTTGCACATTCTGCTTGATCAGGTGATAGGCATACTTGTCTTTCTTATCCCATTCTGCTTGGGCTTGGGCAATGGCAGGATCTGCTACTGGTGCGGAAACTGTTTGTGTAGATGTAGATCCCGTTGTAGATTCTATTGCTGGTGCTGTGACAACAGATGGAGTAGAGCTACTAGTAGCTGGATCGGCCAATGGTCTAGGTGTAGACCCATTGACATACTCCCATTTGTCCTGAAGTACAAGAATGGTCTCCATTCGGTATTTCCATGTACCGTAATTGGAGTTGTCTAACTTAGGAGATGCCTCTAGATTGAGGTTGCTAATCGACATGGTGCAAGAAATGTACTCAAAAGTGTCGTGAAGATCTTTGTATGAATCAACTGCAAATACACTGAATATGCCAAGTGAAATCTCTGAACCGTCGGTGAAGATAGAACTGCAGTATATAAAATTTGATATGTATTACAAGGCTTGTGGCAATGATGCCAGGAATAGCCAAGAGGCTTTACAAGACTGAAATGATGTGCACGATGCCGTGAGATAGCCGAATAGGCTTTACAATGGTGGCATGTGTGTGTGAAATCAAATGCTATCTGCCCACTAAAACAATCTGCAATGCCTCTGAACTCTGAAGTCTTCTCACTGAACTGATGAACATAAGGTTTCAGGTAATGTAATGATGTGAAACCGTATCTGCTCATTTTTTCGTGCTCTACGCGCTCTCACATCATGCACACATTTCGATGCAAGTTACACTCACATTTGAGCCTCGCCGACAAAACCACTTCCTTCACGCACATTTGCCTCTACATCGATGCATCTGACCCAGCACTTAAAAAGAACAAAAGAAAAGGAATTATTTGTTGTTCTTTCATCGATCAATGGTTGGTTTAGATCTAGATCATAGTAGACTAGATCGCCATAGAGGGGACGCTTTGAATTTCTCCAAGTTGCCAATCTAAGCCATGCCCGAAATTCCCGACTAGTACCTACTCGGAGTCAATCCATACTTTCCTTTTTGGAGCACCCTCAAATTCTTCCTGGATCAAGAGATATGACTTGATCTAGGTGGAGGGGCAAAAGGAGTGCAAATGTGCTCAATGATGATGTGTCACTGTGAGTCACATGCAGTGATGATGTGGCACTGTGCCTAGCAAGAGGTGTGCTAGTGAAGCCTGTGCTGAGGTGGCAGAAATGAGAACATGCAGTGACTGTGAAGCACTGTGTATGCCTACAGAGGTCAGTGCTGATTGGACAGCTGAGGTGGCACTGCTGAGGTGATGTGGCTTGTGGATAAGTTGATGTGGCAATCGTGCCACGTGTCAAAGATTGAGAGCCTTATCTAATATTGACCCAGGGTTAACAATACCTGGGTAAGGTTAACCATAATCTAACCTAGGGTTAACTAACCTAACCGTGGTTAGGTCTTATCTACCACCTGTCATCTTCAAACCTTGGAGATGTGCTGTGAAAGGCGATGGCGGAGACGATCGGCGATGCATCGGAGGAGTTGGGGCTCGTGGAGAGCTGTCCCGTTTGGAGCGCGTTGGTAAAGAGGCAACTGTTGGAGCTTTGTTGGAGCCGCGAGTGCTGGCTATGGAGCCTTCGAGTTCGCAGGTTATGGAGCTTTGGCGACAGGACAGGCTGCTTGCACATTGCGTGTTTGGAGCTCGCTCCCTGTGTGGAAGGCGTAGCGTGGAGGTTCGTTGGAGGCTTGTTAGGAGCTACGATGGTGGCATACAAAGAGGTCATTGCAGTCGTGAAGTTGATGCTTGTCATCTAAGAAGGAGCGCAGTTGCTGCTGCGAGGCGTTCAAGGGCCTGATTGGAGCTTTGTACATTTGGAGCTTTGCACAATGCTGGAGAAGCTTGAGCTTAGCATGCCGGTTGAGGTGCCTTTGCTGCTGTTCTGCTGCAGATGTTGGTTCATCGTAGGAGAGAGTCATTGACAAGGCTATGGTTGATAGCCTGTGTAGATGGAGCTTAGGTACGGTTGGTGCTTCAACTTGTTAGCACAGCGCCTAGAATGTGACACAGGACGTGAGGTAGGGCTTTCGAGCCTAGAACTTGGAGTGTGCAGTGCTGGGCTAGAGGCGGCTACTTTGGTTGGGACTACCCATTGAAGCGTGCTTTCGAGGGCAAGGCTATGGCGCTTCGTTGTGGGAAGCGTTGGTTGTTGAGTCGGCCATCCGTCGTTGGAGACAGAAGGCTAGGAGTCACAGGAGCTTCGTTGGAAAGCTATGGAGCAGTCGGTGTTGGTTGGAGAGATGGTCGCCCGCATTGCCTTTGTTGTCGTAGCCTTTGTTATCGTAGGCTCTAAAGATCTCTTTCTTCTTCAATAGGTGGAAGAAGAATAGATCTCTCTCACATACAAGAAGCTCTCAAACAAGGTCACTTTCTCTCACAAAGGATTCTCTTGGAGTGAACTCTGAAGGAGATCTCTCACACTATGAAGAACCACTCACTCTCACGGAAGAATGAATGGAATAGAGAATCGAATGAATCTCTCAATGAAACTCTCAAGAACAAATGACGAAAATTTCTTTCAATGGACGGATGAAGATCTCTCACCGGAAGTGGACTCTCACGGAGAACACTCAAGAGAACTCTCAATCTCACAATCTCTCTCACACTCTCAAGAATCGCAATGCCTCAGCGGAGGGCAAGGGAGCTCTGATACCATGACAAAATATGAAGAGGGGAGAGGAGAAGAGTGGAGATGAGGAGACAGGGCACAGCTAGAGAGCACACCACAAATGACTAATTGTACACTAGATTTAGTTGAAAAAATAGAATATATACAAACCCTTTTAGGGTTAGGGTTAGGGGATCTAACCCTTTCCTTTATAGCACTCTATAAGGTTAGTGCTATGCACATATGATCACGTGATGGTGCTATGCACACATGATCACATGATGTTGAGCGTGAACTCTCAACAGAAATACCATCCATGGATTCAAGACATGCTTAGTCCTCTATAATTTTTGTTTTCTCTCATCTTTATCTACGCTCTCTTTCTCTTCATCCTTGAATGTAGGTATGCAATAGAAGTAAGTATCAAAATACTTTATCAAATGTGGAGCATCAATGATAATGACCACATTAAGATGCTTCCATAATAGAGCCTCTTTAGTTACATTCCAAACAATACCACATTTCAACCTTTCATTTAGAAAGCTTCTACTGTGTCTTATTTCAAGGAAGGAGGCTTTGAATATCAACATTCAAGAGGAGGATTGGGCGTTTAATGTTTCTTTCCCTTCGAAAAAAAACTTTAGGGGAACTTTAAATGGTGGGCCATTTTTTCCTATGCACAAGTGAAACGATCATGGGTTGTGAAATCTGGATGCTTATGCCTCTTGCATAATCATTCCCTTACCACAAGGCCATACCATGCATCACCTCTTAGAGTTGTCCAAGAATAGACATCAGTCCGGTATTATAAAAAATTGAGCTATAAACTTGAGACACACCTCTGTTTGCTCACCCAACATGTACAAAGAACCGTACTGAGCCCCTTTTTTGTACTATTATGAGGAAAATAAAACAAGACACAGTACATGCAAAAATGCCATCTAAACAAAATAATTTCAACCACCGGGCTAGTTTAGGACATTCACATATAATCAAAGCTAATAATTAAATTAATCAACTAAACTAATCAAACTAATAATTAAACTACAAGCTTATAATTAAACCTCAATTAAACTAAATCAACTAAACTGATCAAGCTAACAATTAAACTGATCAAGCTACTAGTAAAACAAAGCAATTTTTGTCTTAGATAGTCACATATAATCAAGATAATAATTAAACTAATCAAAGTAGTGATTAAACTAATCAAGCTACTAGTAAAGAAAAACAATTGGGATGGTTTAGGACAGTCACAATTTCAACCACCGTGTTGGTGTTTGACTTGAATGAACTCGGTGATATATTGTTATACATGCAAAAAACACAGTCTAATTAAACTAATCAAGCTAATAAATAATCTAATCAAAGATACCATAAAAAAAAACAATTTCTGACTTGAACATGGCTCTAACAATTGGACAATAACAATATATTGTTGTTCATTTCTATATTTTTGCTCAGCCACAATTTCAATGACGTAACTACTCGGCCTAGTTTAGGACAATCACATATAATAAAGCTAATAATCAAACTAATCAACTAATAATTAAACTAATCAAAGATGCTAGAAAACAAAATAATTTCTACCATTGGGTTGGTTTAGGACATCAATATAACTGGTGTCTTGACCTGAACAGGGCTTGGTGACATATAGCAACTAGATAATAATAATATGTTACTGACAACTATTCATTTTTGTATTCTGATAATAATAATATGTTACTGACAATTGTTCATTTTTGTATTTATGTTCAATCATAATTTCAGTTCTGCTCTGCATCCAATAGATGGAGCCACATTGGTCTTTTGGATTGACAACATCTTTGACAATATTGTGCGCCCAAGCCATTTCTCTTGTGTTTTAGAGGACACCAATATAACTAATATTGACCTCTTTGTAGCTAATTGATCTAAGCTCATGTTCTTTGCTCCGATGTGGTGTGCATCTACAACCCCTTCTATTGCTTCTCTACAAGGATTCTTCTTTCTTCTCCTTGTCTCTCCCTCCACACATGTTACAAAAATGTCTTCTATTTCCATTTTGATACCCTGCCATTGCTTTCCTCAACCTGTGATCTATTCCTTGTGCCTTGACGAAGCTTTTTAGCTTTCCTATCTCACAGTCTTTGTTTTTCTTGCAAGCCATGACGAGTTGCCTCACAAGCTAGCTGGAATCTGTTCTAAAGGTTCTATTATGGCGGCTCGTTGGTACTTGCTATGGCGTCACTGGTGGCAAGATGAGCCTCCTTGAGTCCTCTTGGATTCCACTAAGATTCTCCTAGATTCTTAATCTTCCCCAAATGAAGATTTTCTCTCCCTCCTTCCTTTTTGAATTTCCTTAGGCTTGTTCTCCACCTACAGGCCACCATTTCCTTAGCCCTTTCTGCTGTAGCTTTCCCTCACTAGGTTGCACATCCACCTTGAAGGAATTGTGAAGTTAGTGCTCCTACAGCCCATGCCGACAATATATACAGTCCGAGCAATTTCTTCAAATGCGACCTGCTGGAGATACATTTCGGTAATTCCTCTCAGAGGAAGTTGGGCGACACCAAGAGCATCCACAACTCAAATCTGAAGGCAAATGCTCCAGTAATTGAGGCGTATTGACGAAAAAACCAGTCGACTTTGGAGCTTCTGGCTATGGCGACCTGACGCGACATTTTGCCCAAGCTTGGTACTAGGTCTTCTCTAGTCCTATATCTTTCATTGTGCAACAAAAGCCCTAAAAGAGCTACTCTCATCTGGTTGAATTTCATCCTCCAAGTTTACATGTACTCCTACAACCATTTCTAGTGTATTTTTTGGAGTTTTTTATGCTACACTAAATGCATGAGTAAAACACTCAGTTTAGAGATTATTCTTTCAAAAATCAGTTCAAAGTATGTCATTTCAGTTCAAAGAATGTTAGTTCAGTTGGTGCTAATCTCTTGACAACATGCCAACCTCAAGTTCTCAAAGCTCTTCCAAAATCAAGAAGACTACAAAGACAAAGTACAAGACTCCAATTAAGAGGTTGTGGGAGAAGCCAACTGGTTATGATTATGCCAAACAATTAGGTTTTTCAAAATTCTTAGCTTGCAATTTGTATCTATATGGTGAAGGTGATTTTTTTGTTTAGAAACATTGACCTTTTGTAAAGGGATTAGACATTGCCATTAATTTGGTAAGACCTTCCTAAATGGCTTCTAAACTGAAAATAGATAAGTTTGAAGGAGGGGTTCCACACTTGGCAAACAAAACTGAAGTTTATTCTCATGCAAAAGGGAATATGGAGGAATATGGAAGGTAGCAAATGGCAAATAAACTAAACCTACAACTAGAGAAGGAGAAGCTTCATGGCTTCCAAAAGATGAAAAAGCTCTTGCTATAATTGCTCTTGGTCTGAGTGATTCCTTTATTCATCACATTGATAGATGTGAGACTGCTCATGCTGCATGGACTCATCTTGATCATGTTTTTGGAGCACAGGGAAGATGCTCTAAGTATAGCTTGCTTATCAAGTTTTTTGACTTGAGATTGGATAGGGGGGAGACCATCTCTTCACATCTAAATTCAATGAAGAGCATTTTAACATAGTTATCTGGCATAAAGTTTAATCTTGATGAAGATATTGTCATTGCCATCTTACTTAGAAGTCTCAATGAAGAATATGGCACTATTGTAACCACACTCACCAATATTCCAGAGAGATAAGTCTGGTAGAAATTGAAGCATCACTCTTGGAGGAGGAGAGAAAGATCCAACAAAGAAGTGATTACAAAGAAGGGGCATATTACAAAGAAGGGGCATATTTGGCCAGAAGCAACTTAAGCAACTTCAAGGGAAAGAGCAAAATGAAATGTAACTTTTGTAGCAAACCTAGACACTTTGAAAAGGAATGTTATGCCAAAAAGAGATGTTCAGCCAATCTTGTTGAGGAAGTAGTAACTGAAGAAGAAGAAGAACCAAAGAATGTCAAAACTCAAGCTCTCACTGCTTACAACACCCAAGTCAAATCTGACAAGGGTAAGGATCCATATGTTTTTTGAGTTATGTGTGTATGAGGTCAACGATGGTTCTCTGCCATGGATAGTCCATCCTTAAATGATTGTTAGTCTTTTGAGTTTTCCTTGTTGGACTCAATGGGTTTTACATACATAGTCTATGTCCATCTCCCAATAAACCAAGAATCCTATGAGTGAGTCATAGGTTGGGGCCATGAGTGTTGCCACATGATAGTGGGCAAGCCATGGAGCATATGTACTACTGCTAAGGGATGAGGTCATCAATTTGTGAGGGGGAATGAAGGGGCAAATGATATGTGTGTGTGTGTGCCTATGGGATTGGAGTCCTATGCAAGAAGTGTGTGAGTGTAGGTGTGCTAGAAGGTTCCAGTTAGGTGTGTCAGGCTGGTGTGATGAGTGAGTGATCATAGCAGATGATTGATTGAGATAATTAGGGAGATGATTGTGGATCTAGGATCTACCTACATGGAGGAAGTTGCCTATATATGTAACCACTCTATGAATAAACAACTACATTTGTGTCTCATTGCTTCTACATGGATTTACAATTCCAAATCCTTACTCCATAATATTTTAGTCTCATATTCAAGTTTAGAATGTAACACACTATTCAAAATTTTTGGACTCTCTCCTCGTTTGGACTTTTTTTTGGAGCATATCCTCTCCACTCAACTTCACTTAGTGAGCTCAAAAATTGGGTTTTTTAGAGCACTAAATGGGTCACTTATATACAAATATGGCCTTATTAAGCTAAAAAGTCAAGTGGTGTCCTCTAATAAAAAAAAATATGGCTCAATGAAGCTATAATTCCCAAACTTGTGCATGGTGCCCCCATCCAATAACTATAATAATAATAACAGTAATCTCCTAACTCCAGTTCAATTTTAACACTATACTGATAAAGTGAAAATATGACACCATATGAAAAGAGTTTGCTGAATTCAACAAATAAGTGGTGTATAGATACACCATTAAAAAAAAAAAAAAGAGTTTGTTGATCAATATATAAGTGGTGTATAGATACACCCTTTTTTTGAAAAACAAAGCATACAATACATTATCTTATTGGTGGTGTATAAATACACCATTTGTATGGAAAAAAGCATACAAAACATTATCTTATGCATCTAAATCTCATTCAGAGTCATCAGAGTCATGTAATGTATTTGCGCTTGATGGGTCAAGTCTTGCCAAATGATGTTTAATATGGACACGACTTGGATCAGGGATTGTGATACATTTTTCAACATTGTATCCATGCTTCTTTTTAAAACTTCGTGTCCTCGATTTCCAGCAATGAATAATGCTACTGACTTCCACCTCTGTTAATCCCTCATTATTTGGAACCCATTCACGTTTCTTTTGCAAGCATCCCTCATAGAGTTGTTTTATTGTATATCTTCTTGGGAGATTTTTCAATGGCTTTGGTTCATACCATAAAGCTATGAATGTTATAGGAGTTTCCTTGTCATCCCTTTCTATCTTAGCAACCTTTGCAACCCAAATTGGGCCACCTTGGTCATCCAACTATGAACCTAGATCAGATGCCCAAACTGCAACAAATAGACCCTCTTTAATCTCATTAGATGGTATAAACTCTGGTAAGGGTTTGTCTCCCTTCCTGCCACAATATTTTCGAGGTAAAAGGCATTCCTCTGCTTCCTCCATATCTACTAACATATTTATATCCAAAGGAAAACTTGGTGACCTAGCTTGTTCCGGCCAAAAGGATTCACAGTATTCAATGCTCATTAAGTTTTCTTGTCTTTCTAAAGATTGGATAAATGCTTCAGTTGATTTAATTGTCTCCAAATTCTTAGTTGATTGCTCTGGATATTTTTGCATCATAGTTTGAAGATGTTTAATGAAGGCTTTCAAGCCTTTCATTTCATCTATGTCAAGTGATTTGTTTTTTGCAAGAACAAATCTAGTTTCCTCCAATGGAATTATTCATTGTAATAAAGCATATGACTCACTCCATAAATGATCTCCATCTACTGAGTAGTGCTTCCATTGCATCACTGGAATATTGTTATGCATGTGAAACTGAAAGTAGTGTGGATTTGTGTGTCCTATTAGGGCATCATCTCCTGTTTGTAAATGTGGCTCTATGAATGCTCTCCAATCTACCATCCTCTCTAAGATAGCCACTTCTGATTCTTCCTTACGAGACCCTCCAATTTTTTTCCCAATTCGAAATAGCATATCCTCCATTGTCAAAACATCCATTGACTTCAACTCACCAGAGATAACACTGAAGATTTGATCTATGTCTTCATGTGTATGGCCGACAAGAAGAAAGCCAACTTCCACTTCTTCAAATATTTTCAAACCAACCAGCATAGAGCATAAAACAAATATATATTTATTCTTGTTCTCTCTCCAATAATTATCAGCTTGTATTCGTAATGTGTTCGGTAAACATCCGCGAGCATCTTTGACCTTTCTTATTGCTTTCATGATTGATGTAGCAACCTGGTTACTATCATGGTCATGCAAACTATCAATCCATACATCACAAAAGATTCGGTATCCATGGACTAATACTCCACACAAGTGTGTTTTTAGTCCACGTTTGCCCTCCAATGCCAGTGGGATACGTCTATATCGTGGCAAAGTTGTTGTATTCTGGTCCATGCCATCAATGGTGATGCACATGGACTTATCGACATGTGAAATAGCTTCCTCTCTCCAAGAAGCATACAACTTTTGAGCATCCTGCACATGACGTAAATGGATTGATCACCATTTAATATATCTTCCTCGTTGCTGCTCACATTTACTATGTTCAATGGCATTTTTCAATTCATCACATGTCTTACATATTGACATCCTTTGCTTTGATGGTGTCTTGACATGGCAAAAATCTCTACGCCAAATTTTGTACAAGGTTGACCGTGAAATCATGCTCTCATCTCTGTCTTGTAAAGTTTTATTGACAGTTTCTAGGACGACCTTCTTTGTCATTCCCAAAGGAAGATGTTGTTGACATTCGACACATCCATCTCGCATTGTTTGTTGAAGATGAGGCTGTGGTAATGCATGGTCTTCGAGAACTTGCTTTAATGTTGCGGTTGCATTTATAGTGCTTCCATGGCATTTAAGCTTGTAGGTATTTCCATGAATTGTATGAACCACTTTTCCTTTCACCTCTGCCCAGATGGTCTAGTATGTGCCATGTGATAGTCCAGTTAACCATTGATATCCTCGATTGCAAATGGGTCTCCCATTAACCATGGGTTTCAATCTAGGTTTACAGTGTCTTGTGCTCAAATCTTGATCAGTGCCTTGATGAAGAAAGCATGAAAACTCTTGAAGAAGATAGTTATGTCTATTAGGCGCTGTCTTACTCCAAATACCAAGGCGTATGGCTGCACAATCATCTTTCCCAACTTTTCTAATGCAAAGTCTCTTGCAACAAACTCGCATAAGCATCCTTTCCATATTCTCCTCGGATAACATTACATGTCTCTTTAGTTCTGGAATTGATGCCATGATTCATCGCCTTTTCAGACTCACATACTTTCTTTTTGTAAATAGTGTCTTGCGTTTTCCAGTTGTAAGACCATCAAACCTCGAATCCATTTCCCTTGAATCTTCATCTCTATAATCAAATGCTGTGTGGGCTTGATAATTATTTGATGCCTTATAATATCTTGGAAATGGAAATCTGGTAGACATGTTCATTGATGTCAATTTGTTCCCAATGCCTCTTGAATTTTGTGGTTGAACTCTTTCTCCTTCGTAACTCAAGATTCTCCCATCTATATTCTCTGGCATGCTAGCAACAATATTATGAACAACATGACAAGTCTCAGATTCTCTGCCCCCTTTGCTCTCTGCATTCGAGTGGTAACATCATAATCATTGTCACTAATATCATCAATTCCTGTTATTGCATCACTTATCCCATCGATCTTTGAGTGTATTTTTCTTTGTGGTCCCATCTTATTATTCTCAACACAAGACAAGTCTTCTATATCAGTAAGCATGTTTGAGTCACTTGCAACATAGGACAAGTCTTCATACCAGTGAGCTTGTTCGAGTCACTTGAAACACAGGACAAGTCTTCTATACCAGTGAGCCTATTCGAGTCACTTGCAACACAGGACAAGTATACCAGTGAGCCTGTTCGAGTCACTTGCAACACAAGACAAGTCTTCTATACCAGTAAGTATATTTGAGTCACTTGCAACACAAGAAACCTTTTGTGCATCAACATCTGTTACTATAATGTTCTCAATACCTGTGAGCATGCCACTATGATACTCTTGATCACTACTATAGCTTCTTATCAATTTGGATCCCATTTGTGTTATAGTCCTTTTCTTCTGATAATATTCCGTTGTGTCTTCCATGACATTGAAGGAAACTGTCTTGGGAAAACTTGATTTCAAGAAAGCTAACCCCCATTTACAAGTACTATGAACTTGTAGATGAGACGTAGTATTATGGACGTTTAGATGTGAAGTACTATCCATTGCATTTTGAATGACTCCTACACTAGTCAACTTAATTATCTCCACTATACAGAGAAAACTCTGAGCATAGCCCTTAAAGTTGCCAATTGCTAAAACTTCTCCGGAGCAAGATAACATCTCTACTTTTCCTCCCTCAAAATAAGTTTTCTTGATATCTTGAAAGTATGTCTTTGGAACAATTTCGTCTTGGTCCCAGAGCGTTCTGTGTGCTTGCATATTAAATATGTCACATTGTAAGATATCTCCCAATGTTTCAAAGTCTCCATGTGGATATTTTAAATGCACTTTAGGATTTACAACGTTGGTGATTATCACTACACATCTTCTCTCACCACAACGTTGGAAATGACATACATTCATAGGATCAAGAGTATGAATTCGTCCAAAAGCCACCACTTCATTCTTCTTATATAACACCACATCCATACCCTCTATTAGGGTGAATACCTGTTTTATGTATAAAAATAGATAAGCAACTCAAAAAAAGACACAATAAATAATCATTGAGCTTATTATTACTTAATAACTTTTATATTAAAACTAGCAGAGAAGGCATTAAACCTGAACCCTACATCATAAACTTTAAATAATTAATACCGAAACATCTTAACCACCGTAAATCCTAAACTTTAAACATTTAATCCCTAAACTCTAAACTCCTAAACACTAAATCCTAAACCCTAAACCCAAAACTCTAAATCCTAAACCCTAAATCCTAAATCCTAAATCCTAAATCCTAAACCCTAAACCCTAAATCCTAAACCCTAACCCTAAAATATAACCAAAATTTAATGAATTTTTTTGATTTGTGCAACAGGTTGGATATATCCCCCAACCTGTTGCTCAAGCAACAGGTTGGGGTGATATATCCAACCTATTGCACAAATCAAGAAAATTACAAAAATCAATAATTTTCTTGATTTATGCAACAGATTGGATATACGGTTGGGGGTGCACCCCCAACTCAAGCAACAGGTTAGGGGATATATCCAACCTGTTCCACAAGTCAAGAATTTTCTTGATTTGTGCAACAGGTTGGATTGAGCAACAAGTTGGGGGATATATCCAACCTGTTGCACAAATCAAGAAAATTCTTAACTTGTGGATTAGGTTGGGGGGTATATTAACCTGTTGCACAAATCAATAAAATTCTTGACTTGTAGAACAAGTTGTATATATACCGCAACCTGTTGCTTGAGCAACAGGTTGGGGGATATATCCAATCTGTTGCACAAATCAAGAAAATTATTGATTTGTGCAACAGGTTGGATATCTCGCAACCTGTTGCTCAAGCAACAGGTTGGGGGTGCACCCCCAACCTCTTACAACAGGTTGGGAGGTATATCCAATTTGTTGCACAAATCAAGGAATTTCCTTGATTTGTGCAACAGGTTGGAT
Source organism: Dipteris shenzhenensis (assembly GCF_047967505.1). Classification (NCBI taxonomy): domain Eukaryota; kingdom Viridiplantae; phylum Streptophyta; class Polypodiopsida; order Gleicheniales; family Dipteridaceae; genus Dipteris; species Dipteris shenzhenensis. Next base: position 30,075,394 of record NC_141616.1, read on the forward strand.
ATATCCCCCAACCTGTTGCTCAATCCAACCTGTTGCACAAATTAAGAAAATTATTGACTTGTGGAACAGGTTGGATATATCCCCCAACCTGTTGCTCAAGTAACAAGTTGGGGGTGCACCCCCAACCGTATATGCAATCTGTTGCACAAATCAAGAAAATTCTTGATTTGTGCAATTTTTTTGATTTGTGCAACAGGTTGGGATATATCCCCCAACCTGTTGCTTGATTTGTGCAACAGGTTGGATATATCCCCCAACTTGTTGCTTGAGCAACAGGTTGGGGGATATATCCAACCTGTTGCACAAATAAAAAAAATTCATTAAATTTTGGTTGTATTTTAGGGTTAGGGTTTAGGGTTTAGGGTTAGGATTTAGGATTTAGTGTTAGGGTTTAGGGTTTAGGATTTAGGATTTAGGGTTTAGGATTTAGAGTTTAGGGTTTAGAGTTTATGATTTATTGTTTAGGAGTTTAGGGTTTAGGAATTAAATGTTTAAAGTTTAAGATTTACGGTGGTTAAGATGTTTTGGTATTAATTGTTTAAAGTTTATCCAACCAACCGTATATCCAATCTGTTGTGCAATTTTCTTGATTTGTGCAACAGGTTGGATATATCTAATACTAGGTATGATCCTTTACAAAGGCTTTACTTTAAGTAATTATAAGTCTACCTAGTTAAAGTATCCTACTTATTAGGGACAAGCATATAGGCTAAAAGCACACCGATTCATATTTTCTTACATTCATGCTGCATGGTGTATCAGAAGAAATGAAGAAGTATGTGATAAGAAATATTCATAAGAAATATGTATTCCATATCATGGATTCATACCATGGATATCTGGTGGTTGCTAAAGTAGAAAAATGATATGGATTCAATGATACTATAGTTTTGTACAAAGCCTTAAACAAAGTTTAAGGCTTTTGCAAAGTATTACATATTGTAACAAAGATAAGCAAGTATGCTAAACCTCTTCTAGATTCTATAGTTTTAAATACCTACCTTACAAATACATTATCTAATTCTTCATTCTTCGACTAACAAGTATTATACACATGGAAGAAAAGCATACATGCTAAAAGTACTTGTGTAAATTTTAATATTTCCTTATTTTTTAAATTAATTCAATTCTTTGATTGAATACCTTTTTAAAATTTAAAGGTTATTAGTATATAATATACATAATTTTAAATGTAATTAATGTATAATATTAATAATTTATATATTTATTTAAATTTATACAATAATTACATCATATTTATATTAGTTTTTAAGTTAGTAATGTATATTTTTATTAAAACTAAAATTTAATATCTAGTAAATAGCAGGAAGAATATTATAGAGATTTTTCATATTAAGAATTATCTTACAAATACATTCACTAATTCTTCATTGTTTTAAGCATAAGTATTATATAAAGCACATATGCTAGAAGACTTCCCATTCAAAAATATTTTCATTGTTATATTTTTTTAATTAATGTATATATATATATATATATTTATATAATATTTATATTAATTTATAGATTAATAATATATATATTTAGAAAAATTATATTTTAATATTAGTTAATAAAAATTTATTATATTATGGAGCAAAAATATTATAAATGGATTTCTTATATTAATAAAGTGTCGTGAGAAGAGTTTTTGGAGAGATTTATGGTTAAAATTTATTTTGTGGTTTTGATGTTGAGAGAGAAATTTGTAATAGATTTTTTTCTAATTTATTTTTAAAAAAAAATTATTGCGTGCCTGAGAGGAGTTTTTGGAGAGATTTATGGTTAAATTTTATCTTGAAGTTCTTGCGTACGCAATAGGTAGAGAGGTTTGAGTGGTTTTGATGTTGAGAGAGAAATTTGTAATAGACTTTTTTCTAATTTATTTTTTTTGAAAAATTATTGCGTGCCCAATAGGCTGAGAGAGTTTGAGGTTGAGAGAAATTTGTGACAATAGGTTGTGAGAGTTTAAGGTAAAGAGAAAAATTTGTGGGAAAAAAGATTTAATGCAAAAGATGGTTTTTTGAAGTTGTTGCATACGCAACAACTTTTTGAGAAAAGAATCGGATTTGAAAAAAAATTCAAATTTATAAAAACTTGATTCTTAGAAGTTCTTGCATACGCAATAGGTTGGAAATGAACTCACCTCTTGCAACATTTTAAAAATTTTGAGAATCCTGCAACAGGTTGATGAGAGGAGAGAAGCGTAGAGTGTGAAAGAATGAACTTTGAATGAAAGAGAGAATGATGAATGTTCTACTTATAGTGAACCTAAAAGAACTAAAAAAACCTAAAAAACTAAAAAAAGTTGACTGTACCTAAAAGCTACCCATTTCCTATAAAACTCTACTTCTCCTCATTCTCTCTCACAACTTTCCTAGAGCTCCTCCACCACCTCCCCACCCAGGTACTCCCTCCCTCCCTTCCCTTCCCTTCCCTTCCCCTCTCCTCCCTCCCCTCCCTTTCCCTCTTCTCTCGCTTCCCATCCCCTCTCCTCCCTTCCCACCTCCTCCCGCTTCCCATCCCCTCTCCTCTCGCTTCCTCTCTCCCTCCCCCCTTCCTCCTTCCGCTTCCCCCTTCCCCTCTCCTCCCTTTCCCTCCCCTCCTCCTCTTTACCCCTGTCCTCTCCCTCCTCCCGCTTGCCCTTCCCCTCCCTTCCCCTCTCCTCCCACTTCCCCCTCCCCTCCCTTCCTCCCTTCCCCTCTCCTCCCGCTTCCCCCTCCCCTCCCCTCCCCTCCTTTCCTCCCTCCCCTCCCCTCCCTTCCCCTCTCCTCCCGCTTCCCCTCCCCTCTTCTCTCACTTCCCCCTCCCCTCCTTTCCTCCCTCTCCTCCCACTTCCCCTCCCCTCTTCTCCCGCTTCGCCCTCCGAGCGGTGAGGAGGTGTGGGGAGGGGAGGGGAGGGGTGGGGGCAGGGCGGGGAGGGGAGGCGAGAGGGGAGGGGCGGGGCAGGGAGGGGAGGGGCGAGAGGGGAGCGGAGGGGCAGGGCGGGGAGGGGTGGGGCGAGAGGGGAGGGACGGGGCGGGAGAGGCGAGAGGGGAGGGGAGGGGCGAGAGGGGAGGGGCGGTGGGAGGGCCGGGGAGGGGAGGCGAGAGGGGAGGGCCGGGGAGGGGAGAGGCGGGGAGGGGGGGATTAACCCCCCCCAACCTGTTGCGTGCGCCCCTCTCCCCTCCTCTCCCCTCCCCTCTCGCCCCTCCTCTCTCTCCTCCCCCCCGCCCCTCGTGCCTCCCTGCCGCGGGACCTCCCGCGATGGGGAGGCGCGAGGGAGGTCCCGCGGCGGGGAGGTGCGAGGGGCAGGGGGGCGGGGAGGGGAGGCGAGAGGGGGCGGGGGGGGCGGCGGGGAGGGGAGGCAAGAGGGGGGGGAGGGGAGGCGAGAGGGGGCCGGGGGGGGCGGCGGCGAGGGGAGGCAAGAGGGGGGGGAGGGGCGGGAGGAGGGGAGGCGAGGAGGGGAGGCGAGAGGGGGGGGAGGGGTGGGGGAGGGGAGGGCGAGGGGCGGGGGGAGGAGGCGAGAGGGAGGGGAGACGAGAGGCGGGGGGAGGAGGCGAGAGGGGGGGAGACGAGAGGCGAGGCGAGAGGCGGGGGGAGGGGCGGGGGGAGGAGACGAGAGGCAGGGGGAGGAGGCGAGAGGAGGGGGAGGGCGGGAAGGAGGATGGGAGGGGCAGGGAGGAGAGGGGAGGGGAGACGGGAGGAGAGGGGAGGGGCGGGGAGGCGGGAGGAGAGGGGAGGGACGGGCAGATGGGAGAGGAGGGGAGGGGAGGGCGGGGGATTAACCTCCCAACCTATTGCGCACGCAACAGGTTGGGGGGTTCATCCCCTCCTCTCCTTAAGTGGGGGTCCTTCGGAGCTAAAAAAAATTAAAAAAATAAATGTAGTTAATTTAATTTTAAAATAATAAAAAAATAAAAAATAAATAAAATTAAAAAAATTAAATTAAATTTTAAATATATAAATAAATAATTAAAATAAAATAAAATAATAAAAAAAATAAAAAAAATTAAATTAATAAATTAAATTTAAAAATTAAAATTAAATAAATAAATAAAATTAAAAATTTTTAAATTTTTTTTTAGAAAAAATAACTTAAAATTTAAATATATAGATATATAAATAAATAAATTTAAATAAATAAAATAAAAATTAAAAATTTTTAAATAAAATTAAAAAAAAAATTAAATTAAATTCTTTTATCTATGTTTATAAAATATTTTGAATTAAATTATTTATGTAAAAAAATATTAGATTAAAAAATAGTATCTAGAAATATAAAAAAATATTTTTAAAAATATATTTAAAGATTTAAATTTTTAATTAATTTTTAATATTTAAATATTTAATTAGCAATTTTTTTAATATTTTGAGTTTGAAAATAATTGTTATTCTCATTTTTTGTTTTTGATTGCTTTGCAGAAAACTATGGCTTCGAGTTTTGGTTCCAAGGTGTCTTTCAAATATCTTGAACATGCTTGGTATTTTATGGAGCGCAAATCAAAGTAGTTTTCAGTGATCACTGCCGAGAATGTGTCAAGCGTGAAATATTCTCCAGAGGCAATAAGAAGTGGTGGCATGGTCTCAACCATTAACATTAAAGAAAACAATTTGATAGAAGTTGTGTGCAAAGGGAAGAATGACGATGTGGTCTACAAGTTACGAGTTACGCACAAGCACTTCTTGAAGCCCTTACTAGATTCAATTGAGGGATCCCAAGAATTACTTAGTGCCTTGGAAGCATTAAAGAAAATGTGGAATGCATTTCCAAGTGGTGGTGTTGTACCTTCAGCAGCAGTAAGTACACCATCTATAACATGTAACCCTCAAGTTGTACCACCAATATCTGTGGCGATAACTACGGTATCTTCGACAAGAGTAACTACAATATCTGCAGCAGTAACTACAGTATCTCCAACTGTACCTATACCATCGACTGCTGCAACTACAGGAACAAGGAGTGATCATGGAGCAGATTCAAGTTCCACGGCTATTCCCAGAAAGAGAGCAAAAATAACGCCTACTCCACGTGCAGATCGTTCAAGTGCAGGTTATTTAAAACTAGGCGAAAAATTGGATAGTGATGATCAGGAGGATCTGCAAGAAGAAGATACAAGTCTCGCAGACTTTTCTATAAGTGTGGCAGACTTACATCCTCCAGAGGATGAGGGGTACATTTGGGGATTTTCACAATTCAGCGTGGCCACAATGCTTATTGATCGAGCTTCGTTGCTCACAAATCAAAGAAAGCTAGGTAAGACATTTGCACGCAAATTGTATGAAGATACGAGGAAAACAAGAACTCCAGTTGCCACTAATATCACTCTTCGTCCTATGGCGTTTAAGAGACTTCAAGAAGATGATCCTACATTGCCTGATGTCACATTTCAAAAGCACATGGACTTTCTTGATGCTTTTGAGAACTTTAGAAGGAGTGACTTTGTTCGTGGAGAGTCTTTGTACCAAAGCTGATATGGGACTGACATCGAGAAGAGATACATGCTGGCAAAGAATAGATTCTTGGAAAGATGTAGGTTTGAGCCCATTGATGGGCAACACTTTTGTGAATCTTGCAGGATCGCCCTTCATGAGGGAAGAAAAGGAAACTTGCCACAGATTGAGTGGATGGAAAAGTTTCAACGGGTCATTTGTCATGTATGCATATTTAACAATGACTCGAAGTACATTCTAGAATCAGAAAGGCTGAATTCTGCTCCATTTAGGTTGAAAAAAAGCTCTTCTCTTTCTGAGATGCTGATAAAGGCAAGGGAGTTATGGGTGGGCTGTGGAAAGCCACAAACAGTGAAGGGCAGGAGACCTACATCTGAGTACTTGGCAAAGAGGACTCGGTTCTATAGATGCTTGAAAGGTGTTGTAAGCAATACGCAAGGCATACCAAGTAATAAGGTTGAGGCAAAGGATCTAAACACCGCCGTTGCAAGATACAGGGATGTTACTTGCATTGTCTTCCGCGAGGACTCAGTGTTTCAGAGCATGGTGGATGTTTGCCAAGCATATGAAACAAGAAAGATATCCTTTGAGGCACCAGAGCACACTGCAACTCAGAGGAAAGAAATAATGAAACCGATGTCTATTGTTTGGTGGAGAGCATTAAGGTTTGTTCCAGATGCAATAACAGAAGAAGTATGCAAGAAGATCCTAAGCGGTGACTGCTTCTTTGGAAAGAAGAGCAAGCATAGCAACTTGAATGAAGTGGTCACCCGAATGATTCAAAGTGAGGCTGCTCTCTCGGCACTATTGTTTTTATTGAAATCTGATGATGAGTTAGCAGGCAAGTCAATTAATGTGGATAAGAAGAAAGCACTTAGCCTAGGTCAACTCCTTGATAAGACATGGGCTAGAAAGTGGTTGGCTTCAATGGATGCAGATGCCACACCAACAAAGGATCTAAGAGCTAAAATGCCAAAGATTATTGAGACATAATATATGGACATCAAGAAAAAGGCCTTGCAGTCCATTGTCCAAGGTAGAGCAATTGGTGGTTTAGATGATGGTTCTCCATTCAGCTTCTCCTATGATATCTTGCTATCAGAGAATGATACAAATTTTACACACATCAATGGCATTGATACAGAGCATTTTATAACAATGAGCGGTCATGCTTGGGAGAAGCAATGTGTATTTTTCATAGATGAATTGCAAGACCTTGCAGTGTCACGGATAGTTGAACTTGTGTGGTTTATCATAGAAGGTCCTATGGCAGATAAGAAAAGATCAACGTTGGTCCTATTCGTGACAGAATCACAAAGGGATGCCTTGTATGCGAGTTTGACATCTGCATTTGGGTATTTACTTTCAAAAGTATACCATGGTATAGTCCTACGCAATCATATGACCTCCATATGACTGTCTTGGAAGGCATTGCCATTCAAGTCTTGCAGCCTTTCTTGATGTGCTTCTTATCTAGGGTGGTGGCAATCTAATCAAAATTCCTTTAAGGACTCTCGAGCTTCATTACTTTGAGGACAATAAGGTTAAACTTGATGCAGCAATGGTGGATTACAAAAAGCCGATGGATCCTGATGTGATATGCAGGTGGGACAGCAAGCTGAAATGCCCTTGAGAAGATCATCTAGAGTGTCTAGACCACCTTACTGAATGATGGGTGGGAAGTAGCATTGTATCGAATGGGTTTTGCTGTTGAGAAATTGCTACGCCAAGGTAGAAATGTAAATGTCATTGATACCCCCCATCAGATTGAGTTCTTTGACACATATTATAGTTGCACTACCTTCTTTGAAGAGGAAAATGTTAAAGAAGAGGGTAGTGAGGAAAATGTCGAAGACGAGGGTAGTGAGTCTGAGGGTGATGATTCTAGCTCAGGTGATGATGAGGATGAAAGCTCTGCATCCGATGACTTACGCCAAGAAGAAATTCGCACAAAGAATAAGGGTGATCAATTGTCAACTAGAGTCAAGAAGGTTCCACTCATCATACGGGAAGGCTCGTGGCAGCAAGAAGTAGTAGTACAGCACGTCATAGGAAAAGGTAAGGCTAAAGAGGTGGAAGCACTTCCCTTGAAATTAAAAGTGAGGAAGGCACCTTTGATCTTGGGTGAAGGACATGCAAGTGGATCAAGCAAGGAAGCCTTACCTAAAGAAGGTATGCATGAGGCAAAGCATGACCAGGAGGAGTTATCAGGAGGCATAGATGGTTCTTCAACCATAACCTTACAGAATCCAGAGCAACCTACTAGTTAGGAACCTAGTAGCCAGGACCCTACTCACCAAGAACTTGGACATGAGACTTTAGAGCAGCCTACTAGTCAGGTGCTTGGAATTGAAGAGTAAACTACTGAGGACCTTGCTACTGAGACTCCAATCTTAGAGTAGCCTATTACTCAGGACCCTGGTAGTCAAGGGCGCATTGAGGACATTGGTACTGTCTTAGAGCAGCCTATTAGTCAGGACCCTGGTAGTCAAGGGTCTGGCATTGAGGACATTGGTACTGAGGAACATGATGGCTGACGGCTTTGTAATCACAAGTTTTGAACTTCGCAAGTTTTGAACTTCTATGTAAAGCGAATATCTAATAAAAAGTTAACTACTTTTTTGATTTCTTTACTCTCATTATTGTGTATAAAGATTGTTTATGAGGTCCATTTTATACTTAATGGTGTATTTTAAACTTTATGTCAATGTATTTTTATAGTTAAGGGTGTTTTTTAATACCAAGTGAGGTGTATATGTACACCACTTACACATAAAAGAATCTATGTACACTACCTTTCTAAGGGGTTTATGTACACCACCTTTCTAAAAGAAATGGTCATAAAGACCTTGTGTGCACACCACGTATACATAAAGGTGTTTATTTACACCACCTTTCTAAGAGAATTGGTCATCTATTGATGTTCTTAGGTGATAGTAGGTCAATTCATAAGAAGTTATGAAGATGTTTATGTAGACCACCTCTGTAAGAGATTTGGTTATGCATTGATGTTCTTAGTACTTAATCACCAAATTTTTTGTTTGGAGTTGTCAAATCTAGTTCAAAAAACAACATTACTAGTATATTCAAAATTTTTGGACTATTTTTTAGTCCATTTCTCAAATTGGACTTTACACAAGTCCAAAAATTTTGAATAGTGTGTTATGTGTACTAAAACTTGAATACAAAGTTTGCCGAATTCCACTGAGCAATGCATAAATTATGGATCATGCAAGATACCTATATACAGAAAATTCCTTGAGCCTCACCAAAAATGGCTACACCCAAGCAAACAATGACCCATGTGCTAAAAAGCTTCTTGTTAAAACAATGTATTTTTGAAATGCATCGCTAAAAGAATGTTGTTGAAATCTTTAAGTTGTCATTCTCTTTGTTCAACTAATATTTGTTACGCTTGATATAATTTGTTTAATACAATGGAGTCATGCTCATATAATTTTTAAAGATTTCAAATGATTTTATTACTCTGCTTCTATGATTTTTAAATGCTACATGAAATCTTTTAGAATAGTTCGAGGTAGCTATGACCTTTTAGGATTGACTAAATTAAAAAAAAAAACATCGACTAGGAGGTGGCTATTATTCTATTTATGGCTATAGACGATAAATGGATATGGGGATAGGTTGGTAATGTATATTATTTTTTGAGAAAGAATAGACCAATGCAAGTTTCTAGATGTCCTCATGACTTTTTCCTTCAAATATCTTTTCTTTGCACAATAACGCAAAATTTTGAAAACTCCTAGAGGGTTGTAGATAGAGATGTCAAAGTCTTGGAAGCTCCTTTAGAGTTGTAAATAAACATTGATATCTTAAAATATTTTTTAGACATTGAAATACATTGAAGAAATCTATCATGCATCATATTTTTTGTTTTGTATGATCACGTTAAAATACATGTTACCTGTCATTCACCCTTTCTCTATCTAAAAGGAAAGACAATCATTTGTTTTCACCTCTTTGGACAAGGACAATCAAATCTTGACCACCCTTTTTGGAGTTTGAGAGAAATGATAACCACACATTAGTTGACTTTTTCTAGAATGTTCAAAAACATGCGGCCATGCATAGCCGTCCTTATTTTTCCAATGGCCGCAGAAAGCCAGCCATGCATAGTCACTCTTTTTGAAAAACGAAAGGGTAGTCATGCATTCACCTCCCTTTTTTCTAAATGCCCAAAAAGGGTAGGAAAATAATGTTAGCTACCCTTGCTTTGTAATGTTCAAAAGTAGATGGAAAGTTTTTGGTTTTCCTTTCTAAATGTAGTTCAAAAAAAGGTTGCCGTGCATTAGCCTCCCTTGTTTTTGGCTCAAAAAAGGGCGAGAAAATGTTAGAAGCTCTTTTCTAACAATGTAAAAAAGGAGCGATAATTTTTTACCACCCTTTCTTACAAGAAGCCTAAAAAGGAAAGAAGTGTATTGGCCCTACGCCCGTTAAATTAAGGCAGATATGAAAAGACGACCGTCAAAATGGCCCTTTAAGAAGGCTAAAAGGGTAGTTTTTGGCCGATCTTTTTGCACCTTTTTCTTGTAGTACATATGCTCTCTTTCATCTCAAAACATACACATTTGCCGATTTTACATTAGATTATTCAAACTCTAAGCCGTGGAATATAAGATTTTAGTCGTTTTTCTTTAATTTTAAAATACACTAAAGGATGGCAGTGGAGGCAATTCAACAAGAGCTATTAATGCGTTAATTCGCCCATGCCTCCACCAATGCTTGGCTGGCACATACACAAAAGCCAACCCTTGAAGGACACACTTAGTGCTCAAACCTTTAAGGGTTAGCAATACTTAATGTATACAAATCCAAGGGAGAGAACACAAATCCTAATTCAAATGTTGTAAACAACGTTGCTTATTATACTAAGAATGACTTCAACGTACATCTTGGGCAACTTTAACATACCCTAGATCATGTTAACCCAAAGCAAGTTACATGTTACTCAATTCATGTCAAATAAAAACATAGAATAACTCATTATCACACCCACAACAATCCATGGATTAACTCTCGATCACATTTGGACCAACATGCTAAATAAAAAAGAATAACGTGGAATAAACTTCATATATTGGTCCCACCATTCCCTAGTGTACATTATACTAACTAACATACATTCAAACCAACAATGACATGAACCTTTAAAGAAATTCAACGCAATGCCCCTTCCCTTCACACATCTCGTTCATTAAAACAACCACTTCTTTCAGGCAGGCCTATTGAATATCATTTATCTTATTCCTAGCACGTGAGGCAATACAACATGGACCACCTCCATGCCTCCCCATACGCTTGGCTAATATCAAGTGAGTTTGAAGGGAATTTAAATTACCCAACTAAATTTTTCGTTTCAATTAAGCCACTCTTGCATACTTATGAATTAAGGGATTTTTTCTTAAAGTTGAATTAAAAGACCCTTTCTGTTCTAATTATACTCTTGTCAAATTTGTTCTTGAGTTGATTTAAAAGAGCTCTGCTTTTGAATGCAAGTGGTACAGTACAATGTTTTGAAGTCAACCAAACGTGCAAGATACATCAAATTTGTTCTTGAGTTGATTTAAATAGAGCTCTGCTTTTGAATGCAAGTGGTACAGTACAATGTTTTGAAGTCAACCAAACGTGCAAGATACATCAGAGGACAAGGACCAGGTCCATGCCTCCACAAATGCACACGCACAAAAGCCAACCTTGAAGGAGAGAGTAACAAGGCTCTTTATTAGCGTCACTACATAAGAACAGAGCTCGTCTCAAGTTCCATACAAAGTTCCAATGGTTTCCAATCTCTTGCTGGTGAGCATCTTCGTCGTCCTCATCGCCACAGTCGCATGCCGTCCGTCACCCTCCCCTCCCTGCTTTCCGTCTGTCTTCAGCTTTGGCGACTCCAAAGCAGACACCGGCAACATCCAGGCCGCTTTCCCCTTCGAATCTGCTGCTGAAAACGCTCCCTACGGTCGCACATACTTTGGTCTGCCTTCCGATCGCTTCTGCGATGGACGACTCGCCATCGATTTTCAAGGTGTGTAGGTGCAATTTGGACTTTAAGGGCCTTCTCCTCGGCATGTTCTTGTTCGAATTTGGCTGTATAGGATGTTGCCGTGTTCCAAATTCCAATCGCAGTGAGATCACCAGTTTTGTGTGACCGTGGAGGGTAGAGCTCTAGTCACTGCCAGGAGTTACCTGTGGACCTGGTCCTGTTGTCTTGTTCGTCTGTCAGTTTGCATCGGCAAACTACCAGTCCTGTCTGAATCTGAAATCACAAATAGCTTCATTGCTTGCGAATTGGCTGCGATACGGACTCCGGAGCTTCTCTTCGAGTCTCGATGTGCATGCAGTCTGCATTCTAGGCTAGGGGTGAAGTTTGAACTACATACGGATTCTGGACTGCTTTGCTAACATTGCCCGGATATTTGTACGGCAGCTAAGGCTTATGGATTACCTTTCCTCAGCCCCTATTTGCGCGGATTGGGATCTGATTTCCGTCACGGTGCTAACTTTGCGGTCTCCGGGGGAGGGGCCCTTTCTAACCTGACGTCCATTCCGTTCCACTTGGAACGCCAGTTCCGGCAGTTCAGGAAGCTAAAGGCTCATTATCTCGACCTGCAACATTCAGGTTACTCTCTAAAGTGACAGAATTTTGAAAGCGCAGAGTGTATTCCTATCTGTTTGCATCCGTATCTCATGAATTCAATTCGTTTGGTGGGTTGATTGTCATGAAGGCTACCCTGATCTGATGCCCGCAAACCAATATTTCGGAGAAGGCCTGTACGTGATCTCCATAGGAGAGAACGATTATAGAACTAGCATTCAGGATGGTCTTACTGTAGCGCAGATTAAGGCGGAGATCGTCCCTCAAGTGATAGAAGTCATAAATACGACAGTGAAAGTAAGCAATCGGCCTGTTCTTCATCCGACTTTGTAACTCGTTTACCGCTTCTTTCTTCCTATGCATTGCATTTTATCGATTCAGATAGACGGTTGAAAATTTTCCAATGTCTATCTGTCGTCACTCCCCCTGCTGCACCTCGTTTTCTTCCCTTGGTCCCTTGGAAGAGGACTTTGAAATTCGCAGACACAGTGTAGAATCGGAAACTCTTGGAGGAATAATTTTGGGTTGTTTGCACAGGGACTGTATGGTGAGGGGGCGCGGAAGTTTCTGGTGGAGGGCATTGCGGCAGACGGATGCATACCGCTTCTACTCACGCTACTTCAGTCGGGTTCGGGGGATCTGGACGACTTGGGATGTTCGAAATCAGTGAACGACTACGTGCAATACCACAATGCAAGGCTCAAGGTGGCCGTGAAGGAGCTGAGGGTGGACTATGAGGATGCGGAAGTCGCCTTCGGAGACTACTTCGGCATCAACATTGAGATTCTATCAAATGCCACTGCATACGGTAATGCTTTTTGTTCTCTTTCATGGAAATAGCTATTATCTACCGGTAAATGATTTTTTACCGATTTTGTAGATACATCCTTTAGTTTTAATTGTCAATAGGGCTTATTGGTGCACTTGTAGTCTTGCAAAGTAGTCCATGAATTTGGGGATCCACCCACTTAGAACAAGATGAATTTCATTCATGTGGCCTGTCAAGAGAGAGAAAAAGAAGAGAGAGAGAGAGAGAAGAAGGAGAAGAGAGAGAGTGAGAGAAAAAAGGAGAAAAAGGTGAATCTTGCCCAAAGTAAGAGAGGGAGAGAAATGGAAGAGAGAGAGAGGGAATGAATGCACTTCCAAAAACATGGAAGAGGAGAGAGAGGGAATAAATGCACTTTCAAAAAAGCACACCCAAATTTGAAAGAGATACTCTAAAGTCAACACACCAACCAATCAAAGAATTTGAAAAAAAAACACATGACAAATGCTAGAAATTATTATTGACTTTTGAAAGTAGAACCTTCACTAAGGCTTCCTAACGACAGGCCAAAAAAGTAGTGGAGGGGTTTTCTAAGGGGGGCACAATAAGGATTTAGAGAAACAAATCCTTTTTGGCTTGCCCTCTGAGCAACGTTTTAAATCGGGCAAAGCTGAAATTAGGAATTTTTAGAATTTTTCGAAGTGCATTTTTCCTATTGGATAACATGTTGATACTTGGCTTCTCTTCATTAGCTCTAGTATGGACTTGAATGTAGACTTTAAAGCGGTTGACTCTCTCTCTCTCTCTCTCTCTCTCTCTCTCTCTCTCTCTCCTTGTTTATCTCCTGAAGTCTTCCTACACACCATCTCTACCTTTTTTCTCTCCCCCCTCCTCCCCTCTCTCTCTCTCCTTTATCTCATGCAGTCTTCCTCCACACCATCTCCAGTGGATACTTTTTTGTTTGCTTTTTTTTGTTCTTACAGGTCTTCTGAATGATTAAATAACATTCACCTTGTTTCGAATAGAAAAGATAAGAGCTCAGGTCATAGCCACACTCAATTTTCTAAAGTATTGCGTGTTGGTGCTAGATAAGGATTTAGAGAAACAAATATTTTTTTCGAAAAGAAAAATAACAGCTCGATCATAGCCACATTCAATTTTCTAAAGTATTGAGTATTGGTGCTAGTAGCCCCTTCTAACGTATTGACCATTGGTGCTATTAGCCCCTTCTATTCAGTTCACCCCATTGAGAATTTCCCATACATTGAGTCTCGAAAGCAAGTGAACCAATCCAGAACTTGAGGTGTAGGGAAAACCATAACATCAAGGGTATTATCCATAGATGATTTTTTCATGAGAGGTTTATTAAGAAGTGAAACTTTTATGTTGGCATCGAAATTTTATATGCCCTGATAAAAATAAAAATTTAAAACATTCGCCAAGATTTGAAGCTTTTATGTAAAAATTTTATGTTTTCCATATAAATTTAAAAGAAAATATATAAAATCATACTATGATATGTCAATATTGTGAAATCTTGCTAAGGTGTGTAGGGTAAGAAGAGTATGGAAATGAGGTTAAAGTATGCCATAACAAGCTCATATACTAATATCCTTTATTATTGCCTAGCTTCAAGTCCCTTTTGGACATGGTTGTTTCTTTGTTTAATCACAAGAGATTATTTCTTTAAGATAAGAAGCAATGCAACAATTCTCTGTAGCTTACCCATTCAAATGATCCAAGGGCCATAGGTGGTAACTCATGACTTAAAGAATGATGTCAACCTTATTTCCTAAAGTGTGAGTGAAAGCAAGTGCAAAAATATTGTTGACAATGTAGTTTGTTGGTGGTGACTATGCATTATTCAGGATTCACAGAGACTCACAAGGCATGCTGTGGGTTGGGAGGCAAATACAATTACAATACTATGGTGCAATGTGGGCAATCTGGGGTGGTGGATGGACAAAATGTAACAGTGACCTCATGCAACGATCCATCATTGTTCATTAGTTGGGATGGTATACACCTCACAGAGCACTTTTATGAGTTGGTAGCTAAGGCCTTCTTGCAAGGGCACTTTGTGGATCCACCCCTCACCGTACCCTCAACTTGTAACCTTGACTTCTCTTGATTCGACTTCCCATAGGCATACTCACCTCTACAAAGTAGAATGATGACATGATTAGTTGCTTTGAGTGTTTAAGGTAGTCAATTGTGACATTGAGCTTGTTTTATGCACAATCAAATTTTTTTAACAAGGTCTCAACCAAATGGTCTCAATTCATCTAACGTTCACTATGTTTTCCTTCTCATCTTTTGAATTAGAATGTTTTTCTTAACGTCTTTTCTTATGTTTTTCTTTTCATCTTTAAAATGAGAATATGAAGAAATGTGTCAAGGTTATTGAATGGGTGCTAATGAATATCTAACGATTCAAAAGGAAATGCAAAAGAACTTCGATTAAACATCCAATGGATGTGGAATGAGCATGATTGACTATACAAATGCAAATTTATCATCTATTGGCATTTTTTAGATTGCCTTAATTATGTTAGAGGGCATGGATTACCTACAACTTGTAAGAACCTAGGAGGCACGGCCACAACGACTCATGAAAGATCAAAGATAAGAGCGATAATTTGCAGGACTTAGCTAGTAGATAGTGGCAAGTCCAACATCTAAAGCCACCCTGAGAGCAATGCACTAGTACATGAAGAGGAGTTCACGAGATCAAGTGGCATGCAAGAAGTTGTATAGCAGGAACCTTTGTTGGAAGGAGTGGAGGTAAACATAAGAACACGCATAGGATTCCATTATAACCCTTTGAGGAGGGAAGTAGGATCCTTACCACCTCGTCATGCTTGTCACCCTCCTACCATTAGTAGACAATTTTAGAATTGGATAGAAATCTTGGGATATCATAGTCCATGGTTTGTAAATCATAGATTTCAAAACAAATATTGCAATATTACTTGAAACTTTACACACCCACTTGCATTGAGTGATTTCATCATTAGACACATGAAAAAACAAGTGTTCCTATCATAGGGGGGTGGTGTACTATATGTACACCTCTTCCAAGTTAATATTCACTATTAAAATATGAAAACAAAATAATTAAGGGCAATGCTTTACAAACCAACTTGCATAGAGAAAATCCTTAAACACATGAGAAGATACAAATTGCCTTAGAGAGGGTGTGTACATATACACTGCCTTTCAAGTTAACATTTACCATAAAGTAATAAACCGATATAATTAAGCCAATGCTTTACACACCACTTGCATATTAGAGTAATTTTGATCCTTAAACACATGAGAAGATAAGAGTTCTCTCAGAGAGGTGGTATACATATACACTATCTTGCAAGTTAATGTTCACCATGAAAATATTAAAATAAACTATTTAACATAGATATTTCCCATTAAAATTTTAAAATAAACTATTCATTAAAATTCTTATCACTACTACACATGGGCCTTGTTCCGACGATTAAGCGCCGACGTTTAGCGCACGCGGTGCACTAATTATCGGTATGTACGATGGCATTAAAAAGGTTGATATATACCGACCTTTACTAGATTTGTTAATGGTCGGTATATATCGACCTTTTACTACAGAAGTGTCACAAGGTCAATGTATACCGACTCTGAGATGCTTTCCTATACTGATGTTTTATAGAGAGTGTTTTTCCCCATACTGACCTTTAAAGAGAGTGTTTCCCAATGACAATTTTTTTTTTCTTTTCATACATGTGTGATCCTTTGAAAGAAGAAAAATACAAGAGCATGTACATCAAGTTTGAAGCTCATATATTCATGTCCAAGTTTGAGATAACACTTATTTCATTAATTTTGGACTCACATGTCCACTTTTGGACTAATCCTAAAACTCCTTCCCAAATGGAAAGTTTACTTTATGAAAATGTTGTTCGAGAATCAAAAGTTCACTTTTTGGCACTGTCATTTCCACATAATAAATTTCAGAATATCTCTCTATAATGTTGCACTAAATAACAATTTAAATTAATAATTTAATTAAAAAAATAGTTTAATTACATTTAAATTAATAAAATTAATTTAAATGTATGAAAAAATTATATGTATGCATGCATGTATGTATGTATGGCCCATGCATGACATTAAATTCCCATAAGAGTCCTCTAAAATCTTCAAGATATCATAACGGTATTAACAAACACCTTTTGAGAGTTTAAAAACTCTAAAATCTGGTAGATATGGAGTCACACATGACGTTACACATGCATGCATGCATGTATGTATGGCCCATGCATGATATTAATTTCCCATAAGAGTCCTCTAAAATCTTCAAGATATCATAACGGTATTAACAAAAACCTTTTGTGAGTTTAAAAACTCTAAAATCTGGTAGATATGGAGTCACACATGATGCTACACATGCATGCATGGAATGTAAATATCCTTGGTTCGTCGATGGAAGGCCATTGATATATTTGGTGGGACTAGTGCACTGCACTTGTCCATGTGGCATGGGCATGACTGTAGGGCCTTTAGTTGATCCGTGTCGGTGTGGGATTCATGCTGCGACGACTATTGATGGAGGGGAGGGAGGGGGAAAGAGAGAAAGGGAGGGGGGTAAGAAAGAGAGGAAAAGGAAGGAGGAAGGGAAGGAGAGGGGGAAGGGAAGGAGAAACGGAAGAGAAGAGGAAGGAGAGAGAGAGAGGGGGGGGGGGGGGAGGAAGGGGGAAGGGGAGGGGAGGTGAGGTAAAGGGGAAGAGAAGGGAAGGGTAGGGTAAGGAAGGGGGAAGGGGAGAGGAGGGGGAGGAAGGAAGGGGAGGGGAGGGAAGGGGAATGGGATTGGGGAGGGGAGGGAAAGGGAGAGAGGTGAGGAAGGGAGGGAAAAGGAGAGGGGTGAGGAAGGGGGAAGGGGGAAGGGGAGAGGAGGGGGAGGGAGGAAGGGGAGGGGAGTGGAGGGGAATGGGGAGGGGGAGGGGAGGGAAAAGGAGAGGGGTGAGGAAGGGAAGGGGAGGGGAAGGGGGAAGGGGAGGGGAGGGGGAAGAGGGAGGGGGGGGCGGGGGGGAGGGGAGGGGTGAGGAAGGGAAAGAGTGAGGAGGGGACCTCCCTAATGCATGCTTTGGCGGTCACGGCCGTCGAGTGCCTAAAGAGACAATAGAAGGAAATGAAAAATGGAGAGGAGGGAAAGGGGAAGGGGAGGGGAGGGGTGAGGAAGGGAAGGAAAGGGGAGGGGGCTCACAAATACATGCTTTGGCGGCCGCGGTTGCCAAGCCTCTCCACAAAAAAAAAATATGGGATTTGTTTTTTTTTTTGGGCAGAGGGGCACGACCGCCAGATTGGTGTCTTGGATTGGAATGGGTAGGGGTGAAGGGAAGAGAGAGGGGAGGGATAAGAGAGAGGGAGCAGGGAGGGGAAGAGAAGAGAGGGAGAGGGGAGAGGAAGAAGAGGGAGAGGGGAGGGAGAAAAGAGAGGGAAAGGCGAGCGGAAGGAAAGAGAGGGAGATGAGAGAGGAAGAGGGGAGAGGAAGAAGAGGGAAGAGAGGGAGAAGAGGGGAGGAGAGGGGAGAAGAGAGACAGAGAGGGGAGGGGAGAGAGAGAGGGGAGAGGAAGGGTAAAGCGAAGGGAGGGAGAGGGAAGGGGAATGTGAGAGGGGAGGGAGACAGGAGGGGAATGGCGATATATAAAGCATGAAACCCTAAAAATTTTGAATTCAAATGGGGAGAGGAGAAAGGAGCAGGAAGTTTGAATTCTAGGAGAGAGAAGGGAGAGAATGGCTAGGAGAGAGAGTGAGACGTTCGAATTCTAAGGAGGGAGAGGGAGCGGGAGATAGAGAGAGGAAAAAGAGAGGGAAATTCAAAACTTTAGGGTTCCGTGGCTTATATATAGCCTCTCACATTCCCCTCCCCTCTTCTTCCTATCCCTCTCCCTTCTCCCCTCTCCTTCCTCTCTTCCCTCTTCTTTCTCTAGAGCTCCTCTCCCTCTCTTCCCTTCCGCTCCCCTCTCCCTCTCTCTTCTCCCTCCCCTCTCTCTCTTCTTCCCCTCTCCCTCTCTTTTCTCCCTCCCCTCTTGCTCTTCTTCCTCTCCCCTCTCCCTCTCTTCTCTTCCCGTCCCCCCTCTCTCTCCCTTCTCCCTCCCCTCCCCCTTTGAATCCAAAACACCAATTGGGTGGCCGTGGCCGCCAAGCACCTGTGCTTTTTCTTTTTTGCGTAGATGCTTGGTGGCTACGGCTACTAGAGCATGTATTTGTTAGCCCTCTCCCCTCTCCTTCCTTTCCTCACCCCTCCTGCATTAGGCCTTGGTGGCCGCGGCTGCTAGACCATGCATTAGGGAGTCCCCCTCCCCACTCCTTCCCCTCCTCACCTCTCCCCTCCCCTCCCCTTATCCCTTGCATCCCCTTCCTTCCCCTCCCCATCCCCATCCCCATTCCCCTCCCCTTCCTCCCTCCCCTCCTTTCCCCGTTCCTCACCTTGCCCTTCCCTTAACCCCCCCTCCTCTCTCTCTCTCTCTCTCTCTCTCTCTCTCTCTCTCTCTCCTCTTCCCTACCCCTTCTCCTTCCCTTCCTTTCTCCCTCCCCTCCCCTTTCCCCTTTCTTTTCCTCTCTTTCTTACCTCCCTCCCTTTCTCTCTTTCCCCCTCCCTCCCCTCCGTCAACAGTTGTAGAGTGAATCCCACACGGACACGGATCAACTAAATGCCCTGTGGGCATGCCTATGCCACATGAACAAGTGCATTGCATCGGTCCCACCATATGTATCAATGGCCTACCATCAATGAACCAAGGACATGTATGTTCCATGCATGCATGTGCAACGTCATGTGTGACGCCATATCTATGAGATTTTAGAGTTTTAAAAGTCTCAAAAGGTGTTTATTGATACCATTATGATATCTTGAAGATTTTAGAGGACTCTTATGGTATATTAATGTCATACATGGGCCATACATACATACATACATACATACATTAGAGGAAACTTATAGTAAATTAAGGTCATGCATGGGCCATACATACATACATATATCAATTAATTTATTAATGCATTTAAATTATTTTTATTAATTTAATTATAATAAATTAAGTAAATAATTAAGAAAAATTAAGTCTTTTGATGTAACTATTAATGAGAGTTTATAAGTGTTTTTTATGTATTAGACTGTGTCACGTTAAATTTTATAATTTTGATTTAATTTCTTTCAAAAAACTCTTAAAAATTGCTTGTTTTTATGTTTTCATCTTTGTTTTGAAGAGTGGTTTTTTCTTAAATTTTATCCAAAATCTAGTCCAAAAGTATCTATAAAAATGAATTTGTACATTGACAAGTCCAAAAATAATGAAATAAGTGTTAGATGAAAAAAATCAATCAAGAGCATTTACATCAACGGCTTCATCCTGAGCCAAGTCCTCCGCACCAAATAAGTCTATCTCCAACACTATACCAAGTTGATCTCCTATATCATCATTGTACTTTGGCATCGTACATTCACGTAAGACTTGATCTTGTAATTCCCCTTCTTTCAATAAAGTCGGGTGATTCTTGATCGTCATCTTCATTGTCAATATTATGATTTCCATCTTCCTCCCGTACGATATCATTATGTGCATCTTCCTCTTGGCTCATACTGTGATCTTCATATTCTTCGCTAGATCCATCTGGATCAATTGGATCTGGCATTGGTAGTGGCATCTCCATATCCACATCTCTATCTTTAAAAAATTGTTTACTTCGTGGTGCAACTTGGATCACGTACCACCATCTTAGATTAGAACGATTCGGATGTAAAATCACCTATATTGAAGATGGGTGTGAAATGCCATCAACTATATGAATTTATGCTTAAGTACATGTACCAAGTATCACTTTTATTGGTCCAAAGTTTGGTGGAGTCTATCGCAAAGAAACCACTTCTGTCTTTCCTCACTGTAGCATGGGGACCGTTGTAAATAGTTCTAAACCATTTTACATCAAGAATAAAAATACTAAATCGTCTGAAATCAATTTCATAGATTTCACG
This sequence comes from Dipteris shenzhenensis, assembly GCF_047967505.1. Lineage (NCBI taxonomy): Eukaryota > Viridiplantae > Streptophyta > Polypodiopsida > Gleicheniales > Dipteridaceae > Dipteris > Dipteris shenzhenensis. The sequence continues at coordinate 30,096,214 of NC_141616.1, forward strand.
TAAGGTCCCACAATAATCCAACTGCGAGAAGAGAAGATTGGTATTTGAAGCACTTGCTCAGCTATCTTGTGTGAAGTTAGCCACGACTCCACAATCATATGTGACTCTCTTTGAATTGATGCGTTCTACATGAAAACATTATCCATATGACCAAAATGCATTGTACGTTTTGTACTGCAAAAGAGCATCATTAAAACAATGAGGATGCATCTATTTTATAGCGTATATTGCCACAAATAACTTAATTACATCAAGAGGTAAGAAACTTACATGCATCATACATCCATATGATAACTCTCACTCGCACTCATTTATTGTCTCTCCATCGTGTTCGGCTTTACGTAGGTGAGCCAGTTGTAGCCAATCAAGTGACATGTGAGTGGGGAGAAGGGTGAGATCCCGTGGATATGGTTGCGCTTACATGTGCATGACTCTGAATCTCATCCTTACATTTATTCTTTCTTGTTTGGCCGCTTCATATCTCTCAATCCACTTCTGCATCTCCTTGCTATTGAGGATACAAAACTTATTGAATTTCTCCATATGCTCTTTGCTCATCTTTCTTTCAATCCCTTTTCCTTGGGGAACCTCGCCAATGATGTGATCATCATCCTTGTTATGCCAAGCCTGCAGCATATCGGGATCCATCGATGCAAGAAACTCCATGATATATACTAATGACTCTTGCACAAGCCATCCCTCTACCATGCTTGCTTCTAGTCTTGCTCTCTGCCTTACAAATCCCTTTAAAGTTTTCATAAACCGCTCGAGAAAAAGCCTCCACTGACTATGAATGGTACCTGCAATGGCCACCTCATCAATCACGATTATCGGTACACTAATCCTACAGCTTAGAATAGCTGTAAGACCTTGTGCCAATCATGGGACTTGAGCCCACTAAGCTTATTGTCCTTTGAAAATGCTTCTTTCAAGCAACGCATGTACCTTGTCAGTGTTCGAAAAGAGGCAATGTCCGCCTTGATCGCTACCTCCTCTCTCTCGGAGAGGATCCATGTTGCTTTTGGGAGGACAACTTCTCTTTTCCTCTTTTCCTCTCTTTTCTTCTCTCTTTTCCTCTCTTTTATTCTCTCTTTCTCTCTTTTCCTCTTTTATCTCTTTTCTGATCTTTTCCTCTTTTCTCTCTTTTCTTATCTTTTCCTCCCTTTTCCTCTCTCTTTTCCTCTCTTTTCTTCTCTCTTTTTCCCTCTGTTTTCTCTTTTCCCCTCTCTTTTTCCTGTTTGTCATCTCTCTTCTTCTTCTTATCCTCCACCTCTTTTTTCTTTTGCTCCTTAGATGTATTTGGTTCTGTTTTTTCATACGGATTCTAAATGGAACGCCCTCACCCATGAGTGTCTTCCCAAAACTCCGATTCGGTCCCCGTGTTGGAGTGATTCGGGACATCCAAGCTCTACTATCACATGTAGTAGAGAAGATTGTGCATGATATAGACTGGGTGAAGTATAACGTCAAAGTGCGTTCGCTTGTGTGGGGTCTTGACCGATGGCACGTGGAGCGGAGAAGACTGAGGAAGGCATAAAACACCTTGCAGGATCTTCGTAAGCTTTGGAGAGACCACTACGACTGACTATATAGCAAGGATGATACTATAAAGGACATAATGGATTGTGTAGAGGTCTTCATGGACTGCAAGTACGTAATCCATGAAGAGTATGATTATATATTAGAAGAAGTGGAAGATGAGGTCTCGAGTGACCCGTCTAGCGGTGCGGAGGAGGAAAGTACTTCGGGTAGTAATAAAGAGCAATAGACCTCCTCCTCTATTTTGGCATTTTTGGAGAATGTCTCTTTTGGAGACAGATTTTGCTTAACAATACTATTTTTGCGATATTTTTTGTATATGAGAACTCTTGTTTAACAATACTATTTTATGCGATATTTTTTGTACATGAGAACTCTCTTGGATTCCACTTATCTTAAGTAAATAACTATCCTTTCATAATTATATTTTCTTTATTGTCTTAAGTAAATAATTGTATTTTCATAGTTTTATTAAATGGAATTTGAGTTTGAAGTAATAAATTGTCTTTTAAGTAAATTATGTTTCCGCTTCTTACCTACTCTTGTGTTTGCTTTTATTTTTGTGTTTGTGTTTGCATTTGTCCAATCCGCCCAAATTAGACATGGCACCATGTCGTACATCCTTTGAGTACGGAACCCCTCGTAGGAGGAGACATCATGATGTGTACTCTCCAGAGGACTTTGATTCCCTTCAGCTAACTCTTGAGGGGCCTACCCCTGCTACTACCCTTGGGCTGACTCCTCTTGGGCCTAGCACTACAACTACCCCTCGGGGAACTCCTTCGCTAGTAGCCCATGGCTTTCTCAGGAGTCCTGATGAGTTTGTTGCAACCTTGAGTAATGCAGACGCAGTGAGATACTTCTCTCTGCTATCCTAGAGGACCTTAACTATTCCCTCTCCTACACCCCTCGGGGGTAGATCAGGGCCATCGACGTCTGGACCTACTTGTTGACAGCCATTCCCCATAGCCCCTTCGACCGAGGGGTCATCACCTGGGTGTACCCATCATAAGTCCATGAAGAGTAGGAAGGGATGAGGCTGCTGTGGTGACTCGAGGGATGTAGATGAGTCAGCACACTCACATCCCTAAGGTCTCCACTTGGTTATGAGACCCAGTACCAGTCAAGTCCCTTGCCCTCTCCCACTCCCACTCCCTCTGCTACTCCTCTCTCTGTAAGATCTTGCAGCACCACCCCTCGCTCTAGTTCAGCTCTACTACCACTCCCTCGCCCCCACCCGAGGACCTATACTATGACCTCACTAGGGATAAAGAGATCATAGAAAATAAAAAGGGCAAAGAAGTGCTGGCCACCATGAGGCGATTGACGAGCCACCATTTCAAGAGCGGCATAATAATTGACTGGTAGCACTAGGATGATGAAAAGAAGAAGGAAGTAATCGAGGAATTGAAAAGACAATACCCTAACCCCTCCAATCGGGAGTTCAATGACAATTGCATGTGAGAGCATATGTGTGATGTCTTGAAGCATCGTAGATCAATCTTGCGAGATGCCATCGTAGCAGTGAAGAAGGCTAAACCCAGCTAGGCAGATAAAGCTAACTTGAAGTTTGAAGAAGGAGTATAGGGACAACCCCCAAAATTTTGACAATCAGAGGAGGGCTTCGAGGAGATGGTTGGACATAGGTGCTTCGCACCTCGGAAGTGGCAGAACGGGCGTGTTTGAGGCATGGGTGAAAAGTCTACTTCTTCTCATTTAATTTATTAATTTATTTGTTTTATTACATATTGCATGCACTTTATCTAACTCTCATAATTTGGGTCCACAACAATCTGCGATTGGTCGCCTTCCTGCAAATGAAGAGACGAGACGTGCATTCCACATAGGATCAAGGCCATGGTTTATTGAGATGGAGGCGTAGGGAGTGGCAACCAATGGGCTATGGTGGTTGCTTGCTTGGTATAAGTCTACTCCAACTTGTAATCTCACTTTTAAAAATTTTTTATTCTTTAAGTTCCAATCTAAGTTCAAATTAATATGGTTTCACTCTTAGGGTGCAAGCTCGAACGTCCCATCAGTGTAAGCGAGTGGTGATGATGAGGAGGCAGTTCTTGGGGGATTTGGCTTAGATGGCTTTTACGAGGGCCAGGGATCAAGCGGAGGTCACGAGGAGGAGGAGGAGGAGGAGGGGGACGATGATGACTTCGACGAGTTGGATGAGCAGCAGTAGTAGTAGTAGTATTAGTAGTAGTTTGTATATACTTCGGCATGTATATGCTTTTGTCCATTGGATCATTTGAGCAATTTTGCATCACCCTTTTCGAAAGGAAAATTTTGTAACAAACAAGGTTATATATACTTCGGCATGTATATGATTTTGTCTGTCGGCTCGTTTGAGCAATTTTGTATCACCCTTTTTACAAGGGAAATTTTGTAACAAACAAGGTTTGAGAGTTTTATCTCGCCTGTTTGCTTGTAAACATTCTTTTGTAATGCAAAAAATAAACATTAGTGGGGCATAATGGGGCCACAGCAAGCCCCGTTTTGCCCCACTAAAATTTTTGTTTAGTTTTGTTAAAGGTCGATATATATCAACCCATTACAAGTGTCGGTATATACCGACCTTTACCAATGTTGGTATCTACCGACCTTTACCAATGTTGGTATCTACCGACGCTTATATAGCAACACATCTTTTTTTATGCTAATAGTGACATAAATACCGACCTTTTCACCGTTAAAAAAAAACTTTTTAGTGTAAAAAAGGTCGGTATTTGTGTCAAAAAATGGCCTATGCCTTGTATTGTATACATCATTGAGAAAACCAAGATTATTTCAAAAATCAGATTTGCATATATGGAAGTCTCTCAATTTTATATTCTTTTTTTCTTCACCATTTTGAAGCTCTAAACTAACAAAATCTACACTAGCATGGCTTTTTAAGAGTCCCTCTTTTTCATTATACCATCTATCTAGGAAATCTTGAAGTACTAAACAACCAAGAATGACTACTAGGGGCTTGACTACTACTAGGGTCCTAGCTAGCTCCACTCTGGGCCAATTTGGGAGGTTTTAGGTGAAGGCTTGTCACTACCTAGTAGTACATCTGCTTCATTGGTTGATATTGAAGCCTTCACTACTACACTCACTCTCCCTAAAAAAGGGCATCCTTTGGGGGTTCCATGATCTAGATTATTTTGGACCTCCACTGCTCGTCTTTGCCTTCCACTGCAATGCTTTTACTTGCTTCATTACACATTTCTTCCCTTATGATGAGTGTGACCTGAATGGTTCCATGCAACATTTCATTGATTAGTCTCTTTGCGCATTATTTTAGATGTGTCCTCCAATGAAGAGCTACCATCCATGGACTCACGGGGGATTCAAGACATGTGTATTCTCCTCTATTATCTTTTTCTCTCATCTTTATCTGAGCTCTCTTTCTCTTCATCCTTGAATGTAGGGATGCAACAGAATAAGGAATCAAAGTAATTTATCCATGTGGAGCATCAATGATAATCACTTCATTAAGAAGGCTTCCACAGTAGATCCTTTGCAGTTAACCACATTCCAAGCAATGTAATATTTCATTATTTTACCTAGTAAGCTTCTTCCATGTCTTCTATCAAAGAAGGATGCTTTGGACATCAACAATCAAGAGAAGAAAATTTTCTTTTAATGTTTCTTTCATTTGGGGGAACTTTCTGCAAACTATTTTTTCCTATGCACAAGTGCAACCATCATGGGTTGTACAATCTGGATGTCGATGCCTCCTATATAATCATGCTCGTGCTACAACACCATACCAAGCATCACCTTTCCAATCACTCCTTTGAGTGTAGATGTCAAACTGACATACAATTCATCCTATTGTGCATCTATGATAAAAAGGATCATTGTTGCTCTTTTTTATTGTGACATAGCACCTTGTATCAAAACTTGTATAAGATCAATAAATCCTATACTAGAAGATCCTATAGTTCATAAAAGAAGAACACGCATGGATTCTCCCAAGGATCACTTACCATTGCCTCAAATTTATTTGCATCAATTTCCTTGGCAATGAAAAAGTTCAAACTATCCTTTGATAGACCAATATCACAAGAGAACTTAAAACTCCGGTGGTAGGCTTGAACTTGCATTGCAATTTTCAAGGCATTTTCCTCTACCATCAACTCTACATAGAAAATTTTGGCCTAACCCACATGCTTTTTGCTTCACTATATAGTCTTAGTCCACCAAGTCTTCATCACTCATCATACATAACCATATCACCTGAGTTCAATAGATGGGTGTTTACTAATTCCATTACTTACAAATGTATCTATACACAAGGGAATAAATTAAGAGTTAAAAGTTAATATACAATAGGGGTTTTTATTATTTAAAAAGTTTCTAGAAGCTCCCAACATGCAATATGGACTTTTTGGGTAGAGTGCTTTATGTCATGGAACATTTTAGAATTCTATTGTTGGCCTTTTCCTTTTACAACGAGTAGGCACTCTTCTTGTATTTTCTTAAATTCTAGATGTTGTTCTCTCTATTTCTCTCTTTGGCCTTTGCACCTAGATGCCATGCATTTTGGCTTATATTGGTCTCTAATCTCGATGAACATCATTGAGCTTTGTATTGTGATGTTCTTGACTCCATTTGTAATATTGGTCTTGGTGCCTTCTTTTTTATCTTTGAAGTGCAATTAGCTACTGATTCTATAAGCCCAAACTCGTATATTTTCTCATTACAACACAGCTTGCCTCTATGAGTGGTTGAAGAGTTAAATAGGATTTTTAAGAAAGAAAATTTGAAAGGTTTCCTCCTTGAAAATAAGTCTTGTTGCTTGAATCAAGAGTGCCTCATGGATTTTCAACGCTATCCCAATTTTTAGATCTATTGATGTTAGAAGTTTTGGAGAATATATTGTTCACATCTAAGCCCCACAGGTATAGGTTGCAAAAGTTTTGAATGCAACTAGAAGAATTGATCCTATTCCACTCGCGCGTGTGCATGCACACACACATACACACACACACACACACACACACACACACACACACACACACACACACCCCACACATTTTGTTTATTGACACATACAAACTTACACACACACATTGTACACATATGCATGGATTAATAGTTATACGTGTGAGAATAAAGGCACTCTTAGATTTAGTGATCTCTCTGACATGGTAGCCGACATTTGCATACATGGATTAGTGATCTACCCTGTGTCAACAAGCATGTTTCTTCTATGATTGGCTACTAGATTTCTGTTGGTTAGGGTTCTATGGCTAGATTGAAGCATTTTTCTCTTGGGGCTTTTATTTGTGAAATTTTATGTGGCAACAAACATGTTTCTTCTATGATTGGCTGCTAGATCTTATTCTTTTCTATTGGTTAGGGTTCTATGGTTAGATTGAAGCATTTTTCTCTTGGGGCTTTTATTTTTGAAATTTTACTCACAATGCTCAAAAGGTGAATTGCTCTCTGCATGACTACTAAGGTGGGAATTCCTCCTATATGCTTACTACTAGGAAGTTCACAGGGTAGCCAAGACCCCATATCTATAGTCCCAATAGGTTAAAATTGGTTGACCTAATATGTTTAATGCCTACTTGTACATATGCAAGTGGGTACTCCTATGATAATCTAATGCTAACTAAGGAAGATTAGGACTTCCAAATCTCCATCTTTCTTTAGGATTGCTTATATGTTGATGTAGTAGCGCTTCAATTTGCTCCCATGTTGCAGTGAATTGGACTCCATTGAGGTATTCTAGTAGCATAGCTCCAATAGGATTCATCCTTTTGACTCTATAAGGACCTTGACCTAGATATGTGAGCTTGCCCATATGGAATTTAGCATTGTAAAGTAGAACTAGTACACCTTCCTTGATTTGTTTATCTTTGAGGTTTCTATCAAACAATGCCTTCCTTCTTTGTTTTTCTATTGTCATGGCATGATAGGTCATTTACCTCATCTCTATATGATTCTCCAATTGATATAGCCTTGCTTGAAGGGAATCATGATCTCCCATGCATTCTTTTAAGTGCTATGCCTATGCTTGGAATGACAAATTCCAATGGGACCATTGCTTCAATTCCATACACCAATTGAAATTTTGTAAATCCTATACTGACTTCGAGTGTAGTTTGATATGCCCGTGAGGCTACATTTAGACTTTATGTCCAATACAACACTTTCGTTCCATTATCTAGGTGAGGATTGTTGCTAGACTCTACTAGGAATAGTAGGTTGGGTTTCTTCTATGGATAATTGTAAATGCACAAGAGTTCTTTTATTACTTCATTGATGAAATATGTGCCCCTTTAAACACAATTTCTATGGGATATCCATACCTTGTATCCACATTCTAATACAAAAACTTTGATGTGCTTCTGGCATCTTCATACTACTTTTGCCATATGAGATCATCATAGAATTTCACGATGGTGTAGTAAGAGGAAACTTTGCTAGTGATGCAATAGCAAGAAAAATCCTCTTGGCCGGGGTATTGGTGGCCAACACTTTTGTTAAATGTTTATTGAATATGTAAAAATATGTGATGTGCTAAAGAATGATTAAACCCCCATATAGGTATTTCAACCCCCCTATCAATAGTTGTTGAACAAAAACTATTCAAAAACTAGGGGAGTGTTTTAGTGGGACCCATACATCTAACTATAAAGGGAACATAGGCATGCTACATCATTGTGGCCATTGATTACTTTACTAAGTGTGCTTAACACATCTTCTTAAACTTTGATCCCTTCTCATCTTGTACAGTTGACCTACAATCAATTGGTAGGAGTAGCTCTTTGTGTTAAATTCCTTGCATCCACTAGTCTCACTTTAGAGGGAGGTCTTCCTATCATTAAATACCCAATGATGCTTGCACACTAGTCGGGAATAGCATCTATTTGAGGAAATGCAACCAATGGGCAAGTCATCTTCTATTCCCTCTGGCTCTTCTCCTATCATCAATCATGACATGTGATTTGCAATGTAGTTCTAAATTCCCTTTCACACCACTCCCCTTCATTAATAAATACCCAATGATGTTCACACACTAGTCAAGAATAGCATCTATTTGAGATAGTGCAGCAAATGGGCAAGTCATATTCTATTCCCTCTGACTCTTCTCCTCAATAGCAATCATGGCATATTTGAGGATGAATATTCTATAGTATCGTACATAGCCCATGAATACTTGTACACTCTCAGCATTTTGTGGGGTGGGAATTCCATGATTACATTAATTTTATCCATGTCAATAGCAATCCCATTTCTAGATATTGTGTTCCAAGACATGCGTGAATTGGCTTGTGTTAGGGTTCAAGGAGATGCCATATTCTTTGCATTTTTTTGGTACCTCTTCACAGGACATCTCAAGTGATCCTTTTTGCTTGAATTTATATACAAGTCATCCAGAAAAACTTAATGGTTGAGGAATGCCTTTCCTTGAGTTGTGGCTCCTTGACTAGTCTGGGAATTTCTATTGTTGCATCTTCCCTTATATAGATTTTGAAAGCAGTCACACACTTGTCAGAGGCCCTCATACCATTGTGAGGTACTTCCTGACTACTATTACTATTGATTGTCATGGAAGATGCTTGATCTATTTTCTTGCTATTCTCTTGAAAAAATATTTCTATTATATATTTCAACCTTGATTCTCACATTGGTTTGAACTTTTGATAACCTTTTTAGCTTGTGAGATTGGCAATGGATTTGCAATATGAGTTTGATCCCCAAGTAGTTGTTCTTTGGTGATACATGCACCTTCAAGTCCCACTAGAAATTTGGTGGCTTAGGTGCTTGTGTGTGTTATTAAGTACAATTCCACCACTCTTCCTTGTACCCTTATATATTCATTCAAGTGATCCACCTTATCTTTCTAGCTTTACACACCCTTTTTCTTTTTTTGTGACCGTTTACTATTTGCTAGTGCTAGAGGGTCTAGCATGGGGTACTCTACTACCATTTATGCTTGAAGAATTGCCAAATCTTATTAAAAATTTGATTTTTGAATGTGGCATTGTCAACCTCTGTTTCTTATCACTATCTCATTCTATACTTTCCATGAAAATCAGTGTAGTGGCCCTAACTTTCATTTATATCCCATTCTACACTTGCCATGAAGATTAGTACTTTCACTGCTTCTATTTCTTCATCCCAAATTGGTAGTTCTAACTTTATCATTTCCCCCAATCATGGAGTACCAAAGCTTCTCTAAGCATTGCCTCCCCAAAAATATTTGGTATACCATAGATCCTTTGGGAAGATCCAATATGGTGAACTTAATGTGAACATAACTCACAGGGGATTCACTAGTAGTAATAAGGAGACATCACCTGCGTGCAATAAATATATGAAAATTCCCCTTATCTACCCCTATTTATGGGACCTTACCTTATAAAATGTACATTCCTTCCCTTATATACCCCCCCTCCCTTACACTCACGTGGTACCATACGATAAACCCTAGTGGACCCCCCGAGACATAACTCTAGCAATCTTTGTTGACACATTATCACTAATTCTCATCGGATTCATTTTTTTGTGTGTTGGCTAAGTGTATAGTCCACATAGGTGGTAGTCCCCATCCTTCATAGTGAACTTTTGCTAGTATGCTAGACTCATGTCCCACCGTCCACTGTGTAGGATATTCGCTAATCGTAATATGCTCTAGCGAGATGGTTACATTTTTTATGTCATCCCTTTCACTAAATTTGACTGAGATATTTCTATCGTCTACTTCTAGATATGAGGGACCTTGTGTAGATCTAATACAACCATTGAAACTCTCTCACATTGTAGGCAAAATTCTTACATGCAGCTAATTAAGCTGGCTAATGTGGCACCTTCCATGGGCTAAGGTGCATGTAGTTCAATCACCATGTCCATACTAGGTGCAATTGGTACCATGGCCTCTATTGTTTGTGTGCCTCAAATTGCTCTGATTCTTGTCTTACCCATTGCTTCAAGGCTGGATACCGTGCTTTCTCAATGTTGATGTTGAGGTTCTTTAGCTTCTTGAGTAGCATTAAAGGCAAATGTGCTTGCCATTGCTACACTTTGTTCTACGGCTGACAAGGCTTGTTTTACTCTCAAAATCATTGCTTTTTCAATGGAAGATAGATTTTGCACATGCTGATTCTTTTTGTCTCTTTGTTATCACAAGTACTGGTTGGGATACAAAACCTTGTATTGCCACACTTTGACTTTCAATGCCAATGATTCCAAGGGTACACCTAATTTTTCTTCATTGGTCTATGGAGGCTTTGCTCTGAGTGGCAATCCATGCCAGCATGTCCCACTCTACAATCTTTGCACACAAGTGGAAATGTACTTAGGCTACCTCTGTATGGGCAATCCTCTGTTTTCCATTGGGAGCTTTCATACACACACACACACACACACACACTGACACACATATTTTCCATTGGGAGCTTTCTCGCGTTCTAGAGCTTCCACTATTTGTGATCTTCTCTCTTCCATTTTACTTTGATTTCTATACATCTTCTACTACTTATACATCATCATTACCCCATCAAAGGATCAAATTGTAGCTACTATGTATCTGCGGCTATATAGAAGTCCAAAATTAGTCCTTCAGTGTGGGGTCGGTATCACTTGATATGCATACACCAAAATTAGTCCTTCAGCACATTCCATGTACTACATGCGGTATTCTAGTTTAGTTTTATATATGGTTTTTTGAGCGTGCACATAGTAGGATTGGGAGCTTGGGGGGTAGTGCGGAGGAGAGGCAGTTGTGTCTTCATAAGAATGGGGCTGAGCTTCGTCATCTATACATTAGGTGCAAGTGTTGGTTGCCTCTACATTAGGATTGCTGCTTGTTGGTATTTTTGGGACCTGGGCTGTGCAACCCTTATATTGTAGAGGTAGGTATTTCCATCATGGCCTAAAACATTGCAAATTAGAGACCATAACCTTGGTGGTTGTGCCACTTCTGGTGGACTAAGCTTGCTTCTTAGGATTGGGGATTTCCATTTTCTGAGCCTAAAGCCAATAGTTGGAGTCGAATAGGTACTTAGAATAAAGTTCAATAGCTGGAGTTGAATAGATGCTCTCTCTCTCTCTCTCTCTCTCTCTCTCTCTCTCTCTCTCTCTCACTCACTCACACACACACACGCATGCATGCACACACGCACACACACACACACATGCACTCTCTCTCTCTCTCTCTCTCTCTCTCTCTCTCTCTCTCTCTCTCTCTCTCTCTCTCTCTCTCTCTCTCTCACACACACACACACACACACACACACGCATGCACGCATGCACGCATGCACGCACACACACATGCATGCACACACACACACGCGCATGCACACACTCTCTCTCACACACACGCACATGCACATATGCATGCATGCATGCACATACACATGCACGCACGCATGCACACACACACACACACACATTTTCCATTGGGAGCTTTCTCATGTTCTAGAGCTTCCACTATTTGTGATCTTCTCTCTTCCATTTTACTTTGATTTCTATGCATCTTCTACTACTTCGACATCATCATTACCATCAAAGGATCAAATTGTAGCTACTATAGATCCTCGGCTATATAGAAGACTTAGGAATAAAACTAGAGACAGACTTATTTGGAATGTAGGACTTGATTAAAGATGAGAATATTATTTCTTCATTAGTTTATCACAAAAAAAAAAACCTTTCTTTGTCATTATATGGAGGTATTTTTACCAAACTTGGTGTGGAAGTTCTCAATATATGAATTTTTCAAATTATCAAAAGCATAAAGTAATATTTTTATTGGAGGAATAGAAAATCACTTTTTGTAAAATTTTTGGTAGTTTGTCAATATTGCAATATTGGAATAATTGCTGGGCATAGTGGGAAATACCAATGTAAGTATAACATGTATACTGATGCATATTTTGATGTATTCTGATGAAATGTGGCTCATATGCTCCTCTTTTTCTTGAACTGAAGGCCTTTTTTTAAAGCTCAAAAAAAGTTCAAAGTATCTAAAAGCATTGCAAATAAGTGAGGGAAATAGCATCATGTGTACTAGTAAGGTAACCATCATGTGAGCTCATGCTTAGCCTTTGCTATTCATATTCTCGAATGGATTGCTTCCCTTTTTCAACTCTTGCTACCCTTCATGCACCTTTCCTTCCATTAGTTCTTTGATCTCTTAGATTAGCGCTGGCTACGACAATGTTTCTTAGATTGAGGCTGCCTATATTGTTGATTCTTAGATGTGCTCTACTTATAAAGGCTTTTTAAAAAAAGTTCTTGGATGTGTTCCAGTTCTAAAGGCTTTTGGGGTGGTTTGGCAAAATAACTTGTTTTAAGAGATTGGTCTTTTTGCAATGAACTCTCTTGTTTATCCTTTGTGTATTCTTGAAAACGCACAAAAATATGCTCCAACTTGGCACACCTTTTGCTTGCCACATTGTAGCTTTCCTAGATTATCACTAATGTAAGCATGTTTTCTGGTAACCATATGTGCAAAATCCTTGTTCAAGATCATGCCTTTGCATTCCATAGTGTTTTAATGAAGAGCATGCCTATGCATGCTAAAAGGACATATAGAATCACCCATGAGTTATTCAACATTGAAAATGCTTTACACAACACTATTGTAAAAATCATTATCTCATAGAGTAACAAACAAAAGTAATAAGTATCATGCAAGGATAATTTCTTAGATAATATGTTTACCATGATATAACTTATATCACTGAGTGACGATTATGGAACTTCATGTGATGGCGATGGGTTTTGGAAACCTAGAAAAACTTATTAGAATGAGACATAAGTAGTGATGTACATATATGAAAAAGTAAAGGTTTGAGCTCTATAAATATGAAATCAAATGGGATGGAGGATGATGGTCTACTTGGTAAGCACCCATGAGCATTAATTAATTGAGTGGTCACAAAGAAGCTGATAGAATGATTCTAAGAGGACTCTTATGAAAACTCATATGGTAGCTTTCTTTGTAATATTCATAATTTCTCATTATTCAATATATTCATTTTGATTTTATGGTGTGCTTCAATAGCTATATTTTCGTATACAATATTTCCTTAAGCTTAGGAAGACTAAGCGCGCTTATGTAATCGTGTCTTTTGTGACTTATTATTATGTTATAAAATAGAGGTGACTCATTTTGTAAGCCAAAGGTCACTACTAATGAGTCTGTCAGAAATCATGATATGCTCCACTATTACCATATCAAGTGACCTAAATAGGTCATGAATCATCTTCTAGTACCATTAGGTTCTTCCTTTTTTCAGTGTAAAAAATTAGATGCCAAATGGTCTTTATCTCCTCTCTTTCATATTATATGTAATTGCATGCTCTTGTAAAACATATTGTTGATGCGATAACCCATTGTTGATGCTTTAAAGAAGGATGGGAGTAATTCTTTATGATTATGGTCTAAAGTTTTTTTCATACTCAACTTCCCCCTCTCACCCTTTCCCCTTGTGTGATAGTCTCCCTCTTCATTCCCTCCCCTTCTAATCCCTTTTCCCCTCCCATGATAACGTTTCACCCTCACGTTCTCCTTTCCTCTATGGCCCTTGAGCGTCGCCATGCTTAGTGTCTAGCCTCTTGTCCTGATTTCTTTTCTAGGTAACAGAAATGGTGTGGCTACTGGGATCGAAATCTCCACGGCTAGTGGTGTAAAATCTGTTACTCCTACAACTGGGTGCGGCTCTGCGGCCTCTTCCATGTGCAGTTCTCTACTTTTTCACCTCCAAACTGTGTGCCTTCCCTGCCTCTATGGCTGCAAAACCTCCCTGCTTCTGCACTTCCAGTCTGCCTGCTTTCTGCTCAAGGTTCCTACGTGTATTCTGGCTGGCGAATCTTCTGCTCGTACCGGTCACATCTGTAGAACTGTAACATCTGTGCTCCCTCTGAGCTCCTGCGCGCACATTTGCACATCCACTATGTACACCTGCGCGCATCACAGATAGATCGCGATGGTTTTCTGGGCTCTCACATCTTCTAGTCGCAGACAGTTTTTCTGGGTTTCTATAAAACTGTAACAGATCCCGTGTGGGGGTTAAAGGTCACTGTGCCTTTACCCCAGTTATGTACAATACTCAAACACATATATAAATGAATGAAAAAGAAGATTAGGGTGTTCTGCACCCACCAAAACTTGTGTGGCTCTCTATTTCTATCTCTCCCTCTTCCGTTCTTGCTTCCGTTGAGAGCACTCTCAACTGGTATCAGAGCCTGGGTGATCTAGCTGAGCGTGAGTGAATGCCTGGAAGCTCAGCAGCTCTGTGGGAGGAAGGAGCAGCTCTGTGGGTGACTTTATTTGCATCCGAGTGTGTAGAGACCTTGGAGGAACCTTTGGAAAAGTCACTTTGGTTTTGCGAAGTGGTTTTGAGAGCCTGTTAAGTGTTTTCAAAGAAAAAGTCGGTTTTTGAGCTTTTCCCTGTTCCATTCGATGATAGAGACTCCGTATTGACTTGTAGAGGCAACACATTTGCCACACCATGGGGGACATTTGCATTCAAAGTAATGCCATTTGGCCTCACCAATGCTCCTGCTGCCTTTCAAAGATTTATGCAGATGGTGTTTGCTCCTTATTTGGGGGTTTTCTTGGAGGTGTTTTTAGATGATTTTTGTATATTCTCGGCACGCAAGGAGCACGTCATGAAGGTTAGGTTGGCCTTCCAAAGGGTCAATGATGCGAATGGCAGTCTCAACCTGAGAAATGCACCATTGGAGCCACTCAAGGGAGGTTACTGGGACATATTGCCTCATCTAAGGGCGTCAAGCCTGACCTCGAGAAGGTAGAAGCTATCCTCAAGCTCTCCCCGCCAACAACCAAACGTCAGGTATGCTCATTTGTCAATCTAGCAGGATACTATCGCCACTTCATTGATCAATATGCTGCTTTGACACGACCCATGACTATGCTATTGAAAGAAGGGGTTGATTTCTCTTGGAATGAGGATTGTGATCATGGGTTTGCACAAATCAAGAATGCTCTGGCTTCAGAACCCATTCTACGCAATCCAGATTGGTCAAAGACTTTCTATATCAATCCTGGGTTTGGTGACACACTCTGGCAGGTATTCTTCTCCAGCAAGGGGAGGATAGGTTCATGTATCCCGTTTGATTTGCTTTTCGACAATTGCTCGAAACTGAACGATGCTACTCTGAGGCTGACAAGCATGCTTTGTCTTTGGTGTTCTGCATTGAGAAATTTAAGCATTATGTGACTAGAAAGTCCTTCATTATACTCACTAGCACTGGTCTTGCAAAGCAGGTTCTTCAATCACCAAATCCCATGGGCCGGTTGGCCAAATGGTTGGCAGTTTTACAAGAATATGATTTTTCTTTCAAAATTGTAAAAGGGGGTTGTTCCAACTTGAAGAATGCTTTGATTGATTTAGAGGAGTGCCTTGATGTAACCCTTGTAGCAGCCATAGAAGTTGGGGATCCATGGTATGGCGGTATCTACAGGTTTCTGACTGCTTTCTCCTTTCCTCCGAAAAGTACTAGCTATGAGAGAAAGAAGATCCGAAGAGATAGTAGGCGCTACACTCTCTTTGATGGGGTCTTGTACCGTCAAGGCATGGATGGGGTACTAAGACGGGCCATTGATGCAGATGAAGTGCCTAAGGTATTGAAGCATTATCATGATGGATTTTGTGGAGGCCACTATGCCAGTGACTATACAGCTAAGAAGATTTTACATGCTGGATACTATTGGCCAACCTTGTTCAAGGATGTCACTTTGTATTGCAAAACCTGTGAACCATGCCAATTCTTTGGTAGGAAGGATTTGCGTCTTGGGCAACATCACCCAGTGATGTCCATCCATCTGTTTTAGAAGTGGGGAATAGATTTTGTTGGGCCCTTGCCCATGACTGCCCGTAAAAAGAAGTATCTTTTGGTAGCCACTTAGTATGTCACTAAGTGGACTGAAGCTATCGCCCTCCCCGCTGCAAATGGTAAGGTAGTTTCAAATTTCATATTTGAACGTATCTGCACAAGGTTTGGGACACCCATGAAAATAGTATCTGACCATGGGAGTCTGAAGCAGTGGAATTGCTCATGGATCGCATGGGTATTGATCATCACACTTCTAGCATCTATTATCCAGCATCCATGGGTCAAACGGAGTGGACCAATGGCCTCCTTTGTAAAACCATGGGAAAAATGGCCACAGGGAACAGGAGCCAGTGGGATCAAAAGGTCACAGAAGCTGTATGGGCTTACAACATCACTCATAAAACGTCTACAGGTCACACTCCTTTTGAGTTGGTGTACGGTACTGACGCCATTTTACCACTAGAGATAGAGATTTCGGCTTTGAGATTGGCACAAGAACAGAGGATGACAGAAGATGAACATGTAGACGCCCGGTTGGTGCAACTTGAGAAGCTAGATGAAACCTGACGCCTTGCCCTACATCAAACAGAGATTCAAAAGAATCGACAAAAGGCCCGCTTGGATGCTAAGATTCGCAAGGGATGGGAAAGACACTTTGCTGAGGGGGATGCTGTGCTATGCTTTGATAACAGATTGGACCACCAAATGGATAAGAAGTTCCTTCCATTGTGGACCGGTCCATACAAAGTCATCAAGGAACGTAGCAATGGGTCTGTACAAGTTCGGGAGCTGCATGAGCCATATGGCAAGAAGGTGATCAACAAGCGTTACCTCAAGCCCTTCTTTGTGCATGATGGACCCAGGCATGGAAATGCTGTGCATTCCCTGCCTGGGGGGGGGAACTGTTATGGATAAATTTGTCTAAGGAAAAAAGGCATAAATATGTGTGTGTGTTTGTATGTGTTGCAATAGTATAATAAAATATGGAGTGCATAGGGCCCAGGGTTGAGGTGGCAGGGCATGACCATGTTCCACCCTTCCATGTAAGAGGACCCATAAGGTGTGTTGTACATAATCCATGGTAGTAATATTATAAAATGTTAAGGTGACATGGCTCCTCCATGTGCCATCCCTCCACCTAGGCGGTCCCATGCCTGCATTTAGTGAGATATGGCTCAAAGTCCATGGGAGAAGTAATGTAAAATAGGTGGAGATGGATATTATATTGGGTTATTCCCTCCATATAGGATAGGCCCATGTGGGGGAGGTATAGAAGGTCTAAGAGTGCAAGTTAAATAATCAGGAAAGTAGGATGAGGTGGCAAGATTCCTTGTGCCAACCCTCCACCTGTCCTCCTAGATGTTTGAACATATTATGAAATTGGGAAGAGACCAAGGGAGTATCATAGACTTGGGATATGGGAGTTGATATATGTGGAAAAATGTGGCCAAGCATTATCGCACACAATTGAGAGTGCGTAACCGCCTAGCCCACATGGGAGACTCTTCCACACACACCATGCATGTGGGAGGATGAATTTATTGGGAGAGACCCCCTCTCTTGGCTATAAAAGGAGGGGGCTATTCCTTGATGAGATACTCTCATTCTTGTAAAGCCACCTAGCTAGTACTTTGATTTCCCCCTTCCCTTCCTTTCAAATAAAGCATGGTCCTCTTCCCTTGATGTCTCCATCTTTACATTCCTCGTCCCATCATGTACATGCTTCTCTTCCCCCTCACCCTTTCCCCTTGTGCCATAGTCTCCCTCTTCATTCCCTCCCCTTCTAATCCCTTTTCCCCTCCCAAGATAACGTTTCGCCCTCACGTTCTCCTTTCCTCTATGGCCCTTGAGTGTCGCCATGCTTAGTGTCTAGCCTCTTGTCCTGATTTCTTTTCTAGGTAACAGTGTGTGTGTGTGTGTGAGAGAGAGAGAGAGAGATGGTTTTGGAAAATTTATTATACATGGGTTTGGTGCATTTTCAAATAATGGAGATGCATTTTATCAACAAAATGAAGAAAGTTGGAGTACATTGAAAGTGCATAAATAAATGTAAAAAATTACACACACACACACACACACACACACACACACACACACACACACACACACACACATACACACACGTGCGCACGCGCACACGCACATGCATGCACGCACACACTTTTTATATTGATTTATTTATTGATATATATATATATATGTATGTATGTATGTATGTATATTTATTTATTTATTTTCATACATATATGTAAAAGTAAATATAAATAAATATAAATAAATATAAATATAGATATGCAATAGCTTATGTTTTGAGAGTCTATGTGCTCACTATAGGAGCCTTGTGTTTAGGAGCCTTGTGTTTTGCACTTACTCATAATCACTTCCTATTGAGTGACTTAGGAGCTATCACTACCCCCAAGTCTACCCCTCTAAGTTTGTGGTTTGTCTTTTAACTCATAATTTTCTTGGGGAGCAGGAATTACTCGTGTCGTTACACCACAACTGAAGTAATGTTTTTGCATTGTTTTAATTGTGGCCTAGCCCACCATGACAATGATGGTGCATCATCATTCTGGTGGAGAGTAGAGTGTGCTTACATGGGTGGCAATATCTTTGTCCATTGTTCAAATGGTGGGGCAACTGAGGGCATCAACATCGTTGTCATTTATTACCCAATGTCCTTATTAATGATTGACTACATATAATGATTACGTGACTCAAGCTCATTGGAGGCTTATTCACAATGCCAATGAGAGGTTAAGTACAATATATGGTAAGGCCTTTAGAGGATTGTCCTATAAAATTTATGACTAATATATTTTGTATTTATGTTATTTTTCTCTATGTCTTTTTGCTCCCTCTCTCCTCCCTATAACTATCTTTGTCCAAGTGGTGGGTCACTCTAAAAGCTATCATAACTCCTTGGTTGCTTGCCTTGATTCTCATTTGTCATAAGTGTGTCTAATTTGAGAACAAGTGGGGAAGGGGATTAAAACTATGTAGATTGTTGTCATAGTGTGGCTTGTCTCTGCTTCCTATAATTTGTTAACCCAATTAGACTATCCTCTTGGAGTATAATATCATTCAATGAAGGTCACGTTTGTGCATGATAGCCCCAAGCACTATGCCCAAGGTTGTCATAAACATATGGCCCTCTCTTCTTCCTAGAATTAGCTTTGTCTTGTTGACCCCAATTAGATTATTGTCCTCTTTTGTCATTTAATAGAGGTCACAACTATGCATGGTAGTCCCAAGCACTATGCCCAAGAAAGCTTCAAAATACTCAACCAAAAGGACAATTGTACTCCCCAACTTGGCCAAGGTAAACTAGAGGAGGCTACTAGTGACAGTGGCATCCATTGTCAAGCAAGGTATAGAGCTCCTTGTTTTATAGACCAATGGGGGCTTTGACAAAATATATGTTTGCTTTGCGAGCAACCCCATCTTTTAGAATGTTTACCTTTCCTTCTTTTGCCTCCCAACTTAGATATAAACACTTGACTCTTTAATTGTCAATTTGTTAGCCAACCAAATTACTAACAAAGGAAAGAGGCATCAACAATGAGCTATGTTGAAAATAAATTTCCACTCTTGTCCCATCCATTTATCAAGGTGTACATCTCTAAGATTTTTCAATGAAATTTTATAATTGAGCATAGGCTAGCATAAGATTCTATGCTATTTTATGTCATCCCATCTTTTCCTCCCATATCCCTGTTCCATTTGCACCTTCCACATGTAATCACTATCTAAACTTGAGGTTCAGTTACTACACAAAGCTAGTAATAAAGTCTCACAAACTTCACCATTTGTAGACCTCTTAACTTTCCTCCACATATAGGAGGGAAAATCATGTATTCTCTTAACTCTCAAGAAAAAATGATATAGGTATGAACACTAACACGTGTCATAAGAACATCAGTATTAACTCTTAACACACATGTGCACTCATGTGTTTAGGTCTAAGCAGTAACACACATCATAAGATGAAACTCATCCTTTTTTAAACATACTAGGGCCTAATCCCATTGACAATTAAGGGGGGAATCTTAAACATGTAATGCAAATATGTATTCCCATTTTGATTTAGAAGTGTTTAGTTCTACTATAGGCCTTGATGGCATGTTGAGAATGTGTATAAATTTAACCTTTGTCAAATAGCTACTTGGATAACTTTTGTAGAAGAAAAAATGCTTAAAAAATGAAAAATATGCTTGATGGAGAGAATTAGGAAAGTTAGTTCAAAGAGAACTTCTATCTAAGGTTTATAGGCTTACAAATTCAAATTGTGATTTAAAGTTGGGTGATGGACCGTTAAACATGGAGATAAACCATTTAGCATGAAAATAGCCTTTGAGTTTTATTTAACACCATTTGCTCAACAATCTTATACTTACTGGTCGAGTCAAGATGAAAGTCATTTTCCAGATACGATTGCTCTAGAAGTTACATTACCACCTTCTTTTGAAGTTTATTGGCATATTAGAAATTCATGCCAATTTGTTGAAGTTGCTGAAGTGCCCTTGTATCAAGCCCTTTGAGTTTGCAGGAAAGATGAAGGTCACCTATCATATATGATGGTTTTCCTAACATAATCATCCTTGCTCTAGGAGTTGCCATCTCTTCTGAAAACTTTTGCATCTTAGAAATTCATGTGGGCTTGGTGAAGTCGAAGCTTGCATCTTGTTTGGGGCGATTGGGCCTTTGTAGTTGGAGAATGTAGCTCTTGGTTGTGCTAATTGTTGGGCTTACAAGGAGAAAGGAGGTCGTTATTAGCGATTTACAAGGAATCCTTTGGGAACATACCAAGAAGATCTGATGTGGTGGCAAAGGCATGATGAGTTTGAGACTCTAGATTCTGAGAACCACTCTCCTGTTTCCAATTAATGCATTTTTTGAATTCTTTTTGAATTGCAGGGACCTATTGGGAAGAGAAAAAAGAAAAAGTGTGTAAATAAAACATCTACACCATATATAATTGATGTTCTTATCTCTCTAGAACTCGACACTTTCTCTACACGTGTGACCTTGAGAAAGCTCCTAAAAAATGAGTTTTTGAAAAAACGAAGACTTTTCAAGTTGCTTGGCAAGTGGGAGGAGAGGTGAACGAATGTGCAATTGCCATGTGGCAATTTAGCTATGCACAAGGACTAAAGCAAAGAAGGCAACTATGTGGCAGGGCTCTGCTTTGGCATCGTAAACTATATGCTAAGACTATTCCTTCATTTTGTACATCCTTAACCACTTGCTAGGAACTCAACTTGCCACCAGGTACAATCATGTTGTGCTAAAGCAACACGAGGGTACCAGTAGGATGTTAAGAAAGATTACACAAGGACTATTCCTTCATTTTGTACATCCTTAATCACATGCCGCCACCAGATACAATCATGTTGCGCTAAAGCAACACGAGGGTAATAGTAGGATGTCAAGAAAGAGTCGACAAGGACTAAGAGTAGAGAAGGTAGCCATGTGGCAAGAACTCTCATTTGGCACGTAAACCATAATATTTAAGGGCCAGTGCACATGCAACATAAATGTGTGTATGGTTTGTGCATCAAATGTGTACTGCATGCTAATTGGGGGAAATGTTTTGTTCGCGCTATTTTGGAGCAACAGCATCGCAAGAAGAACTGGTAACGGGCTGCTAGTGTACAACCTTCCCCCTGCCTTGTTTTGCATACCCTGTAGCCAGAGAAAACTTCCATCTGAAGGTAAAAATGAGTGGGAGGGCCAGTTAACAAAGTGTGGTGCACCAATGCTCAATTTGGCACCTTGCTCCTGGAAGATGCAGATTTGCGCACCTGAGTGCAACTGAGGGTGCAATCTTCATTCTTTGGGTGAACTGAAGGCGAGCGCCACGAGCCGCGCATTTTGGGCCGTGTGTGCACTGGCCCTAATGGTGTTTATACACTTGCCCATGCGTGGGCATGCCCAAGGCTGATGGACGGGCAAGATTGCCCGCCCACGATCCAGATGCATTTATTGCATCTTGTGCGCCCACAGTCTATATAGTACATCCATCACCACTGTTGCGCAGAACTCCACGTGCGATGCGAGGAAGGCCAAGGGCAGGGACGAGGTAGAATCATGTTGTGCGAGAGGGAAGCGAGGGTGGTGTAACAGAAAAGGGGTACTAGTGTGGTGGGCTAGTGGTGGGGTGTGAGAGAAAAAGGGTCCCTAGTGTTTACTTTTACTATAGAGGCAAGAAGTATGATGCTGCGAGAGTCGGCAGCTAAAAGATCGTCCCACCATCTTCTTCTCGACATTTTCCCGAGGTATGTAAATATATGTATATATATCTGCATTCCCTTTTCTGTTTCCTTGCCACCCTTGTACCTTGCACGCCACTGCTCTTCATCGGTGCGCGAATTTGCCGCCTTTGCCACTGCATTCGCATAAATCCCACGGCGTCTCAAGTGCATTCACGCCGATCTTCCAATGGTCGCTCAGCGGATCCATCGCATCACCGGAATTGAATAGGTTTGTGTGAGTCTGTGAAAAAGAGAGAGAGAGAGAGAGAGAGAGGAGCTTTTTCTTCGGAGAGAGAGGGGGAGGGCGAGGTGAGCTTTTTCGTCAGAGAGAGAGGGGGAGGGAGAGATGAGCTTTTTCGTCTCCTCCTTCGCTTAGCAAACGTTTTAGGGTACGTCTCGCTAAGCTTAAACCCTCTACTTGTCGTGTTATACGTATTATGAGCTTTCTTGTACACTTGCAAGAGAGCAAACCTTGTCCGATCCAGTAGGAAATCCTCAGAATCTCCTATCGTCGACTTGACTTTTGGTAGTCGTTTTTCATCTTCCATAGTTTATCGTGTTGTCCGCACCTCAGGAATGGAATAAACGATCAAAACTCACCTCCCAACTGCTTACACACAATAGGCGATCAGAGATAAGAAAGTTTCACAAGGGAAACTGACAGAAATCGTTCTTGATTTTTGATCTGCGGACTTTCTTTCCTGCTACTTGGAGTATACTCCTGTAACATACCTACACATGCGTTTTAACAGCGTCAGAACGTTGTGTTCCAGTGCATTCGGAAAACTAGCAGGATTACCGTGTGAATATTTTGTTAGGGACCCGTTTCCAGAGCGTCCTTTAATAAAGTGAACCATAATGGTTGGAATTGTGTCAGACTTCAAGTTTAACATATTTTCGTTTTCGTTTTGTGCAGTTGAATGGTTCTGACATTTAGATAGCTCTCTTTGGGAACATGGGCCTCAATGCTGGGATGTATGGTCTTATTGGAGCTGGAACAGTTGTTGCAGCTGCGGGTCTCATCCTTTTGGTTTTGCAACTGATCTTTTGGCTACGCAAGAAAATAAGCACGCCCATTCTTCCCTGTACTTGGTCAAAGGCACTTGAACCTGTATCTACGAAGGAGTATTCTAAAGGTGAGTAAAGCATGGCTGGCTTCCCTGTAGCTTCTAGCTAAGAAGTAATACTCTATTTTGGAATATGAGGCATGGTTTACTTTAAACTTACCGATTTCCACAGTAGTCATCTCAAATCGAAGATGCAGATGAACATATGCCACAGAATCTACACTACTAGCTTGGCTGAGCTCTACGCGATTGTATCTGCCGGATGATGTGGTTGTTTTTCACCCCTTTTTGATCGAAGGTGCTCTTTTATCTGACAGCAGCTTTCTGTGACTAAGAAGATGTAGGATTACGAGGAGAGTCACAAAATTAATCTTTGATTTAGAGATCATGTTGTAGTCTAGATTACAGATGTGCGTAGGAATAATATGCAGCCAAAAGCAACTCCTAGAATATCAGTCTTTTAAAATAAGGCTTTATAGTAGCTAGTCCCTGCTATGCATGATGGAGTTTATGGTTCTCAATCTTATGAGTGACTCTCGTGAGATTGAAACTGCACTATGTTGTGTTTTTAGAGGATGAGTTTGGGAATGTTCCTGGATTCATCTAGGTATATGCTTCTGCCATAGTAGCGGACATGCAAATTTCACCTTGTGAAGTTTTCGTCCAAGTTGCGGCGTGTTGGTATTGCGATAATTCTTTCTATCTTAAATGGTGCGTTGCCCTACCAGCTAGATTTAGATTTAGATGCTCGTTTGGGAGAGACTAAAATGAAATCGTTTAGACTTCACAAGTAGTTGTAGCTTGAATGAAGAGATTTGGACTACTTTTTGATTAGCCTTCTCCTTTAGTGCTAGCCTTCGTCATGGCTGAGTTTGCCCTTCACCTCCGGAGTGCCGACAGAAACTCAGTACGAAGACTTTGTATAAATGGATGCTCAAGTATGTGTGGGTGTGTGGATTTGTATGTGTGAGAGCATACTTTTATACTATGGTCTACACCCACTGTTGGGTGCTGATGATGTCAGTGGGGATGCCATAGTAGCTAGGCCCATCTATGCAATATGGAGTTTATGGTTCTCAATCTTATGAGTGACTCTCGTGAGATTGAAAGTGCACTATGTTGTGTTTTTAGAGGATGAGTTTGGGAATGCTCCTGGATTCATCTAGGTATATGCTTCTGCCGTATTAGCGGACATGCAAATTTCACCTTGTGAAGTTTTCGTCCAAGTTGCGGCCTGTTGGTATTGCGATAATTCTTTCTATCTTAAATGGTGCGTTGCCCTACCAGCTAGATTTAGATTTTGATGCTCGTTTGGGAGAGACTAAACTGAAATCGTCTAGACCACAATGTGTAGCAGCCCATAAGATCCCTTATTCATAGCGATCCTACTCCATGTATGCAAAAACTCAATGCTCAATATAGAGATAGACAACGAGATATTGCAATCAAAATATCATATATAAGTCCATAAAACACAATCAAAGATCAATACAACAAGTGAAAGAAATGAATGACTTTTGTCATAGTAGCTAGTCCCTGCTATGCATGATGGAGTTTATGGTTTTCAACCTTGTGAGTGACTATCATGAGATTGAAACTGCACTATGTTGTGTTTTTAGAGGATGAGTTTGGGAATGTTCCTGGATTCATCTAGGTATATTTGCCATTCATAACGCCTACCCCAAAAGGTTGGCGGAAACTTAAGTAGAAGCAGCAGGCTATAGAGAGTATAGCTTAATGGAAGACTAATAGAGCGTCCCCAGGAATTACACGTGGAAGTGTTTTACTGGAGTCAAACTTCTTTACTTGTGTGTACTTCACAATCATTTGGGAGAGACCAAAATGAAATTATTTAGACTTCACATTTTTGATTAGCCTTCTCCTTTAGTGCTAGCCTTCGTCATACCTGAGTCTGCTGCCCTTCACCTCCGGATGCCGACAGAAACTCAGCACAAAGACTTGTATAAATGGATGCTGAAGTATGTGTGGGTGTGTGGATTTGTGTGTGTGAGAGCATATTTTTATACTATGGTCTACACCTACTATTGGGCGCTGATGTAGTGAGTGGGGATGCCATAGTAGGTAGTCCTTGCTATGCGTGATGGAGTTTATGGTTTTCAATCTTATGAGTGACTATCATGAGATTGAAACTGCACTAGGTTGTGTTTTTAGAGGATGAGTTTAGGAATGTTCCTGGATTCATCTAGGTATATGTAATTCACAATCATATATGTGTGTGCAAGCCAGTAAATAGACAGTGTATCTGTTACGGAAATTATATAGACATTATTATTTTAGTCAAGTGTGACTATGGCAAAGTACTCCATAGGAGCGCATCGGACACGGCGGGGGTCCTAGTGGATACTTTGTATGGTTAGTTGGGGACAAATGACTAGCTTGTGTTTTGCCATGCTAGATGGTCGGTATTGTGGGTGATTCCATGTTAATACTGATGTCGCTAGTGTTATTGGTGTTGTGCTTGATTATTGTGCTTTGAGTGCGGTTATGTTGGGATCGGTTGATTCGGTGATTCGTTCAATCGATTGTTAATAACTAATGTAATTGGCTGCTTGAGTACAGGTGATGGAACTCATAGCGAGGATTGGAGTTAGGGCGAGGGTACTGATCGAGGTGTTGCACAGTGCATTATTTATGGCCATGGGCCAATTTTGTATTTGCTTTATTATTGCAAGTTTGAGCAATATATTTTGTAGTGGACATAATTCATTTTTTGGCCCTAAGATGGCTATGTAAAGCAAATCCCTCATTTTGGAAGAGAGGGATAATTTTGGCTCCTTGGTGCTTTTATGAAATATCATAAATACTCTAGATGAGGAAGCGTGAGCCACTCATCTAGGGGGGGGAGATTGTACCCAGTTTGCTGTCGCTTTTGTGGTGTGATGGTGTTCTTCGTCTCCAATTGATTAAGTGGTGACTTTGTGTGTGAAAAGAAATACTTTTTGGTTTCAGTGGTATTAAAGCTTTGGTGATACTCTTGTGAAGAAAGAAAAGACAGTCTGAAGCTTTCTCGTCGTGTGGATTCAAGAAGAAAAAGATACCTTGGAAAGAGAAGCTTTGTGGAGAAATACTTGAAGCTGCACCTCTGATTGTGTACCTCGAATTCAAGTTCTCTTTCTCTCTGTCCGCGAGTTGCGTGTTTCCTTTCTCAGACTGCACGCTCAACACAGCCTACAATAGCTGTTGTGTCACCGTTTGTGACACTATGTATCTCTGCCTAGCCTTGGAGCACACTGTGAATGCGGAATTATCTCGGAGTTTGATTGAGCTTGCATCTCGTTCCATGCGCTAGTCTGCATCGATGCCCGAGCCTAATGAGTCATCACGGGTTGCTCTCGCAAGCAGTCGGTTTTTGCCTTGCCTTGGCTTCACGAATTACGAACGCCTTTAATATTTAGTCTGCGCAGTGCACAGCATCTCGAATTCAGCAGTGAAGAAGTGCAGCCGCCTTTAGTCTTGGGAATCTTTCTCTGTGCACACCTCACTGTAGCCTCAGCGTCTGTGGATCTCTGCGAGTATGTAACTCTATCCACGCGCAGTGCAACTGTTTGCATAGAGGCCACCTCTTTTGCCTTTGCATACCCACAGTCGCCGGCAGTAGTAGCCTCTGGCCCTCGGGCCTCTGTCAACGCAGACAGCGGAAGACTCTGCGCCGTCGTTTTTGGGAGAAGCATTCTTTGCAAGCCGCCGCGACCATCATCTCCTAAGTCCTACAGTAGATTGCCTTCATGGACGCACGGGGAACTCTGCCATCACGAACTCCAGAACATCGTCGCGACTCGCATGCATTGTGACTCCGGGGACGGCAATCCACAGCACGGTTGAGCAGGGTATAAGGCTCAAAGGTCTCATTATTATTTAATTTATTAAAAAAAAAAGAAGTTTTAAAACCCTCCTAAGGGAATTAAAGGATCACAAGAGAACCTTAAAGTCGATCTCTCAAAAGGCAATGTTTTAGCAACATGCAACGACCGACATCATCGGTCACATATTTCCCACTCTAGTCCTTTTTACTTTCGATCAAAGAGCGAGATAAGTGATTTTTTTTGCTTTATATTTCATACACTTAGTATCTTCCGCCATCCATTTCTTATCATACACTCGAATCACACTTTTTCATCCGTTTAATTCTCATACACTTAATATCCTTATTTTCCTCCGTTTTGCTTTATTTGTATTTATCGCATTATCATGGCGCATCAGCCACAATCACCCACGCTTTAGGAGCAATTAAACGCACTTCTGGCACAGTTGGCCAATGATCAATGGTAAGAAAAGGAAGACGCATTCATCTGACGATGATTCCGACGATGATCCTATTATCAGGACAATCAAAGCCACAGTGAGAGCACAAAATTCGAAGAAGGAGAGTAAGATAAGTAGAAAAGCTTTCTCATTTCAAAATTTCGATGGAAAGAAAGAAGCACGCACTGTCTTGTCTTGGATCAGTCAGCTAGATGATTATTTTTCAGGGGAGAAATTCTCTGAAAAAGATAAGATTAAATGTGCTGCGAATCATTTAGTAGAGAGTGCTGTACTTTGGTGGAATATCACTAAGCATAGTAAAAGGCGATCCAAATCTTGAAAGTCCTTTCAAAAGCTCATCAAGAGAGATTTTCTTCCCTCACATTTTAAAGCAAAAGCCAGACAACAGTGGGATACTTTCACGCAATTCGATAAGGAAACGATCTCCACATACACTGATAGGTTTTGGCAGACGTTGATCCAGTTACAGTCCTTGGAGAAAGTTAATGAGCGAGATCAATGCAGGAAGTATGTGGCAGGTCTAAAATCTAAGTTGAGAGCCGAGATTAACATGTTTCATCCTCGCTCACTGAACTCTGCGATTTCTTTAGTAATGAATTGTGAGAGGAAGAATGGGATCCCAAAAGAAGGAAAAGATTTGGAATGGCATGTACCCTTCCATAAGAAAAAGAGATTTGATAAAAAGCCTTTCTTTAAATCTAAAAATGGTTTTGTTCCACAGAAGACAGATTCTTCTTCGGAAATTTTCCAAAGAAAGAAATAAGGTGTTTCAAGTGCAACAAGGTGGGACACATAGCCACTGAGTGTCCCGAAAGAAAGAAGACCCCGATGGCGAAAGTGCACATGATTGACGATGAAGCAGCCAAGCAAGAGGAAGGTAAGTATAATTGCCATGCTCTTCTAAAGATGAAAGGTTTCATTAATGGCAAAGAAGTTGTTATTCTGCATGACGATGGAAGTACACACGATTTCATTTCAGAAAGAGCCTTAGTAAAGCTAAACCTAGAGTCTTTCCCATCTAACTATAAGGTCAAAGTTGCTTTTACCTAAACAAAGTACAATTGCATTAGAGAAGTCAAGAATCTTGAAATCTCAATCAAAGCCTACAAGGATACACGAGACTTTCTAGTGGCACCTCTACAGGGAGTGGACATCATCTTAGGAATGCCATGGAGGCATCAATATAATCCTAAGATAGATTACGATTCACATCAGATGTGGATTGAGAAGGATAGATAAGAAATATGTCTAAAAAGCTCAATGAAACCTGAGATCAGTCCTTTACTCAACTACACACAAGCCAAAAGAGCAATTAGAAAACATGAGAAGACATATTTGATTTTGGTGAATACGGTAACGACTACTCAACCAAAGACTAAGCTTACACACCAAAAGTTTTTGAATTTTCCGATTGTTTCTTAGAGGATTTACCGCCTGGACTACCATGTTCTCGACTTGAAGATCATAGGATAGAAATCCTACCGGGCAATACTCCACCTTGCAAAGCTCCTTATAGAGTCAATTAGCTAGAACAAAAGGAAATTCAAAAGCAAGTGGAGGAACTGATAGAGAGAGGATTGATAAGACCCAGTAGTTCTTCTTATGGAGCACTTGTCTTATTAGTCAAAAAGAAAAATGGAAACTATTGAATGTGCATAGACTATCGTGCACTAAACAAAATCACAGTGAAGAACAATATCCAATCCTTAGAATTGATGATCTTTTGGACAAATTGAAAGGGACTAAGGTCTTCAGTAAGATAGATCTCAAATCCGGCTATCATCAAGTTCGTATGGTAGAAGAGGATATATACAAGACTGCCTTTAGAACTCAAACGGGACATTATGAGTTCCTAGTTATGCCTTTTGGGTTAACTAATACTTCAGCCACTTTTAGTAAAATGATGAACTGAATCTTTCTTAAACACCAAGATTGTGTGGTAGTATTTTTCGATGATATTCTGGTGTTTAGCAAAGACATTGAGGAGCATAAGGAACATGTGAAGCTAGTCTTTTCACTCTTGAAAGAAAATCAATTGTATATAAATCTTGAAAAGAGTAGTTTCTTTCAAGATCAGCTAGAGTATTTGGGTCACATTGTATCCGCCGGTGTTCGAGTAGATCCAAAGAAGATTGAGTGCATAGTCACATGGCCTAAACCCCGAGATATACATGAATTAAGATCATTCTTGGGATTGTGTAGCTTTTACAGAAAGTTTATCAAGAATTTCGCATACATTGCGCATCCATTGACAGACCTTCTTAGAAAAGCTATGGATTGAGCGTCAAGATAAATCTTTTATAGCTTTGAAAGAAGCTCTCACACAAGCTCCTGTGTTGCAACTACCTGATTTCTCTAGACCATTCTTTGTAGTTATAACCGATGCTAGTGGATATGGAATTGGAGCTGTGCTTATGCAAGATGGACATTCAATAGCATATGAGAGCCAAAAATTAAAACCAACGGAATGCAATTATAGTACATATGATAAAGAATTAATCGCTGTTGTGCATGCCTTACAAATGTGAAAACATTATTTGATGGGATCTGAGTTTCTTATCAAAACCGATCAGCAAAGTATCAAGCATTTGTTGACTCAGCCATTAATATCCGACAGGCACATCAAGTGGGCATCATTTATACAGAGTTTTCAGCCTATGATTCAGTATCAACCTGGAAAAGAAAATGTAGCTGCTGATGCTCTTAGCAGAAAGCCAAGTATTAATCACATCACTGCTGTAGAGACCATCCTTTCGAAGGTATGAAGAATTCTTATCAAGAGGATCCATACTTTTCTGATACATGGAACAGATTTGAGAATAATAATTGGAATCCTATGTTGGACTATTCATGCAATGATGGATACCTCTTTTATCAAAAGAAATTATGCAATGTTGGATCCTTTAGACAAATTGTAATGGAGGAAATGTACCAACCATCATATATGGGACATAGGGGAGTGACTGTCACTTTATAAGTGATAGCAAGAGAATTTCATTGGCCTAATATAAGAAAAGATGTGGCTAAGTTTGTAGCCGAATGCATCACTTGTCAGAAGATCAAGAGTTACAAAGGAAAGACCCTAGGATTGCTAATGCCTTTGCCTATTCCTACGCAACTTTGGGAACAAATATCTATGGATTTCATAACAGGTTTTCCTACTACAGCGAATCAAAATGATATGATTTGGATGATAGTAGATCGCTTTAGTAAGCAAGCTTATTTCATCCCATGCAAGAAGACTTTAACAGCTCAGTAAGCTGCACATTTATTCATCAAGCATATCTTTGTTCATCATGGCTTGCCAAAGATTATAGTGTCTGATCGAGATTCGAAGATTTGCAGTAATTTCTGGATTGCATTATTTCATAATCTAGGCACTAAGTTAGATTTTTCATTAGCTTTTCATCCAGAATCGAATGGACAAACTGAAGCTACAAATAGTACTATTTTGGATATGATAAGAGCTTATGCGGGAAGTCAACCAAAGACTTGGGACAAATACATTCATCTCTTACAACTTGCTTATAATAACACTTCTCTTTCTGCAGCTGGAAGAGCACCCTTTGAGATTATCTATGGCAAGGTTTTACCTATTTCAATCACAGATTGACCCATAGAGTGGAGACAGTAGATGCATTTATCCATGACTATCAAAATATTCTCAAGGAAGTTCGAGAAGCCATTGCAATCGCTCAAGAGAAGTACACAAAACAAGCTAAACACATGCTTTTTAAAGAAGGTGATTATGTACTTCTTTGGATTGAGAAAAGAAGATTGAAGAGTATTGAGAAATGGCCAGTAATCAAATTGTCCCCACGTTTTTATGGACCATTCAAGGTGATTCAGAAAATCAATGATCTAGCTTATAGGCTTGAATTACCTGATAATTGAAAAATAATGCTTTCCATATCAGCCTCTTAAAGCCCTTCAAAGGACCTTTACCTATTCATCCTGTCTATGAAGAGGTTCCATTGATTATTGATGATGAAGAAATTCTGGAACGCGAATGCATTATTGATTATCAACAGACCTCGAATGAAAAGGAAATGTCTATATTAAATACTCACTCAAATTTAAGAATCATCCGAGAGATGATGCTCAGTGGATGCCTGAGCGGTTCTTTCGAACTTTTCCAGATCTCCTTAGTTTCTATAATCAAACACGCAACTGAGGTCAGTTGCAATCTAAGCAAGAGGGATGTTATGGAAATTATATATTTCTGATATATCTTGCTTTAGACATTATTTTAGTCAAGTGTGACTATGGCAAAGTACTCCATAGGAGCGCACCGGATGTGGCGGGGGTCCTAGTGGATACTCTGTGTGGTTAGTTGGGGACGCCTGACTAGCTTGTGTTTTGCCATGCTAGATGGTCGATATTGTGGGTGATTCCATGTTAATATTGATGTCGCTAGTGTTATTGGTGTTGTGCTTGATTATTGTGCTTTGAGTGCGGTTATGTTGGGATTGGTTGATTCAGTGATTCGTTCAATCGATTGTTAATAACTAATGTAATTGGCAGCTTGAGTACAGGTGATGGAATTCATAGCGAGGATTGGAGTTAGTGCGAGGGTATTGATCGAGGTGTTGCACAACGCATTATTTATGGCCATGGGCCAATTTTGTATTTGCTTTATTATTGCAAGTTTGAGCAATATATTTTGTAGTGGACATAATTCATTTTTGGGCCCTAAGATGGCTATGTAAAGCAAATCTCTCATTTTGGAAGAGAGGGATAATTTTGGCTCCTTGGTGCTTTTATGAAATATCATAAATACTCTAGATGAGAAAGCGTGAGCCACTCATCTGGGGGGGGGAGATTGTACCCAGTCTGCTGTCGCTTTTGTGGTGTGATGATGGTCTTCTTCTCCAATTGATTAAGTGGTGACTTTGTGTGTAAAAAGAAATACCTTTTGGTTTCAGTATCCAAGGCAAATATAGAATCCACAATGATATATTTCTGTCTAAAAACTGGACACAATAAGAGATGCAGAGTCCCACCAAACTGTGGTCCTTTGATCTTATCCGAGCTCTCCTACTATCTACTGGCACTCCTAGATTTGTGAGTCCGTAGGCTCCTCTGTGCTTATGTGGACTCTTTGTCTAGTGATCCTTCCACCTTATTGCCAAGTGGGCAGCTTCTCTTGAGCTAAGTTTGCATATCCTAGATTTCGAAACCCTTTTGGCTGCTCAACATATTGCTTCTTCAAGTTCTCAATTTAAGAAGGCCGACTTCATGTCCATTTGAAAAATAGGCCATTGATGGTTGGCTGCGAAAGCTATCGCCGTGTGAATGATAGTCATTTTCACTGTAGTAGCAAATGTCTCTCCATAGTCTACTCCTTCTACTTGTACATAGCCATTGATCACAAGTCTTGCCTTGTACTTATTCAAAGTGCGTTGCCCTATCAGCTAGATTTAGATGTAGATGCTCGGTAGGGAGAGACTAAAATGAAAACGTTTAGACTTCAAAAGCAGTTGTAGCTTGAATGAAGAGATTTTGGACTACCTTTTGTTTAGCCTTCTCCTTTAGTGCTAGCTTTCGTCATGGCTGAGTTTGCCCTTCACCTCCGGAGTGCTGATAGAAACTTAGTACGAAGACTTTGTATAAATGGATGCTCAAGTATGTGTGGGTGTGTGGATTTGTATGTGTGAGAGCATATTTTTATACTATGGTCTACACCCACTGTTGGGTGCTGATGATGTCAGTGGGGATGTCATAGTAGCTAATCCTTGCTATGCATGATGGAGTTTATGGTTTTCAACCTTGTGAGTGACTATCATGAGATTGAAATTGCACTATGTCGTGTTTTTAGAGGATGAGTTTGGGAGTGTTCTTGGATTCATCTAGGTATATGCTTCTGCCGTATTAGCGGACATGCAAATTTCACCTTGTGAAGTTTTTGTCCAAGTTGTGGCCTGTTGGTATTGTGATAATTCTTTCTATCTTAAATGGTGTGTTGCCCTATTAGTTAGATTTAGATGTAGATGCTCGTTTGGGAGAGATTAAAATGAAAACGTTTAGACTTCACAAGCAGTTGTAGCTTGAATGAAGAGATTTTGGACTACCTTTTGATTAGCCTTCTTCTTTAGTGCTAGCCTTCGTCATGGCCGAGTTTGCCTTCACCTCCGGAGTGTCGACAGAAACTCAGTACGAAGACTTTGTATAAATGGATGTTCAAGTATGTGTGGGTGTGTGGATTTGTGTGTGTGAGAGCATATTTTTATACTATGGTCTACACCCACTGTTGGGCGCTGATGACGTCAGTGGGGATGTCATAGTAGCTAGTCCTTGCTATGCATGATGGAGTTTATGGTTTTCAACCTTGTGAGTGACTATCATGAGATTGAAACTGCACTATGTTGTGTTTTTAGAGGATGAGTTTGGGAATGTTCTTGGATTCATCTAGGTATATGCTACCTGACTCGTACTTAGCCCGGTAGACCCACTCGGTTCCGACTAATCTTCCTCTTTCGGGGTCTATCAACCAGATCCCAAGTGTGGTTCTTCAAAATGGCATCCATCTTTGCTTGGATAGCAACCTACCACTTTGGGACTTCCTCTGCTTCCATAAAGGCTCTTGGTTCCACGATCTTTTAGATCTGAAACATCAAAGTGTAGTTCACAGTATGGGTTCTTCTTTGAGACCTCATCACCTTCGAACTACCCTCCGAAAATCTCTGTTACGCTTGAATCCTCCAAGGTCTTTATGTACCACTTTGGTAACTTTCGTTCCTTTGCCGGAGTTGGTCTTGGTCTTGTTGGCGTAGATGCCTCCGTTTTTTATTCTGGCTCGTCAGCTTCTGGATTCTTTGTCTCTTCTACTTGCGTGATGATCTCTGGGTAGCAACTTGAGTTACCAGTGCGGTTGCTTGTGTCTGTTCTTCCTACATTACATCCTTACTTGCCGCTAGCTTCTTTGTTTCTAGGTCCTACTATCGATATGGCTTTGACTCTTTACCGTATTAAATGAGATACACCTTTTGCTCTTGGGATCCAGCGTAGTCCTATCTTCTTTATTTACATGCTCTTAAGCATCAGAACCGGAAATTCTTAAGGCTCCTTGGAGAACTCCTCCCGAGTCCTGTTGTTGCTTGCCCGCTGTGCAAGCTTGGCAGACTTCTGCATGGTCTGCAATGTGTGGAAGTCCATCCACAAGTCCAGCCTTCTTCATTTCTGAAAGAGTTCCATAGCTCACATGCCTGAACCTTTCGTGCCACATCTTTGAATTGTGTGTACCCATTTGAGCCGTCAAGAACCTGATCTTGTAAAGCCCATGCTCCTCTGTTCCTCTCACAGCTCCTTTGAATGGATCAACACTCTTCCATCGCCGAACTGAGCGTTAACCCTTTGGAACGCAAAGAACATTAGTGAGTACCTTTGCTTCATCTGAATCCATAGTGAACAAAGTGCTTCCGATTCCTTTGAGGGAGCACTTTTCGGCGCCCACATTATCTATAAATAAGGGGCCATTTCGGGTCACTTCTACTCAGCGAACTGAAGCCTGTAGAGTGGCAGATTCTCTCTTCTGCAGATCTCGGTAGAAGCAATATACTGAGTAATATTCCTTCCCTTTATGCTGTATTGTCTAGTGCGTTTCAGTGAGTGTCTGCTGCTGTGAGGAGAACAGTGAGCGGCCAGAATAGCTTACTGGATGAGTTTGGAACCTGACAAGGTCTGTGCATCAGGCCTGACTTGGTCTGCTGCAGAACTCGGCCTGTTTTGTGTGAATCTCTTTGCTGTGGCAGGTGCGACTGCCTGGGCTGTTGATGGGCCCTGGCAGTGCCACACATGCTGCAGATAATGCACAATCTACTTGTCCATGTATGCTCTTATCTACGGTGCCCTGACCCCACACTAGTCCCTACCATGTGCTATGTGGTTCATGGTTTTCAACTTTGGGGGTGACTACCATGAGGTCAAAATGGTGCTATTTTGTTGATTTAGAGAATAATTTGGGAATATTCTTCGGTTCATCTCTCTAAATTCTAAACTGATGTAATAATGTCCATATTATGTTAGAATCAGAAATAGTAATGCTTTCATAATAAGGGTGGATATGCTTCATGCACTCTTGTGGAGATGCTTCATGCACTCATTTGATGTAAAAGCTACTTATTTGTCCCATAGATCTTTTTGGTCTTCTACGGACATTAATACTCTCTCTCTCTCTCTCTCTCACACACACACACACACCCACACCTACACACACTCTGCACTAAGCTGGAAAAGAGTCACTTAACTGAAACCAGAACACCCTTTTGTCAAGTAAAGGGTTGCTTCCTTTAGTAGTTCATGCACTTGATTATTTTGGGCTCTGACTCCGTGGGTCTTTAGAAACCCAGTATAGCTGCTTATGCTTGGTCGCTGATGACGACATAAGTGTTGCTTTGCTTGCTAAGTATGTCTTCCTTTTGTTTTTCATAAAAGTTTTTGTTTACCTCTCTTCTTCTTTTCTTTTTCTTTTTTTTTCCCCTTCTCTTTCATTTTCTCTTTTATTTCTGTGTAGATTTTTGGTCTTTAGAACAACAAAAACTCTAAATTTGTATGATTGGACTTATTCTAGACTTACAGAGGTATGTATCTGATATATTTCTGAAAGTAAAGACAATCTAATGCTGAAACTACATAGCACTGCTCCAATTGTGCAGCCTAGTGCTGTCTACAATGCTCATCCACAGAGCTGGAGAAACCTGAAGGCAAGGATGCTTTAAGATCTGCTGCTCTTCCTCTCCTGTGTGCTTTATGATGAAGGTTCGACTGGCAAACAGCCAGTACATATAGGAAACGGAGGGCAGTCTAATCCAGCCTGCTATGCGAGCCTTCCTGGCCCTATGAAAGGGCATGTGTGCACAACCCATGTTTGGCCGTATGGCATTGTAGATGCCCCAGAGGCTCACAGATAGAGTGGTTAATTCTAATAATGGGTGTCTGTCATGAGGTTGTGCAGCAGTCATTTTTCTGTCATAGGATGAGTTTGAGCTTTTTCTTGGATTCACCTTCTCCCGTCTTCTTTGTTTCTTATATCTGTCCCTTTTGTTTAATTGATGTATTTTCATAATTGCCCAAGAGACACCATGGGTCTTTAGAAACCCGGTATAGCTGCTTATGCTTGGGCATAGATGACGACATAAAGGATTGCTTTGCTTCCTAGGTATGTCTACCTTTTGTTTTTCAAAAAAAATTGTGAGCTCATTTTTCTTCTCTTTCGTTTTCTCTTTTATTTTCACTGTAGAAATTTGGAGTTTGAATTTGTATGTAGTCTTACAAAACTATATTTTCTTGGATTCACCTAGGTAGATTTAGAGTAGATTCAAAGTTGAGATTGCAAGGTATTATCATTCATGTAACAATTGCCACAGAGACAATGACCTTCCTGCTTAAGTAGAGCTGCAGTGGGTATTTATTCACCTGTGATAGTGACAGCTCTACTCCCATGAGGCTCCTAAGGAAAATAGGCTGGACAGGGAGGGCCTTATTATATATTGAAAACTTCAAGCCAGGTGCACAGTGCATCTTGACTGCTGATAGTGCCCTGTGTAGGGAGCACCTCTTATTCTGCCTTGCTAGTACACAGATATGTGGATCAGTGCAACTGTTGATAACATGACTGCCTTTGATGCTAACTGGTTTATTCATTGACTCTCTATCTCTCTTTCCATCTCCTTATTTTTTTAAAAATAAAATAAGATGCGGGTTTATACTATCATGTAAAAAATAGAAATAGTCGTCTTGACATCAAAAGTTCTCTGACCCATATTGGGGGGAAGTAGTACTGTGAGAAGAAGCATGGGATTTCATCTATCAAAAGAAGTTCGTCTCTTCCTTCGGGATGACGTGAGTAACAACCCTGATAACAACATGCAATATGCAAGCATGCATCCCATGTTTTTGTATGTTCTTGCCACACACCCACTGCAAAAAGCAATGCATGCCAAAGATTCGTGTACACCCATTACATAGTTTTCTCAATCTTGATCCAAGGGTTGCAGATGAATTCTAGGCCAGGTTACACTGTGGAGGTTTTCGGTTCTATTTTTTGACTTGAACTTTATGCTCAGAAGTTGTATTGTTGTGAATGCAGATGTAGGAAGGGCTTTTACATTCAAAGAGGTTGAAGAAGTTTGCGATGGGTTTATTAACCTTGTGGGGGAGAGTCCTTGCCATTATGTTTATAAAGGAATACTAGCTGATGGAACAGAAGTTGCAGTGAAAAGGACTAAAGAGGTTGCTTCAACTAATCTCGACGTGGAGAAAAACTTCCGTTTCCAGGTAATTGGAGGTTACATAGTTTAGAGTATAAAAATAGAAGATGGGATAGGAACAGATGTTTGAAGGTGGACATGTAGAGGGGGATAAATAGCTTGGCATCTTCTGTTGTTTGGGATTGCATAACAGTGAGCACAAGGTATTATGTGTGTACGTGCCTACAAATATTTCCATGTGACACAGAATTATAAGTGGAAAAATTAGTGTGTTTATGAGGCTCTTTATGTAAGGTTGATTGAATTTCTGATTTTCATTACCCTGCATAATTTGGAAGACCTCCTTTTTGTCAGATTTTTTCATTAATGGTTACACTTTTTTTTGGTTCCAGTAATTGATTCATATTTGTCTTGTACGAGAGTGTTTTACATGCTGTTTATATTATAAGAGATAACAACTGTCTCCCTGAGTGATAGTGAAAATTCATGATTAAGGCGAAGCAATCTGAGAGCCCAAGTCTTCATGATTCTAAGATCTCACAGCATGAGTCCTAGATATTAATCAGATGTCATAAGCTGAAGGAGATCTTGTATTTATCAAGCATTATGTGGGGTCAGAAGAGATGGAAGCATTCTGTAGAGAAAGGTTGGTGTAATCTAGCTTCTCTGCTTTTGAAACCCCACTTTGTAAGTCATGCTTCACACTACACAGAATTGTAGGTGTATGGGATGTGGTCAAGTCCCATGTAACATATTCTTTTCTCTTAAATCAACGCCTTATTTAATTGTATGAGTGGCTTGTGAGCTTTCTTTTCGACCTCTGCTGTCTTGGTAATGATGATATCGTTAAGGAGAATCTTTAGAAGGCTAGATCTGATTATTGATCACATGAAAGTCAAGTCACGTAGAGAAGACGTCCTGATTCAAAAGGTCCGACCACACTGTTAATCACTGCCACCAGAATGTCGATTCGTCTTAGTAACATACCAGATTCTAGCGTGAAAATTGATCTAGACTGCCAATGGCCCAGATCATCCACACCAAAGCTTGTCCTTTGGGGGGATGGGGGGGGCGGAGGAGGGGCTCCTTAAACCAGGTCTGTTTTATTTATCTAAATGCCACCATGGGTTTGCACAATATTGTAATGCATTATCGATCGTTGATTTTATTTCCTTTACATTAATAGATATTGTATAAATCTCTATATATGCCATAAAAGTGCACGCCTAGATTTTCCTATAAATATTTGACATTATCAAATAAGATTTTAAAGACTGTTAGGTTTCTGCACTTGCTTCAGCAAGTCCCTTATATGATATTTTATAAACAAAGTGATTTTCCTTCTAGTTCCAGTCAACAGACTGTTGTTGCTTGTGTAAAGTAGACTTGTGCATCTTTGTAGAAGGTGAGCCAAGATCAGCTGCATAAATCTGCCTATCAATGCAAAGCAAAAGGTTTTTGCAGATTTGTGAGCGGGGGAATTAAAAGAAAAGGGACCACCTTTTTACCTAGCTATAGAAGCACTATTAGTGAGGTCATGGCTCAGGCCTGATGCCTGTGTAGCCTGCAACATGCAGAGAATGAATTTTTAATAGAGCGAGGGCAGGGAGCAGGGAAGCTTCTTGTCAAGTCCATTCCTCACTTGAGCCATGTTCATTTTTCAGGTTGATCTGCTTTCACGTATACGCCATCAACACATTGTGAACCTTGTTGGTTTTTGTGATGAAAAACATCATCGGTAATAACCGTTGGCTGATACTTTATGTGCCTCTGCATTCTATAATTGCTCCTTTGTACTCATCTTTTTCTCTTGCAGAATGCTGATTTTTCAATATGCTCCCAATGGCAGTCTTTTCAATAGTCTTCATAATGGTAATGTTACTGGCAACTTTATTTTGCAACTGCATATGCTCGTTCCTTGAAGCTTGACTGGCCATCATATCTTGAATGGAAGTTAATTGGCATTTCGGATGTGTGAAGATGATGAGCATCTTTCATGGAAGCAGAGGATGCGTATTGCTGTTGGTATTGCCTGTGGAATGGCTTACCTACACCACTCATGTGGCTCTCCAATAGTTCATGGAGACTTGATATCTCACAATGTATTGTTAACAGAAGATTATGGTGCTAAGGTATGTAGCATTACTATTTCTTTTCATTTATTCTTTCCTCTTGTGCATTTTTGTTTTTGGTTATGTCTGTCTGGATAGTTTTATTCCTGCCCATCAATGAATACAACAATTCGCATACCGCGTGTACATGAGGATTACAAAAGTGTACATGTATGTGATTATAGTTCAATTATTTGAATCAACCCGTGAGTGCATTGCTAGGTTAGTTTGCATGAGCTAGGCTAGTATACATGAAATACAGCACATGGCAACTGTTTATAGGGAGCCCAGCATGTAACAAGGTCTAGATGATCTGAGCAATGATTGCGACCTGTCCAAGAGGTGTTCAACAGATCGTCCTGAAGTTTAGGGTCTACGTGACCTTCTTGAGCATGAAATAGCTCACACTGCTAGATTGAGATCTATATAGGTAGCATTGTATCAGTAGGCGTGCCCTCTTGTGAGGAGTGCAACTCGGGTGGTGCATAAGTACATATGTTCTCTTCATAAAATGTGTTCTTCTTTGGAAGAGTTGCAACTCTTACTTGTGACTCAATCAGTGGTAAATACTATCCCAAGATGATAGTCTGGGTTTGGATGTAGTGACATTATTTCTTGCAAGACTTGATTAACTCTTTGTGCATGATCTTCAGATTCAGGATGATAGGCCACATTGAAGATCAATACTATACCCAATGATCCGAAAAAAGCCCAAAAAAACGCAACAAACCCCCCTTGGAGTGAAGGTGGTGAGACCCAACACGAAAGAAGTAACCTATCTCCAACTCCAGCACAATAATACTGCAAAGACGCGGCTTTACTGTGCGCTCCTCCTGTGCCCAGCTATCCCCTAAATCGGCTTGCGACTAACAGCTGAGATCATTACTTAGTCACCCCCCTTGGCTCCTAACTGGGTAATGGACAATTCTAGAGCCTTTTATTGATCAAGGCTTATTTCATCGCACACAGAAAACAGATACAATCATTTTAGGGGGACTACCCAAGGCAGGGGAACCCTAATTGAATCACACTTATAAATACATAAAAATATAGATCTCTCAGAATGAGAGATGTTCCCCGTACAGCTGTTGCACACAAGTTGCAAATTCGTGCTCTTCTGATGATGTGTTGGTGAAGCCCTCGGCAAGAATGCCCCAAAAAATGATGTGCCCCCTAAAAATAATGTCACTGTAGCCAATGGGAACGACTACTTAGGGGCATTTAGTCCATGATGACTCTCAAAACCACAAATGTGGAGTTCTTAATGTAGTGCTGAATGTCCAGCAAGAATCGCACGATCCTTGGTTGTCCACTTCCATCACAGCGCCTTAATCTCTCCAGTCGAAATCCCTTGGCAGATGGTCCATGGGCACCTTCAATCCCAGGTATGGCTGAATTCCTCAGTGAGGTCAGGCACTAGATTGTGGAGGCACGAGTGAGGTTATGCTTGAAGCTAGAGAAGGATTGAACCTTAGTGCTCTGATACACATATTGGAATCCATGGAGGCTACATGATGGAGAGAAAAGCTGAGGCAAGAATTGAGTTGATTGATATATTTTTGCAAGTACAAGGGGGCCTCGTTTTAGAGGCAGATGCAGCCTTATCTTCTCATGCACATAACCACTGATGATGTCAGTTGAGAGGCTGTCACTGACATCATAGATGATGTGACACACTCCAAACCCCTTAGCTTTGTGTATCAATGTGAACATGTTTGGTAGAGATAGGTTGACTCTGTTTCAAGAATATGGGCTTGCATTATATCTTCCATCTTTGAGATGTATAGAGATTGATTTTGGGTATTCAAGAGGGGTATTTGCTCCACCATGGAGCAGACACCAATATTTTAGACATTATAGCATGGATTGAAGGATGCCTATCCTCTTTTAAAGTGCACAATGGATTACTCTGGTACAAGGACATGATATTTTTAGTGGAAGGATCAGCCTACAATGAGTTGGTCATGCAAGAGTTGCACTTTTCACCCCTTGCTGGAGACTCAGGGTTTTCAAGACCATTCACAGTGTAAAGCAGAGTTTTCATTGGAAAGGGATGTCGAAGGACAAAACATATATCACTTTGTTTCCAAATGTGGTCCTTGCCAACCAAACGAGGACTTCACTCTCAGGCCTGTCAGTTTACTTCAGCACTTACTCATACCGTAAGGGCAAGTGGACTCACATTGCAATGGATGTTACTGATGGTTTGCCATCAAATAAAAAGTGGAATAGTAAGATAGGATGACAAAAACAGCCCATTTCATGCGTATGGAAACCCAATATTGTCTATGATAATTCCAGTGTATTTTGACTCGAAATTCTGCAGCAATAGTACTTGTACCACGAATGGACACATCAAATATTCTCCTGTTAATAATGATTGTTTTAGTGGTCATGTTAGTGTTGCACTTTTTTGTAAAGGGAGCCCCTGTTAAGGTCATTATAAAAGACCTAATAAGGGATTACTCTAATTTGGTGATTAAGCATCTTTAAGCATCTTATTAGAATAGCTTCTAGAACTTCTGGAAGGATTCTGTTTCTGGAGAGATTCCATTTCTATATAAGTCTCTAGAGTACTTTCTACTCCATGTACCTTTCCTTTGGCCTTAGGGGAGGAAGACTATAAATAGGCAGGTACTTGGCTTTGTACGTATCTCATTTTCAGCGATATAATCATTATGTTACTATCAGCTTGGTTCTGAGAATTATTTTTTTGGGATTTCCACCCATGCTAAGCTGTTTCTATGTCAGCTCTACGTAGACATGCAGTCCTGGGGACATCTTCTGCCAGATATTTTTCCTTGCTTAGGCACATCTTTCATGAGATGGTGAAGGTGCTGCAGTAGAGAGGTCTCCTTCTTCCTTTATATGGAAACCTGGTGGGGTGCAAAAGAGAAATCTGACAGGTAGGTTTCCCTGTGCCTGCTGTATATGAAGTCATGTGCACTGGCTATACTTATCCTGGTTGAATTTTTCCTAACTTCTCCCTAAAGCAGGAAGTTATGCCTTGAATCCAGGTGAAAAGCTTGTTTTCCCAACCTAGATAGCATCCATTTCCAAAATTTCATTGCCTTCATGTTCTCAAGTTGCTCGCATATATGAGATGAACTTTTCCATTACGGATGCATGGGTACAGAATGGTTTCAGTAATCCCTTCAATGTACTAGACCCATATTCTGCTGGTCTCCGCTTTTCCTGTTGATTTTCCTGAGTTTTGGGCCTGATTTTATTGATTTATTTTTCTCAAGCATACTTCTTTCCCCTTCTTTTTTGCTGATCTCGCCTCCAGCTCTGTCAGCTTCTCTGGAACGGCTCCTGCTTCATTAATCCACATGTTTTCTTCCTGCAGACGCCCCCATAGTTTGTGTGTGTGTGTGAGAGAGAGAGAGAGAGAGAGAGAGAGAGAGAGAGAGAGCTCAGTGACTTGTGTTGTTGGTTTGTACAGATATGTGGAATAGGCACACCTCTTTGCTCAAAATCAACATCACTGAAAAGAGACGGAGGATGCACTGATTCGAAGTTGCAGACAAAAGGAGTCAGTAGTCCATCAGAAGATGTCTATGCCTTTGGTGTACTTCTATTAGAGCTCGTGTCAGGAAAATCAGCTTTCAGCAAAGAATCTGGCATGATTGTAGAATGGGTGCTCTCTCTCTCTCTCTCTCTCTCTCGTGTGCGCACGTGTGTGTGTCCGTGCGTATTTGTGTCCTTCTGTCCATCTATCTAATGTATGCCCTTCTGCCTTGCTCTTCTCTCCATCTGTTGCGTTGGTTGATATGTGTACATGCGTTTGTGTCCTGATGCATTTTCATGTCATGCAATCACTGAATAACGTATTATGGCTAATCTGATGAAGTGCTGGCTTGAATTTCTTCTCTCCTCTACGAATTAGTTATGATTCTTCAGAAAAGGACCTGTAGATCACAAAATTTTCCTCATTTTGGCCCAAAAATGATTATTGAATGTAGGCTTTGTTCCATAGGATGAAGTGGGAACGTGCTTAGATGTTGACATGTTATACATCTGTTGGCATTGTTCCAGGCTGGTCAATTTCTTCAAAGCAGAGATCAAATGACTATTTTGACAGATCCTAGTGTCAAAAATGTAGTCCCCCTGGAGCTGTATTCAGTCTGTGAAATAGCCCGTCTTTGTATTCAGCAAGAGTCTCCAAGCAGGCCCAGCATGGAGGATGTCCTCTACATGCTTGTTCAGTCTCTTGGTATTGGGGCTGAGACAGCTGCT
Source organism: Dipteris shenzhenensis (assembly GCF_047967505.1). Classification (NCBI taxonomy): domain Eukaryota; kingdom Viridiplantae; phylum Streptophyta; class Polypodiopsida; order Gleicheniales; family Dipteridaceae; genus Dipteris; species Dipteris shenzhenensis. The sequence goes on from NC_141616.1 coordinate 30,140,739, forward strand.
CCTATAAACAGTAACCCATTCACCATACCAAAGGATCAATAGAGTATTTCTAGATGTCACACTATTCCAGAATCCATCGGTTTCAAAGTTCAAACATGCCAAAGAACGTAAACTGCATTCAGTGTGTACTAGCAGCGAGTCTCTTTGTATACTGACTACTCAAGAAATTGTGACAGAAGTATCAAGTATGTACATCTTACAGGACTTGTAAATCTAAGGATTAATTTCTGTAGCTTTATTTGAGATAGCTCTTTATAGCCAAGTTTACGCCCTTGATGTACTGATACACCATTAATCAGCTTGATGACCATCTTAAATGGGCAAATTTATCCTCTAGAGTCCACATTGTTCAGTCTCTTGATATTAGATCGATTATGCTAAAGGATCAATAGAGTAAGTATAGGTTCTGCTTAAAATATTGCATGGCTATCCCATGATTCTGTGCTAAATTCTCAGTGTAAGGGTGGATTCTAGATTTCCTTAGCGTATGAAGTAACATGCTTTTAAGCAGGAGGGTCATGGGCAATGTGAGCTAATGAAGATGTGAGGGAGAGCTTCCCTTTTATAAGACAACAAAACTGGGCAGAATAAGGGCATAACACTTTCTTTTATAAGAGGTGATTGTGCAAGAAGGCTAGAGATGGGGGCTTGTTAACAAAGGGGTTTAAAAGGGGAATTCGAAAAGGGCGTTTTAGTTAAAAAGGGGGTTTTAACTAAAAAGGGGTATCACTATCAGAAGATAGACTCATGAGCTGCTGCTCCTACCCGTGAGCTACTGCCCCCCCCTCTCCCTCTCTCAGCCAGCCCCCTCTCCGTCTCCCTCTCCCTGTCTCAGCCAGCCCCCTCTCCCTCTCCCTCTCCCTCGCTGCTCCTCCTCTCCCTCCCCTCTCGCCAGCCCCCTCTCCCTCCTCCCTCACCCTCCCTCTCCCCTTCCTCCTCCCCGCCCTCCCTCTCCCCCCCCCCCCCCCCCCCCGCTACCCCCTACCTCTCCCTCCCCGCCCAACCTCTCCCCCACCCGTCAGCCCCCCCGCCCCCCTTCTCCTCCCCCGTCCCCTCCCCCGTCATCCCTCTCCCTCGCCAGCCCTCCCCCCCCCCCTCTCCCCGCTGCCCCTTTCTCCTCTCCCCTCCCCCGCTGCCCCCTTCTCCTCCGCCCTCCCTCTCCCCCGCCAGCCCCCCCGCCCCCTTCTCCTCCCCTGCCCCCCTCCCTCGCCCTCCCTCTCCCCCCCCCCGCTGCTCTCCCCCTCCCCGCTGCCCCCTTCTCCTCCGCCCTCCCTCTCCCCCGTCAGCCCCCCCGCCCCCTTCTCCTCCCCCGCCTCCCTCCCTCCCCCACGCTCTCCCCTCCCCCCGTTGCTCTCCTCCCAAGGTGACCCTCCCGAAAAGAAAAGAAAAAAAAACCTCCCTCTCCCTCCCCGCTCCCTTCCTTCCTAACTCAGCTCCCCACGCCTCCCTCTCAGCCTACCTCCGTCTCCCCTCTCTCCTCCCCTCTCTTTCTCCTTCTTGCTCCTCTCTTTCCCTTCCCTTCCCCTCTCTCCTACCCTCTGTTTCTCCTTCTTCCTGCGCCCGCATTCAGGGCGTCCTGGGCAGTAGTTTCACGGACGGAGGGTTTTCAGTGTTGGAATTGGCCTTTTCACATTGATTGGCAAATGGATCCCCATTCAGCCAATCTCCGTCCATCTCCACCGGCCGCGAGAACCGTCATTTTTTCACAAGACGAGCTGCAGCAGCTCAAGAAAGATGTGGAATTAGAGGGCTCCACATCACTTTTCGCCCGCATCTTTGGGTCACACCCTTCCAGATCACAGGCTAGAGACTGGATGCTAGCGGTGTTACCAGGAGATCTCGCCCCTCACCTCAGGGATATTCGACTTTTGGGACGTGGATTCTTCCAAGTGGTTTTCGACTCCCACGAGTCCACAGTCCTTGTTCTCAAAGCTAATCCCCTGGCTTTGGGTTCGAGGAGGATCTTTCTTTTGCCTCTCACCTTGGGCTTCGATCCGGTCGAGGAGGACATGCAGGTCACGTCTCTGTTCATTAGGTTTCCTGGTCTTCCTCAGGTCTACCATCGACTGCTTGCCACTATCGGAGCCACATTCGGCGTGGTCACGGAGATCCCCTCCCTTCCTGGCATGCCTTCTTCCTTGGCAGAGGCAGTCAGTGCAGACGGGGTGCCTTGTGTTAGGGTCATTGTCTTTGATCCTAACATGTCAGATGACCACATTATGCTTCAGCGTCCCGATGGCTCTCTCTTTCGACAGAGAGTCGAGATTTCAGGTAGACAGGACCAGTGCAGGATTTACAGGACCCTTGGGCACTTTGCTAGAGACTGTCCAAGGAAGAGAAAAAGACCCAAGAGGTCTTCTGGTGCGGCTCCTTCACGTACTACCACGACTGCACCTCCCCAGCACCCTGTACCACGCACTCCAGGACCACCAAGAGCAACAGGGCGTCCTGCTTTGCGCACCCCAGGACCACTAGGGGCAGCAGGGCGCCCATGCTCGCAGCACACCTAGTACCACGATGGAGAGCTATCAGAGCGGCTCCCTTACCTGAGGAGGAGACTTTTGATCATGTTCAGACAGACGCCTTCTAGACTCCAGAGGTGGATGTTGCTGCAGTCCTAGATACTACAGCTCCACATCAGGAGGGGCCTTTAGATCCACCAGCCCCAGTCAATTTGGTCTCTGACCCCTTCGTTTCTGAGAACGAGAGGACTACAGGTACTTCCCCGCAGACTTCCTGCCACAGTCAGGACAACCGAGAAAGTGCAGGCGCAGATGAGGGCTCCTGATTCTTCATCTAGCCACAGGCCTCCTCGACCCCTAGCTCCAGTTCTGCTGATAGAGGCCTGGTAGGTCCTCCTTCATCTTCCACGAGTGCAGGTCTTCTTCGCACTCCTTGGCCAGACTTGCTTGTCAGGAATTCTTTTTCGGCACTGGCAGATTCGGCGACTTTCATGGATGATGAGGAGTTTGTGCCCTCTACCTTAGGGGTCCCGATCATTGGGATTCATTCTGACAGGGCCTCCCTTTCAGCAGGTGTGGGGATCCTTTCACTTGTTGAGTTTCCTACCCTCAGCAGGAGTGTTTCGGCCCAGGGGAAGCTGGTCTCCTCTACTAGGTCAGGTAAGCGTTTCCATCCAGCATCCTCCTGTCGATGAGGATAGTCAGCTGGAACATACAAGGCCTAAGTGGAGTTCCACACCGTCACCGTAGGTAGCTGATCCGGAACCAGCTTCATTCAGGCGTCAATGGAGGTGCTATTGATATTCTTTTTATCCAGGAACACAAGCTGGATGCCAGTGATTGCTCTAAGTCTGGTAAACTGCTTTCAGGACATACCTTCTGGTCGCCTGCTATGGGCACAAGGGGAGGTACTTGCATTTCGGTCTCTCTTTCTATTCTCTCCTTGGTTGCTGGTCATGGTATTATCTCCCCTTCTAGAGCTCAGTGGATCATTATTTTGATTGGAGGGCGTAAGATTGGTCTTCTCAATCTTTGTGCTACCAACAACAGAGGGGAGCGGATCTCCTTTTGGAAGGAGTTACTCTCTTGGGGCCCCATTGCAGATTCTTGGATCATTGGTGGCGACTTCAACATGGTTGAGTTGCCTTCAGACAAAAAGGGAGGCAGACAGGGTGGAATTCATTCTTTGGAAAGGGCAGCCTGGGATGCCTTTCTCTTTCAGTTCAGTGGCAGAGACACTTGGTTGGATGATGCCTTTCATATTATGCCACAGTCACTCCTGTACTCTTGATCGAACAGGAGAATACACATGCCCATTCATGCACGGATTGACAGATTTTATGTAGACGATTGGGCACTTGACAGAGGAGGATCTGTATGCATTTCTACTGGGGTTTCTACCTCAGATCATTTTCCAGTGGTGTTGCAGATTCTTGAGCCTCATCGGAGAGGACGCTCTGCCAGTGTCAGGATTCCGGATGCTTTTTATGCAGAGGTGAGTCTCACGAAGGATATTTTACAGATTTGGGTTTCTCACATACAGGGTGGAGCTGTCCATCCATCTCAGGTAGTTGCAGCCTTATCCGGAATTAGTGACTATTATCATACAGTTGCTGATTCTAGGAGACGTGAGATTCTCAGATGTGAGATAGGTATACGCCAGCAGTTAGCGTCCCTTCAGAGAGAAGAGCAGAAGAGGCCTACAGATGCTTGGATTCAGGAGCGCCTTGCTGCAGCAAGGGCTCCTTTGCAGACATTGTTGGATCAGAGAGCAGAGTATGCCTTTCATGCACGAGAATCCTTTTGGATTCAGATGGGTGGCAGGGTCAATAAACACTTTTTCTCTACTCATGGGCCCAAACATAGTAGAGATAGTGTTTTACAGCTTGTTGACTCAGACGGGGTGTTACAGTCAGATCCTGATGTTATCATGCGTGTAGCTTCAGATTTTTTTGCATCCCTTCTTACTGCAGACGCAGGCACATGCCATTGATGGTGCCAGAGAGGTTATTTGGCAGTGTATCCGTGTATTGGTGAAGGATGAGATGTTTCTTTGGATGCACCTTTCACCAATGCAGAATTCAAGACTGCATTACTTGCCCTTCATAAGGGCAAGTGCCCAGGTTCAGATGGACTTACCCCCTCCTTTTTAATTACTTTTTGGGAGCAGATTGGTGATCACATTACATCAGCCCTACAGGGCGTGTGGGACTCTGGTGAGATGCCGGACTCACTTACAGATGGTCTCATTTATCTCATCCCAAATGGGGGTAATAGGAATCTTGTGTCTCAATGGAGACCCATCACTCTTTTGGGCACTTTTTACAAGATTCCGGCGAAAGCCATCAGTCTGCAGCTATAGGTTTTTCTTTCAGATTTGATTCATGACACGTAGACAGGGTTTGTGCATGGCAGAAGTGTTTTTGATAATATTTTCTCATTTTGGGAGGCCTCAGAATGGGCCATGCAGAGTCGCCAGAGATTGGCCATTCTACTCTTAGACTTTGAGAAAGCTTACGACAGAGTAGACTAGGATTTTTTAGAGGATACTCTATCTCGCTTTGGTTTTTCAGATGCATGGATTAGAGGAGTATCCTCTCTCTACAGATCAGCCCATAGCTAGTTGCTCATTGGGGGGTAAGAGGGGACATGTTTCAGATTTCCAGATCTGTCCGCCAGGGATGTCCTTGCTCCGTTTCTTTTTCTGTTTGTGGCGGAAGCTATGAGTATCTACATTAGATCTCAAGCCGATATTTATGGGCTGAGGCTTCCTATCCGCCGGGAAGAAGAGCTCTTGGATAGTGAGTTGGCAGATGACACGGCTGTTTTTTTGGATGCCTCCCCCAGGACACACTTCCTTTCGGACAGCCTTGGATTTGTTTTGCACAGCTGCAGGTGCACACATTAATTGGCATAAATCCAGTGGTTTTTGGATTTGCGAGGATGACACCCCGGACTGAGGTAATGATATTGGCTTCACTTGGGTACAGAGGGGCTTCTCCGTCAGATATTTGGGCTGCCAGGTTGGGGTGGGCATCTCTCCCTCACAACAGTTTGCTCCGCTGTTGAAAAGCATAAGAAGAAAGCTCCTTTTCTGGAGCTCGGCCAAACCTGACTTGGCCTCCAGGGTGGTGGTGGTTAACCAGGTTCTTCTAGCCATAGCATAGTTTGTATGCTCTTGTTGGTGCCACTCTAGGAATTGTATCACTCAGCTTAAGAGGCCTGTACGAAACTTTTTATGGAGTGGTCTAGATGGTACAACTGATGTTACAGCCAGGGTGGCTTGGGAGACCTTGATTCTTCCTATAAGAGAAGGGGGTTTAAATATCATCGACCCAGATCTTCAGTGCAGAGCTTTACTCTGCAAGTTCGTTGTGAGAGGGCTTATGCCAGGACAAGAGCCTTGGAAGGAATTTTTTATCAGATGCATATAGTCTCGCACGCCCACTTCAGGAGAGGATTGGACACACAGTACTAGATGGGTTTTCACCACAGCCCACCTCAGGTCTCCCTCTTCGCCTCTTATGGTTGCTATCCTGAAAGCATGGGCCAGCTTCAGGAGTACTCTTCGCAGGATTCCCCCATCCACCTGTGAAGAGATTGAAAGGCAGCCTATCATGTGGAATGACAGGATTTTGGATGAGCTTGGTAGACCACTTGGAGCTTCTCCTTACATGCAGTGGCCAAGATGGGAGAGGGGCCCTACATCTACAGTGGGAACATGGAAAGCCTTCAGGAAGCTTCCTGCAGACCAATAGGCCCAGATGGTTCTTAATCTCAGAGGGAGTGCAGGGAGAGTCCAACAGATTGATGCAGCCTTGCCCTTGGATTGGGTGGACATAGATGACATGCCTATTACTTGCTCCACTTTGGATGGGGGCATTTTTCAGATTGGGAGTTCCTTTACAAGTGATTGCTTTTCTTGACCCACATGAGGATGCCTTAGTATTTGATGTTTCTTTGGGGGGCAGGCTGTCCAGATCCACAGACGATATCTTGTTGGAGGTACCGTTTCAGCCAATCAGGATAGTGGGCTTCATGGAGCATGGCTCTCTTTCACAGTGGTACTTGGATCCTGACCCGCTTCTCCTCGCCCTTGGCTCATGGAGGCTGTGGCTCTATGGAGGTGTCCCAATTAAGTTTTTGCAGTGGGACCTTGGGGAATGGGAATGGATAGATGAAGGGCACCGAGAGAAGGGCATCCCCTTCTTTCGTTACACGGTTAGTAATGCCAGGAAATTCCAGCTCAGCTCTAGGGGTTGGAAGCCTACCAGAGCTTCTCATTGGGAGAACTTTCAGATTTCTGTTGACTTGCAGAGAATTTTTTGGCAGAGGCTCTGGAAATCCCACCGGAATAGAAAAATCACTCTCTTCTTTTGGCTTTTTATTCATGGTGGGATAGCAGTGAACCATTGGAGATCCAAGTTCGGAGCTGACCCTTGTCCTCGCTGCTTTTTTGCTTTGGAGACAATATAGCACTACCTATGGGATTGCAGACAGGCGAGAATCATATGGAAGGGGATTGCAAGACTTTTCAGCACTTTTGTTCGCCTACCTTTCTATATGACTTGGGGATCAGTGGCTTGGCTTACTCTTTCAGGGCCCCAGGTATTTTTTGAGAGACTTGACTCCTCTTGGGCTCTTCACATCTGACGACACCTTGTGGAGTCGTGCTCTCTAGAGGATGTTTCGGCCACTTCTTTCAGGGCTGCTCACTCCTGGGTCGACTCTCCATGGGAGATTCTAGCTAGCATTGCAGCATGGCACATTTGGATAGCCAGGTGCACTGAGGCTTTGGAGGGTTCTCAGGTCCACCCTTCTCAGATCTTGGCCAGTACTTGGATAGATATGATACACACTCTGATGGCCATTTGGGCGACCATGCAAGGATCATCTGGAGCAGCCTCCTCCAGGAGAGTTACTTTTCTCAGAGATTGGAGAGACTCTCCCTTCTTTGCTGAGATTCTACAGGGTTGAGATGGCATTTTCAGCCTCAACCTTGGTTTCTTTCTACCTCATTCCTCTGAGGTGTTTTTATTACATGCTTAGCATGGTGTATTTCCGCATAGAGCTTGCTCTAGCGGGTTTCTTTCTTACTTAATAGAAGTCTCTTTTTTGGGGAAAAAAAAAGGGGGGGGTTTTAAAGGGGGAATTTTAAAAGGGGGTTTAAAAGGGGGAATTTTAGTTACAAAAGCGAATAGTAAAAGGCGGTTTTAGTTCTAAATCAACAAACACCTATGGGTGGGTTGGAGGTAGCTTGTGAGGACCACGTGAAACATGGCGATTTTGTCTCTTGCATCTATAAAGGATGGACAAGCCGCTTAGTACTATAGCCGCGTTGATCGTGTGCTATCTAAAGAGATGCCTACAATGTCTATTATTCTAGTTAAAAAGAAGCCATAGTAGCCATACACGATGCAACAAGATAAAGCACATTAATTGGGTGAATTATAATTTGCAAGGGGAACTCATAGCTTAGCCTATAAGCACCACCCTACTTAAAGGGCTCGTCTTTTCGGTGGGGACACACATGGCAATTTGATGATGTGTCAAGGTAATTCTCTCCCCCCCTCCCCCCCCCCCCCAACCCACCCTAAAGATGCTGGCTTTAGTATTAAACAAAACAAGAAGGACAAAATGTTTATGGGCTTTTTGTCGACGGCCTACACTTTTCAGCATCATAGGACTAACGTCATCCCACTCGGCTCAACTTATATAAGCAACTACGTACCATATCATCTCTAGGGTGGCTCCAAGATCAGCTAGCATCAACTTTGTAGCTCTCCATATGGCATCAACTCTATAACTTGGGCCGACATCCACCTGAAAGATGATTTTGTTTTGATACGCCAGATTCCACATATCACAAAAGCTCTTATATAAGGCTGGCATCTGCATCAAAGATGATTTGGATACACCAGATTCCACACATCATAAAGCGTGGATAGGTTGCTCGTCTGTCCTAGCATAATCACCCTCTATTTTGCGCGCACATTGAATTTACCCATCAATCTTGACCTTCTCATGATTCTTGCGGCCTTACTGCATATACTCTTTGCGACCACACAAGACCAAAAGAGTGTAGCATATCTTCATTTGTAGAGCCACAAAGAGGGAAGTAACTATTCACGTCCTTCCATTTAGCAATTCTTCCCCGTAGAGGTAACCACTTGAGCATGACTTTCCACAACAAAAACTGCACTCTCCAACCTTACCCCCATATCTCCTTCAGCCTTGCCTCCCACCAGTTTGGAGACCAACGGGCTTTCAATTTTCCCTTAAAATGGTCCTAAATGGAGATGCCCTCTACCAAATGTCTACACAAGTTTGGCCGACACTTTCTTCAATCCTGCATTCCCCACATTCCATTGAATAATTCTCCAGTCAATTGTTGGGATGGAGTTGGACGGTCAATCTTCATGAGACGACCCCAACACCTCAGAGATCACAACTATCTCACTATCAACTGAGCTTGAATTGAGCTTTTATTTAGGTTCTGAACTTCCTATCTGCCTACTTTTGATTCTAGATGTCCAGCCACATCCCTTATTATGCATACTACGAGTTATAGATCCAAGTAAGCCACTGGCTTCTCATTGATTAATTCACCCCAACTCCACCAAATATTTTCATGCATACTGGCATCCCCCCTTAGACCTTGTCGACCTTTCCTTAAAACTTTAGACCACACTGCTTCCTCACATCCAGTAGTCCCAAAATCAAGTTCGACCCTTTAATTTTAACTGGGAGAGGGGAGCAGATGACCTCATACTAGGATAGATCCCTTCGCACCCCAACCCCCCGACCTTGCCCTCACAGCAAACCACTTTGTGCAGACCACCTATGGGGCATCTGAGTCAAACAACTTAGGGAGCCATTTAGACAGACGAGAAACATTTTCTTATTCACATCAAGGATGCCCAAACCCCCACCCGCCTTAGGAGACTTTAGAAGCTTCCCAGGGGATGCAGTGCCATCTTCTTTTAGTTCTATCCTCACCCGCCTTAGGAGACTTTAGAAGCTTCCCAGGGGATGCAGTGCCATCTTCTTTTAGTTCCATCCTCCATCCAGAGGAAGCTTTGAACATTTTCTCAATCTCCTGCCAATGTGTCTTCTTGAACCTCTATATAGAAGCCAAGTAGGTAGTAGATGCAGAGAGAATGTGTTTGATCACCAAGCACTTGGCATTCCAACTAGGGTCAATCCATTCTAGTACCTCAACTATTGTTTAATTTTCTCTCAAAACCAAGTGAAACACTGCTTTAGGGTCACACCAATTCCTAGAGGGGCACCCAGATATCTAATAACATGTCTCTGAATCATCAAACCAACAAATTGACTTAGCCATTCTAGCATCTCCCCTTGATCAGTTTTGATTGCAAAGGATTTATTCCAACTACATTTCGATCCCGAAAGAGCACAAAGTGTATCCAGTACTTTGATGAGGTTTTGAATACTCTCTCTACATTCCTTTGTCATGGTCACCGTATCATCTGTAGAAGATTGGGAACAAAATTGTTCATCCGAAGGGAGCCCTAAACCTTTAATCGCTCCATCTTCGATACGTTCCTTGATTCCTGTAATTAATGGAATGGTGCCAATTGCAAACAAAAGTGGGGCCATGGGACAACCTTACCTCACTGACCTACATAGATCGAATCTATCCACCACTCCTCCATTTAAGCATAAGGCTGTAGAAGCATTCACTAGAAGTGTACTTACCATTTGATAGAACTCTTGCCCAAGTCCCAATTTATCCAAAACTCATAGAGCAGATAGTCCCATCTAATCGGTAATTCCAATGGAAAGGCTGTTAGAAGAAAGCCATTGGAAAGGATATAGAAGAAAACTAATTCCAATGGAAAGGTTGTTAGAAGAAAGCCAACCTATTCCTAGGCACTGGCTCACTGCCTAGGTTTCCTCTAGAACATAGGCTAACAACCACGGAAGTGGTATATACATCCAATGACATAAATCTCTCGCGGAAAGAGTGTAAGAAATCTCTACAGGCCAAGCCTTGTAGAAGCGGTTCCGCCTTTCGACAGTCCTTCTCGAATGTGGAGTGCCACTCTCCCAAGTAACATGCAACGTGAAGGTGATATCCTACCAGATGGCCACTAGGGTAACCGTTGGAGTCATCACATGTCCCCCCATCACCTGAGTGCAATGAACAACCCAAAAGTTCCAGGCGGTGATGCTGGCCATTGTCTCCCAGACACTATCCTTTGGTGAGAATGTCGGGTGCGAACGAGTGGGTGGTGCTGCATCAAAGGCCTCTATCCAGGATACCTACTGGACATGGATCTTGCAAGATTGTGACACCAGGTCAATGAAAAAGCATGCCCGCCCTCTGTGAGCCAAGCTACAATCCCCCAACTGAAGTCCCTTTGCATTTGTTGTGTGCTGGCCACAATCTGCAATGCCGCGAGCTAGATCCTCTACGCAGCTATGCAGCCCCACAGGCCGGGGATCGTCTCCAGTACTTCTCTACACAACAAAGGCATGTGCCATCGACTCGCATATGCTCTAGCCAGGGGCCAATGGGTAGCCCTCCATGAGCCATCAACCAGAAGAAATAGGACATCTTCCGTGGCCTCAGGCTGGTCTAGAGGCGAGGCAAAAAACATGAGATGACCTCCTTGCGGACATCTTGCTCAATCCAATGGCTCTCCCTCCACGACGGGGTCCAAGCTCTAGCAAGCCAACAATTGATGCGAGTCGTCTCAAAGAAGAAGGGCACCTCCTTCACTTTGTTTGACTCTCCTACTTGTGCATGCCAAAAGCACTCCTTTGGGTGCCACTGCAAGTCATGGAGAGGCCAACCCTCCTAGAGCCAAAGGTGCCAAACTGCTCCCTCTGTGCTTGGGTCTATGTGCGAGGCCTTGCCTAGTCGGCCTACTACACTGATCTGCTGCCACTCTAGCCCCCACAAGTTTCCCACATCGTTGCCATCACTCTTTGACTTAGCCTGCAAGAGGCCACCTGGTCCCACCATGTTAAAGCAGCGGCAGCAAGAAAGGAGAGTATCTTGGAAGAAGTGGATCCTCAGGGGTACCCCTATTTGCAAGAACTAATTGGCCCAATAGTGCGGGGTCCAAGGTGAACGAAGCCCCTCCCACCAAGAGATTGGGATACATGCCTCAATCTTGTCTACCCCCATTGAGTGAGAAATGTGCGTTTGCTGTCCTAGCATACCCCCTAATGAATCTCGGACCTCTGGGTGCCACATAAGTGGCTGAGGCTCAAACTCCTCCCTGCAGGACGGGCTGGCCGGTGAGGGGGGCCTCAGAAAAAATCCATGTGTGGCTGCATCCACTGCCCACTAGTGCGGGGGGCGTTCCCAAGGAGCCTACACAGAAGCAGTTTCCAAGGCTTTGCGCTTGGGGTGAGACCCCAAGTGACCAACTTGGCCAAGAGGGCTCTGTGCCACTGCATCTTCTGATAAATAACCCAATCCCCCTCGTGACTGAGGTAGAATCACCATCTGCCAGGCAACTTTGGCTTTGTTGTTCCTTGTGCCATCCGATCCAAGTGGCGTAGCTACCCCATGTAGCCTTGATGGAAGCACCAACAAGAGGCAATGTGCCAGGCCGTGGCGAGGAGGACCTGGTTGACTACGAGCTCTCTACCTGCGAGAGAGTTTGGCTGAGCTCTAATACAGGAGCTTTCGCCACATTCTCTAGCACTGGGGCAATCTGTTGCTTTGCTATAATATCTATCCCAACCTGGCAGCCAAGATACCGCATAGTTTGCCCCTGCGGGATCCATCGAAAGTCAAAGTTTGAACCCCAATCTTGAACATTCTGAACCTTCTTTAAGCTTGTGAAGAAGCCAATGGATTTGGCTGAGTTGATTCGAGCCCAGGACGCTTCATAGTAATAAATGGCTAGAACACCCTTGACTGCCTCTAGGCTTGCTACGGTACCCTCAATAGAAAGGGCTGTGTCATCTTTGAACTTTGAGCCTAGAAGCTCCTCCTCTTGTCTGATGGGGAGCCGCATTCCTATGAGACCTGCCGTTTGGAAAAACAAAAAATATCCGAGAGCCTCGGCTACAAAGAGAAAGAGAAAGGGGGTGAGGGGGTAGCCCTATTGAACCGACTGAGAAAGAGAAAAGGTCTCCCACATGTGGCCATCAATGATCACCTGACTAGAGCTCCCCTCACAAAGAGCCGATACCCCTCTAATCCACTTGTCCGTGGAACCCAGAGAGTGCTTCATGCCTTCTTGGTAACAAGCGAGAGAGAGAGTGGTATATGGAATAGGGTTGGGCCTCCCTTCAAAAGGTGATTTGTATAAAAGACCAACTGTTTGACTTTGGTCTTCATTGTGTACTTTCAAGGAATGGAATAGAATGTCTCCTTTCCCTCATTCTCTTGCATTGAGTTTCCTTGTTATTCCTTGTGAGTTCTCTTGTGATTGCCACGTCCCCTTACTCCCATCTCCCTCCCTCATGCTCTCTTCTCCCTTCTCTTCCCCTCTCCCCTCGCTTCCCTTTTTCTCGTGGAATCACTTGCACACGATCCAATAGACGTTTGGGTGACAAAAGCGGACCATTTGTGCTTATGGATCTCCAACAAAGAGTTGTTCAAAGGAGAATTGTAGGCTACCCGGGGCTCTCGTAAACTTTGCCTCTTGCCAAGCGTCGCTACCTCTAATTGTAGATATGAACTGATCCCAAGTGTGCCTCTTCGCTGCTCAAGGCATCTCAGAGAAGGAGGCTCCTCCATGCTTGTCCTCTGCATGCTCTAGGTTGTTGAATTCACCTCCAACAATCCAAGAGTCAATCTCTAGAAGACACTCTGATTTTTGTCATGTCCCAAAAGCAGGGCGGTGCTGTCGGCAATCAGAGGGGCATACACGTTCAGGATAACTATCCAGGTTTCCCTTGAAGGAATGCCCATCCAGACTGCGCGACTTGCTATAAGCTCCCCTGATCAAAATCCTCTTGGGGAACTGCCTGCGAGAATGAAATACAGACCCCTCCGCTCATGCCCTGTGCTGGGGACCAAACCTCTGGGCCTCTTCTTGGCAAGAGATGATGGCGGCGTCCAATGTCTGCTGCTGAAAACATATGCTCCTGATCAGAAACCTTTGGGACAACTGCCTGCAAGTCCGCTACTCAGGTTGCTACTGATGTTTCTGATCAGAGTTGTGTTATCCATGGCCATGCTGCCCAGGATGTTTCCATTGACCCTAATCAGGGTTTTGCTTCTCATTTTGCTATTGTTGCCATTGATCAGGGTGTTGATGCTCTTGATGCTGCTACGTAAGAGTTTATGCATAGAGGTTTGCTTTCCAGGTCCCCTTAGATTCACACAGGAAGGATTAAGATGTCAACTTGTCTTCCCCCTTTCAGATAATCAACACTGAAGCATGGATGCTAGATGATGCCCTTTTTGGTTTTTAAAGTTGTCCCCAGCACTTTGTATATGCTACTAGCTGGATTGAGCATGACATTGTCCATATCCTGTTAAGGATAGAATGAGATTGTCCATATCCTGTCCACTTTGTATATGCTACTAGCTGGATTGAGCATGACATTGTCCATATCCTGTTAAGGATAGAATTTTCATGTATAAAGTTTTTATGACAATAATATAATCAATCTTTTTTTTTCCCCAAAAAAAAGAAGAAAACACATGCTCTTGAATTAAAAGGAAATCCAATATTTGACTTACCATTGCCCTTTGCAATGCCTGGTGGAGTATGATATACTATGGCTGGCTCCGTGCACAATCATGTAGCCTGTGCACATTCCAACTCACCATGGTCCAACTCATGGGGAGGGGAAGTAGTTAACAAAGCCCACATGTGAGTGGAAGCCTGTTCCAGGAAAACTTCCTTCTGCAACTTTGAGGGGGGAATAATCTGTGTTTGTTTACTAGTGTACCAAAGTGGCTACCGGCTCAATGCCTACCTTCCCTACCCACTGCAACATGAATGAGACGTCTACCCCAAACATCTCAGCACATTTTTGGAGTGGCCAGTAGTGTGAATGATCAAGCTTTACCTAGGGTGGGAGTTGGATCCCTCCTATTGCTATGTCGTAGATAGGCTAGTCTCGAGAGTAAAACCCAACTAAAAATGTAGTGCATCACCATGGTTGAGCCATCCAAGCCCTATGAACCTAGCCACTCGTTCATCATGAAAGATAATTGGTTACTTAGCATGGCGTTGAACTACGCTTGAGTCCACTTCTTAGCCCTTGTGGCAGCAAATTGGAAGCCCCAAACTAGATGCTCTACAAGAGCCCACCACACCCCTTTTTGAGGTTGTAGGGTTAGTAGCGTAAGCTCTAGTGGAGAGGGATAGGAATTTGGGAAATTCCAGGGCCTCAAACTCTTGAAATCTCTCAATAGAGGGCGCCCGTACTGATGATAAGGAACTAACGATGACTGGGAGGACAATCCACTAGAAGCTGGGGGTTGAAAAGGGGGGGAGATTGCTTCTGCGATGATGAGGAGGCTGAGAAGGACGCGCCTTTGCCCTTGCCGAAAAGCAAGGGATCTTGGATGGGTTTTGGGGGGGATGGGAGGAGGGTGGAATTGATGATCCTGCTACAGGAGGAAGAAGAGGCGAGGGGAGGGGAGGGTTGGTGGTAAGGGTGGCCATAGCAATAGGGGCGGCAGGCAAGGGGAGGCAAGGGAAGCTCGAGGGGGAGGGGGCGGGGGGGGGGGAGGCGGCGAGGGGGGGGGATCCCCTTGCTATCCATGTGAACCAAAACTCTAGGCGGCCTCCTTTGCTAGTGGCCAAGCGCTCTGTCGGAGCATCAGTCTTCAGAATGCCATGAGTCTCTTGCTTGCTGCGTGCGCGACTGCGAGCATTGGACCTCCGCTCTAGCGCGATCGATTGGAGGAGCTTGAGCCCCAACCTTAGGGGGGTGGATCACGGGAAGGGTGTTCCCCTAGCTGTTCCTCCATGGATGCCTCCCGCTCCACTCTCGCTCTCTCCCTGCATCTAGCATGTTGCTTGCAGTGCTTTCGGTCCCACTTGCTGAGCTTTTTCTTAACCACCTTGGTCCAATCTCCCTTTGAAATGTCACCCAAGGGGTTTGGGACTCCAATTGTGGTGTGGTGGGTTGCTGAGTCCTAGTTTCCTAGGGCTCCCACTGCTAACTCTGTCTGACCTGTGGCGGAGGGGTGTGTCCATGAGGGTAGTCTTGGGCTAAATGGACCATTTAGCCATCAGCCTGCATCATAGACACTGGCCTAGTAGCCCAGAAATCTCCACTCTGTGTCAAAGCATACCAAGCTTGAGGGTCTCAAGGGGAATCACCTTAGGGAGGGACTCTGGGCTCTCAACCACCAATCTGATCTTGGGGACCCCATTGTCTGCCACCACCAAAGTTGACAGCTTCGGAAAAGATTGTAGCACGGTGCCAAACGCTTGTCGAACAGAGGGAAGAATGGCCCTATATTTCCTTGGGAGAACTGGAAGTAAGGAGTCACTGGGAAACGGGGGACATGGTGTGTCGTGTCCATGTACTCCACTATAAAGCCATGATCCCAAGGGAAGCGGAATACCAAGCGAGGCCAAGGAGAATGGGACTTTGCTCCACAAGTGTCAAGGCAGCGTTGGGGGAGTGCGACTGGATCACGAAAACCCCTCTCCCATAGATGGTGAGCTCCTGAATGTGGTCACACTCTAGTGCTAGGCTCCAGTGTCTCACCTGTTACCTTGTGGGTGTCAGGCCAACTATCTTGCCCAATACTCTAGAGGTGCCAAGTGGACAAGTTGACAGCCCCCCTTGGAGCTAAAAGGAGTGGTTTTCTTTCTAGAGAAAAGGTAGCCTAGTTTTTGAGGGTTCTAAGTCCTTGTTTTGATGTCTTTTTGCACAGCCAGCTGAGTGTCTTCGCTCCACCTGGGCTAGTCTTCCCTAAAGGCTTTCTAGAACCCTTTCTTTCCCCCAGAGCAAGCTTCCTTTTTTCCCAGCTTCCCAAGACAGTGGTTGGCCTTCCTTCTTTCTTTTCCACCCTTTTCAATAGTGGTGAGTTCAATGCTTCTTGGTGGTGACCCTTGGTATTGCTAGAGGGGCTCTATGGCAGTACCCTCTAATCCCCCAGCCATTAAGGTTCTCCTTTCCCCAGTTGACAAGCAACAGGTGAAGCAAGGCGTTCAATCTCTACAGGACAACTATGGAAAGAGGGGGTCTCCAAGGGGGCACAGCCTTGCAAGGGAGTTGTGGGCTGGTTGGGATAGCCACACAGCAGCCCAAGGCTCTAAAAAGCGCCAAGATGGTGCTTTCACAGTGCCAAGGTGGCGCACCCAACCTTGGTAGCCAAAAAACAGTGGACCAAGGGGGGGGGGGGATGATGGCTCGAGCAGTGCTGGGAGGCTTGAGGAGTAGGCAGAGGGCATGAGAAGGGGTGGGGGTGAAGGTGCGAGAGGACGAAAGAGGGGAGGAGCTATGGTGGGGAGGGCAGCACATTTTTCTTTACAATATAGCGAGTAAAATTAGTGTCATTTAAAAAAATCAAATTTACTACTTGTTCAAATCCATTTCCCAACTCGTCCTTATGAAGAAGATGGCCAGCCTATGCATGAAGTCCCATAAAACTCACACACAACAAGAATGCATACAAGTGATAAGTTACATGAGTGTAGTAACTTTAAATAAATGAGAAAAATAGAATTACATATCCATGGCGCAAGTTGAATGATCTCACGGTTAACATAGCATGACAATGACCCTTGCTTTAGGATTTCCACCCACAATAATAACAATATTAGCCCTATACTCCTAAGTAAAACTCCTTTACACGGATCTTCAAAGAAGTGAATTCAAGCGATCTCCATGTTTCCAAGCTTCCCGTTCTTTGTCCTCTATTGGTTGTGTATGCACAGTGAAACTTGTTAGAGCGGTTTTCCCCATGGGGGTTTGAAAAGGAGAAGTGACGCGTCATGTCTAGATCTCTATATGATATCCTCAATGATTACTCAGCAGTGATGTGGCCTGCCAACCCTTGTTAGAATCTGTGCAAGAAAGTAGAGTGGAGGGAGGCTTAGTGGTGGATGTGGGAAAAATGTTTTGGGGGGGGGGGGGGGGGGGGGGGGGGAGGAGAGGGGGGATGGGTACTGGGGGAGATTGGAACATGGTGGAAGAGGGGCATGATAGATCTCAATGCTGCAGAGGGGTTGCGGGAGAAGAAGGGATGCGTGGAATGATCTATGCTTGGAATTAGGAATGGTGGACTGTATCGAGATTGATCCACAATGGTTAGGGGGCTTTTCTTGGAATAACAAGAGAGAAAGGGCATGGAGTTTAGAGCTAGAAACTCGAGCTCTTTTATGTTTCTAAGAAGCATGGTGGATGTGTGCCTTGGGGCTATGGGTGCTAGATGGCTCACATTGGGGTGTGTTTAACCACCTACTGATGGAATGGCACTTTTCATTAATAGCCAAATCAGGAGCTCTTTTGACATCCCATACAAATTTGATCAGACGCTTCCTAAGTTTAGCAAGTATTGTGAGGAGATCATAAAAGTCTAGCCTGTTGAAACAAAGGGGGTGCAGGATCCATGTGCGTGATGGGACTATAGGATCAGGGTAGTGCTGGCATCCACCAAAGCATGGGAGGCTCATCGAAAGGCAAGGAGAAAAGCTAAAAATTAGCAGGTGACAGCTGCCTAGCACTCCATTAAAGAGGTGGTTGATGAGTCTCCTACAAATTCCATTATTTCAACCTTGCTTGTGGAAGCAGAGGAATGCATGAAGGAGTTGGAGATGGATATAGGAGAAAAGCATCGTATCATGAGCAAGAAAACTTGGTTGACTTTGGGAGATTGTCCCTCGAAGTTCTTTTTCTAGGCAGTCAAAAAGGAGGAGACAGAGGAGACCATAGATAGAGTTATAGATGCAAAGGGCAAGGGAGAGACTGAATTTTGGCATGTGGCGGATGTCTTTAAGTAGGAACGGTCCTCTATAATGGGGGAACCAGGATGTAGTGATCACTCTTGGGAGTCTCAGTTAAATGTTTTCATGCAGGGGTTAGAGTTTAGAGTGTCGAATGTTGAGAGAGCCAGTTTGGGCAGGAAGCTCTCATTGGATGAATTAAAAGAATCTCTTGATTGTATAAAGAAGGAAAAGGCCCTAGGTCCAGATGGATTCACAGTAGAGTTTTACTCTGCTTTTTGGGAGCTGATCCAGTATGACTATGCTACTATGGTGGATGTTGCCTTTCATAGGAGGGCTCTCTCTCAAGATGTCAATGTGGGAGAGATCGTGACACTCCCTGCTCAACCCTGATGTCAATCTTGCTTATGGGCCTTTCTTGATTCGCCTTGAAGTCCATGCGCATTGAGCTTCTTTGGAAATCTATGTAGTCTCTAAAAATCAATCTTTTGAAGTGTGAATCTCCTTTTTCCTAAAACAACGGTGCTTTCCTGAAAGAAAGCCAAAATGTCTCCCCTTTGGATAAAAATTTGAAATTTGAATAAAGCCATTTCCTTAATCACTAGAAAAATTACCCTATACAATATTGGGTGTGATTTTTCAGTGAGCTTTTGTCGCAAGATTTTTATGAAAGTTAATAAAATTTGTGAGCTTTTTCGACATCCCCCTTCTACACATACAAATCTTAGAGACATTTTATCGGTATATTTAATGAAATTTTGACAAATGTTGATGTATTCTTTTAAAATCATAAATCTCAATGCACCACGACCTTTACTAACACTCCTAAGTAGTGTATAACGCTTTTAGAAACACGGATTAAGATATACATTAGAAACTAAATTCGCATTACATTAAAATTTTTCCTTTAATAAGGGTTGGTACACCCTTAATCCAATCAAATCACCAACATATATGATAATGAAGGCTATGGATGAGCTCTCTTAATGAAATGATGTATTCAGAGAACTTGATGCTTCTAATGAAGAACTCAATGTTTCAATGAGAAATTATTACAAAATGGAATAAATATATAGTAATCATCAAACAAAACCTTTGAAAGCTTTAATGTCTTTAAAACAAATCAAAAATTTTAATATAGGCATAATTTGGCATTTTTAACACCTGAAATGGGCTCAGATGTGTGTATCTTTCATTGAGTTTTTCAAAAACCATTTGGGAAAAAATTGCACGTGCAGGCTCGGCTAGAGTTTGCCTTGGCACAGAGTCTAGCCGGGCCCTGCAGGTGCCCTTTTTTCCCAATGGGGTTTTGAAAAATCATCCAAAGGTACCCATGTTTACATTCACTTTTAGGGGTTTTGGGCCTTTTGATCTCATTTTTGGAGTCCAAAAAACCAAATTATGTGTCAAAATGTTGGATTTTGTGTAAGGGATTTAGGCTATGTGATCCTTGATATCTTGATTATGGTGTATATTGAGAAATTGATATATAAACATAAAGGTCTCTAGGGTTGATATATATAAATTTAATGTCTTCATGTAATCCATAGATATGGCTAAAGTCCGAAGTACAAATGTCCGAAAGGTTTACACACTTTCCAAGAAGCCAAAAAAGTTCAAAAAGATTTTTCTTCCTATAATACAAGATTCTTGGTCTCTTTGGAGTTGGTAGATTCTTGTCCACATCTAAAAAGTCATATTGTGTGTGTGTGTGTGTGTGTGTGTGCGTGCGTGCGTGTTGGGTTAAAGGTGGTGTAATTGGGGATCTAAAAAAAGCTCACAAATTTCTCGAAAAAGATGGCAATAAAAAGCTCACAAAAAAATTTCCCCTACAATATTCATCTCTTTTAACCAACTTAGGCCTCAAATTTGCATTTTAGAATTCTACATAGAAATCCAAGCAGAAAAACTAGTCCAAAGTGCTTTTCCATGATCTTTGGACCATCGGTTCATCGTTCAAATGGTAGAATCACGTGTTGCTAGATGTCTATAACCCTCTCATACGGAATTTTTTCCAAAATGAATGATCCCCCCCCCTTCGGAACAAACATGCATTTTGGGATGTGAAGGTGTCCCTATGCAATTGGAGCTTAATCTAATCTTTTCTGTCATGTCTTTTGGTATAGTGGGGCTAGACGAGCAATCCCAAGTATAAGGAGGGTGGTGAGGAGATGAAAGAGAGACATAGAAGGGTGCATCAATTATGAACAAGTAGCTCATACAAATTCGTGCAATGGGCATTACAATCCTTAGAGTAAAAGGTAGATTGTAAAACATGAATTTGAAATCATGCACATTGCTAGGACCGTTCTACCACAATTGCATAGGCCTTGCAAAAAGCTTCTGCTAGTGCACACCTTGAGTTGTAACTGGCATATCTTGGCCCAAACCATTCATTAGTCTTTTAAAGAAAACATGATTCAAGAATTAGTGTTTCATTTATAAGTCCTAACACAGAATAAGGAAGATCCAATAATCGAGGGTTGCACTTGTATTCATCTTCTGAGGCTGAAGCTGGCTGAAAATAATATTGAATTCATTCAAGTGAGAAGCGATGGAGACCCCTTCCTTCATCTACAGCTCAAACAACCTCTTCATGAGGTAAACTTTATTAAATGCAGTTTCCTTCTCATAAGTGGCACACAGTTTCTTCCACAAATCTTCCGTAGTCTACTCATTCACTACTGTGAAATAAATTGACTCTGCAAGATGAAGTCTAATAGTAGACTTTGCTAATGCATCCAACTCATTCCAATCATCCTCATACATATTTGCATGCTTAGCTTCAATCCCTGCCACGGGTTTAATCTGCTTCTTTTGAATAAGCACATCCTTTATCTGTTCTTTCCACAAAGAAAAGTTTGTCCCATCAAACTTTTTAATGTTGAAAAACTCCTTTTTAGACATGGAAGAGGATGCCATGATGCAAATAAAGCAAAATCCCAAATGCTAGTGCCTGTAAGAGAGAATCACACCAAATACTAGGTGCACCCAAATGTGTATGCCACAATAGACTGAAATATCATCAAAACTCAAAGCTCAAAGTATCAAAAGATGCAGCTGACTCATGTGCATGTACTATGCATCCATATGAGCAAATCTGGCCCAAAAGAAAATGCCAATTGCAATGGCAATCCAAAATGCCAATAAGTGCCAAATGGCTCAAGCATAAATACCGTTCGTGGGCATATGCATCAATAATATCTGATCCAAGAGAGCATCACACTATCAGTGCATCACCTACAATGTGTCAAAGCTGTCCCTCAACATAAAATAGCATCCATGTGCAAAGCATCCATAAAAATAGCATCCCACAAGGCAATCTGGGCCTATCAACGCATGCAATAAGGATCACAATGCATCCAAATGGCCTATAAATCATCCACTGCAACCCAATGCACACCACGAATGAGCGCACATGGCTCAAACTACAACCAGAGTGATCTGCATAAGGTATGCTCAAGAAATCAGGGTCCCACGGAAAAGATCGCTACTGAAAATAGAACCTGAGATGCCTCAAAACATGCGCGGCATTGCATAATCGGACTCAGCAAGAAAATTTGCAAATATCTCTCTTCTGTCGAAACTCCAAAATCCTAACCGATGAGTGAGAAATGGGAGTCAACACTTATCCACTGCCATGTGGCATAAATCTAAGGTTTCAAAAGCTTAGAATGAAAAATGCATAACAGAGAGATGAAATCGAATACACAGAGATCTATAACTCTGAAAATACTCCACCGAATCGCGCAAGAACTGACAAGTAGGGGTTTTTGGGCATCCGGAACGCAATGAGACAGATGGTTTTGGAAACCATGGTCTCAATCACTAGGTCCAACACACGGACTGAAAAACGTTTTTGGAAACAGAACTGTTTGTAAACTTCACCGGAGTGCGAATGATGAGCAGCATAGAAGTTTTAGGACCTCCTGAGTCCACTGGAACTGATAGATCTGCAAATGGTTGCTCCAAAGTTGAGTTCCAACACCCGGGTAGAAAAACGCAGAAACTGACACAATGAGCCAAAAATCCAATGAAATGATCCCAGATTCAAGAATGAAGGGGTTTCCAGGCTCTTGAAGTGAAGTGGACACCAAAAGCAAGCAATAGTTTCCTCTACAAGTCAATACGGAGTCTCTGTCATCGAACAAAACAGGGAAAAGCTCAAAACACGACTTTTTCTTTTTTAAAACACTTAACAGGCTCTCAAAACCACTTCGCAAAGCCAAAGTGACTTTTCCAAAGGTTCCTCCAAGGTCTCTACACACTCGGATGCAAGTAAAATCACCCACAAAGCTTCCCACAGAGCTTCTCCTTCCTCCCACAGAGCTGCAAAGCTTCTAGGCATTCACGCACGCTCAGCTAGATCACCTGGGCTCTGATACCGATTGAGAGTGCTCTCAACGGAAGCAAGAATGAAAGCAAGAATGGAAGAGGGAGATAGAGAAACAGAGAGCCACACAAGTTTTGGTGGGTGTAGAACACCCTAATCTTCTTTTTCATTCATTTGTATATGTGTTTGAGTATTGTACATAACTGGGGTAAAGGCACAGTGACCTTTAACCCCCACATTGCACAACATGTGCAAGAGTTTTTTTAAGTGCAGCAACAGAGAGATACTCTGAAAAACAAAGTCAAGTACAACGTTAGAGCATGTACAACCTAGGTCAGAGGCCATTCTGAGAAGTAGACGCCTTTCAGTAGTGTGACATGAAGTTGGGGGTAATAAACTTCATGCACCTCTTCACTTCCTACTGCTTTTGAGCCGAGTGACAAAGATATTTATCATTGAGAAAGGGACATTAAAAAGAATCTTTTATGCCAAGATACCACACCATACTTTACTCAAGCATAGGGAGAAGGAAAGGATCAAGAGTCCATAATCTCAGCAGCGGTCTGTGCTAAAGAGAAGAGCGATACATTGTTGAAAGAAGATCTTGTGGCTCAACATGCCATGAACTAATATATATTGAGGAGAGTTTGAAGGGGCTGATTGGGTTGGATGGGTAGGTTCCAAGGAAACATTGCACCTCCTTCATAGATACCTTTACAATTAGCTCAAAACACTCTGCAAATTGTCATTAGATACAGAGGCCTATAACTTTTAGTAGAGACATGATATTAAAGAACACATATAGAGATGCGCCTTGAGATGGGCTTTGCATTGATATATGGTCGTAAGAAACAAAGAAGCAGCCAGAAAGTTATGGGCGGTTTACTAGAGACGGGGTTAAAAACTATCATGAAAACATACTGTCAGACACAAAGACTGATAACTTTTTGTTGTATTATCTAATTCAAGGTCTAATCACATAGAGACATGCACCTTGAAGAGAGCTTCGTGTTGATATACGTTTCGTAAGAAACAAAGAAGCGGCCAAAAAGTTATGGACAGTTTACTAGACGGGGGTAAAAACTATCATGAAAATAGACTGTCAGACACAGACGCATAACTTTTTGTTGTATTCTCTAATTTAAGGTTTAATCACATAGAGACAGTGGAAGCAATAATGCCAATGGAGTATATAGTACCGAGCCTAAGGGTGGTAGTTCAAGAAAGATTACTTGAAGAAGAAAAGATCATACTGGGCCTAAGGGTGATAGTTCAAGAAAGGATATAGTACCAAGCCTAAGGGTGGCAGTTCAAGAATATTTATCTGAAGAAGATTTTTAGTACCGAGCCTAAGGGTGTTAGTTCATGAAAGTTGAACTATAATGAAAACGTTGGTTTGACAGTAACTTGAAAAATAAGGACCTTAGACAAGGAGACCTTGCATTATTATATAGTGTAAGGAAACCAATCAAAAATTAAAGTATCATAGTATGGGTCCATATTAGGTTGTAGACATCATGCCACAAGGGACATGTCGAATTTGTTGAGAGTCTAAGACTTGCAATTTATGCATTCGTTCACCACCTCCTAGAGATCTTTCCAACAATGAATTTTTTATCATTAATGACGAAAGGGAATCATTGGTTCCATCAAGCTTATCTCCCTTGAATACAGACATGAACAATTCCATTTGACTAGCACTATGGCTGACTTGATTTGCTACCCATTTGAAAATAGGCTTACAAACTCTAATAGATATTTTGCATCCAATAGAAAATAGCCTCTCTTTTTTGTAGTTTACCCATTGACTACCCAACATGCTAGTACGAATAGTCCACTATAGGTGTACATAGAAAAAATACCTATTTTGGTTGGTGATGGATGCCTAAACTGCCCGAAATTGGATGCTTTTGTTCCATGTACTATAGATTTACATAGGTGATTTTGAAATGAATTCAAATATTGACACTCAATGGTTGAAAGTTCTATTGTTTGATCATAGTCTTTGATTGTATCAACCTAGCAAAGGAACATCGATGAAGTCTACTTAAAAATAGCCTTCAAAATGTATGCTTTTTTATACTCTACCTAATGGCATTACTGAATTTCAAGTACAATACTTATAACTAAAGCTAAATTATTGTTAATCCAGCTTGGTTTTCTTTGCTCGCTTTTTGAACCTTGGTCACTTTCCATTTGGCAATCCTCCCCTAGGACTGAATTCCTAGTGCTGTTGAGTCACTCCCCTGGTGCACTCATGCCTCCCCTCCATTTTCCTCACCATCATCCTTAGGTCTTTCAAAGACTCTTAATACACTTTATTTCCTTTCCCCTAATATTCTCTTACCCTTCTTCAATATTTCTTGCTTTTGCATTGCCCCTTTCACCCCCCCAAAAAAAATTCTACTTTGATCAATGGTTGGGGTCAACTCAATTGTGATTCTAGCCATCCGATCGGATAATGAGAAAACGTGGTGAACTCTTTGACAGACTACATTACCAAGGTTCTGTGACACTATAGTGAATATCAAATTGCGGTCAACGACACGTGAGACAGACACCTAATCTAAGAACTTAGATCAAATAGAGGCACATTAAATGATGCTTGAGTAGGCATTGCGATCAATGGCTCATGGTGAATCCCTAATCTAAGATATTCTATTGAATTGAGGGCACATTAAATGAGGGTGAAACACTAATTAAGGGTGCGAATTGTGCCTTTTTCAAATCGTAGGACTAAAGAAGATCTAATGGCATGCGAATCACACCTTTTTCAAGTTGTTAGTTCTTGTTTAGATGTAATGGCTCACATAACGGCAGTAACGGATGCGTCAATTTTACGAGCAAAAACCTATGAGCAGGTTTATCCGAGCGTGTTTTTCAAGAGATTTTTAAAAATATTTTTCTTTAGGAAACATGGTTTTTACACTTTTATTTTCACTAAAACTAGATCCCTTTATCATAAAAATATATAGACTAGTCACTCATTCATTTTTACACAACATAATTTTCTTATTTAGAGACATCCCTTTGTACCCCTGTTATTACCTTAAAAAAGTATTGATTCCTTTAAGAAACATTCCTCATAATCACTCTCAATGTAATAATACTATGCATATATAATTACTTATTAACACATTTATATCATATGGCAATATCTTTTTAGTGTCTTTATAGCATATTTATGGACATGTTTCTAAAGAAGTTTAAATTACTATAAATAAGTATTAACTTAGGCTTATATATCACTCTCATAAAATACATGTAATATTTAATACTATATATGAAAGATTTTCCAAAATATAACTCCATAGATGTGCTCAAATGGGGTGTTCCGATCAATTTGAGTGGTTGAATGACTATATTTGGACATTGGATATGAAAGTTATGTCACTTTTAAAAGTGCTGTCCAAGGTAGTTTCGCCAGCGAAACTACCTTGGGAGACTTGCTTCAAAGGGGTTTCGCTGGCGAAACTACCTGGATGGCTTGCTTCAATGAGTTTTCTTTGAAGAAACTCTTTCATGAAGATAGGTTGAGAGAGGGTTTTCAATGTCACCCCCTATTAAGTAAAAGTTGTAAGAAGGATCATAAGGGAATTTTCATAGAGAAGTCTACTCTACATGTGGGTTTCTTCAAAAGCCATCCCATTATGCTCTCACCATTTCTACAGATTCACCTAAATATTTTTGTATAAAATAGGCATTGCTATAATACTTTGCATATTTCTAAGTGAAACTATGTTTTCTTCTGATCGATTTTTGCCATATTTATGCATAGTTGGAAGCTTTTTTTTTCCTTCGCTCGGACGCTCGGAAGATTTCGCTCAGAAAATGCTCGTCCCCGGCAGTAACATGGATTCCACTTGTGTGAGGCTAGATTTGTACACCATCGGTGGATCCAATTTTTAACTGTGCATGAGTCATCCAATCCACGCCATGTGTCCCACCACCTACCCCATCCATGAATGGGTGAAAATTGACACTGTCACCATTACTGGTTTGAAACCAGCAAAACCATCTCTCAGCCTAATGACAGTCATCCGTTTCTCTGGTCTTCCTTATTGCAACAAGGTGGGGATTCCAGTAGTAAGGCTCTACATAATGAGGGAGTGCAACTACTATAGATGTGGAATTGAAAGTTTACAAGGTGAAAATGTAGGCTGTGGAGTGGTCCATCCAATAAGCGTAGGAGGTTCTAGCTGTTAGTGCCATGTTATCCACTGGTAGGTTGGTCCATATGTGGTCTAATTGGGGCCATAAGTGTTTTTGGGCTCCTTTAATTGCAGCTTGAGGTCAAACACGTGCATCATGTTTCAAAGATTTGTTGATTTTGGTGTACTTTTACCGATGTCTATGGTGAAGTCATCAACCAAAATTGTGGTGGAATTGTTTGTAATTTTGTTTGTGAGTATGTTTTGAAGGTATGTTATGAACATATTGTATTTTATAGATGGTGGCCTGTATATGTTAAAAATGGAGAAATTTTGATCATTTTTAGCTATGTCAATGGCAGTTATTTCTATTCCTTGTTCTATGTATTTAGAAATTTTCTTTTTTTTGATGTTGTTCATGATTAGTGTGCATTGTCTGAAGTGTGAATAGTTCTCTATCACATAAAAGCTAGGTGGGATGAATTCATTTGGTTGTCTTGTTCTTATTCCTTGTAAGAAAATAATATATTAAACCATAAGATGTGGTTTTTTAAATGTCCGACATGTATTTGATAGGGACCTGGTATTTAGTGGTTGAAGAAGCATATCCTAATTTCTTTTTTTTCTAAAATTTAATTGAGCCAATATTTTCCAAGTTGCTTTCAAATTTATTTTGCATATCTTCTTTTTTTACATCGTCTTCAACTTGGAAGTTCTCATTTTGAAGTGGTTCTAGCAAGTACAAGCTATGGATATCTTTGACACTGTGTATGCTAGGCTGTGCAAAGAACTCCTATCAAAGAGAATGCAAACTTTTGCAATGATAGTCCTTGAGCTCTATGGATTGTTCTTCTGCTGTACGTTGAATAGGGCATTACTCTCATGTAAGAATGCTATTTTAGATGGCCCTATCTACACTTCTTTTTGTGAGCTCACAACAGAAGTGGAAAACAAGAGAGAGTGAGAGCCAAATAGGAACACACATATTTGTGGATACTGAACCACCCTTATCTTCTATGTCATTCATATATATATGTTGAATGTTGTGTACAAAATTGGGGTTAAGGCACATTGGCCTTTAATACCCACAACTTCCACTTAAAGGACAATGTGCCTTTAAGGGAGAACAACTTTTGGGCATACTATCCAATGCCCATCAAGACAAGAAAATACTCAAACCGTTGACTAGGTAGACTCTCCGTCAACATAGCTGCAGGGTTATCATCTATATGAACCTTGACAAGATCAATGCGCTTGTCCTAAAGTACCTCCTTGATGAAATGGTACCTAACCTCAATGTGTTTGGTCTTTGAATGAAAGACCAGATTCTGTGCTAGCTGAATAGCACTCATGGAATCATTATGCAATGTCGGTACACCTGTATGAATCCCCACATCTCACTTGCCGATCAAGCCATATAGACTCCTTGAAAACCTCTGTGGGTGCAACCTACTTGGATTTTGTGGTAGACAAAGAAATGCACTTCTGTGTGCAAAACATCCACGATACTGCGCCACCTACAAAGGTGAACACATAACCAGAAGTGGATCTCCTACTATCCACATGTCCTACATAATGTGAAGCTGTGTACCCAAGTACATGCATC
The DNA here is from genome assembly GCF_047967505.1 of Dipteris shenzhenensis. NCBI lineage: Eukaryota > Viridiplantae > Streptophyta > Polypodiopsida > Gleicheniales > Dipteridaceae > Dipteris > Dipteris shenzhenensis. Next base: position 30,169,145 of record NC_141616.1, read on the forward strand.
TCTCCTCTACCAAAGCATATGCACATCTCCTTGGTATATTTCATGTTCCTCATGATGCACTTAACTTCCTCCCATGCTTCTTTCTTGGATTAGCCATATACCGGCTAACAACTCCCACTGCAAATGCAATGTTCGGTCTAGTAGCTATCATAGCATACATAAGACTCCCAACCATTGATGCATAAGAAACTTTGGCCATCATGGCCCTCTCCTCATCTGATTTGGGACTATCTTCCTGACTCAGTATCACATATGGAGGCAATGGAGTACTGACTTCCTTCCCCCCCTCCATATTGAAATGATGCAATACTTTTGTAAGGTACTTCTTCTATGAAAGCCAAAGGAGTTTCCTACTTTGGTCACGCGTGTTGCGCATACCAAGAATATGACCTACAGGTCCCAAATCCTTCATGTCAAAGGCCTCATGAAACTTGGCCTTTAATGCATCTAGCTCATAAGTGTTCTTGCTATCCAATAGCATATCATCCACATAAAGTGCCAGGAGTATCATACTATTATCCTTAGCCCTTTTAGTGTAGAGGCAATGATCAATTTTACTCCTTGTAAACCATGGGACCAAATGAAAGCATAAAACTTGTGATACCATTCTCTAAGTGCTTGCTTAAGTCCATAGAGACTATTTTTCACCTTGCAAACCAAATTCTCTTTGCTCTTTTCTTCAGAGCCTTCCAGCTGCATCATGTAAATTTCCTGATTCAGATCCCCATGCAAGAAAGCTGTCTTGACATCCATCTGCATGAGTTGCATATCCTCCACTTCCACAAGTCCAAGTGTGGTCATGTTCACAACTGAAGAGAAGATCTCATCAAATTCCACACCCTTGAACCCTTTAGCAACCAAACTTAGGCACATCATCACTTGTGACCTTCATCTTGTAGACCCATTTACATGGCAATGCTTTCTTTCCATGTGGCAAAGAAACCAAGTCCCAAGTCTTATTCTTCATTGACCATTTGAGTCGTTGAGCTTCTATCTAAATCTAGAGACATGCTTTCTTTGAATAAACCTCTTCTATGGTCGTGGACTCAATATATACCTACTCATCTTAATGTTAAAATATATTAAAATTCAACCATTCAATCAATTGTGTATAAAAAAGCAAAGTTGTTTTGTTAGACAATGCACTAAAAGTGTTTCATCAAATTGTATTAGATCTCAAAGGAACATCATTTTACGAATTATCAATTTGTGGATAGCATGCTATGTACAACAAGTATTCTAGAAATGTGTACTTATCCATGAGGACAATGTTGTTACTTATGTGGAAGTCAATTCATAAAAAAATATTTCAACCATTCAGGGAACATATCACCTTCTAGAAGTGCTTAAACAATGCGATAAAAGAAAAAAAATGGAATTCATAGATGTGTGGACATGCTTGATTTATAGGATGTAGAAATCCTTGTATATGGATTGGAGTTAAAAATATATGGGCACTTGCATGAGAAATAATTGGTATTTTAAAGGAAAAGCTCTAACGACTCTCTTAGTCACAATGAAGGAGTTTCTTTTCCTTTGTAATTTGTCATGTTTTTCAAATTAAAGAAGAGAACACTTTTTTCAATTGATAATACTAGACATTTTTGGGTTCTGCAATAAAATGCAAGTAATATTTTATGCATTATTTTTTCATAAAAGTACTAGTTTTTTAAAATGTTTAACATAAAGTGTATATTCGTCTCTCTAATTTTGACAAATGTACATGTTTTGGGCTTTTTTTCAAAAATGGAGTTGACTTGTCGTTTGTATGATTTTGTTGTCGTTTTTTATAACTCGGTGTTAACCCAAAAAAATGCATTTCCTAGACTTAGGATCTAGCTTGCTCTTTTGGCACATGTGCGTATTCCTCACAACCAAATATACGCAAATGAGAGTAAGAGGTCTTCTTGCTACTCCATGCCTCTTCAGGAATACCACCATCCAAACTCTTACTAGGTAATCTATTGATCACATGCAATGTAGTCTTCATTGCCTCAGCCAAAAACCACCAGAAATACTTGCATTGGAAAGCATACATTGCAACCTTTCTTGAATGGTGTGGTTCATTTTTTCAGCAGTTGGATTTTTTTGTAGAGTACGAGGGGACGTGAGCTCCCTCTTGATCCCATGTGTCACAGAAATGCTAAAAGTAGAGAGAGATATACTCTCCACCATGATCCGTTTGTAGGCATTTAAGCATTCTACCTGACTAATTTTCAATCAAAGTTAGCCATTTCTGAAACACCTGGAACACATCACTCTTTCAAGCCATAGCATAAGCCCACACTTTTCTAGTTGCATCATCAATGAATGTCACATAGTATTCAACCCCATCTAATGACCGTGTAGGCATGGATCACATACGTCTAAATGCACCAAATCAAGCTTTTTAAGCTCTTTCTTTCCCCTTCTTTTATGGACTAATTTAGTTTGCTTCCCATAGAGACAGTGCTCACAAAATTGAAAGTAAAAAAAACTCAAATGCGCTACATAACCTAAATGACATAAGAGTTTCATTTCATTTTGGCTCCTATGGCCCAATCGGTAATGCCACAAAGAAGTACTCGGCTGCTCGGTTATTGCAAACAACATGATCAAACACCCCTGATACATGTAAGGGATACAAAGTCCCACAATTGGCACCCTTGGCCAAAAGCATAGAGCCCTTCTGAATTTTCCCACTCCCAAAACCAAAGATGGTTTGAAAACTAGCATCATCTAGCTAATCCGCCTGAAATGAGACTCTTGGTCAGCTTAGGCACATGTCTCACATTTTTCAAAATAAATACACACCCATTTGCAAAAGAAAACTTTGTCACTTGCTCCCACTATGTCACATGAATAGTTATTTCCAAGATGCACACAACTTGACACGCAAGTACGGGAAGGCATCCCATGATTGACCGCATTGAGGGTAGACGGAGCTTTTCCCGGGGCAGCCTACTCGCGGGTTGCGGGGCCCGTTTGGAGTCCCAAATGATCCCGGATGGCTGTGGGCCGAACGGACATTGTAGGTAAGTTGCTTTGTTTTACGCCACAGTTTTATCGTGTGGTCGGTGGCCTATTTTGGGAGTCGACCATTTTGGGCGGACTGGGTCGATCACCACATTGGGTCTAACCGACTATGACTAATGGCTATATAAGAGCAAGCCCGTGAAGCCCATTTCATCACTGGCTATAGCAACCCTGATTCCTTAGCATCTAGCCTCCGTCCTCTACTATTTCTAGATCGCCATCGAAGCTTCTTTCACAGGAGCGCACGGCTGGGAGGCAGCACCATCTATTGTATCAGTTCTACAATAATCAAATTTTTTATTCTCCATACTATCTGGTTTTCTCTCTTGCATACGAGATCCTATTATTTGTTGAGCACAGACGTTGTATTATTTTCTTATAGTCTATGGGCATATGCATCAACAATATCTCATCCAAGAGAGCATAGCACTATCAGCGCATCAAATGCAATGTGTCAAAGCTGGCCCTTAGTAGAAAATAGCATCCATGTGCAAAGCGTCCATCAAAATAGCATCCCATAAGGCAATCTGGGCCTATCAGCACATCCAACAAGGACTGCAATGCATCCGAATGGCCAATAAAGCATCCACTGTAACTCAATGCAAACCATGAATGAGCGCACACGGTCCAAACTGCAACAAGAGTGATATGTATAGAGTATGCCCAAAATCACGATCTCAAGGCAATGGTCGATACTACAAAGCAAATCTGAGATGACTCAAAACATGGACGTCGTTGCATGTTCAAACTCAGTGGCACAATCTACATACTTTTCCCTTCTGTTGCAACTCCAAAATCTCATCCAGTGAGGGATTAAGAGCCAATCATCCCTTGCAAACCATGCATTTGACTTGCAAATATAATCTTAGGCAAATAATATAAGGGGTGGGCCTTATTTGTGCCACATGGTAGCCAACCAGAACCTTGGAGAACTTTGGAGATAGAGAAGACAAAACAATTACTCAAAGAATCACCAAGGCATCAATACTACACGGAATCAAGAGTGGATTTGCAAAGATAAAGGTTTCAAACTGCAATGAATCCAATGGAATCGATGGTTCAAAGAATAATGTCTCGGAAGTTGAGATCCCACAGATGGAAGAAAAACAGAATGAGAAAGACGCTTGCACACAAAGGTTCACCACATCTACAAAACTTCATGGAATCGGGAAAAAATTTGTAGGAAAAGGTTTTAGGCCGTCCCAAATGTGATGGAATAGATGAATCATGAAATGGTGACCGAAAGTGTGGATCCAACATATGAATTGCGTTGTTTCTCCTCGCTAGGCCTGTTTTTGCAAAAACTATATCTTTTGATGAAGAGCTCGGATCGAGACAAAGTAAAAAGCAAAAATGTATTTCTTGAAGTCATGTACAACATTACTAGAGACTTTAGGTTGAAATTTTGCCTCAAACTCTAGATATTAGGATTGCTTCAAGAACTTCTCTTGGCTCGCTGCCTCATGAATGCCTGACCGAAAAGCTCATGTGATCTCTTCACCGTGCTCAGGAAGAAGGCTCAGGAAGAAGACAGAGAAACACAAAGCTATGATACTAGTTGTGAGTTCACAATGGAAGCAAAAAACAAGAGAGGGTGAGAGCTAGAGAGGAACACACAGATTTGTGGGTGTTGAACCACCCTTATCTTCTATGTCACTCATATATATATATATATATATGTGTGTTGAGTATTGTGTACAAAACTAGGGTTAAAAGGCACAATGGCCTTTAATCCCCACACTTTTGTGGTTCGGTCTCTAGATGTCCACTTTTTGTTTATGTGTGGTTTCAAAGCATTGATATTCTCATTTCACATCTGAATTCTGATTTCTTGTATCAGGAAAAGTATCCACACGATGTCTTTGCCTAGGTGATTTGTTGACGTTTGAAAATTCCATCAGCTCCATTTACCAATATGTCTTTTTGATTGATGTTACTTGAACATAATTCCACTAGCATACCTTTTTTATTTTGATAACCATGTGTAAACTACAGTGGTTTTAGGGTCTCCTAGTATTTTCTCTTTGTTGTAGACGTTTTGTGAGAAGTTGTCTATTTCTTTGAAGATGTGTTTTCTTCCCATGGAGAATTGCAACACGTGGTTTTTGTGTTTGTTCATTTGTGAATTTGTGTAGTATAGGTGAAGGAGCACGTGATCTTGATGAGGAACATGGCAAAATCATGTTCTGTTTATGTAATCAATTTCACAATTCATGTGTGCATTTTCAAAAGAGTTGAGCATGTCAATGAACATGCTATTGTTTTGTCGCATTGTGGATTGGAGCTCAAAGCCCTTGGGTTTCGAGTGCCAATATGTGTCAACAATACAATCAAGATCATCATTATTCACATTGAATACCCAGGAGTCCTTAATTGGTTTTGCTTGGTAAAAGTTCCCCCGTAGGTATGATGTCAATACCCCAAAGAAATTATCATGGCTCCTTTTGAGGGTGCGCATTCTCAAGTTTGAAAAGTTTAATGTTCTTTTCCCAACCAAGCAGATTTCGTTAAAGAAAATTAGTTGGACTTGCTCGAATATAGTGTGAAGAGTGTGTCTAATTTTCCCTTTGATAGGGAAGTGAGGTTCTTTGTATGTGTTGGCAAGTGGAATGCTAAGTGGATTGTGTTTCCATTAATGTTGATTGCACTTTGTCGGTGTATGCTAGTATCAAAACTTTGGGTAAGTTGTAGCTGATGCTTGGAAGTATGTTATTGTAATGTCATAGTAGTCCTTGCCCCAAAAGAAGCAATAGGTATTTTTTGCCCGTTATGCTCGTAAGAAACAAATAAATTTTCTTTAATGGGTATATTCGTCTTTTTTTTGAAGCATGTTGTCATTGTGCTAAGAGAACACAGTGTTTGCAAGTATTGATCATTGTCTAGGAGCACATGTTTCTTTATAGGTATTAGAAAGTGGTCGCTCTTTGTCCCTGTTGTTGTGAAAGAAGAAATGTCTAGCAAAATGTCATACACATTGTTATCTTTGTCATTGTTCTCATGGACCAATGTATTGTCAGTGGAGTCTCATCCTGTTATTCTCAAATTTGTCTTCATTTTTTAGAGCGTTTTTGTGGTCATATGTGTATTTTTCTTCTATAGTGGACTCTCTTGCATAGAACATGTTTTTCCAAGTTTTGTGGAGAAGAAACTCTTGGTTCTCATCTTTGGAGAATGGATAGTTCATGGATCTTAGAATATTTTCTATATTTCTTTTCTTTGACCTGTTGCTTCTGTGGTGGTATTTCAAGGCAAATGTCATCCATCTATGTCTTTTGATATACTTGTCGATTATAGTGTTGCATGAAATTTTTGTGGAGTCATTCTCCAAAGCAAGTAGTTGTTCTTTACGTTTTGAAATGAATGCTCTTTTATTTTTCTCGTTCTTGTTAATGAATTGGAATTCTCATGTCAACCTATGCAACGATAGTGAAAGAGCAATGAATGAAGCAAGATATGCGCTCGTTTGTTATCCATGCAAAACATCCACCTCGAGTTTTCATATTAGAATATTTGCTCCAAAATTCCTTGATGGGGTTACTGGAAAGTGGTATCTCATGAAAATCATACCCATCATTGGAACTTGGCATGGGAGTACGAATTGGATTATCCGAATCCTGATATTCAAAATCAAATACTGTGTCATTTTCTGCTGATGGAAGCACAAGTAGTGTTAGAGGTGATGACGGGGCAGGGAGAGAATCTGGGCAGATGGGGGAGAAATATAGAAGAGCGTTACTTGTGGAAGGGGGAGCAATGGGAGGGGGGGAAGAACTGGGCAAATGGTTTGAGCAGCTTGGTAATCCTCAAGGGTAGGATTAGCAAGGAAGGGGAGAAGCTAGGCATGAGGGGCTCGTAAGTTTGTGACTATTGGGTTTGTTGAAAATGGTGAGAGGCATGAGCAAAGAGATGATGGAGGGAATATATGTTAGGATGGAGCTCAAGGAAGGTTAAGAGGGAGGTAGCAACAAGGGTAAGTGAGGTTATGATGTTGGTAGAGAGAGTGGTTAGATATGGGAACTTGGATGTGAGATAGGCCCTATCATCTTCCAACACTTCTTTTTGCTGGTGCGATGGGATCATTAGCTGCATGGGTGGGATGTCAATTATGTCATGCCTTGCAAATAATAGTGATGGCCTTTGTAGCAATGGCAACAAACCAGTAATAACCTTGAGGGGAGGACTACCCATGAGGCATACATATGCAATGAAAGCATCCGTCCTAAGTGCTATAAAGGGACTTCCCCCTGAACTGTGATCTGCCCCTTTGCACATTTAAGGCTGCATCCTGCTTGTTGCCATCCATAGACTTTCGTCTAATCTCCTCGGCCAACAAGCTACCCACAACATCATCAAATTTCAGTATTCCACTAGGTACGGAGTTACTGACAGCTGTACGGAAGGTATCCCATGAGGATTTCAATGAACATAAGAGAAATATTGCCTTAGTCTCCGCATGAAAATTCATCTTCTGAGCCCGCATGAAAATTCATCTTCTGAGCCTGAAGCTGGCTGAAAATAATATTGAATTCATTCAAGTGAGAAGCAATGGAGACCCCTTCATCTGCAGCTCAAACAACCTCTTCATGAGGTAAACTTTATTAGAGGCAGTTTCCTTCTCATAAGTGGCAATACATGTTGCCTATTTTGTGTAGTCTTCCTTGCATGGAATTGTTTTCTTGCATGCATGTTTGCATGGTATTGTGCAAATTTTGTGTTATAGTATTATCCCATTTTCATAATGTACGAGGTAAATATGAAGATGCTGCATATGGAACCATAATAAATTTTATGCCCATGCTCGATTGGCCAAGGGAAGCTAATTTTCTTGTTAAAGTCATTTGTAAAAATATATTTAGGTTCACGCTTTAGAAATAATGTAAGTTTCATTATTTTTTGCCTTAAAGAAAGTACGTATGATTGCAAGTCGATTTGTAGACGATGTAGCCATTCAGAAAAATGGAATGCTTGTTTGGGTTTCTAAATTGTGAATTCCTTCTTCAACTTTTTTGTATATTTATTTATATGTTGTTCTTTCTTTAACTTCTAAAGGAGTATCATTGTTTCATTTAGTGACAGCTTAGGGTATTATGAGAGTGCTCTCAACGGAAGCAAGAATGGAAGAGGGAGAGAGAGAAACAGAGAGCCAAACAAGTTTTGGTGGATGCAGAACACCCTAATCTTCTTTTTCATTCATTTATATATGTATTTGAGTATTGTACATAACCGGGGTAAAGGCACAGTGACCTTTAACCCCCACAACCTCTCACCTAAAGGACAATGTGCCTTTAAGGGAGAACAACCAATGAGCATACTATCCAATGCCCATCAATACACGACAATACTCAAACCACTGACCAGGTAGACTCTTCGTCAGCATATCTGTAGGGTTATCATCTGTATGGACCTTGACAAGCTCTATGCGCTTGTCCTCAAGTACCTCCCTGATGAAATGGTAGCTGACCTCAATGTGTTTGGTCTTTGCATAAAAGACCAGATTCTGTTCTAGCTGAATAGCACTCATGGAATCACTATGCAATGTCGGTACATCTGTATGAATCCCCATATCTCCCACTAGCCGATCAAGCCATATAGCCTCCTTGCAACCCTCTGTGCTTGCAACACATACTCAGCCTCTGTGGTAGACAAAGCAACGCACTTCTGTGCGCGAGACATCCATGACACTGCACCACCTGCAAAGGTGAACACATAACCAGAAGTGGATCTCCTACTATCCACATGCCCTGCATAGTCTGAATCTATGTACCCAAGTGCACGCATGTCTCCTTTACCAAAGCAGATGCACATCTCCTTGGTACCCTTCATGTCCATCATGATGCACTTAACTGCCTCCCAATGCCTTTTTCCTGGATTAGCCATATACCGGCTAACAACTCCCACTGCAAATGCAATGTCTGGTCTAGTAGCTATCATAGCATACATAAGACTCCCAACTGTTGATGCATAAGGAACCTTGGCCATCATGGCCCTCTCCTCATCTGATTTGGGACTATCTGAATGACTTAGTGTCACATATGGAGGCAATGGAGTACTCACTGCCTTCCCCCCCTCCATATTGAAATGCTGAAATCTTTTGTAACATACTCCTTCTGTGAAAGCCAAAGGAGTTTCCTACTCCGATCACGCGTGATGCGCATACCAAGAATATGACTTGCAAGTCCCAAATCCTTCATATCAAAGGTCTCATGCAACTTGGCCTTTAATGCATCTAGCTCATAAGTATTCTTAGCCAATATCATATCATCCACATATAGTGCCAGGATTATCAGGCTATTGTCCTTAGCCCTTTTAGTGTAGAGGTAGTGATCAATTTCACTCCTTCTAAAACCCTGGGACCGAATGAAAGCATCAAACTTCTGATACCATTCTCTAGGCACTTGCTTAAGAGCATAGAGACTCTTCTTCAGCTTGTAAACTAAATTCTCTTTGCCCTTTTCTTCAAAGCCTTCCGGCTGCACCATGTAAATTTCCTCATGCAAATCCCCATGCAAGAAAGCTGTCTTGACATCCATCTGCATAAGCTTCATATCCTCTGATGCCACTAGTCCAAGCATGCATCTAAGTGTGGTCATCTTCACAACCAGAGAGAATATCTCATCAAAGTCCACACCCTTCTCTTGCTTGAACCCTTTAGCGACCAAACGGCCCTGTACCTAGGCACATCATCACCTATGACCATCGTCTTGTAGACCCATTTACATGGCAATGCTTTCTTTCCATGTGGCAAAGAAACCAAGTCCCAAGTCTTATTCTTCATAAGTGAACTCATCTCTGATTGCATAGCACACTCCCACTTGTGTTGATCCTCGCGCATCATAGCCTCTCTATAGTAAGAAGGCTCCCCGCAATCAGTAAGCATCACATAGTCTACCCCTGGAACAAACCTATCAGGCGGTCTAGACACTCTAGATGATCTTCTCAAGGGCATTTTAGCTTGTTGTCCCACTTGCATATCAGCCATATTTGGCTCATCATTTCCACCAATAGATGATCCATCATCTACCCTTGATTGTATACCTATGGGAATATTTGGTGGTACCATTTCTTGCACATTTGGTGCATGGACAACTTGCTGTCTATCAACATATGCAGGCGGATTCACATCCTGGAAAGTGATTCTCCTCATTTCCACATCCCTCATGGGTGCCTTATGCATCTTCTTCTCATTGAAGACTACATCATGGCTACGTATGCTCTTCTTTGCTTTTGGATCCCAGAGACGATAGCCCATCTCTCCACTTTCACCATCACCCAGAAAGATGCATTTCCTAGACTTAGGATCTAGCTTCTTTTGAAACTCTTTTGACACATGTGCATATGCCTCACACCCAAATATACACAAATGAGAGTAAGAGGGCTTCTTGCCACTCCATGTCTCTTCTGGAATACCACCATCCAAACTCTTACTAGGTGATCTATTGATCACATGCACTGCAGTCTTCATTGCCTCAGCCCAAAAACCACCAGAAAGACTTGCATTGGAAAGCATGCATTGCAACGTTTCTTGAATGGTACGGTTCATGTTTTCTACAACTAGATTTTCCTCTGGAGTACGAGGGGATGTGAGATCCCTCTTAATCCCACGTGTATCACAGAAATGCTAAAAGTCATGAGAGAGATACTCTCCACCATTGTCACAGTCCGTAGGCATTTAAGTGTTCTACCTGACTGATTCTCAAACAAGGCCAGCCATTTTTGAAATACCTGGAACACATCACTCTGCCGAGCTATAGCATAAGCCCATACTTTCCTAGTTGCATCATCAATGAATGTCACATAGTATTCAGCCTCGCCTAATGACCGTGTAGGCATGGGAACACATACGTCTGAATGCACCAAATCAAGCTTTTCAAACTCTTTCTTTCCCCTTATTTTATGGGTTGATTTAGTCTACTTCCCATAGAGATAGTGCTCACAAAATTCAAAATCAGAGAAACTCAAATGCGGTACATAACCCAAACTGCATAAGAGTTTCATTCCATTCTGGCTCATGTGCCCCAACCTGCAATGCCACAAAGAAGTGCTTGGCTGCTCGGTTATTGCAACAACATGATCAAATACCCCTGATACATGTAAGGGATACAAAGTCCCACACTTGGCACCCCTGGACAAAAGCATAGAGCCCTTCTGAATTTTCCAACTCTGAAAGCGAAAAGTGGTGTGAAAACCAGCATGATCTAGCTGAACCACTGAAATAAGACTCTTGGTCAACTTAGGCACTCGTCTCACATGTTTCAAAATAAATGCAGACCCATTTGCAAAAGAAAACTTTATGTCACCTACTCCCACTATGTCACATGCATAGTCATTTCCAAGATGCACACAACCTGTCTTTCCACTGTCATAAGTGGAGAACCATTCCCTGTGGAGAGTACCATGGAATGAAGCACCAGAATCCAAAATCCAATTCTGGGAATATGCATCATCTGAAGTGGTAAGCAACTTTGCAGATAAACTAGACATGAAGAGAACGTCGTTGTCATTATCATGTGTGACTGGATTGATCTCCTCGATCTTCACTTTTCCTTTGTTCTCCCTTGGACTCTCTTCCTTTTGATTTGCACCCCAATTTGCATTCTTTTTCTTATCCTTTTGCTCTCTTGTTAGCTTGTAGCAATCCTTTTTCATATGGCCCTTCTTGCCACAGTGGTAACACTCAATGTTCCGTGCTTTGGATTTGCTACGACACTTTTTCTTCCACAAATCTTCTGTAGTCTGCTCATTTTACTACTGTGAAATAAACTGACTCTGTCTAATAGTAGACTTTGCTAATGCATCCAACTCATTCCAATCATCCTTAGACATATTTACAGTCAATCCCTGCCAAGGGTTTAATCTGCTTCTTTTGAATAAGCACATCCCTTATCTGTTCTTTCCACAAAGAAAAGTTTGTCCCATCAAACTTTTTAATGTTGAAAAACTCCTTTTCAGACATGGAAGAGGATGCCATGATGCAAATAAAGCAAAATCCCAAATGCTAGTGCCTGTAAGAGAGAATCACACCAAATACCAGGTGCACCCAAATGTGTATGCCATAATAGACTGAAATATTATCAAAACTCAAAGCTCAAAGCATCAAAAGATGCAGCTGACTCATGTGCATGTACTATGCTTCCATATGAGCAAATCTGGCCCAAAAGAAAATGCCAACTACAATGGCAATCCAAAATGCCAATAAGTTCCAAATGGCTCAAGCATAAACACCGTCCATGGGTATATGCATCAATAATATCTCATCCAAGAGAGCATAACACTATCAGTGCATCACCTGTAATGTGTCAAAGCTGTCCCTCAGCATAATATAGCATCCATGTGCAAAGCGTCCATAAAAATAGCATCCCACAAGGCAATCTGGGCCTATTAGCGCATCCAATAAGGATCGCAATGCATCCAAATGGCCTATAAATCATCCACTGCAACCCAATGCATACCATGAATGAGCACACATGACTCAAACTGCAACCAAAGTGATCTTCATAAGGTATGCTCAAGAAATCATGGTCCCATGGAAAAGACCGCTACTGAAAATAGAACCTGAGATGCCTCAAAACATGAGTGCCATTGCATAATCGGACTCAGCAAGAAAATCTACAAATATCTCTCTTCTGCCGGAACTCCAAAATCCCAACCGATGAGTGAGAAATGGGAGTCAACACTTATCCACTACCATGTGGCATAAATCTAAGGTTTCAAAACCTTAGAATGAAAAATACATAATAGAGAGATGAAATCGAATACACAGAGATCTATAACTCTAAAAATACTCCACCGAATCGCTTAAGAACTGACAGGTAGTGGTTTTTGGGCATCCGAAACGCAATGACACAGACGGTTTTGGAAACCGTGGTCTCAATCACTGGGTCCAACACACGGACCGAAAAACGTTTTTAGAAACAGAGTTGTTTGTAAACTCCACCAGAGTGCGAATGATGAGCAACATAGAAGTTTTAGGACCTCCTGAGTCCACTGGAAACGATAGATCTGCAAATGGTTGCTCCAAACTTGAGTTCCAACACCCAAGCAAAAAAACGTAGGAATAGACACAGTGAGTCAGAAATCTAATGAAATGATCCCAGATTCAAGAATGAAGGTGTTTTCAAGCTCCTGAAGTAAAGTGGACACCAAAAGCAAGCAATAGTTGCCTCTACAAGTCGATACGGAGTCTTTGTCATCGAACGGAACAGGGAAAAGCTCAAAAAACGACTTTTTCTTTGAAAACACTTAACAGGATCTCAAAACCACTTCGTAAAACCAAAGTGACTTTTTGAAAGGTTCCTTCAAGGTCTCTACACACTCCGATGCAAGTAAATTCACCCACAAAGCTTTCCATAGAGCTTCTCCTTCCTTCCACAAAGCTGTTGAGCTTCTAGGCATTCACACACGCTCAGCTAGATCACCCGTGCTCTAATACCAGTTGAGATTGCTCTCAATGGAAGCAAGAACGGAAGAGGGAGAGAGAGAAACAAAGAGCCACACAAGTTTTGGTGGATACAAAGCACACAAATCTTCTTTTTCATTCATTTATATATGCATTTGAGTATTGTACATAACCGGGGTAAAGGCACAGTGACCTTTAACCCCCACATATTAGAATAGACAAACTTTTTGTTGTTTGTTAGTACATGTTTTTGTATACTTGTGTGTTTGTATTTCTTTCATGTTTTCATATAAGGAATTTTTATCACTCATCTATGAATGATATTATATCATTTGGTTATAATTATATTTTGGGTTGTTTTGAACCCACAAAAGGCCATGCTCATGTTAAGTTCCTCTACTCTAGAACTCAATGACAAAAAAGTAATCAATGACATGTCAAGTATCGATTGGTCCTTCAAGATTAGAGATAACATGTTTTGCAACTTGTGGATATAATATCTCGCACACAACATAGGGTTTTGCCTTATCATTGCAAAGATACTTCTGTGTGGTCATTTGGATTGTAAGTTGTTTTTAAAGCATTGACCAATGGATCCCACAAGACAGAAGCACATGAAAATGTAACAAAGAAAGTAGGGGGGGCTAGTTGATGCATTGTTGGGAAAAGGCCTCTTTGCATAGCTTCTCCTTGTAGTCTAGCGATGTACTTAGGTTCTCGAAGTCCCTATAGCCTATTCCAAATTGTAGTATTTGATCGATGTTTGTGTTATTCTTGATGTCCCTTTGCTATCCCTTTGGTTAGGCTACCATGGAGCCACATGTTTAAGTGCGGCCAGCGAGTGCCAACCTCAAAAGCAGTGGAGCCCTGACCAGCACTGTTTTGTAGCAGAGGTGTAGAAGATTGCAATGTCACCACCAATCAACAAATGCGGCTTGATGCACTGAGTGCATCTACACTTAAAAGGTGGTTTTATTAGGGAGTTGATATGAATGTAATAGGAAGAGAAGAGAACAAGAGAGCAGTGTGCCAAGTTTTCTTCCTCTACTGACCTGAGCTTGCTAGGATAGGGAGTGTTCATTGCAAGCCAAGGCAGCTTGGTTGTACTCAAGATAGTTTGAGTGGATTCAATACAAGTTGATGGCATTTGCCCATGTACTTGTCTCTACTAATGAATTACTCTCAGTACTCTTTGAAGTGTGTGTAACTTGGCATTCTCCCATCATCAGACAGTTTTGTTGTGGTAGGTAATTGTAAACTCCGAGTGTGAATGTTGTCATCTATTCTAACACTCGAGTACGCCATCCTTAGGATTGCAAGAGAGGGAATCTTCATCGAGCACAATACCGAGTTGGCTTAACACCACACACCTTTTCTAAGATAGCCATGGCTGAGGGAACTAAACCATCAACATTTTGGCAAGCCTGCTAGGGAAGGATCAATTGAATTACAGGCGTACAAGTTGTCAAATTAGGGGATTAAGGTAAATGTGGAGAAAATTAGGCAATTTACTTGAGTTCCTCTCATAGTGGATTGAAATTCTACTCGGCGTATAGACGTATGCAAAACTGTACATCTAAGGCTTGAGGATAGCACCGATCTTAATTGAGGGAGAGTCTACAACGGCCTCATATGCATGAAGGCAAATATGATAGGTGGAAGGGTAGTGACTCAGTCCTTCTGAGTGGAAGACCTACCTACTTGGGTTATGGAGTAGAGAAGTCAAAGTCCAACACCAAGATGAAGGTAAAATTTCAAATTTTCAAAGGCACAGATGATGAAGACCCCTATAATCACTTGCAAAGTTTCTTGTGTGTTTGTCACATCAATGGTGCAACAACAGATGATGAGTACATGGAATACTTTTCATGTACCTTAATAAAAAATTCCTAGAGATGGTTCAATCAATTTCCAACAGGATATTTCCCCGATTGGTATGCAATATCCAAAGCATTCTTGTGAAGTTTTAGGTACGAAATCAACAAAGAAGATGTCCAGACGAAGCTTATTGACCTAAAGCAACAAAAAGGAGAGTCCATCCAAGACTTTGTAATTAGGATTTGAGCTCTCATCAATCAATTGAGCATGGTTCCAGATGACAAGTCTAAGCAAGCGTGGCTGATCATGGGTTGCACCCACGTAGACTTGCGCAAGCTAGATATAGTCAATCCGACTAGAACCTATGAAGAACCATTAGAACAAGTTGTTGCTTTGGAGAAGAGTAAAGGCTCAAAGAATAAGGAAAAGAATAAATATTCTGATAATGACATTGAGGAATCACTAGCAAAGAAAGAAAAGCTCAAACCGAGTTAAAGAAGGCCCTAAAATAATTGGGCATTTTAGGGAAGCTAGGCAACAATGAGAAATGGTGCAACAAGTGTTCCAGAGGTGGACACATGGAAGAGAAATGCAAGGATAAGTATTGCAACACCTGCACCAAGTTTTGTCATGATGAATCAGATTGTTGGTTCAATGCTAAAGTCACCAAGTGTCTGCAAACCAAGTGGCGATTGATGCTCGACCATCAAGCGATAAGCCACCACATCTTGAGCAGAAGGACAAATGTAAGAATGGTAAGGAGAAACGTGATCCATATAAGATCAAGTGCTTCTATTACGGAAAGAATCATCTGCATTTTGATTGTCCAATAGGGGTTGAACATTTGAAGTTTATTAAGACTAACATGGAAAGGAAAGAAGTGGATCCAAAGTGTTGAGTAGTTGTAGCCGAGTTGCCAGATACTGTTGATGCCCAAGTGGTCAATCGATCAAAAGGATCAATAGCAACCACTGAAGACACAGAATCTTCAAGTAAAGACATCAATTCAAAGGTTGAAAAGGAGTTGGCGCCAAAATTGCAAGGGAGTTAAAAGAAAAAGCTCCAAGAGTGGAGATTTACTTCACAAGAAACTAGCACAGAGCTAGTCTGAGCATGGGAGATATTTAAGAACATGCAAGTTAGTTTGACATTTGGTGAGTTAATATGAATAGCTTCGTACTATCGAGATTTCTTTGGTGGGTGGATCAAGGAATCATCCGAGCAACCAAAAGAGGTACAATCTTTAGCCACTATACCTATGATTAATACTTCAGTAGTTGACAAGGACGTGCCATTAATCACCATCAAGGTTAAGAAAAAAACCATACCTAGAGTAATAGTGGATGGTGGTTCTTGAGTGAACATCATTTTTGAAGAAATTACTTAGAGACAGAAGTTCAAGTCATACAAGTCATACAAGTCATACAAACCATCACCTTTGCATGGCAGATCAACGACCCCCAAAGGTATGTTATAGGATGTTGTCATTTCTAAAGGTGGAATCTATTATATAGTTAGCTTTATTGTGATTGCAATGGAGTAGCATGCCTATCCAATACTATTGGGATGACCTTGGCTGAAGAGTGCAAGAGTATTGCATGACTGGGGTTCAAAGGAGATGATCATCAAGATAGATAGCCAAGATGTGTGCATTCCTACATATCCTTAGAAGGTTTCGAGTAGTTGTCAACCAAAGAATTCGGAGGTCATAGACAGATCCATTTCCTTAGGATGTTGAGTCCTGATTGTTGGAATTACAAATCCTACCTATGGGTGAGATTGATATTTTCCAAGTGGCTACAAATATCAAACAAAAATTGAAATTTGAGTAGATTGCCAAGAAAAAATCTCTTCCCAAGTAACTTCACTGAAGACATTGAAGGGGAATGAGAGATAGCTAAAATGCCAGTGACTTTCACTAGACTCGATATTAAATAGTTAGTTAGTACTAGAGCCAACATAAGAGCTAAATTTGGAACAAAAGACATCCCTGCCATCGTAGTGGTAAGTGCCAATATTTCTTCCAAGAAGCTTGGAGTCACCCGAGAATTATTTGTCAGGTATAAGGATGTGTTTTCCTAGAGTTACATAGACCTATGAGGAGTTCCCCCTGAGTTGTGTCAACACAAGATACCTTTGGTGCTAGATGCCAAGCCGATTTGACAACAAAGGAATAGAATGAATCCTAACTATGCCAAACATGTAAAAGACTATTCCTGATGGTGGTAGTGCCTAAGAAAAATGGCAAACTTCGAGCCTACGTGGACTATCAGAAGTTAAATGCCTAGGCAGTTCCTGATCCATTTCCAATACCTTTCACTAATGGAATCTTGGATCAAGTCATATGGCATGAGATGTACTTATTTATGGATAGTTACAGTGGATATAATCAAATCACCATGGCTCTTAAAGATCAGTCTAAGACTACCTTTATAACAAAATGAGGTGCTTATGCAACCTGAGTTATGCCTTTTGGATTGAGAAATGCCCCATCAACCTTCCAAAAGTTTATGGTAGAAACTTTTCGAGACTCTCACTAAGTACATTGCCATTTACTTGGATGATTTTTGTGTATATTCTTCAGACAAAGAACATCTCAATTACTTGGAAAAGGTCTTTATGAGATGTAGACAAGCGGGTATCTCATTGAACCCAGCTAAGAGTGTATTTTGTTCCGAGTTGGGATACTAATAGGTAATGTCATTTCTCAAGATGGCATACGAACCAAGCTAGGTAAGATCAAAGCTCTACATCAAATGCTTGAACCTCATAATCTAACTCAATTATGTTACGTCTCCTTTATATGAATTGTCAAAAAAAGAATCCAAGCTTGAGTGGAATTTCGAGTTGACTGTGGTTTTCCATGAATCAAAGAACCTGAGCAATGGCTACTCCTATTCGAAAGCAACCAAGGGGGGATGTGATCTTCCATGCGAATGTAGATGCTTCTAAATATGCCTTAGGGGCTATTTTGGCTTAGCTGGATGGTCGATCAAATTATCTAGTATATTATGCCAGCCAATTGTTGACACCTACCAAGTCCAATTATAGTACCATCGAGCGAGAAGCTCTAGGAATGATATTCAATGTGCAAAAACTAAGGCATTCTTTACGTGGTAATCCCTTTGTATTCTATGTGGACCATCAAGCCTTGCTTTATTATCTTATCAACAAGAATGTCATTCAAGGACATATTGTTTGCTGCATGCTTCTACTTCAGGAGTTCAACTTAAAATCATAAATAAACCTAAGAAAGCCATATGGGACCTGACTATTTTTCCAAATTACCTACACCCAAGGATATGTAAGGGGTCAATATTGAACTACTAGATGCTGAACTCTTTATAGTGGACTATTATGAGCATGAGTATGCCTATCTAATGGATTATTTGTATAAAGGTACGTTTTCGAATGCAATGCATTAGGATGCTAAACTCTTTATAGTGGACTATTATGAGCATGAGTATGCCTATCTAATGGATTGTTTGTTTAAGGGTACGTTTTTGGACGCAATGCATCAAGATAAGCATAGACAACTAGCCTTGAAGGCCTAGAAGTACACCTTGATTGGTGGAGACCTCATTAGTGTGCAGATGGCATTCTTGAAAGATGGGTTATGCCCCACGAGTGAGCAGTTGTGTTGCAGGAAGCTCACACGGGTCCATCAGGAGGACATTTTCAAGCGAAGTTAACTGCTGCTAGAAAAGTCTTATAGGCATGGGAGACCTTGTTCAAAGATTCTTAAACTAAGTGTATGCACTGCGATGTCTGTCAACACATTGGATGGTTATTGGCTATCCAATCTAAAGACAACCCACTCGTCCATGGGAAGCCTTTCATAGATGGGCTATGATTGAAGATGGCTCGGAAGAGTAGATCATAGTTGAAAATCCTAGGACTCCTATAGCAATCAAAATTAAAGAATATAGGTATCATCGATTTGAGCTCAAATACGTATCAATATTTGATAAATATAACACGACAACTAAGGTCTTATGGTTGGCTAGAGTAGGAGAGGGGGGAGAACTTTGGTGACCTCTTTATTGACGTAACTACTTGTGGTCATTATAGCTTTAGGTTTTTTGTTGCAATCCAACCCCCAAATTCAAAATCCAACCTTTAAATTGGTTTTAAGCAGCAGTTGATAGGGGATGAACATCTCAAGGAGGCATGCAAAGAGGCTAAAGAAGGAGATATAGATATATTCCTAAGATGATGAGGGTGAAGAATTGAATCAACAATTGGATGATGAGGGAAACATCGATGATTCCTCTTCACACTAGGCAAGTGAATGTGGCACATACTTTTCCACCAAAGGGTATATATTATTTTGTGATCGAATGGGAATTTTAAAAAAGGGTCCAAACAAGATTTTGCAAAATTCCATATATATTGTATAGACACATTTTTAAAGATAAAAATAGAGCATCAACATGCTTTTTGGAGTTACACTATTTTGACAATTTTCCATGCTATCGATTCTTATGTTGATGTTACATTGTCTCTGCTATAATAGCAATAATAATATTGAGATAAATGCCCCTTAATTGAAAAACTAAGTGCTAGAGCATTAAAACTTGCATCAAAATAGTCACCATTTCCTTGTTATCATAGGGGTATTGCATGACTCACTCTGTTTGTTAGGTTGATCATGTTTTTTTCCTTGTGTGGTGTGAGCTATACTTTACTAGCATCAAATGTTTCTCTCTATTTTGTTCTTTGCTTTTCTCTATTCATGGGCATCTTGGTCTCTTAGTATTTGCTATAAAAGAATGCCATGGGAAAGGGGAAAGAGGGGAGTATCCTAAGCAAGAAATATAAATTAACATAAAAAACTTGATTGATTTCATTTTTGTTACTAAAGCTTAAAATTTTCACAATCTTTCTTCATAATGTCAAACAAAACCTTTTGCTACAAATTCGCCTTTGTATCTTTCATTTCCAGACCATCTATTGACTTTGTCAACCCATTTGTGGGGCAAGTTACACAATTCCCATGTGTTGTTTTTGTATGAAGCATTCATTTTTTTATTCATTGCTTTCCACCTTTTTGGCTTTTTAATTGCATCCTCAAAATAAATTGGTTCTCCTTTTGTATGTCCTATGCAAAACTTATGCTTTGAATCTGTGTTGCTTTACCTTTTCAAATGTAAGTCAATCTTTGGGTTTGTTTTCTTTCTCTGGTAAAATATTTTAATTCTAAACTTTAATTATATCCTATTAGTGTTGTTGTTCTTTTTATTTCCCATTGCTTGTTTCTCTCTTGATAGGAATAATAATTTCATGCAATAGTGAAGGTAATTTCCATTTTTGGATTTCCTCAATAATTATTTCTCTAAAAGAGGTTGTTCTTTAATCTTGTCCTTGTTGTCATTGTC
This sequence comes from Dipteris shenzhenensis, assembly GCF_047967505.1. Taxonomy (NCBI): domain Eukaryota; kingdom Viridiplantae; phylum Streptophyta; class Polypodiopsida; order Gleicheniales; family Dipteridaceae; genus Dipteris; species Dipteris shenzhenensis. The sequence goes on from NC_141616.1 coordinate 30,189,752, forward strand.
CATTCTTGATTGAGTATAATTGTGTCATGTCTAAATCCAAGGGCATGATGAGGCAGTTACAAGTGAAAAAGAGAGGAGGCCCACTTAATCAAAGACTAATACCCAATTGAATATTCAAATAAAATGAACTACAAGGCATAAGGTCTAGGATTTCTAGTTTAAGGACTTTGTATTTGATTGTAGCAATTGTTACCATCATATTACTCATCTAGAGTGCATCTATTATTGTAATAAGTTGCTATTGAAGATGTTACTAGAATTAGATACCATGCTTGCATCAAGGGACAAAGCAGAGAAAATGTTAACTAGTGTTAACTAATTAACATCAACTACAAGAGTGTCCACATGACCTAATGATTGCATTATATTTTGGCACAAGTATGGTCATTTGTTAGATGTCTAAAATGTGGCACTCTTCATTTTTATAAGACTTGCAAGATGAGACCATCCCAATAAAGGTCTTGAGATAATTTCTGATCATTAATAAGACATACCATATGTTTGAGTGTAAGTCCATAGCAAAATTGATGATATGGCATGCTAAAGATTGTTTGACCAATGGCACTTTTCAAAACCTTCCAGATTATTCCACATGAAAGGACTTTCGGGAGGAGCCACATAATGTACATCTTGGCCTCGCAATGAACAACATGTTGCATTTTGGATTGTGCTCAATATCTTGGTCAAATTCCTTCCATGGTTGGCTACAAAGAAGGGATACCTTTTGCTTGCCCTTTGTATCTCAAGAATTTACAAGACAGAGAATATGGAATTGTATGTGGCACCCTTTATTGCAGATATCTAGATTATATGGAGATGGGTTCATGTCTTTGAATATCTAGAGCTCTGAGAAATGTATCATGATGTTATGATCAAGGGAATCCATGCATGACTTTGTTTGATATGTGAGAATAACCTTTCCTTTGCATGTATGTGCTTATTTTTAATATGTCCCATGCATGTGCTTCCTACTATATGCGGCATTGACACTTACTTTTATGCATGTAGGTTTGAGAACATGTATCATGCTTGTCCTATTTGTGGTGATCGATTGGAGGCCTAATATTTTGAACATATGAATCACATATAAAGTTCATACCCATAAATTTGTTGGATATGTGACAATAACCTTCCCTTTGCATGTATTTGGTTCTTCCTAATAGGGTCCATGCACGTTTCCTAACATATGTGGCATTGACGCTTACTTTTATGTATATAGGTTTGAGAACATGTATCATGCTTGTCCTAGTTGTGATGATTGGCTAGAGGTGCAATACTCTTAATATATGAATCACATATAAAGTTCATTCTCCATACCTCCTCCATGATCATCTTGCACATTATGGGATTATTAGTCGCAACACCTTCCCACAAAAAGTGGTGCATGGTCATTGGCTATGGCTAGGCAAACGTGATCAAGGCTTGGCATCCTTATAGAAAAAGTATGTGCTATGATCTCCTCCCAACCGCCTTCCAAAAAAAAAGTGGTCCAATTTTGATGTAAAGGTCAAGGGATGGGTAGTCATTGGGTATGACTAGGCACATGTGATCAAGGCTAGGCATCTTTATAGAAAAAGTAGAGATGTCGTAGAATCTCCCCCCACACATAGCTAACATCTTTGATGATGTTAAAGGAAATATTGAACCTTGACAAAACTTAACTACTATTGAGAAAAGTCAATCAGATTAGACTTGCAATAAGAGGGCGGAAGAACGTTCCTTGCCTATCTGCCTTGTGTGATTCAGAACCCTGTTTCACCAAGAGATGTCTTGTTTGGAAGTCTTTATGGAAGGCTTTTGATGAGATGAAGTGCCAACTTATGGTTTCCAAGGAAGGGTGCCTGTATGACTCTTGATTCCATTTGGGTGTTAGTGATACACAAGGATAAACCTTTAGCAAACAATGAATTTGAAGTAACAAAGCTTCTCTTTAGAAAGGGTTTATAGAGCTGGGGTCAGCTGCTGTGAGACAAATAAAATTTAAGAATGGAAAACATTGCTAATAATCAAAAGAGAAGCTACTTTGACTAATGCTTCACTTGTCAAAGTGACCCTTGCACCCATTTGAACAATCGGTTTTCATTGAAGAGGAGAATTATCCTCCATAACTTGTGCTATAGGCACCTCACCCCCTACTACCAATTCAATCATCCACCATGTTCATTGGCCCGCCACAATCCATTCATAATCACATGCACACTCCTAATTCGACACTACCTTACAACCTGCCCATGCAAATTGCATGCAAATTGACAATTAACAATCCCACACACCGTTAGCAATTTGCACGACAGAGTGACACATAGGAGGTGGACATTATATACTTCCCAATACTAATTTTGGACTACAAGGTTGGACCAATGCAAAGTATGGAAGTGATGATAATATTCAAAAATCTTCCTCTGGTCATGTCTCTTCTTGCAAGAGGTCCCAATGTCAAGTACCCATAGTGGCTCTTTCTTCAAGAAGATCTTTGTCAAAATTTGTGTATATCGTTCTAGTTTCTGCAACTATAGAAATAACTTGACTCCAAGGCATCTTGGGTTACCTTGGTTTTCCTTATTCCAATCCACCTGAGATCTTTTGTGATAATCAACCTATAATCGCCATTGCATGAAATAGGCTCAAACAAATAAAACTAAACATATTGCTCTAAACTATGACTTCATTTTGGAGAATGACTTATGTTCTCAACACACATGACATGCTCATTGACATCCTAATGAAGGTCCTTTTAACTCAATTCATTGGCACTTCTATCAACTTCTTGGGTCCTCATCGCCCTACATTGATAAGACAAGATGTACAGAGTGGTATAGTTAAGGGTATGAGAATAATATTACTCTACTATTTTACATGATTAGATTAACCTATGTCCTAAGTCAAGTATAGGATTAGTCAATAAGATGTATTTGAATGGGATCATTTCAGCTAGTGAGTTACATGAATAATTGTTGTATATGGTCATCTTCTTCCATATGCAATACAAGGTTCGTTCACTTCTTCTCTCTCATATGCATGCAAACTTCTTGCATGCTACCCCTCATTTGTAACAAGTATTTTTCAATTGTAGGAGGTGAATACTGATATTGTAGGCAATATTCATTTTTCTCCTTCCTTACATTCCTTTGTAATGATGTAGCACATCCCCTCATCACCATGTTCCAATGGGACTCCAACAATTGAAAGTATTGCTGCTCCTTGCCAACCAAACCAACTATTCTATGTAGGTGAGTGATAATAGAACACCACCTCTCTGTCATGCTACATTCTTCACATAGTCAAAGATTCTTAAGCTTGGAAGTGAATATCAGGTCTGCTCTAGCGATGAGAAGCAAGAACTATAGGGAAACTATGTATTTCCCCCCTTCCTTACATTCCTCTGTAATGATGTAGCACATCTATTCATCACCCCTGTCCAAATGGGACTGACAGTAGCCAGTAGCGACTGAAAGTATTGAGTTGCTCCTTGCCAACTATATTAACTATTCATCTTCTAGTGGTAATAATACTCCACCTCTCTACCATGTTACATTCTTTAGATAGCCAAAGATTCTAGAGTTTGAAAGTGAGAATCAAGTCAGTGTTCTAGTGAGGAGAAGTGAATGGCATAGCTATGTGCTAGAAAGTGGCCATAGCAATCTTGAAAAGGAATTATTTGAGAATGTAATGAAGGGGAAAAAAGGGCTAATTTAGAGGCCTTTTAGGTGGGAAATGTGGAGAGACTATATAAGTCCCCATCCATCCCTTATTGAACACTTTTGGATGTGAAATCTAATCCTATCTACTCCCACCTCCTTCCTCATACGTGCTGTTGGCTACACTCTCTCTCCCAATCTCTCTCCCTCACCCTTTTCTCTCTCTTCCTTTCTCCCTACTCTCTCTCTCTCTCTCTCTCCCTCCTCCTTCCTCTCCCCTACCCTCTTCCCCTTTTTAGCCATCTTTGGCCCCTTTCCCTTTCTTACATTGGTATCAGAGCTCCTTTCTATGGCCTTGTGCCTTCTGTCTTTCGTGAGAGTCACTATGGCACCCAAGCATGCCCCTCATGTGATACATTGCATGATAGTGATGGGCTGCTCAACATGATCAATTGTCTTCCACACAGTGGGATCATCCACCACTGATAGTACAAAGATCCGTACAACTTAGCCTCTCTCGTACATCTTGGGAAACATAGGCAGTGCAGGCACAGTTTTTGGATGCCCTTTCTTCTATGCTCCAAGGCGCTTTCTGCCAAATTAGACAAGAGTTCAACTAGTAGCTTACCACGGCCATAGCTATGCAATATACGGCTCTTGCTCAAATGGGACAACAAAATGGTCAACAACTCAAATCTGCCATTGCTATGTAGGATAAGGGTAAGCAGCCCGAACCCCCATATGGGGATCAATCAGATAGCCATGATGAGTTTTTGGGCCCACGTAGAGGGTTTATGGCTACTGCATACCATGCATATGAGCACCCATTTTCTGGACCCTTGCATGTATGCTAGCATGGGGATTAGATTGATTGGGGTGATGCCTTTTCTATGCCGCAAGGCACTTCCTCGATGGATACTAAACTACCTTCAGCTCATAGATTTTTGCTTCTACGCAAGCTGAGCCATCTATACTAGGCCAAAGAGAGAGCAGGTCACCTTGCATGGTGTCGTCATCCACTAGACCAATGGCAAATATACCCAACCCCTCCCTTCCCAACAACATCTCTCTTTGCACTTGCAAGATAGCTTGAGCCTCGGCGTGATTTAGCTGGTCTGCTAAATCATCCTCTTGAGGCACAAATAAGGCTTCTGGACCCTCATGACGTGGAGGCTCCTCTAGTTGGGGAGGATCCTATGGGAGAACGTTCTCTCCATTCTCTATATACTTTACATATATCCAAGATCATATGAGAGATTGACTCCTCACAAAACACTATAACACACTATTCAAAATTTTTGGACTTGTGTAAAGTCCAATTTGAGAAATGGACTAAAAAACAGTCCAAAAATTTTGAATATACTAGTAATGTTGTTTTTTGAACTAGATTTGATAACTCAAAACAAAAGATTTGGTGATTAAGTACTAAGAACATCAATGCATAACCAAATTTCTTACAAAGGTGGTCTACATAAACATCTTCATAACTTCTTATGAATTGAGCTACTATCACCTAAGAACATCAATAGATGACCAATTCTCTTAAAAAGGTGATGTAAATAAGCACCTTTATGTATAAGTGGTGTGCACACACCTTTATGACCATTTCTTTTAGAAAGGTGGTGTACATAAACCCCTCAGAAAGGTAGTGTACATAAATCCTTTTATGTGTAAGTGGTGTACATATACACCTCAGTTGGTATTAAAAAACACCCTTAACTATAAAAATACATTTACATAAAGTTTAAAATACACCATTAAGTATAAAATGGACCTCATAATAAACAATCTTTATACACAATAATGAGAGTAAAGAAATAAAAAAAGTACTTAACTTTTTATTAGATATTCACTTTACATAGAAGTTCAAAACTTGCGAAGTTCAAAACTTGTGATTACAAAGCCGTCAGCCATCATGTTCCTCAGTACCAATGTCCTCAATGCCAGGCCCTTAACTACCAGGGTCCTGACTAATAGGCTGCTCTAAGACAGTACTAATGTCCTCAATGTGCCCTTGACTACTAGGGTCCTGACTAATAGGCTGATCTAAGACTGGAGTCTCAGTAGCAAGGTCCTCAGTAGTTTGCTCTTCAGTTCCAAGCAGCTGACTAGTAGGCTGCTCTAAAGTCTCATGACCAAGTTCTTGGTCAGTAGGGTCCTGGCTAATAGGTTCTTGACTAGTAGGCTACTCTAGAGTCGATAAGGTCATGGTTAAAGAACCATCTATGTCTCCTAGTAACTCCTCATGGTCATGCTTTGCCTCGTCCATACCTTCTTTGGGTAAGGCTTCCTTGCTTGATCCACTTGCACGTCCTTCACCCAAGATCAAGGATGCCTTCCTCACTTTTAATTTCAAGGGAAGTGCTTCCACCTCTTTGGCCTTACCTTTTCCTACGACGTGCTATACTTATATGATGAGTGGAACCTCCTTGACTCTAGTTGACAATTGATCACCCTTATTCTTTGTGCAGATTTCTTCTTGGCATAAGTCATCGGATGTAGAGCTTTCATCCTCATCATCACCTGAGCTAGAATCATCACCCTCAGACTCACTACCCTCGTCTTTAACATTTTCCTCACTACCCTCTTCTTTGACATTTTCCTCTCCAAAGAAGGTAGTGCAACTGTAATATGTGTCAAAGAACTCAATCTGATGGGAAGTATCATTGACATTTACATTTATACCTTGGCATAGCAATTTTCTCAGTAGCAAAACCCATTTGATATAATGCTACGTCCCACCCATCATTCATTAAATTTTTTGTCATCTCTAGTATCACATCAGGATCCATCGGCTTTCTGTAATCCACCACTGCTGCATCAAGCTTAACCTTATTGTCCTCAAAGTAATGAAGCTCGAGAGTCCTTAAAGGAATTTTGATTAGATTGCCACCACCCCTAGATAAGAAGCACATCAAAAAAGGCTGCAAGACTTGAATGGCAGTGCCTTCCAAGACAGTCATATGATTGCATAGGACTATACCATGGTATACTTTTGAAAGTAAATACCCAAATGCAGATGTCAAACTCGCATACAAGGCATCCCTTTGTGATTTTGTCACGAACAGGACCAATGTTGATCTTTTCTTATCTGCCATAGGACCTTCTATGATAAACTGCACAAGTTCAACTTTCTGTGACACTGCAAGGTCTTGCAATTCATCTATGAAAAATACACATGGCTTCTCCCAAGCATGACCGCTCATTGTTATGAAATGCTCTGTATCAATGCCATTGATGTGTGCAAAATTTGTATCATTCTTTGATAGCAAGATATCATAGGAGAAGTTGAATGGAGAACCATCATCTAAACCACCAAACGCTCTACCTTGGACAGTGGACTGCAAGGCCTTTTTCTTGATGTCCATATATTCTGTCTCAACAACCTTTGGCATTTTAGCTCTTAGATCCTTTGTTGGTGTGGCCTCTGCATCCATTGTTATCAAGGAGTTGACCTAGGCTAAGTGCTTTCTTCTTATCCACATGAATTGACTTGCCAGCTAACTCATCATCAGATTTCAATAAAAACAATAGTGCCGAGAGAGCAGCCTCACTTTGAATCATTCGGGTGACCACCTCATCCAAGTTGGTATGCTTGATCTTCTTTCCAAAGAAGCAGTCACCGCTTAGGATTTTCTTGCATACTTCTTCTGTTATTGCATCTGGAACAAACCTTAATGCTCTCTACCAAACAATAGACATCGGTTTCATTATTTCTTTCCTCTGAGTTGCAGTGTGCTCTAGTGCCTCAAAGGACATCTTTCCTATTTCATATGCTTGGCAAACATCCACCATGCTCTAAAACACTGAGTCCTTGTGGAAGACAATGCAAGTAACGTCCCTGTATCTTACAACGGCGGTGTTTAGATCCTTTGCCTCAACTTAATTACTTGGTATGCCTTGCGTATTGCTTATAACACCTTTCAAGTATCTATAGAACCGAGTCCTCTTTGCCATGTACTCAGATGTAAGTCTCTGCCCTTTACTGTTTGTGGCTTTCCACAGCCCACCCATAACTCCCTTGGCCTTTATCAGGATCTCAAAAAGAGAAGAGCTTTTTTTCAACCTAAATGGAGCAGAATTCAGCCTTTTTGATTCTAGAATGTACTTCGAGTCATCATTAAATATGCATACATGACAAATGACCCATTGAAACTTTTCCATCCACTCAATCTATGGCAAGTTTCCTTTTCTTCCCTCATCAAGGGCGATCCTGCAAGCTTCACAAAAGTGTTGTCCATCAATGGGCTCAAACCTGCATCTTTCTAAGAATCTATTCTTTGCTAGCATGTATCTCTTCTCAATGTAAGTCCCATATTGACTTTGGTACAAAGCCTCTCCACGAACAAAGTCACTCCTTCTAAAGTTCTCAAAAGCATCAAGAAAGTCCACACACTTTTGAAATGTGACATCAGGCAATGTGGGATCATCTTCTTGAAGTCTCTTAAATGCCATAGGATGAAGAGTGATATTAGTGGCAACTGGAGTTCTTGTTTTCCTCATATCTTCATACAATTTGCGTTCAAATGTCTTATCTAGCTTTCTTTGATTTGTGAACAAGGAAGCTCAATCAATAAGCATTGTGGCCATGCAGAATTGTGAAAATCCCCAAATGTACCCCTCATCCTCTGGAGGATGTAAATCTACCACACTTATAGAAAAGTCTGCAAGACTTGTATCTTCTTCTTGCGGATCCTCCTGATCATCACTATCCAAATTTTCACCTGGTTTTAAATAACCCGCACTTGAATGATCTGCACATGGAGTAGGAGTTATTTTGGCTCTCTTTCTGGGAATAGCTGTGGAACTTGAATCTGCTCCACGATCACTCCTTCTTGTTCCTGTAGTTGCAGCAGTCGATGGTGTAGGTACAGTTGGAGATACCGTAGTTACTGCCGTAGATATTGTAGTTACTCTTGTCGGAGATACCATAGTTATCACCACAGATATTGGCGGTACAACTTGAGGGCTACATGTTATAGATGGCATACTTACTACTGCTAAAGGTACAACACCACCACTTGGAAATGCATCCCACATTTTCTTCAATGCTTCCAAGGCAATAAGTAATTCTTGGGATCCCTCAATTGAATCTGGTGAGGGCTTCAAGAAGTGCTTGTGCGTAACTCGTAACTTGTAGACCACATCGTCATTCTTCCCTTTGCACATAACTTCTATCAAATTGTTTTCTTTAATGTTGATGGTTGAGACCATGCCACCATTTCTTACTGCCTTTGGAGAATATTTCACGCTTGACACATTCTTGGCAGTGATCATCAAAAAATACTTTGATTTGCGCTTCATAAAATACCAAGCATGTTCAAGATATTTAAAAGACACCTTGGAGCCAAAACTCGAAGCCACAGTTTTCTGCAAAGAAATCAAAAACAAAAAATGAGAATTACAATGAGTTTCAAACTCAAAATATTAAAAAATTTGCTAATTAAATATTTAAAAATTAAAAATTAATTAAAATTTCAAAAGTTCAAATGTATTTTTTTAAAAATATTTTTATATTTCTAGATACTATTTTTAAATCTAATATTTTTTTACATAAATAATTTAATTCAAAATATTTTATAAACATAGATAAAAGAATTTAATTTAATTTTTCTAAAATGATATTTGATTTTTTTAAATTTAATTTTATTTATTTAAATTTATTTATTTATTTATCTATATATTTAAAATTTAATTTAATTTTTCTAAAAAAATTTTAACTTTTTTTAAATTTAATTGAATTTACTTTATTTTTTTAATTTATTTTTTTAATTTATTTTTTTAATTATTATATATTTAAAATTTAATTTAATTTTTTTATTTTTAAAATTTTATTTATTAATTTAATTTTAATTTTTTAAATTAAATTAATTTGTTTGAATTTAATTTATTTTTTTCGTCTTAGGGGACGCAGGCCGGCCTGTTGCGCATGCAACAGGTCCCCCCAATGGGGGCTTAGGGGAGGGGATTAACCCCCCACGCTTCTCTCCTCTCATTAACCTGTTGCAGGATTCTCAAAATTTTCAAAATATTGCAAGAGGTGAGTTCATTTCCAACCTATTGCATATGCAATAACTTCTAAGAATCAAGTTTTTATAAATTTGATTTTTTTTTCAAATCCGATTCTTTTCTAAAAAACCTGTTGCGTACACAACATCAAAAAACCATCTTTTACATTAAATCTTTTTTTCCACAAATTTTCCTCTTTACCTCAAACTCTCACAACCTATTATCACAAATTTCTCTCAAACTCAAATTCTCCCAGTCTATTGGGCATGCAATAATTTTTCCAAAAAAAAAAAAAAAGAAAACAATCTATTACAAATTTCTCTCAACCTCAAAACCACTCAAACCTCCCTACCTATTGCGTATGCAACAACTTCAAAACAAAATTTAACCATAAATCTCTTTAAAAACTCTTCTCACGACACTTTATTAATATGAGAAATCCATTTATAATATTTTTACTCCATAATATAATAAATTTTTATTAACTAATGTTAAAATATAATTTTGCTAAAAATATATATTGTTAATCTATAAATTAATATAATTATTATATGAATATATATATAAATACATTAATTAAAAAATATAACAATGAAAATATTTTTGAACGGGAGGTCTTTTAGCATATGTGCTTTATATAATACTTATTCTTCAAACAATGAAGAATTAGTGAATGTATTTGTAAGGTAGTTCTTGATATGAAAAATCTCTACAATATTCATCCTGCTATTAACTAGATATTAAATTTTAGTTTTAATAAAAATATACATTATTAACTTAAAAACTAATATCAATATAATGTAATTATTGTATAAATTTAAATTAATATTTAAATTATTAATATTATACATTAATAACATTTAAAATTATGTATATTATATACTAATAACCTTTAAATTTTAGAAAGGTAGTCAATCAAAGAATAGAATTAATTTAAAAAATAAGGAAATATTAAAATTTACACATGTACTTTTAGCATGTATGCTTTTCTTCCATGTATATAATACTTGTTAGTCAAAGAATGAAGAATTAGATAATGTATTTGTAAGGTAGGTAATTAAAACCATAGAATCTAGAAGAGGTCTAGCATACTTGCTTATCTTTGTTACAGTATGTAATACTTTTGTACAAAACTACAGTATTATTGAATCCATATCATTTTTCTACTTTAGCAACCACCAGATATCCATGGTATGAGTCCATGATATGGAATACATATTTCTTCTGAATATTTCTTATCATATACTTCTTTATTTTTTCTGACACACCATGCAACATGAATATAAGAAAATATGAATCGGTGTGCTTTTAGCCTATGTGCTTGTCCCTAATCGATAGGATACTTTGACTACGTAGACTTATGACTACTTAAAGTAAAGCCTTTGCAAAGGATCGTACCTAGTATTGGATATAAACAAAACACTTTGGAAAGCATATAACATATAGTCTATATATATCTAAACTAAATACTTTGAAATGCATATTTTATATAGTCTGTATACCTTAAATCTTACACCCTAAATCTTAAATCCTAAAGTTCCCTAAATCTTAGGTTATACAATCTAAGCTCTTCAACTTATATAACAGTTCTAATCCCTAAACCCTAAATCCTAAACCTTAAACCCTAACCCCTATAGCTTAAATTCTAAAACCTAATTTTCAGATCCTAAACCCTAGATTCTAGACTCTAAGCTCATGACCTTATATACTAAACCCTAAACCCTAAATCCAAAAATAATAATCACAAACCCTAAATCCTAAATCCTTAACCCTAAACCCTAGATCCTAAACCCTAAACCCTAAATCCCAAACCCTTAGTCCTAAACCCTAAACCCTAAAAACATAATCATAAACCCAAAACCCTAAACACTAAATTTTAAATCCTAAGCCCTAAATCCTTAACCCTAGATACTAAACCCTAAACCCTAACCCTAAAATACAACCAAAATTTAATGATTTTTTTCAATTTGTGCAATAGGTTTGATATATCTCCCAACCTGTTGTAAGTGGAACAGGTTAATGGTGCACCTAACTATTGCAAAAATCAAGGAATTTTCTTGATTTGTGCAACAGGTTGGATATACCACCCCCAACCTGTTGCTCAAGCAACAGGTTGGGGGATATATCCAACTTATTACACAAATCAAAGAAATTCATTAAATTTTGGTTGTATTTTAGGGTTAAGGTTTAGGATTAAGGATTTAGGATTTAGAATTTAGAGTTTAGGGTTTAGGTATTAGAGTTTAGGATTTAGGAGTTTAGGGTTTAGGGTTTAGGGTTTAGAAATTAAATGTTTAAAGTTTAGGATTTACGGGGGTTAAGATGTTTTGGTATTAATTGTTTAAAGTTTAGAATGTAGGGTTTAGGTTTAATGCCTTCTCTGCTAGTTTTGATATAAAAGTTATTAAGTAATAATAAGCTCAATGATTATTTATTGTGTCCTTTTTTGAGTTGCTAATTTATTTTTGTACATAAAACAAGTATTCACCCTAATAGAGGGTATGGATATGGTGTCATATAAGAAGAATGAAGTGGTGGCTTTTGAACGAATTCATAGTCTTGATCCTATGAATGTGTGTCATTTCCAATGTTGTGGTGAGAGAAGATGTGTAATGATAATCACCAACGTTGTAAATCCTGAAGTGCATTTAAAATATCCACGTGAAGACTTTGAAACATTGGGAGATATCTTACAATGTGACATATTTGATATGCAAGCACACAGAATGCTTTGGGACCAAGACGAAATTGTTTCAAAGACATACTTTCAAGATATCAAGAAAACTTATTTTGAGGGGGAAAAAGTAGAGATGTTATCTTGCTCCGGAGAAGTTTTAGCAATTGGCAACTTGAAGGGTTATGCTCAGAGTTTTCTCTGTACAGTGGAGATAATTAAGTTGACTAGTGCAAGTGTCATTCAAAATGCAATGGATAGTACTTCACATCTAGACATCCATAATACTACGTCTCATCTACAAGTTCATAGTACTTGTAAATGGTGGTTAGCTTTCTTGAAATCAAGTTTGCCCAAGACAGTTTCCTTCAATGTCATGGAAGACACAACAGAATATTATCAGAAGAAAAGGACTAGAACACAAATGGGATCCAAATTAATAAGAAGCTTTAGTAGTAATCAACAGTATCACAGTGCCATGCTCACAGGTATTGAGGACATTATAGTAACAGATGTTGATGCAAAAAAGGTTTCTTGTGTTGCAAGTGACTCAAATATACTCATTGGTATAGAAGACTTGTCTTGTGTTGCAAGTGACTCGAACAGGCTCACTGGTATAGAAGACTTGTCTTATGTTGCAAATGACTCGAACAGGCTCACTGGTATAGAAGACTTATTCTGTGTTGCAAGTGCCTCGAACAGGCTCACTGGTATAGACTTGTCTTGTATTGCAAGTGACTCAAATGTGCTTACTGATATAAAAGACTTGTCTTGCGTTGAGAATAATAAGATGGGACCACAAAGAAAAATACACGCAAAGATCGATAGAATAAGTGATGCAATAATAGGAATTGATGATATTAGTGACAATGATCATGATGTTACCACTCGAATGCAGGGCAAAGGAGGTAGAGAATTTGAGACTTGTCATGTTGTTCATAGTATTGTTGCTAGCATGCTAGAGAATATAGATGGGAGAATCTTGAGTTACGAAGGAGAAAGAGTTCAACCACAAAATTCAAGAGGCATTGGCAATAAATTGGCATCAATGAACATGTCGACCAGATTGCCATTTCCAAGATATTATAAGACATAAAATAATTCTCAAGCCCACACAACATTTGATTATAGAGATGAAGATTCAAGGGAAATGGATTTGAGGTTTGATGGTCTTACAACTTAAATGCCATGGAAGCACTATAAATGCAACCATAACACTAAAGTAAGTTCTCGAAGACCATGCATTACCACAGCCTCATCTTCAACAAACAATGCTAGATGGACGTGTCAAATGTCAACATATTCCTTTGAGAATGACAAAGGTCGCCCTAGAAACTGTCAATAAAACTTTACAAGACAGAGACAAGAGCATGATTTCACGATCAACCTTGTACAAAATTTGGCGTAGAGATTTTTGCCATGTCAAGACACCATCAAAGCAAAGGATGTCAAAATGTAAGACATGTGATGAATTAAAAAATGCCATTGAACATAGTAAATGTGAGCAACAGCGAGGAAGATATATTAAATGGCGATCAATCCATTTACGTCATGTGTAGGATGCTCAAAAGTTGTATGCTTCTTGGAGAGAGGAAGCTATTTCACATGTCGATCAGTCCATGTGCATCACCATTGATGGCAGGGACCAAAATACAACTTTGCCACGAACTTTGCCACGATATAGACGTATCCCAGTGGCATTGGAGAGCAAACGTGGACTAAAAACACACCTGTGTGGAGTATTAGTACATGGATACCGAATCTTTTGTGATGTATGGATTGATAGTTTGCATGACCATGATAGTAACCAAGTTGTTACATCAATCATGAAAGCAATAAGAAAGGTCAGAGATGTTTGCGGATGTTTACCTTACATATTACGAATACAAGCTGATAATTGTTGGAGAGAGAACAAGAATAAATATATATTTGCTTTATGCTCTATGCTAGTTGGTTTGAAAATATTTGAAGAAGTGAAAGTTGGCTTTCTTCTTGTCGGCCATACACATGTAGACATAGATCAAATCTTCAGTGTTATCTCTGGTGAGTTGAAGTCAATGGATGTTTTGACAATGGAGGATATGCTATTTTGAATTGGAAAAAAAATGGAGGGTCTCGCAAGGAAGAATTAGAAGTGGCTATCTTAGAGAGAATGGTACATTGGAGAGCATTCATAGAGCCACATTTATAAGCAAGGGATGATGCCCTAATAGGACACACAAATCCACACTACTTTCGGTTTCACATGCATAACAATATTCCAGTGATGCAATGGAAGGACTACTCAGTAGATGGAGATCATTTATGAAGTGAGTCATATGCTTTATTTTTCATTAGAAGGTTGCCTTCTATAGAGAGAGGATGGGATAACATTTATGTGTTGGTGGGTAGAATGACAAAACATGCTCACTTCGTATCCACCAAGATCTGGTATTCAACATGACAAGTTGCTTGGCAATTTATTGAGCATGTTTTTAAGCATCATGGCTTCCCTAAGGAAATTGTCAATGACAAAGATGCAAAATTAATGGGTCGCTTTTGGCAAGAATTATTCACATCAATGGGTACTCTCCTCACACCTAGCATTGCTAACTCCTTGAGACGGATGGACAATCAGAAAGGGTGAACAAATGGGTGGAGGAATACTTGAGGCACTTTTGTCATGATACACAAAAGTCCTAGGATGAGTGGTTGGCTATTGCTGAATTTTGTTACAACAGTACCAAACACATTTTTCCATTGGCATGACCCCTTTTGAAGCAATGTATGAATGCAAGGTTGGGATGCCACCTTTTATTTGAGACATGGCTGAGAAAAAACAGCAAGTAAGAAGAGACTTGTAAAGAATGGATGCGCTTCTGCAATTGGCTAAGAAGAATATGCAGAATGCCCAAGCCAAGCAGAGGCAGTATCCAGATGAATGCAGGAGGTATCTGTCTTTTGAAGGAGATTATGTGCCTTTACGCCTCCATAAGAACCATTATCCCTCGCTGAAAGGTAGAACCAATATGAAGGTTGCTCACCAGTATTACGGTTCCTACAAGATCATCCACAAAGTTGGAGAGGTGGCATGAGTTGGAGCTCCTAGTACCTCCAAGATTCATAATGTTCTACATTTGTCCTTGCTGAAGCTGCATGTAGGACAACATATCCAAGTTCTTCCCAAGCTACCACCTATGGATGAGGAGGGTCACATCCTCTATATCGCAAGAACGCATCATCGGTTTCAGAGACCATGTACTCCGAAACAAGGTCTACATAGATTATCTTATCAAGTGGCAGAGACCTCCTGAGGATGAGAATTCATGGCAGCTAGAAAGCATTGTCCAGGACCCCACCCCCTATCTCCTACTGGGCTGATTAGTAGTTGCTGTTTGCTGCACTTTTTTTTGGACAGCTAGGATGTGAAATTTTGGGGCAAAATTCTATGGGAAGGGATGGCTGTAATGAAGGGGGGGAAAGGGCTAATTTAGAGGCCCTTTAGAGGCCTTTTAGGTGGGAAATGTGGAGGGAGTATTAAGTCCCCATCCATCCCTCATTAACACTTTTTGATGTGACATCTAATCCTATCTACTCCCACCTCCTTCCTCCTACATGCTGCCTACACTCTCTCTCCCAATCTTTCTCTCTCCCTCACCCTTCTCACTCTCTTCCTCTCCCCCTACCCTTTCTCTCCTATCTCTCTCTCTCTCCTCCTTCCTCTCCCCTACCCTCTTCCCCTTTTATGCCATCTTTGGCCCCTTCACCAAGTCTGCCCCCTCCCCTTTCTTACAGAGAATGCCATGGTGGATATGCTGGGTACCAGAGTGTGGTAAACTTTGTTGACCACCTTTAAATGGGATCAGAAAGAAATGAAAGTCTCACTGTTTCTCAGTATCATAAAGAATAGCATGATGCCTCAACTCACAGAAGGTTTCAGCAGAGCCCACGCTGAAGCTTCGCACTACGTATTCTCAGCGAGCCTGTTGAACAGTTACACAGATACTGGATCTAAAGGTTTTTTTGTTTAACTGTGAAGAGTGTAAGCAGTCTTCACCATGGGTGCATCAAGGTGTCACGTCATAGTTCCACTGGTGGAGACTCAATAGTTAATTATGTGACATGTACCCACCCCCACCCCCTTGCACAGTATCCAAGTTCCCAAACTTGGATGAAGGCAAGGTATGATATGCTGGAGGTGGAGAACATTTTCTGTGCTTATTACTTAAGTGAACTTGATCTTAGAAAATTTGACCCAGGAGTCCGGGTACCACCCCTGCAAAGAGACTTTCCAAAGTCATGCCTCCCTGCAAAGAGACTTTCCAAAGTCCACCATTGAGAACAAAGACCACGGAGACCATTGGAGGAGACAACATGACAACGAACCAGCAATGCTAGCAATGCTTTTTGTATAAACTGGCTGACAATACCCCTAAGAAAAGACTCATGTGCAATAGACTAGGACCATTGTAGACTCTGCAAGAAGAGCAAGTACTGCAGGCCTTGAGAGTATACCAAAGGCAGTCCTCATGATCTGTTCGTGCATGTTGTAACTACACATATAAAAAGCCTATAATCCATGATGTACCAAGGCTCATAGAATTGAGGCCTATAGTTAAGCCATAGGTTACCATAAGCTCACAAGGAAGGCCATAAAATTTGCTCCGAAGATTCAAGATCTTGGTGGCAATCAACGGTGCCCATAGATTTAAAATTTGGATAGTAGCCATTGTATGCTGAGTAGCACATGGTTGGACGAGGATGTTAGCTTTGTCAACCAAGTCCCCAATAGCACACACTTTGAATAGTATGGATATTTTCTTCAAGTGACCAAGTCCAAGCATCTAGGGTGCCTCTAAATGAATGATCCATTGTGAATGCCACTTGACATATTGGAATATTGTAGTTCACACTACAATTTAAGTTATGGCTGGCAAGACTGCGGCTCTTAAAGCTCTGCAGTATACATCATATGGCAAGTAAAAATTGCAATGAGAGAGATCCTAAACAAATTCCAAGCACTCTCAATTTTACTTCCACTCACTAACAAATTAAATCTATTCTGATCTCTCTAAGGAGAATTTGCAAAGAATCGTAGACAGAATGTAATCCTCCCAGAGCAGACCTATATATAAAAATGATCTGAACATTCAGAATGAAAAACTTGGATAAAAGCAATCAATTTATTTTCTGTATTGACCTGGTAAAATTAAGCCAACACTAGAGGTTGAACGACTTCACTACCGACATGTCAAAGACGAGCATATAGACAATTTCATGGTGGAAGGGAGGATAAGATTACAGCCAGAGGAAACGTGAGCCTCCCTAAAGGCATTCCAAATCATCAATATAAAAACAATCAAGGAAAATTATTTGAATGAAGAATAATAACACTCACTCACATACCCTAACTTTATGCTCATAAAAATCAAGAAGATCTTATCTTCCATTTGTTAGACTACACATTAACACCTGCATTGGACATTACTTGACATATCTAAGGCGTATATCAAACTCGACTTCCATCTTTATTTCTTAACAGTTCATAGATAGTTCTCCTATACAGGATCTTGATTTAAAAATACACATATAGAAAGATTCGATGATGTCTGCACCAGTGGTTTATATTGAATGCCCAAGTATCATGGCATTGGGGAGCCTGAAAGCATGCATTGATAAATGTGTAAGAAGTAAATTTGTATAATCATGTTAGCAATCTCTATTTGTAACTGAAACATACCATCAGAGGAGCTCACTCACTTGTAGAAGACAACTTGAGAGGACTGTGGCGATGTTTGATTTCACCACGACTTGGGGTGAACATCTCATCAAAAACTTCACCTTCATCAGCTTGAGTGGGAGCTTTTCCTAGCCCCTGCAGATCTGCTTCCTGTGGGACCAAAAATGGTATGATTATAAAATAATGCTCCCTCTCTCACATCGTGCATGCACACACACAGAGTACCCCCCCGCCCCCCCTCTCCCAAAACACAGACACACACACACTCTTACACACTACAGGTGTGCCCAACATTCTAGGTGGGATCTACTATTCGATCAGGCATCGTCTTCTTTGCTTGGAGAGGACTTTGTGTCTCCTGACCACATAAGTACACCTTTGGTCTGAAGAATTCCCTCCATCACACTTCTGATGATTACATCGAACACGTCCACTATTGCTAGGATCTGTCACATATTGTACACATGACTTTGGGAAGTCCTGGGTCTCTGTGCACCAAGTTTTCCATCGTGATTGGTTGTTCACAGGAAAGATCCAAGGAGCAGTGGATTTGCCACTTTCTTGTTGTTTGGAGTGCAAGTGAACTTACATTATCTTCAGATATCTGATTTAGTACGCGATCAAGGACTGCATTATAATTGCTTCTAAGAGGGTCAGGACTCCTTGGCAGGATTCACTCATGATAATATCAGCATGGATTCACAGCCGTGATTTTGTTGATGTTCTGGCACAGAGACTATCACCATGAGCTATTCTCATTTCTTCTTTCTTGATTACTTACATTGGGAGAAGTATTTTGGCATTGTTATCCTATGTCTCACAGACTGGCTTAGTCTTCAAAATATGTTATTAAAGTATGCCTCTCTATCTATCTATCCTCTCTATCTATCTATCCGGCTGAAACATTTGGCACTAAATGACTTCTTGCATCATGATAGTCTTGAAAAGAGGTACAACTATGAGAGCCAATCCCTCAGTAGTCTTTTTCACAAACTCTTGGATGTACTTATGTCTCATATGAAAATATAAGAAGGGTAGTGCAGATACAATATTCTGGCCCAAAAAATTTTCCACATCCTTACCTCTCATTCAACAAAGTGTGTGTCATATTATATGAGGGAAAAGGGTAAATAATGATGGCCTATCTGAAGAAAGTGCAAGCATGATGTGGATAGAAGAGCCAATACTAGTGTCACACGATGCAAACAAGATGCCTTGAAAATTGATGAATTTTATTGCATACCCTCATTGCTACATTGTATGGTAAGGCAGGAGCTTCTTCATATTCAGCTGCATCCAGTTCTTGTAGATGTTGACCTTTGAAAAACTTTGGAAGTACATATTGTCGAACAGGAACCAAAAGCATGATTAGCAGAGGGAAAAGGACTCCTGCTATGGGAATCCAGGTGATTCCAAAACACGACAGCAAGTACACCAATTGCAATAATGTGAAGAGGACGATGGTCTTGAATGGAACTGTTTCTACAAAGGATGCATGGACATCTTCCAAGACTCTGTAAAGAAATTGGCATAAAGTAAGAAAGTGAGACCCAAAAAAATACAGCAACTCAGGCAACAGAAGTCAAGAATGGAAAAAATCCTTTTCCCTTGAAAAATATTACATCGATCTGTCAGCCCTACTGATGGAAAAGCTTACTTGTATCGACGACTGGGAGCTGTAAACAGCAGCAACAACCTTTCCCAAAATTGATTACCAGGTAAACTCTCAATGGCCATAAAAGCAAAGTAACCCCATAGCACAGACGTGGGAATTCTTTTCAAGATTGGCATTGCACCAACACAACCAGCAACCATCAGGGATTGCAATAAGTTGCTCAAGCGTTGCTCTTTGACTTCAACAGGAAGGAGATCATCAACATCTTTAGCAGGGTCAAAAATGCTTTCATCAACTGGGTCATCAATCCTGCCACTACTAGCCGCTAGCTGAAGGGTGGTACTTTTCAAATCCTTTAGGGCCTGCACATGGCTGAATTCAGATGTCTGATGGTTATCTTAAGACTGTTTACAAGTAAAACAATGTCAGGGGTGGATACCAGAGATGATGCTGGTTGGTACACAAGTGGACTCTGCATCTGCTGAAATGCTTCTTGCATATTCCCATATAGCTGTCCTAGAGAGTTGTTCTCTTCCATGCTTTTCTTGGCTGTCTTGACAAGTTTGTTGCGCACCAGCTGGCACAAGTTCAAAACCCAGTAGCTGTTATAAAAAGAATAGAAATTTGAATTGTTTAGTGGTCAAGTGTCTGACCAACCTAGCAAAACCCTACCATAGAGAGGGCTATGGCTGTTGAAAACCTGACCTGGTTTTTCAATGTTGCTAAGCTTTTTGTGTGCATTGGAGACTGTGGTATGACACCATTTGAAGGAGGAATGCCAATCAGGCCACAAACTACAACCTGTAAGACTTAATTAGAGACTTATTGGAAGTGAGTCAATGTTTTCCCATTGCCAATTTTAACAAAGCAAACTCTTTCTCCCAAGCATTTACAGTTTCCACTGTGCATGTGATTATATTTAGCAAATTCCATAACAGAAAATATTAAGGAGATAAGTGGGCAAGAACCAGGAAGGACAATAACAGCAGATCATAATGGAAAGATGGAGGCTTGCGCAAATTAAACTCCTTTTGTTGAGCAAGCTGAGATGCCACACTGTGA
This sequence comes from Dipteris shenzhenensis, assembly GCF_047967505.1. Taxonomy (NCBI): domain Eukaryota; kingdom Viridiplantae; phylum Streptophyta; class Polypodiopsida; order Gleicheniales; family Dipteridaceae; genus Dipteris; species Dipteris shenzhenensis. The sequence goes on from NC_141616.1 coordinate 30,210,469, forward strand.
TCAAAGTAGTACAGCACAGCTATCATGGTTGCTGGAACGATGGCAACGAATATGTATACCAATGGGATATCAAGCATTTCCTGAAAAAATGTAAGCGTGTCTGTATAAACCTTCCTGATGACAATCAAACAAATATATACCTAGATGAATCCAGGAACATTCCCAAAAAACACAACATAGTGCAGTTTCAATCTCACGATAGTCACTTATAAGATTAAAGACCATAAACTCCATCATGCATAGCAGGGACTAGCTACTATGAAATCAAACAAAACCTCCTCTAGTACCTTCAATATAAAGTCAAGCTTAAAAGCAGCCATTAACATTGATAAAGGAAATACAACATCTGTAATTGATTCCATCTCTTGACACATACAAGCTTGGTTTCCAACAAACATTTGAGAATTCCAAAACGTCCTACCTTTATCACTGTCCAGTTTTTGGCTGCACCTGGAGACCAGGGATTAGGGCTAAAAAGGCGCCTAGGAATGCCAGCAGGCACCCTACCGGTGGGTGCATATGATATTGCAGTCCAAATAAGTACCAGAATTGGCACTCCATAATCAGCTATAAGTGCCCGCAGTGAGCCTGAAAACATGCCAGGGCAAGGTGAGTTAGTGCTTTTGCATCAATAGAAGCCAATGAAGGCGCAAGTGACTTCACCTGCATTGGTCTTTTCAATTGGAAGACCCTGTTATACAACGTTGAGTTTTAAAAGCACTTTCAAGTAGAACGACTTTTGACTGGAGGTTTGTCCCTTTGCTGAGAAAAAATGAAGCAACTTTAGCAGGATATGAAATCCTAAACATGCCTGAGCCATATCTCCAGGATCGGGCCTTCCTGCTTCGTAATGCTGTCAGAAGTAATCCAAACGAAAGCACGAGAGCAAACATTCCATTCCCAAAGCGCCAGGCAGGCTGAAATTCTGGAAGAGTTGGATTTTCCCTTTCAGGTATGCGGAACTCCTCAAAGACACCCTTGGAAAAAGACAAATAGCCAAATTGTGTTAACACAGTGAGCTTGGGCATACAGGGAATAATTATTGACAAGCCAAGGTATTGCCATCCAAGGTTCAAAGCAGTCACTCAAGCATATAAGGAACACTTATGAAGTAGATTCATCTGATAGTTTCTGTCATCTTTAGAACCAATTTGAACTTATTTTAAAGCATATAAGGGACACTTATGAAATGGATTCATCTGATAGCTTCTGTCATCTTTGAAAAGCAGTTTGAACTTATTCTGCATGGATTAGGAATGACGTGCAGGAATTTTATGAACTTCAAATTCGTTAATCCAGCTCACAGTAAAATTAAGCTTCATGCCACATATCTACATGAAGACAGGAACATGCCCAAACTCATCCCCTAGAACAAAACAATCAGTGAAGTTTTAGCTTCTTGCCAATCAACCCGAAGCTAAAAAACATATACTCCATCAACATAGAAGGGACTAGCTACTATGACATCACCGCCCAACAATGAGAGGAGATCCCAGTTTGAACGTATACACACATGAACATCCATGTATACACAGGTCTTTGTAAAGAGTTCCTGTCAGCACTCTGGAGGTGAAGCGCACTATGACAAAGGACAGTACTAAAGGGTAGGTAAGGCTAATTAAAAATTTTGTATTGCCATGGTTACCTTGATAGCTTGTTGCATGAATAGCATAGCTATCAGCAAACCAAAAAGCTCCCCAGCTACCCGGGTAAATCTGTTGATGATCGAGCATGCCCCAAGTATGGACAGTAAAAGTAATAGAACTGCTGTCCAGACACAAACCCTGTGAGAAGAATAGCAGGTTAGAAGGCCCCACAACTTTAACTTTTCTACGTGAGCCACCTAAGAGAAGCTATCATGTATCGAAAGCAGAAGTGACTGCATAGAGCCTGCCATACAGGACATCATGGAGACAGAAGATGGCTGATGCCAACATAACTGGAAAACATGCATGCAATCCACAAATACTTACCACCCTGTCCAAGCTACAAAAAGTCTTGGTCCAATTTCGCTTCTGTCTTTGATAAAAGCATACATGAATGTGTACATTATAACCGTGGGTTCTGCGACTCCAAGCACAAGTAATGGTTGGCCTCCAAAAATCGAGTGTATTACTCCACACAGAGAGGTTGATGCCAGTGTCTGAACCGCTGTTAATATGCCATCTGATAGAACAAGTTGACAGAAGTTAAATCCGGTGGATAAGGTTGCCAAATTCTGGTGTGTCGATTGTCTTCATAGTCCAGACTTTTCAGTGCAGACCTCAGATCACTGAAGTAACTTCTTATAGAAGGAAGAAGGGGTGGTACTCTTACTTGTATCTCTGTCCAGTTGCTCCCCAAAAGAGATGACAGGGATGGCTGATGCAAAAAATATGTACGTGGTTGGAGCAAATATCCTGCAATGGAAATGCAAGTAAACATTATGGCGACTCATGAGACAGATCAAGGTACCAACCAAGCAGCAATCACAATTTTCCCCCTCTGTCGACTACTATCCTGTAAGCAGGCCATCCACATGCAGGACCTCAATAAACAGTCAGTCTGTACGTGTCAAACTACACAATCCTACCAACTGAGAATTGATATTGAGCCTAATCCGCCCTAGATATAGCAATAATGAATGGCCCTTCAGAAAGCATTCGATATATTTCCAGATATATATATTGCATGCACAAATTGTTCGCAATTCCTCTAGAACAGATGCTAGTTAGCTGTTTTGCTATAAAAGATAAAGGACAGGACCTGTAGCCAGAGTTGAATCCACCAAACCAGTCTTCCTTGTAGCACTGTAGCCGTCCTTTGAGATCGTTTTTTATGCCACGGAATGGGATAAAGGTCTCCTCCATGGTTACCAAGGGCACCTCAAAAAAGAAAGAAAGCGCAGGGCTTGAAGAGATGAAGTAAACCCCAAGAGAACGTCTAGTTCATGTAAGTTGGGGGGCGGATGACGTAAAATGACCCCATCATTACAAGATATACTGCTTAAAGTATATGAAATTAGAATGTGAAGTACGTCTTCGTATCGCTATTGCAGATCTATGGAAGTCGAGAATTCTTTTGGTTCAGGTTACATTCTATACAAAATTGTACTGTAGCGCAGTTGCTACTTGGCTTTCATTATGCTAATACCTCACGTCGTCAAGGAAGGGGGCGTTATTAGCTAAGGCTGACATTTGCAGCGATTATTGCCCCTTAAACCTCATGATGCCGGATGGTTGGATCCATCTAGCAGAGGAGTTCGTTTAACCCTCAGAAATGCACCGCCTGAATTAGCTAGGAGACGAGATAACCTGTCCGATCTGACCAGCTACAAAGACGGACTTCTCTTTCATATAAATTCTCATACAATTCTATTTCAAAATGTCCGCCTCAGGTTTCCAACGTCCCCACTCTTATTAATCTCGTTGGAAGAAGTCCACTGGTCCGACATGTTTGTGCCATCTCGTATTGTAAACCTGAGAGAGACGAGAGACGTAACAGGATTCCAGACTGTTAGATTAGAGCAGTCGATCTCTGAAAAACAAATCAAGCAGTCTCAACTGACCCTGCAAGCATCAAAAGCAATGAGGTGATAACGAAGTGGAGTAATCACCTAATGGCAGATTGGAAAAGTTGTCGACTGCAATCTGGCGGGAGACCGTCAGAAGGTGAAAATTTGCAGCCTTCATCAATACAAAGAGGCAAGGTATACGAATTCTCTTAGAGTGGCCGCCTACCTGCAGCTACGCCCTTCCCGCGGTGATACGAAACAACGAAGTTACATTCTGAAACATAGGTTGGTTTGACGACTACCAGAATCTCGCCTGAGAGAGTTACATTGCCTTCTGTAATGGAAAGCAATGAGAGATTATTTGCAATGCTGTACTCTTGTCGAGATCATGTCACACAACGAGATCCTCGCGCAAACTCGTTACATGATTTTGGGCAAACCGATAAGGCACGACCCAGATCAAAACCGAAGGAAACTAGAAGGTGCACACGCACAAGTTACATGTTGGGTATTTTGAAGATGGGCAAACCGATTAGGCACGACCCAGATCAAAAACAAAGGAACCTAGAAGGTACACACGCACAATTTACATGTTGGATAGAAGTGCGTGTTTTGAAGAAGGGGGTGCAATGCGGACTCCAAGCCTAGGAAGTCCTACTTAAGGGAGGCCATGCAATTGTACGAAGAGCGAGCCCATGGGAGTTAGTGAGAGTGGGTGATCTACTTGGAATCTGTCATTGCATGCGGGGCGAGATCTAATGGGAAGTTACATTATGGAGCAAGGAAAGGAATTATATGGGAAGGTGGGGGAAACAGAAAGCAAAGCAGGAAGCAGGATTGGGGGGGTGTTTACATGGTGGGGGAGAAATGGGAGCAAAGTGAGGAGGAGGGCGATGGGAAGAAGGGGAGGGAAGAGCAGCAAGTTGGAGATGAGCTGGAGAGCAATAGAGGGGGGGGAGGAGGTGGGTGGGTGGGTGGAGGAAGAAGGGGAGGCTGGGAAGGGAGTTCTGAGGGGCGATGTATGGGGGAGGGAGGAAGTGGGCAAGCTTTATATAAGCAAGGAAGAGGGAGGAAGGAAGGAAGGAAGGAAGGCAGGAAGTGAGGAGGAGTAAAAGAGCAGAAGGGAAGGTACGTACAAGGGGAGGGAGGGGGGATGGATGAGAGGAGCAGGAGGTGCAAAATCTACAAAGCTAGCATTGTGGGCAGTGGGCAAGAGTGAGAAGAGCAGGGGGAGCTGGTAGGTAGCTGATATGCTAGCCAGATAGCATGGAGACGTGAGAGACGAGTGAGAGGTGGTGGCAAGTGGCAAACAGTAGTGAAAGAGCAAGGGGAGAGTTCAGAGGAGAGTGAGTGAGGGACCCTTCTCTCACAGAATGAACCAGCTTTTTGTCTCTGTGTTTGTGTCTTTATGTGTGTATGTGTCCATACAGAAGGTAGTGGAGGAGAAACTCCCTCCCAACCTTGGAAGCCTCAACCGTAGACCAATAAAAAAGCATTGTCTACACAACGTGACTTCAGTTTAGACTTTGGACTTCCATGATCCATCATGATCCATCCCTGATATTGTTCTTGCAGAATCCAGATTCCCATTCTTTTGCATATGCTCGCATCTCTTTATGGTCATCCATCATCCATCACCCCCAGCAAAAATCACTTCTAGAAGCTAACGACCTATAGCTATTCGCTATATATAGTACTGTGTATACTCTACTCCAGAAGCTAGAATGAGCTATAGACACCTTGTTTAGCTAAACTGTGCAAACTGTAGAGTCCAGACTCGACACTCTACGGATCAGTGACCTGAGACCGACCTCTCTTTCTGCCTCTCCCTATCTCCAGAGTCCAATCCATCTCTGTAATAAGCTATATTAAGCTCCATCCATCTCCAAATCCCTTCATTACATTTATTAAATTCGTTTCATTTTCATCTCTCTTCCGTCACCCTTCCGCTACATCGCCCAAAACCCATAGCCTATACGTAGCTTTCTTCTCGGTTGCCTCCTCTCTCTCTCTCTCGTCTCTCCCACATTTTGCTCCAGCCCCCTCGCGCGTTGGATTCTGCCAGCCAAAAGCTGCACACATCTCGAGCCCGTTTCGTCCCGGCGTGATTCGTGAGCTTGCGTTTTCGTCTAAGAGCCCTGCTGTCAACCGCTGACTGCCTCCCCAGCGCCCCCCCCTCCCCCCCTCGCGATCGGATCCCCCCCTCGCGATCCGATCATGGGTATTTTCACCTCTCTATTTCCTCCTAGCATCTCTGCCATCTGTGTAATGTGACTCGAAGGCTACTCTCTCGCTTTCGCATACGTTGATCTGCGTCAAGAGTTGCTCTCAACCTTCACAAGCGCCCAGTGTTCTCGCTATCGCGCGTGAGGCTCGATTACGTTGCAATTTTCCGCAAGTGTATTTCGACCCTTCGTCCCCTTGCACTGCCCTCACTCTCTCACACACCCTTCGTCCCCTTGCACTGCCCTCACTCTCTCACACACACACACACACCTACATAAACTACATTCTCGGAAAGATCCCCGTCGACGTTAAAAGTTCTCTCTCTTGCGAGGGCCGCCCTCCCTCCTGTCTTCTCTCTCACACACACGCACACACACAGATATGTACAACATGCAACTTCAGTCTCCGGGGCCTACCGGAGCGTCCGTTCCAGCGCGCGCTGTGACATATTTATGATGTGTGTGTACTTGGAAGGTGCTTGATTCTCCTGGCAAAGAAGGCACAGGGTGGGTTCAAGTGTTGCAGCTTTCGTGAGATCCCGTGCGGAGCAGGTGGAGGGAGGGGCGCGGCGGCGGCGGGGGCTCCGGCTCTATCCACGAATGCGCGTGCTTGTGCTTGTCGTCTTTCACATACAATTGTAATTGTCTCGCTTGATTGCCAATTAGTGATTCTTTTCCCGGTAATCCGTTTGCATTAGTTTAGTGTATTTCTCACCCCTCCTCTCTTAGTTTTTGGCCTCCCACTTTTCCCCTAGCTTAGAGAAGCTCAAATGATTTTGGAGCTGTTTTCTTTTGGATTTCCACTTGTTGTTTTCCAGTCCCTCTCAGCTTCCAAGCCAGACCTATTCAACTTGTTTTTTTTTTTTTTTTTCCCAAAAAAAGGGTTTAAAATACGAACAAGAAAAAGGCTGGCTTTTATAACGCAGCCGGCTTTTCACAATGCATTTCGACAAGATCCAAGCACCAAGCGCGCTTGATTGAAGGTCTCCTTGCTCCTTAGTTCAATGTATTTCTTTTTTACACCTCACAACTTTCATTGGATATAGTTTGATACTGCATTATGTATTATTTTTCTTTGACAGTTACAATCGCATGGATTTGCTTGCCCTTTTTCAAAAAAAACAATTTACGTGTTCAACCCATTTCAAGCATCCACATCAAACGATATCATGCAAGAGTCAACTACGTTTTTGATTAGAAAAATGCCTTTTTTTAATGTTAAGCCTCTCAAAACTTTATCTAAAAGATACTATTTCTTCTAAAAGCTTTCATTTTCTTTAGGCAATCTTCGATATGTATCCTTTCATAATCTGTCTCTTAACTTTAATGAAATCCCAAACCACTCTTGCCATTGCACACAAAATATAACACATTGTTTCCCACTTAATCTTTAAGGAACTTTTGTTAAAGGAGTTCAATTGTTTCAACGTGTTATTACATATGCCCACACCTAATTGTAGATGATCCACCATTATCGGTTTAGCCATCATGTATGCACACGTGCCTGAGCACGCAGGCACACACACACACTAACGTCCTCAATCTCTTCATTATATACTCAAAATCCCCAACCACATGCTTATCCCCTCAATAATAGAAGACAACACTTATAAAACTCATACATGAGAGCATAAGAGATTCCCTCCCTATTAAATGCAAAGCTAGCTTCCCTAGGATATATACTTCATTCTTTAATGATTGATGGGTTCTTTCATGAAATTTAACACCAACTATGCAACCCACTACAATAAACAATGCAACTTTGTCACAGACATCTATGCTTTAAGTAGACTCATGATATCTCTTGCAAGCTATCACAAAATTATAACACTAATATGAGAGACTTAAACCTTAAGAATAAATATTCTCTTAATGATCCAATACTCATAAGAGTTCCTCAATTTTCACTTTATATGAACTGCATGGGGATTAGTGTTAAGTAAGGTGTGAATAAAGGGTGCATGGAGGGCAACGTGTAGAGAGCAGGGGTAGGGCTTGAGGGGCAATGCTTATTCATTATTAAGAAACACTATGTTACCTTGTAAGTAAGGCAAGATCCAAGCTTCGTAGAAGTATAAATGGGACCATCACTTAGAGAATAGTTAATACCTTTTAAGTCGAATCAAGATTCTTGGGCACAATGCTAAAAGATGGGGAAGCAAGGATCATGGAAGTTTCTTATTGTGTGAATTTATGCTCCATAGAAATAGAGTATGAATTACCAATCAAATTTAGCATTTTAATGCCTTATAAGTCGCATATACACTTTTATAACAGGCTACAGACCGTAGCTAGGAACATGTGTGTCACTATGATATTAATAATAATGCATATGTTGATGGGGAAGCTAGAAGATTTCATATAATCCTACTCTATATATAGTAAAATGTAGTTAAGCACTCATCATTGGAAAACACCTTAGAGTTTACTCAAATGAGCATTAGTCTAACATACCACCAATGCAATCCACAAGGCCCACATATTAAACTATCATGAAATTAATAAATGATTTGTAACTAGAAACATGAGCATGCAAGTTTTCATGGTCATTTTTTACAATTGATAAGCATGGCCTAAGTAGAAGAAAGGGGCATACATGGTTTGAGAACAACGATTGTTGGAATTGGAGTGAGTATGCAAGGCGGCTTTAAGGTCTCCGGTGTTGAAGCATCTACAGATCAATTTATATGGCATTGTCACTTTACCTTTGGAAAATATAATTGTGCACATATGTTTAAAACAACTAATTTAGATACCTATGCAAATGTCTACTCCATTTGAAACTTACAACCTTGTGGTGATAATGTTTTTGTATGTATTACACTTAGTGACATTTGAAGCATTACAAATGGAATGCACGTGTTACCTTACATAAAGACACTAGGATTTATGCACCACATATGTAAAATCCATGCACTTTCATATAGATGGATTTGTGAAGTCGGTAAGTGGCACAACAATCTTGATACTTCTAGAAAAAATGAATTTATTTAACAAGTATAGATTCATATTATAGCTTGCCTTAACTTATCCTCACATCAAATGGTCTAATATTATGGAAAGTCCCATATGTTTTATAACAAAGTAATCTTTTTCTAGGGAGGCCTATGTGACAGATGTACACTTGTTACATGATTACACTCTACCCTAGCTTCTACCCTAGCATGGCTACTAAGACAACCGTGGTAGGTGTAGTTTCTATGTGACAACTAGATTTTAAAAAAAACCTAAATTGGGCTCATCCAATTACAATTGTTCCAAATATAGTTTAGTTGGGCTCTAGGCTTTGAAACATAACCCAAAGGTAAGGTCCAAAGGACTCAAGATATTTATCTTTTGATTTTTTCAAATTTGCATAAATTACAAAGCTAAAGACATTCAAGGGGCATCCAAAAAGGCAATGATAGTATGTTTTTTCCCAAAAGTCAAAATTTGAAGTTGATCATTAAGGGAATAACTTGAACATGGTGCTTCTTTGCTTACAGTCCATATTGGGGCAAGAAGTGTGACTGTATGTATACATATCTATTAGCAATGGTCAAGGACTAATTATGGGTTCCCACATTACCCAAGTGGGTCCAATGATTTCAATGGTAGATTTTAGAGCTAGACACTCTTATATTTGGAAAAAAAACTTCCCCATCTAGATATATAGAATAAAGATTTTATTTGTCTACAAAAGGTTGTGTCACTTATGTCAATGGACAAAGTGAAGAGACCTTCATAAACCACTTAAGCTGTAGACATAGGTTGCAAACTTGAAAAAGCTAGATGGTGATGTTGTGATGGACCATATGAGAATAAAATAAATGTTTTGAGAGAGAAATTGGTGGACAATTATTTGGCTTAGAAAAATCAAATCTTACATAGAAAGTACATCACCATACTCTACCCCCATCATTTAGAGGCCTATGCATAAATGGTGATTGTAGAGACTTGTATATTGAGTCAAATAGTGTATTGATACAATAAGTGGGAAAAGGAAAGGTTCAATGAAAGAATATGTTAAAGTTGTCTTGGTTGCCAAGTTTTGTGATAGCCAAGGATCATTAAAGGAATCCATAACATGGTGGTCTCATGTCTAAGTCTAGACGAGACAAAGGAGGTCAAGGTTAAGACCTTCACTATTCTTTAAATGCCAATTAGAAGTCAAGACTAAGAGCACTAATATTCTAATTGTAATTAGAATTCACTCGATAAAAGCAAGGGGAAAGGATGAAATTAGGCAACATAGGCCACATCGCCAATTGTCAGTGCCATAGAAAGTGTAAACATGGGGGAAAAAGGGGTGAGAAAAAATGGACATATGCTTTAAATGGTTATACAAGGTCTTTGGATCAAGACATTTTGATCAAACACCATCCGAGCTAAGTTGGCCCTTGTTTCACAAATTCTCTAGGTAGGAGCTAGGTTCTCTTCCTCTTTCTAGCATTCTTCAATAGTTAGTGCATAGTGATTTGTATCGTTGGTTTCAAGCATTAATAAAAAGAGCTTTTCTTTGGGAAAAAAGAAGCATTTAACTACATAGTGAGGCAGTTTGGATTGTAATAACAATAGGATCAAAAATATATTCTATCTATAGAATTTTGTGCCAATTGAGTGCCAATGATGTGTGATTTTAATCTATTGAGTATTCCTGTAGTAGTAAAAGCACCCTTTAAACAATGCTTAGCCATTTCATTAATAATGATTCGATCTTGTAAGTGTAGGGATTCCATAGTAAGGTAGCTAAACCATTTTTCCCCTCCCAGGGAGAATCTGTTGACAACTCTTTACAACCCCGAAGGGTTAGTCTCGGCGGATGTGGAAACGGAGCATCCTTGACTTGCCGATGAAAGATTCAAATTAAAGCCTCTAGATGGAAACTATGGGGTAACTTCATATCCGAAACACAATCGGAATGTGGGAATCTGTCTTCCACGGATGGAGATATCGAATAGACGGATCAGGAATTCTTCTATTCACCAACCCCTTTCATAGATAGGGGTTCCTCCACCTGCGACGAGAAAGCAATTTCCGATACTAGGCATATTCCTTCTGAAAGTGCATCAAGAATCACCAAATCAAATTTGATCAAATTTTGAAAGAGGAATCTCCGAAAAATCCTGTGGGATCTCCATTCAGGATTGAAGAGAGTCTCTTCCACTTCTTTATAGCGCAGGCTTCCAACACGAGAAAGTCACGTAGTGTCCATTCATTTTCAACAAAGGGGTTTCCAACGGGTTTGCCTCGGTATCGCGTTCACCTTTAGGCATCACCCGCATGGTTGTCCCAACATCATACCAATATTAGCTCCATAGGAACGTATTACTTCATATTCATTTTTATTGAGGCCCTATAATTATTGATACCCTAGTTCAAGGCCACATGTGGGACATGCATGATATCCCTAAATTGTGAGCCATGAGAAGATGGAGGTGCAATTAGGCAATGGACCCATGCAATAGACTAACGAAAAGTACAAAGTGACACTAATGCGAGAGAAAGAGAAATGATGTATAGTTATAAGAGAACCCAAAAAATATGCAAGACTAGGTAGTTGTGCATGGTACATATTAAATGGTCCCTCATATGGAACAACCTATGCCCAATCAATCTCAAGATATCATAGACCCATTTGTTGGCTCATAATTGTTCCAACTGAGATTTGGGTCTATGTTCTTCACCTTGTGCTTTCCCCACATTATCAAAGCTAACATGAGGTTTGATCCTTCTTTAGATGAGCCATGGTGGGATATTATAGTTTTCCACAACTATTTCCATGTTGGGTAAGAGGTGATGACCGAATGGACTTAGACTCTACCAAAAAATCAATACCTTCTAAAAAATGGCTTAGACTATTGAAGTCTCTAGGATGAAAAGCATGACACACTCATGCAACAAAGTGGAAGAAACCAACATGGGTTAACTTATTCAAAAGAACTCATGTTCCTCACGTAATACCACCTCCTCCCAAGGTAGAGTGCAATTGTGAGAAGCCAATCTCTTGAGTGTATCCTTTATGTCACCTAGGCATTATTGCTTTTGTGACCACCCATGTCTATAGTGTTCAATAACCTCTCTTTCCAAATTCAATTAATTAAAGAACCCCAAAAACTAGTTGGAGAGGAAAAAGTTGAAATAGAAATTTGCTGCAGAATATATAGAGGAAGCCCCTGAGGTGCCAAATCCCTTTAGTAACAAAACCTATCAAAATCTTGAGTATGAGATGAATTCAGCAATATGCCATGAGTAGAAATTAGTCAAATTAACATGGTTGTGTTCTACACTAAAATAGCTTCAAATATGTCTTTACACCTTGAAATTTAGGTAACACATGAAAAAGTTACATTAATTTAAAAGGAGATGGGTTTTCATATTTTAAGTGTATTTTTTGTTTTACCCCCCCTCATCCAAAAGACCCCCCCCCCTTGGGCCTCACATATTATGAAAAATATGTACAAATCTTAAAATTTTGCATATTTTTCAAGGTATATGCCTTATATTTTTGGGAGGGGGGACATGAAGTTTTCATATTTTTCCCTTGCATATTTGAATTTTTTAAAGGAAATCCATGTATATTCTATATGGACCTTGTCCCCCCATACCCTAGATTTTGGATGAGGGTAGTAACATAATACATATTGAGTTGGTGCCCAGGTAGAAGCCATTATTATCACCACCAATATAAAATTTAGCCTAGTCAACATTCGATGTGGACTACCACATCACTAGGTGCCACATCATTAACTTGACCTTGACTACGGTTTCATTTGACTTTGGTTCTTTGGTTCAAAGCTGATTCATAATTGTGGCTAAGTTCATTTGGTGAACCTATTGAACCACAACTACTAGTCTAGTTACATTGACCTTGGTTGTAATGATAAGGTAGAATGTCATGACTTAATCATGACAACTATAGTTAGGACCATTGCAAAGGGAAAATTGTGCCTTATTTTAGAGGCCTTATCTTAATCAGAGTAATCTCTGTCATTGATATGGGGTTATAGAAGACTATATAATCATTTGGAGTCCAAATTGGACTCAAATTGAACTCAGCTTAATTGGAATTATTTTAAGGCCATTTTATCAGTCCAACTAAAAAACAAATGTTCCAATAGGTTGTGACAAACAAGGGTGTCACCAACCCAAAAGAATTGACAACACTATCAAATATATGTTACAATAGAGTAATCTGTGTCATTGATGTGGGGTCATAGAAGACTTCATAGTCAATTAAAAAAGCATGATATACGGATTGCATAAATGTGCAAGTATGATACTATGCTCTATTAAAGATGAGGCTAGAAAGACATACCCATATGTCATGAGTTGAAGGTCATCAGTTGTGTGCATATTTGAACATCCATTGGCATAGGATGTAGCATCTACCATAGGCTAATAATATAAAGGCCTAGAAGGATGAAGTATGGTTGAAAATGCATAGGCTACATTGGAAACATCTGAGGTGCCAAATGCTAGTGTCAGGATAGAACATAGTCATGGATCCAACCTCTAATCAACATCAAGTATGGACTATGTACCAAAATCCCCCAACAATTCAATTTCTACCTAATATAGCCATGCACACCATACCACTCTTTGGAACTAGTCTCGGGGTAGTCACTATGTAAAAATCCCATATAGCACATGCGATCAAGGGGTATTTAGAATTTAGAAAACCCCATACCTATGAATTATTATAACTTATGTACACCCCTTGTGTAAATTTCAAAATGATAAAAGTACCCCTTATGTATGGAAAATTTCACTTTGTGAAATAAAAAAGCCCTTATGTATGTATATGTTTTGTAAGTCCATCAAAATATAAAACCCCTTCTCTTGATTGCATGTGCTACCTTACATATTGCTTAGTGGTTCCCTCAGGGAACTAGTGGCCACCATTACAATAATGATTCTTATACCAAGGACCATGTTCCCAATAGCAAAATTTTGCACATGCTACCTTACATATTACTTAGTGGTCCCCCTGGGGAGGTAGTAGCCACCATTACAATAATGATTCTTAATGAAGGACCATGTTCCCAATAGCAAAATTTACACACATTCCCCCCCCCTCCCCCCCCCAAAAGAGTTGAGGTGTATCACATTGAAACTCTTGGTGAGGATGGAACTTCTAATAGTTGGATTGCACAATAGCTCTTTTCCTTCCAAATCCATCTAATGATATGTGTTGGTCAAAACTTGCTTCATCGTTGGGAAGGATTCTTTCCACCTTGGAACACTCATCACAATACACCATCAAAAGCCCATCCTATAGAGATAATTCCTAACCAAGGTAAATGGTTTGGCCTTTTATGCAAGATTTTGCATTTCATTTGATTTCACACTAGCAAGGTACTCTCCACTCTCGAAATAATCTTCTAGGGTTTTGAGCTCTCTGATCTTGCACTGAGGAAACCCACAAATGGGTGGCTTTGATTTTATTCCAAAGATTCTTTGGTTAATTTGCAAATCCATTCACTTCCCATGGAAGGTAGCCGATATTCCATCTATGAAAAGGTCCTGGCATTCTTCAGATAGCTTCATACAAGGCTTGGAAAATTTCCACAAGTACCTTCCATTATCTTTGAACTTGTTTGACAACCAACAGAGAGTCAGCAAAGATGTATAATTCTTTGAGTTTATGCTCCAATGAAAGTCCTAATCCATCATCAAAGCCGAATACTTTGTATTGATCCAGATCCGCTTAAGGGTGGCTGATATCCTCCCTTGGTCAACATGTAAAGTGGGGCCCTTGGCTCCTATTTTCCTACATGTAAGAATCTCCAATTAAATTGCAAAGTAGGCTTTCCATCCCAAAATTGTACCTTAAAGTTTTTGGTTCCCCTTGGCTTTAGGTGTAGGCAAATCTTGCTAATTTTCATCCTCTTCTTCTTTGATTAGCAACATAGCTAAAAAACCTCTAAAGAATCCCCAAATAAATTCTCAATTTTGACAGGGAAGGAAAATTATTGTAGCTTTCTAACCCATTTTAAAATCCTCCCAATAGGATTTTGCATTTGTACTAAATATGGATATATTGCACATTTAGTAATAAAAATTGAAAGTATGTATGACTTGAGTTTTCTAATGGTGTATACCAAAACTAGCCCTTGTTGTTCCATTAGATTGTAGCACTACTTGGCTTCTATGGTCATTTTGTGTACTGATTTTGATGCATGTATGTAATTCCTCCTTTCTACATAGCAATTGCTCCAAGGGTATGAGTAATGACGTGATACTTATAAAGAAATTTTCATTCAGGTTAGGAGCCCCAAGTATTGGCTCCTTGCTCATCGTTTTCTTAAATTCTTGGAATGACTCTTACCCGATGAAAACTATTGGAACTCGTAAGCAAAAGATTTGATAGGGTAGGTTATCTACTATGCTACTCCACAAACCACTGATAGTACTTCATGTTGCCTATTGTCCTCCTTACTTGGTGATTTGAAGTAGGTGGTGGCATAGTAAGAATAGCTTTTTTGCAAAGTCCATTTGGAAACCTCCCTTCAAAATCACAATTCCAAGCAATACCACTTCTCTATTCCAATATGTCTTGTCAACATTCAAATTCCCATTACTAAAATCCACCTTCTCAAGAAGAGAAAGTGCAAAAATAATCCAAAATAACTCTAATGAATTTCCAAAAAAACTACTCCCATATACATTTGAAAGTTTGTGGCTTTTCCATTACTCCAAATGGCATTACTCTATAAGGAAACACCAGCCAAAGTAATTAATGATGTGTTAGTTTATCCTCCCATGTATGTGTATTTGAAAATATCCTACATAGCCATCGCATATCAATACATTTCATGACTAGCTACTTGGTTCAATATTTCCTCTTGAAAGCAAAGAGGAAAATGATATTTCTTGGTACACTAGTTGATAGGTATGTAGTGACACAAATCCTCCAAATCTTTTCCCTTTTCAAAGTGCCCACAACTAGGAGATCTAGAGTTTTCTAAGGTTTTCTATTGGAAATATGAACCTAGCATGTAGCAAGTTAGTAACTTCCTTCTCCAAGGCATATAACCTTTCCCAATCTTCGCAAATTTTGAGCCAAATTCTTGCTTCTTGGTTCCAAAACTATCTTTTGCCTTACAATTGTCACCTACTCTTATATCTTCATATTGTTTGACAAAGAATCTTGGAAATCTGTCTAGCACATCCATACATTTTTTCTTCTCAATGTTTGTGAGGTCTAATTTGAGAATCTAGCTATTCCTCTTCCATCATTCTTGCCATTCTTATCCCTAGACCATGACCTCTTTTGCTACATCATATTGCATCTCAAAGGCCAAATCTTCTACTTGGATTCATCAATTGTAGTTATATCACTATCAGGGGATCATTGGAGAAAAATATACTCATGACTACTAACTTGTTCTTCCTTTCGTACTCTTAAAACTTTGGCTACAAATGTTTTACTAGATCAACTTTTCTAATCTCCCAAAGTGAAGTGCCCAATTTTGCAATCTTAAATAACACTGACTATACTAAGCCATGGTTGAACCAAAGAGGATCCAAAATGATGGGATATCTTCTTTGGTAGGCTGTCATAGGAATAACTTGAAATGTAGATGCAAAAGTCATAGAAAGAAACAAACATAGGAATAACTTGAAATGTGGAAGCAAAAGCCATAGAAATAACATTTACCTGTAGATTTTTGATCCTTGGAAGCATCTTGACACAAGCATTATTATCCCATTTTATCAAATAAGGGGGAAGCCTCACATATTTTTCCAATACTTGCTTCCACACCCCCGAGGGGTCACTAACAAATACGTAAGATAGCACATGTGATCAACGGAAGGGGTCTTATATTTTTATGGAGTTACAAAAAGTATACATACATAAGGGGTTTTTTAATTCAAAAATTGAACATTTTCATACATAAAGGGATATGTTCATCATCTAAAATTTTATAGAAGGGATGTATACAGGTTATAAAATTCCATTAGGTAGGGGGTTTTTTTAAATGTCCCTTGATCGCACATGCTACATTGGGGCTTTACATGGTGACCTCTTGGGTCCACACCACATTGCTTACTAATGGCATTCACTAAAGCACCTCCAAAATGTTTGGATTATAGTATTGTCAAAAGTTATGTCAATTTTGTTTCCTTAAAAATTTTAATCCTTTTATCATATGCAACTTTTTATAATTATCCAAATGATTGAATTAATTGTATGGTTCATTTGATGGGATTATTAAATCTACACACACACACAAACACACACACGCACACACATATACTTTCTTTGGGGGGTTAATTCTACACACACACACACACTTCTATCCAAGAGAAACATGTATGCTTGGGGGAGTCACCAAGAAATATGGATCGCTGCACTCAAAACCGATAATATAACTTGGATAATGAAACCATTCAAAAAGTGTGTGTAGATACTTGGCTACACACACATACACACATGAGCACGCACACACGCGCACGCGCACATACACAAATTTTTATTTTGAAAGGACACGTGTATTTTTGGAGGCCTACATTGGTTGATAACCTAGCCTGAGGCTAGTATTATATCCGATATGGGGTTCAAAGTAGAAGAATGGATCCAAAGACATGAGATGGAGGAAAGAAATTGGCATTTTTGTATGATTAAACACTATAAATGTATGATTAGGGATCTATCACAAAGGTTATTTGACTGGGCACTCGATATTAACACCTAAAGGTGTAGGAATGAGCACTTGTCCATGCTATCCTATTGAGATGGCAAGGGTAACTACGAATTGAATAGCAAACTCAAGGTTTGTAAAATAAGTAATTAATGTGATCCTTTATAGAAGGGCCTAGAATTGGATTGGGAACCCATATTTAGTCCTTATGAGCCATCAATACATGAATGTCAATAGTTTGAAACACTGATAAAAGGCATAATACCGAAAAATTGGGACTATTATACGGTAAAGTGGGACCCTAAAGATATTGGTCTAATAGCAACCCCTGAATACAAGATTTTGGACAAAAAGCCTTAGAGTTCATCTAAGGATATAAAGATAAGTATGTGATTAAATATTGGATATTAAATGGGATCATCATGCAAGAGTAGGGATTTGGGGTTGGACTGGCTAGCTGAGTTCCTGATAAGACAAAACAAAGCAGTGAACTTGGCTTCTTATCATGTGTTAGTTTGAAAAAATAAGAAAAAAGCCTGTTATGGGTTGAATGCAGTAGGAGACACTAGTCTTGTCTTGGTGTTGTATACCTTTTGAGTCTTTTATTACACCTAAATATTTGTCTACTATCATTTTACCCTCAACACTCAACAATTTCATCCCCAGTTATTGGTCATACTATGTCGAAGCATCTTTTAACGAAAGAAGAAGCTTTCTTCCATTGCATTCCAAAATAGTTCGGCATAATTTTGAAAGCTTTGTTAATATACTCTTAGCTCTTATAACAAGACAACCAATTATAATATAGATGTGAAGCATGACCCCTTATCACTAGAGGTTTTCATGGTATGCGTATTACATTAGAGCTAGCTATGAAGAAAAAGTATGCCAATCTTGTTATAACATCCTATATAGTATGAGGTTTGGAATGATTCTATGGACCATTGCGTCCCCATAACTGTAATCGTAATTTATTTATGTAGGCCCGTAATTAATTTATATGCCTAAATTCTAACACAATCACTTGCCTTGTTTTTTGAATGACTCTAATAGAAATGCCTTGTTTACGTAGACAGATTGAGTTGTGCACATTAATTGGGTTGAAAAAGCCCTGGCCACTTGAGCTACTCAACCCCCCTAGCTAGATAGACGTGATTCTAGACTCTAACCAAGCTATAATCTAGCTTCATGTAATGTTTTGATGTGTAAGGGACTAGATGCAAACATTGAAAGAGTTTTTCTTAGTTATAAGGACTAGAATGGGCTCTATTGACTGGTTTGAACCTGTGATTAGTGGTATAACACTTATAAATGTGTCACTTTTAAACCCTTAGATGATAGCCACCTAATACAAGAAGGTTGATGATGGCTATAACACCATAGGAATAAGAACTTTGAAGCCGAATTAATAGCATTCAAGGTAGTAATGTATACTCTAGTAATAGAGCTATTTCTTCTCGATATGCTGGGCTATGCCTTATTATGGAAGCCAATAATAAGAAAAGCAATAGAGCTATTTCTTCTTGATATGCTACGCTATGCCTTATTATGGAAGCCAATAATAAGAGTCATACATACAAGGTTTCTAAGTTGTCATACCCAACATGATTAGTTGTTATGAGATGTAGATATACAATGCAGCTTACATGTTTCTTTTAACTTTTTTGACTACAAGTAAAGGAACAACAGAGGGTTCTCTATACAAACCACTAGCAATCCTTTTAACTTTTTTTTTTTGGAAGTCCCATATGAAGATCCCTCTTAACAACGAGTCATGAGTTGTGGTTTGTAATACATTATCTAGATTTTTTGCTACTCCTAAATTTTAATCAATTTTACAATCTTTTAGTGACATTAAAGAGAGCTAATTTCATAACTTTTGCAAACTAAGTATACTTTGGATTTTTTTTTTAATGTACATATTGCTAGTTTAAAGGTGGGATTTCTTTTGATTTTCATGTCAAGCAAAAAAAAAACGAGGTTAATGACAAGGTCCAATATTTTATGAGCTACTAGTAATTCGTGCATGACTATGAAATGTATAATACATCCTTTACTTAGAATTACCAAAATACCTATAATAAATTAAGGAATTTCATCTCAATCATTGTACTTCATTCCAATATTTGAATTAGAGAATATTTTTTATTTTAAGATAAATAAGTATATGGAGTCCATGCTCATAGAAGAGGTTTCTTTAAAACTAAAAATGTCTCTAGATTTACATAGTAACTAAACTATCTCTAAAAGGTCAAAGTTTAGAGAAGAAAGTAATACAATCTATTGTCATTTGGAACAAATGGTTTAATTTCAACCTAATGGTCAATATTTAGATGGTACTAAGTGCTAAGTTTACTTTTCGCACTTGTTCTTCTTATGCCGGTTCACCCCAAAAGAGAGCTATTCTAAATTTTTAATGACTATATTATAATAGACCCATTTTAGAACTTTAAACCTCTTTTATTCATTCTGATAATCATATAGAGACACTCTTATGTTAGAATTTAAGATTTTTTTAAATATATCATGACTATATTGAAAAATATGACTATTTTCTTGGAGCTATCATTCAATATACCCTTTAAGTATTTTAGGTCTATTTTAGTGCATGATCATGATGGCATAGAGACAACCATTATTAAGGATTGAAAGAACTTTTTGACCACTTTTAAGCACTTTTTGGGCACCTTTTACCTCTAGTGATCCTGATGATTGCATAGAGATGAGATAGAGACACTTATAATTTAGGATTTAGATCTATTGACTATATCAAAACTAAACTATCATGTGCCCCATACTCAAATACAAAATCACAATCTACTACAAAATTTTATTATAGTAGTCGAAGTAGATTCACCATTTGGCAAGAGAATATGAGGAAAGAGAGTTATTTGTTACAAAAAAATTATTATAAAATTTGGCAAGAGAAATACAAATAGTGACACTAGTGGAGCTCCAATTTGAAGGGAATACTATCCCACCATGAAAGCTTTGGTGGAGATTAGAGATAAATAGGGCCACTTTGAAAGGAACTTTTCCCTACCATGCAAGCCTTTGAAGGAAAACATACATAAATAGGGCATCCAGTAGAGCTCCACTTCAAAAGGAATATTGCCCTACCATCATGCAAGCATTTGAAGGTCCCGCATAAATAAAATAGGGGTTCGATGCATAGGTGGAGATGAGGACATTAAAGCAAAAAAATGGGCAAGGACTTCCATAAAAATCCTAACTCCTTCATTGACGTCTACATGGTATCAGTGGTACATGGTCATTCCTAGTCAAACACTTGCCATTTGATTAATTGGCATGTTTAAATAGTCATGTGCAGCCATCAATCAATCAAAGTTAATATGGACCTTGAAGGGTCCCCTTAGAATAAAGGGCCATAATGCAAGCCATATATGTCCCAGTGGCATAATTCACCACCATCGTGATAGGTAACTCCATGTAAACCATTATGGTGGGTGGAATCATACTTCAATTGCTCTTTCACTCATGTATACAAATACTCATGAGCTACCTTCAATCAATCAAAATTCAAGACAATGTATTCATGCATACCTTTAAGCTCAATTAGTTAGCCATGCCAGCCCAACGGAATGTCAAATAACCATGAGTTGCCTACAAACAATCATAATTTGAGCTATATACTTGAACCAATGCACACTAGCCATGTGGCTTCATCACCAATGGCTAGGCCACCAAACTAAGCCTTGGTGACTGTAATACGTACCCACTCTACTTACTTTGCATGAAATCTTTGTAGTTGTCATGGTGGCTATAGTTTGAACCATTTTTACATTCTTAAATGAATGCCACCCTTGTGGACACCCTTGCACTGGGCCTCTTACACCCTTGTAGTTCTCTACCTCCTGCCTTTGCACTCAGCCATCTTGAACTTCTTGCAACTTCTATGATCAATTCCCTATTGTAACTTCTATGCCCTCCTCTCATAATGGAGCCCTCTAGACACAATGAGTTCCATAACTCACCATCTAGCCCATCCCCAATGGATCCCTTTGGACACACCGAGTTTCATAAATTAAAAATATTAAGAGATTGGTTGGAAAAGCATTCGGGCAAGCCATAGTAAAAATATTCATTAAATTATAACAAAACATAGTACATAGGAAATCATCGGGCTATTTTAGAATAATCACAAATTAACCCGGTGGGAAATGAACTTTTGGGCACACAAGGAACACCAATTAAGGTATAACAAAACACAATACATATTTTCCATGAAAAGCATTAAGT
The DNA here is from genome assembly GCF_047967505.1 of Dipteris shenzhenensis. Lineage (NCBI taxonomy): Eukaryota > Viridiplantae > Streptophyta > Polypodiopsida > Gleicheniales > Dipteridaceae > Dipteris > Dipteris shenzhenensis. Next base: position 30,232,074 of record NC_141616.1, read on the forward strand.
TTTGGGCATGAAAACAACATTAATTAAACAATAACAAAACACAGTACATGCATTGTTGTTTACTTTTTGTAGGTGAATGATGCCAATGAGACATATATGGCTTGTCAATATGGCCCTTGCCTCAAAAGGTGACCCATCAAGGACCATATTGTTTTTGATTAATTGAAGTAGATCACATTATCACATTAATGGTGTTTGATCTGTAATCACAATTGTAAAACATAGTACATGATGCAAAATCATGCATTGAACTATTGCAAAATGCAACACATGATGCAAAATATATTGCTTTGGACCTATGTAAAACACAACACATGATGCAAAATAATTGCAAAATATATATGCATGGGGCTTGGGTGTAGCAACATGTGTATAATTAATGCTACTTCTTCTTTAATCCTCCTTTAGCTATTTCAATTCTCCTTCAAGATTTGGATGTGTCTTAAAGACTTTTCGATGTCTAGATAGAGATGCTATTATTCTTCAAGGGCTAGATATGAATAAAAGTATTTTTGGATTGTTGCTTTCAATTAGTCTCTACCCATGGGATATCAGTGTGAATATCCTCAAAATTATAATTTGGCTCCATCATATTGATGTAAATGAATCACATTTTTCCCACATATTATGTGAATCATATTGATGAAACATCACATTCAAAATCTTGACTAAATGGATCCTAAGGGATGTTCTATCAACATATGATTCTGAGTTTTTTTATTTCGTCACATTGATGAAACATCACTTTCAAAAATCTTGACTACATGGATGCGGAGAGATGTTCTGTCAACATATGATTTTGATTGTTTTGATTTATCTAGAGGTTGAATTGGGAAGAAAAAATTTTGTAGGGATCTCTCTCTCTCTCTCTCTCTCTCTCTCTCTCTCTCTCTCTCTCTCTCTCTCTCTCTCTATGTGTGTGTGTGTGTGTGTGTGTGTGTACATACATACATTGATGTGTGTGTGTGTGTGTGTGGAGGGGGGGTCGAGATGGAGTAGGAACTCACTGCTCCTTCATTGCCAAATCCATCTGCTTCTCCACCATCTGCTTCAATGCCTATAGCCTCTTCATCCTTTGCTGAGCTTTCGTCTTGCCCTCTCTTGCTTCCACCTAGTCATACCACCAGTGCTTCTTTGCCCCGTGTACGTTCTCTTCCTCAATGATAGTGGCTTCCTTTGTTCTTACACCCAATTGCAATGTGGTTGCTCCACATGTACAGTTTACATTCCAATCTCCTGCTTCTTTTTGATCTGGTCCTTTGCAACATTATGGCAAACATGGCTTGCACAGTTCAGTGCTTCTAGTCAGCATGAAAAATCTCAAATTTTTGCTTTTGGCAGTTTTCTTGAGCGTCCTTACAGTTGGACCTCCTTCATCATCTTTGTGAGGAGTCTGTTGTCAATAATCAGGTCATGGGTTCCTCATTGCATCAGTTTCTCCCCTCTGAATCTTTTCTCCAAAGCCTACTATCTCAGGGACAACAAAATGGTGTTTGTCTATATTTTATGGATCAAATTATGACAGTCTCTATGTTACATGCATGGTCGACTGCAACTGTTGGAGCAAATAAAATAAACTCATTTGGATTCCTTGGCGAAGGTTTTTATTATGGTGATTGTATCAATGTGGAGACAGTCTACTAGCTCGTTAATATGGCGGGGGTCTATGGTGCTAGTTATTTTGTGTATGTTATGCCTTGGGACCCTCTTTTTGACCTGGCCTAGAACCTAATGCATTATTGCCTTGTCTAGGTCACCCTTAAAGCATTGCCAGTACCTCTTCTCTTGCACATTTCTTCTATTGCAGCTCTTTTGGGGAGAGTGTTTCATCTTCCAAAGTAGGATTTTTTGGTCTTCAGTAGAGATATCCAAATATGCATTTTGTGGGATATGGAGCAACCCATACCTTCATGTTTGGACATTGATTATGGGTTGGACCATCCTTTTAGAATTTCTTTATCTTTTACTTCTTTTCCAAATGCATGTTACAAGTGTCATCAACTTGGTCATTTTGCTCGGACATGCCCCTTAAACTCATGTCCATCTACCAATGTTAAGGGCTCTTTGTCCATCCCTCGGGTTTCTACTCCTCTCTACTCAGATAAGGTGCAACAGTTGAAGACTAAACAAGAATGGAGGTGAGTTCAACCTCAGGGAAAAGAATTGATTCCACTTCTACTCCTTTGTCAAACCCGTTCCAACCTCTTTCAATGCAGGATATACAAGGAATATACTTATGCCTGAATCTTCGACACCCTCTTCAATTCAGTAGTTTCCCTTGGTTGGAGTTGAGCATCAGCTATCCTCTCCGATTGTTGAGTCTCCGTCTCTTGAGCTGCAAGTTGATCTCTCTCCTTTGGAGGTAGATGATGTTCATGTGGAAAAATTTGTGGATGTCAGAGAGCAAGATAGTCCACAGTTTGTAAACAACCTAAAAGCACTTTTTCCCTTGAAGATATGCATCCTATGCTACAACAAGTTTTTGACCCAGTTATTCAATGCTTCCGTCTTCCTGCTTATGTCAAGAAGAATCACAAGGGTCAAAAGAAATTACATTTCATTGATGGCACTATTACTTCACTTCATAGTTTTCTTGTGCAACAAGGAATCACATTGGAGGATATTGTTACATACACACAACTCCCTACCAAAAGTTAACTTCTTAATTCAAACTCTTGACAAATAAAAAACTCAAATTATTTATTAACGTGTATAATGCTCCTTGGCATCCATATAGTCAAGATTTTGAATGTGATGTTTTATCAATGTGATTTTTTTAAGAAAAGTGGGGTAAGTAATGAAGTATATTAATGTACATGTACGTCTAGAGTTAAGGTGACAAAATGGACACCATCGTAAACAGTAGGGTTGAATATTAGTAGATCCAAGTGGTTCCTAGAATAAGAGCTATTATACAAGAGGTTGGCAAAGATCTTTATTTGTAGTAAAAAGGGAGAAGTAATACAAGAGGCCCAAGATTCATAGTTTAAGTGGTAAGGTATCAGAGTTTATACTATAGCCCATAATTTCGTGATTCAAATTATACTAGGGCAATATAATATTTGCACATAATATGTTGACTATTTTCGAGTTGTGTTTGATATGCATGATGTCCATACTTGGTTGCCATCATGTCATTGTACTATATGAAGTTTTTCGAAGAAAGTACATGTACCCTAAGATCCTTGCCATGATTCAAGCATTGCAATTTGTGATAACCACGTGCACCCTTTAAGGCATTAGGAAGAGCTAGAGTCCATAGGCAACGGACATGTAGGCTTTATCCTAGGTTACGTGACTCTTTAGACACAAATAGGCTTTATGCTAGGATGAGGAGAGTCTACATGGCTCTTTAGAAATTAGGACCAACTAAGATACACAGCGACAAGATTCATTACCCTTCTCCGGTTCACCAGTCATTTCATCGTTAGTGCTCTCCACTTGTCTGCATAGCAACCCGATTGCGATTTAATTTTTGAGTCTCGCCGATGGAGAGTTGCAGTAATGCTGTGGGTACGTCTTTTGAGTTAGATGTTGGCTTTCCGCGGTGAGTTATTCAAGTCTGGGGAACATCACCCTACGAGCTTCACGAAAAGGTCGCAGCCATAAGTGTAAAGGGACATTTCCACAAGCTATTCTTTGCGTGGGACAATTTAAGAGTAACCACTGAGTGAAGTGACCAGTGACGGCGCTGAGGCAAAAGATGGAACATTCAAAAGTGCGCTATGGATCTTCTTATGATCTGTCCCGACGCAGAAGGCAATTGGGGCCTGCTGATTGACCAGAAGCAATGACGGTGAGTGTGCAAGTGTCTAAGATTATACGTTCATTGCTGTGTGCCAGCTTGGCGCATTCTTTACCTTTTGTACAGAACTGTCCTCACCAACTTTCAGTCCTTTTTAAATTTTGGAACCTTTTAACTCCCACCGTGTATCTCTCTCTGTTCTATATCCCACGATCCATCCTTGTCTGAGCACAAACCAATGATGGCAACCCTACGAGTGAGGAACGAGTGGATTTATCCTCACATGCATACAATTATGACGTCTATGCTTTAAGGTTAGAGACTAATGAGCATCCTTACAAGTAAGCCAAGGATGTAATGCTTTACCTTTGAATCATTCATTTTACCTTTGGCACACCACATAACCTTTCAAATTTGAGACCTAAAGCCTTCAAGACAAACTTTCAATTATAGTATACTAAGCATTGGCAAATGTGAAAGTAGCACATGCAATATGAATTCTCCTCCTATTATGATAAGTTCACACATTATTATAAACCTATCAAAAGGTTCTTGCATGCTTTAGCCATCTCTTACCTCTAAAATCCCAATTTTTTTAATTCCACCATATTGATAACAAAATTTTATCATCCACCAATACAAAGGAGAAGTCATGTGTGCTTCCCATATGGTCGGCAGGGACTTGTTACTCATGCATTAGCCTCCATAGATAGCATCCACCCTTTCCAAGGCCTCTTAGTATTCACATCAGTCTCCTTGTGATTGATGATTTCAATGCAACTTTCATAGAATTAAGTGGAAAACTTTTAATCATGTCTACATGATATTGTCTTCCCACTAGTCTCATATCTACCCTATAAGTCTCTCTCCCACTCTATAACCTTTTCTTCGCTTTCAATTAGATGTTACAAAATGCTATCATAAAGCAGGAACTTTACTATGTTGATCAATAATCTACAAGCATGCTACTTAACCTATGATAAGATAGAAGCTTTGTCATGCTTAGTTATTAATAAAAGCATGTAGGTACTTTTGCCATCATTATATGTTGTCTAAAGGGCAATGTTAAATTATGATTTTATAACATTGAAACAATAGGTGCCTAAAATGTGGCTAAGCATAAGAATAATCATAAGAGCCACAAATGACGACATTGCATGCAATGCATTTATTTTTAATGGACTTTGGGTTACTTTGGGTTTTGCGCAATTCTTCATTTATCTATCTATACATTACTTTAAATCTAGGCAAACCGTATGGTTATGGTTTTGAGCTTATTTTGAACTGCAAATGAATTTTGCGTACTTGTCCATGGTATGAAATCGAAAGCCTTTATGGACTAGAGAGCTCTATAGGCTACATCTACTCCACTTACGTGATAAATCCATGAAGCTTTTTTTTGGTAACTCAAATCAATGCAAAGTTTTATGCAAAATCCAACTTTATATTGGTGATAATCTTGTTTCTCAATGGAGATGTCATGTCCCATGATTTTGCCACTATGACTTGCATACGTTTTTGCTTTAAATGATTTTTATGATCATACATTACATAAAAACACAAGTTTATACTATGCTTCACACAATGCATTTTGCATTATTTGGAATGGAATGCCGTACTAGAGAATCCAAAAAGGTTGAAAATTACAATAATTTTGGGTAAAAGAGTATAATTTTATGGATTTTCATGATATTAAACTATTTAGATCCACAAGATTTGGTTAAATTAGTAGTACTAGCATTGGTATAACCATGGACCAAGCATATCATCAATACTATCGATGAATGTTGACATTCAATCAATGACCATAGTGACAATATGCTAACACTTGGAATTATTAATGGTGGCAAAACAGATGACAATACTGACATTGATAATTAAAAAGGAACTTAGAGAAAGCATTTTCTTAGAATACCAAAAATCTTGCTTTGAATCATTTGAAGGATAAAAATAGTGATGAGCATATCCATGGTAAGTTTGGGATTGAGATACCTACATAGATTCATAATCAAATAAACAATAGAATTCTCATAATGCAAGTACAAGTTAGAGGGCTTTCCATAATAAATTCATTAAGAAGTTATATTTATATCAACAATGACTACATCTACAACATGTCCATCATGTCAAATGAGCATATGTCACTCACTCAAATATATCATTGGGATTTATACAGACTAAGATTTGCTTTGCTGATCATGAGATGATGTTATAGATGTTGTAGAGATGTACTAGCCATGATATTTGCAAAAGATGATGAATCATAATCTCTACCTTCTTGTCCAGCATTTGATCCATTAACTAGAAATTTTAACATTTTTGTATCCACATTATTGTCTTCAAAAGTCACTACTTTGGGAAACAACTTGGATAAATGCTGGCATCTTCGCTCAAAATGATCCAAATGAAAGACTACCTATGTCAACATCAAAATTCCATTATTAATTAAGATTTCTATGAACATATGAGAAATGCTTCCAAGTGGGGGCCTGAGATCAATTCATATGTCTGTACCTACTCACATTGTTTAGGAAAAATAAAATGTCACATGTATGTCTATCTGGTGATTGAACCTTGAAAAGTCCTTTATTCAAGTAATCTCAATATACTTACAAACATTTATGTGCGTCACACATAGCGTGTGTGGTTGAACTCATGGATTTCTTCATCCATGCATCTTATATAATTATCTAGAAATGTGTATCAATATGCTTTTACCATATGTATGCATATCTAATGATGGTGATGAAATTTTAAATTGCTCTTATTTTGAGTGGGTTTTATTTATTGAATGATGGAATTGAAAACTTTCATAAGGTGTTATTTAAAATAATAATAATAAGTTTATAATAACTAGTCTCCCTGTACTTGAGAGACTTTATGTGGGTCAAACATGTTTTGCATGTTGAGACATGAATATTTCCTCATTTTGGGCCATGTATGGTGTATAAGTGCTTTTTGGGCCATGTATGGTGCGTAAGTACCTAAAATGTGTGTTTTGGCCATGCTTAATGTATGTATATTGGTGGTGATGCACCTTTGAAGAGGACTTAATTTGATTTATTTCCATGTACTTGCAAAGTTCATATGTTTATTCCTTATTTAGGGCCATGCATGGTGAATAAATGGATAGAAATATGTGTAAACAGTACCATGTGTATGTGTATTTGATGCCGTTGAAACTTTTAAAAGGTATGTATTTTTAAGTGTGTTTATACTTGGAGGTTTTTATGTGGATTAAATTTTTAAATGGTTTATACATCTGTATGTCCATGATTGACATAATGAGGTGATGCATAAGTATTAAAAATTGTACATTGGTAGGTTATGCTCAATGTTTGAGTATCCAATGTGAATAAATCTTTACAAACAACTTCATTTAGATTGTTTCCATGTACTTGCAAAGTTTCATGTGGGTTGGGCATCATTTCTATAGTCATATATGTTCATTTTAGGCCATGCAAATGTATGTAGTTGATAGGCTTATGCTTGATGTGAGTGTGTCCAATGTCGATGAAAATTTTCAAGAGACTTGATTTGAGAGATTTCCATGTTACTTCAAATAATCATGTGGGTCATACATCATTTGTATGGTCAGACATGTCATTTTGGTCCATCTATGGTGTATGTTAATGGACTTAAATTACATTATGTGTGAATTCATGGATGTATGATGAAGTGGATGAGAGATCTCCAAGCAATACCTCCCTTTTGGAACCTTTTATAGTCACACAGTTTCATAGATTTAGGCAAGCTTCTAGGTATGATAGGGAGATTAATAGACCATGCCTTAGAGTAGGAGTAGAGAGAGGACCCACAAGTAACATGAAGATATAGTTCTTGATGTTGAGGACAAGAGAATGGAGGACATGATGGACAAAATTTTTAGTGGAACAACCAAGCATAATCATGTCATGTCTAAATCAAAGAGCATATTAAGGAAGTTGTACTCAAACCCATTGTGCAATGGCACGACAATGTCAAAGCTATAGGCTTATTTTTCTATCCTCTATATGCAAGTGACCAATGGGTGGTCAAACGCTAGTGCATGGCATAATGTGGGGACTTTTGGGATTAAGGATTATGGATCTGATCATAGCAATTACTATTATCACATAATTAACATTGAGTGCATAACACACAGACACACACACACATTTTCTCTTCTCTGCGTCTCTCTCTCTTTCTCTCTCTCTCTCTCTTTCTCTCTCTCTCTCTCTCTCTCTCTCTCTCTCTCTCTCTCTCTCTCTCTCTCTCTCACTCGTGACTCTCTCTCTCTCTCTCTCTCTCTCTCTCTCTCTCTCTCTCTCTCTCACACACACACACACACACTACACTCTCTCTCTCTCTCTCTCTCTCTCTCTCTCTCTCTCTCTCTCTCTCTCTCTCTCTCTCTCTCTCTCTCTCTCCCCCAATTTCCTTGTCACACTCATACTTATGTGCCACAATAAATTTCGCTCCCTTGTATGATTTACTTTAATGTTTCCTTGTATTACTTTTGCCTTCCTCTAGACCTAATCTCTTGTGTGTTGAAGTAGGTATTGTATTAAACTTCCCTTATTTATTTATTTTCTTTCTTTGAATTTGTCATATATTAGTGTATTGGCTCTTATATGATAGTTGCCTCACTTAATTTTTCATTTTTGAGATTTGGATTAGTAATTGCTCTTTGTTTACTTATATTATTTTAAACATTTGATTTAGAGTGCTCTCGTATATGCTGGATAATAATTAATGAGCTTCTAGCTAAAACGGGGATTATTATTGTGATTACTAGTCATAGTAATGATCATGTGAAGTTGGTTGGAATGGCGATGGAGTCTTACTTATTTTGGGGGTATCTTTGATTAGGAGCTTATTATCCTCCTCGCCTTGTAGATCCTTGGCGACTTGGTGTTCTTAATGGCCAGTCGATATTCCTTGGCTGTGTCTTCATTTGTTTCTGACCTCAATAGCTCTCCAATAGGGCTTTTTATCATCATGGTTCTGCCTTCTCATGGTACCTGCACTCTAGTTCTTAGCTCACAAACTAAGCTCTAGTACTAGATACTGTGCCTTAATTCATTGTCACTCTTTGTTGTCTTTCAAGTTTGACTCTTCGATGATCTCCTTGCATAGATGCTTGCCCTCCCTTGCTTCCCTTTGCTACTACTATTGCTCCGTCTAATTGAGGGCTCCTTCATCACCTCTCTTATGGATAATTCTTTATCTACCTCTTCTCTCTTATGGCTTGTTTTGCTTTGAAGATGACCACGTAGTCACCATACTTGTGCTCGCTCAATATACTATGTACTGCACCCAGTAACCTTCACTTCGGTTCTCAATAGATCTCCTTCTATACTAATATTAGTCTACTCTCGATCTCATTTGTGTATGTGTAGCACTGGCTTTCTTGCACCGTCTTTCTTACTCATTATTTACGCACCACAACCCTTTCTGTGGTCCATGCAAGCTCTTCTACCTTTTGTGCCACGACTTGGCTTTGCTGCTATAAACCTTGGTGATAGCTTTGGCTCATGTCTTCTCTTCTTCATTGAGCATTCTCTTATGCCTTCCGCCATCTTGTGGCCTTTTGCCTTGTCAGTTTGCTCATAGCTCCAGCTTCTCATCCTCATGGCACTCGCATTACTTCTCATGGCCGATTTCCTTGTTACGCATGCACTCTGATAGTGACTCGTCATGGCTCTGTATCACGCTCCCATTCCTTATCTACTTCATGGTTTTCTTCCTTTGTTTTGGCACAACCAATATATAAATATAATTATATATATATATATATATATATATTCCTATATACTTAATGCTCCTATATATATTCATGCTTTTGGTTTTATGTAGTTTTCTTTTTCTAATTACATCACTGTCATGTTTATTAGTTATCTACTTACAAAATTTTACTTATATTAAAGTATGCTCTTCCCTAGCTAAAAGCACGCTCAACTCTATATTTTTCTACATCTCTCTCTCTCTCTCTCTCTCTCTCTCTCTCTCTCTCACACACACACACACACATGCACGCATGCATGCATACACACACACATTTTTAACTCTTCTAAGTGCCTCTCATTTAATATGTTTTTTCTAACTTTTTTCATTTGGTAGTTGTCTAACTCTTCCCTAACCTTTTGGTGGATATTTTTTGAACTTTACAATGCATATCTTTCTAACTTTTCAATTAACAATTCTCTAACTTTTTCTAAGAATATTTCCTCTTTGGGATATCAATTAGTCTTTCCTCTTTCATTTAAAATTATGTCTTATTGTCACATGATTGAGGCTCTTCGATGTGGATAACCCTCTTCATGATGTTTAGTTTTATGGCCATTAATTCTACATCGTGGGGAATACCTCCCTTAGAAATATTTTCACTTTAATTGCTTGGTCATCCCTTGGGATATTTTAAATTAATAACTTTTGTTTTCACAATTGTTGCTACCATCCTTTTTCATAATCTTTATATTGTCATACTTAATTTAGAATCTATAGATAGTTTCTGTTCTTTGGTAAAAGCAATAACAAACTGGGGTTAACAAGCATTACCTGTCTACCCACTTGAAGCTATGTTGTTCTAACAGCAGCTAGTTTCTCTTGGATGGTGGCAAGTAAGTGGAATGCTAGACTACCCGATGGATTCGACACTGTTAGACTTATTTTTGAAACCCTACCGGTATTAAAGCATTTTATTTCAAATTATATTTGTGTTCTTCATGTACTTATTTTCCATACGTGAATAATTTCTATTTTATTTTTCAAGGTATTCTATGACTAAATCGATTGCATTGTTCATTTATTGTTGGGATTAGTAAATCTAAATACACACATGCACATGCACACGCACATGCACATGCACATGCACACGCACACACACACGCACACGCACATGCTATTAACTAGAAAAGAAATCAAGGCATGAGGCTTGACGCTAGGCATGGCGACACTCGAGGGCCATAGAGGAAAAGGGAATGTGAGGGGAGAAGCATTAACATGGGTGGGGAAAAGGGATTAAGAGGGGTGGGAATGAAGAGGGGGACTATGGCACAAGGGGGAAGGGAAAGGGGGAAGAGGAGCATGTACATGATGGGAGGTGGAATGTAGAGATGGAGAAACATCTAGGAGGACAAGTGGAGGGTTGGCACAAGGAGTCTTGCCACCTCATCCTACTTTCCCCATTATTTAACTTGCATTCTCGGAGTATCTACATCCCCCCACATGAGCCTATCCTACATGGAGGGAATAATCCAATATAATATCCATCTCCACCTAGTTTATATTACTTCTCCCATGGTCCTTGGGCCATGTCTCACTAAATTTAGCCATGGGACTACCTAGGTGGAGGGGTGGCACATGGAGGAACCATGCCACCTTAACATTTTATAATATTACTACCATGGATTATGTACAACACACCTTATGGGTCCTCTTACGTGGAAGGGTGGCACATGGTCATGCCCTGCCACCTCAACCCTAGGCCCTATGCGCACCATATTTTATTATACTATTGCTACACATACAAGCATACACACATATTTATGCCTTTTACCTTGGTCAAATTTATCCATAACAACACACACACATACACATGCACATGCACATATACACACATACACACACATGCATGCATGCAAGCACGTATGCTCACATGTACACTAAAAATGGTATTATAAAAATTAATTAGAAATTGAAAATTTACATCCATCATGTTTTCCATTTCTAATTCAATTGTAGACTTATAGAAGCTAATAATTTTTTAGATTGTGAATTATGGACACATTGACATCATTGTGCCCCACAAATCAATTGTTGTCAACCCATTTCCCTAAAATCCTCTTGTGCCATGTGGACCTAGGTGTCCTCTCTTAGTGGTGAAATATACATGCGCATAATCTTCACCTTATATAACCATAGTATTCAAAGGGCAAGCATAAGGTACCCTTTTGTACAAACAATTGTGGGAAGATGTAATTCACCAAACCTATCGATCACGTGGAGCAAGATATTGAGTGTAATCCAAAGGGGTTCATGCCATTCACCATTTATCCAAGGCACATGTTATGTGGCTCCTCTACAAACTCCTTTCGTATGGAATAATCTATAGGAATCTTCAAAGTACCATTGGATGAACAATGTTTAATATGTCATGGCATTAATTTTACTATGGACTTATACCTAAACATATGTTAAGCCTTGTCATTGATCAAAAAGTGTCTCAAGAAATTTGCTAGGATGGTCTTGCCTTGTAATTCATATCTATAATACAAAGCCCCACAATCTAAAAATCTAACCAAAGAGTTGTACTAATGTTGAAATTGAATGCAATCATTAGGACAATTGTGGATAGTGTTGAAGTCCATGCCAACATTTGTCAAGGTCTTCTTGGAATCCTTCCCTAATGCAAGTATGGCACTTGGTTCTAGCAATGTCTTTTAGAGAAATCTATTACAAATATATGTCCTTCGAAAGTTTTTTCTTTTGTTTATATAAAAAATGTTAGGCAGGGGTCCTACAATTCATTTCTCTAACTCATCATTCTATTTCTATGAAATTACCTCTAAAAATTTCTTGATAGTAAAAATTGTTTTTTGCCTACATGTTAAAAAAACATCAAAGGAGTTCCACTGTGGGCCTTACAATGGGATCAAGGCATCCTATAAGTTTATCTCTTGTCCCAATGGAGAGAACACCCATGATACTATTATGTCTTTGCCCCATCACCCGAGCCATCCTAGGTGTCCTTAGAGAATCTAGCAGAGGTGTCGGGATTCACCTGCCACCATCCAAAGAAAACAACATCAATCAGGTTTCCATGGAAAGGTAGGCTACGCAATCCTTGCATAGTTGTTATCCATGTCACTCTACAAAATTCATCCAAAACAACCTAGGAGCTCTTAAGTTCATGCTGGGATCCAAATAAGCCACAGAAATTTATAAATAGTGTCCCAAATATGTTATTTCAAAAAACATGTCATATTTCCAAGCCAACACTGAATGTTCTTCTCTTGAGTCTACTTCGTATTGCAGTTCCCACCGTGCTTATTAGAAATCTATCAGCTTAACAGCTAGCCCATAGACTTAGAAGAATAATCAATCAAATTTTCCTCCAAAAACATATAAAAAATATGCCATTACTAAGAGTCACTAATTGATCTCATGTAATAGCCAGCCACCTTCTCAATTAAACTATTTTAAAGGCACGTTGATTATAAACACCATGCAAGCCCTAGTTTTTACGTCCCCAAGAAATATGTAAAGTTGACAATGAAAATGACTAATCCAGAGCTTATCATTGGTCACATATAGCAAGCTAACACACTAGTTCCTTTCTACCATCATCATAACTTAACTTATTAATGGTGAAGATTGTGTTTGAAAGGCTGAAGTTTTGATCATTTCTTTAACATCATAAAACCACAAGTAGTAAGGCCATGTTCCTAAGAAAGATGTAGATTCCAATGAAATTGGGAAAGGTTCAATGGTGTGTTCATGAGCATTATTTCAGTACTAAATTCACCAATGCATACTACTTTTCTTGCCCTAGGTTCGAAGTGTACTAAATCTCAATGGGCATAGTATAAACTCGAGGGGTTCCCACAAGGGTTTCCTGTACATAACCAGTTGTAAGAACTTTATACTTTTGGTCATGGATGAGCCTTATATAGACCCTTGGGCTAAGCATCGATTATTCCCATGAGTATAGGAGGCGCTGTTGTTGTAATACCCAAATGGAGATCTGTTGAGAAGTTTACCCCACTAAACATTTGACACATTTTAGTAAGGTAGTCAAGAGTAGATGACACATGATTGGTTGCCAACCTCTTGACGATCAATGGATCATTTACATAAATAGCAATGTAATGCTTCGATATCATTATTCCTCCTGGCACTTATGGTGAAAAGCTACCAACTATTCCAACTCAAATGAAGGAAGTAGAGCCTGTTATGCACATAGCATAGCAAGCACTAGGTTATCAACCAGTGACCATAGTCATGCAAAAAATGACGTGTACCCAGTAGCACTAAGCACACTACAAACATACCCAATCGGTCCAGCAGTAAGGCGTACATATGCTCAAGCACTAAGACGAGATGTTCCATCATATTTTGCATAGCCTTACAAGTCGGCTTCTAATGTGTTAAGAAATAAAGGTGGGGTTACTGTCAAATGAATGGCGAATGTCCAGACCACACACTAATGAACGAAACCATTAACCAACACCATTTCTTGATGGTTTTTTAACTCCATACTCTGTTGTGCTTTGCTATATGGGCACAAAATGCCTATATAGTATTTTGGGCACCGGACCTCACTCCTCTTCTATAGTTATTACCTTGGTCGTTTAGTAAGCGCTTAGACAATAAACTATCAATAGTATGGAGCTTTGAAGGCTAAAGCTCCACCATAAGTGGCAAGCAGCACTTCAAGATGAGAAAAAAATAAAAAAAGGTAAGGCTTCGACAACTCGCCAACATCATGGTGTCTATTTAGACACTCAGCTAAACGCACTGGACCCTTACACTCCATGCCACCAAAGAATGAATTACAACACTCCAGTAACACATATAGGGAAACACTTTTTTGAGGCTATGCAAGCTCCATTTGATATTGGAGTTAAAAAATTACAATATGCAAAACCTACTTCAACACTAAAAGTTTCGGTTGCTCCTGTGTTAGTATACAAAATGACCGACTAGTATTGCAATAGCGAACATGAATAGTTGATCATTGCTAGCATCATGTGGTGTTTTCACCATACGCTACTTTATAATCAGAGACTATTTGCTATAGGTGGTACGTAAAGGTTTCGATTCTATTCGCACAATATGCACCAGAGGAAGAACACGAGGCCCTAAGAGGCACAAGTCATGAAATGGTCTACTCCAGCTTGCACATCAAGCATTCAAAAGATGGAAGGCAGTCCTTCTATCACTCAAGTTGGCATGAAGAAAAGACTTGGAGCTAGAGCATGCAGTGGTGGGTAGTGGAACAAAAGGTGAACATCAACATGCTATGTGTGCACTCTATTGGATGGATTAAGCTCTCCTTGTAACAATTCTTTGAGAACTCTACTATCCATTTATGGACTTCTTCATTGTCCATAGCGCTCCTAGACAAAGGCTAACTTGTTTAATGGCCATTGTGTTGTGCTAGGTATCAAGTATAGTCGTTGCTCCCCAAAACGTTTTGGGACCTTCATCATGACGTCAATTGTTAGGCCCTTTGCTTGCATACCAAGGTTTGTGAGAGAGAAAACCACTCACAGTGCTACCACTTGAAAGCAAGGGTAGTATAGTAGCATCCAATGCCTTCTTAGGCTCTGAGCTGTGGTCCTTGTGTTTTACACGTGATGAAAAGAGCTTAGTGGGATGCCTCAAATGGCTCCATGGTTTTGGTGCCAATTCCAAGGCGTGCTTGTTGGGTGTGTCAGGGCTGCTAATAGGGCACTAATTTCCTCCAATGGATCTCGCCACCTACATACTTCTCCTTGAATCCATACAGTACTTTGCAAGACCAAGCAGTCCCACATGGTCCCTGGTTATGTTGTGGTATCTCAGTAAGTGAAGGGTTTTCACACCGGTTGAAGGGTTACTCCCTATACCTCCTCTTTTAGTCCCAAGGTATGGTGTAAAATTTCCTAGTCCTAAAGAGTCACTAGGGTCAATTTCCCATCGGTATGATGCTAGTTTGTCCCATTGATATGTACTACATTATCAATAATGGTCAATTTTCCCTTTTTTTGCATGTAAGTGTGTTTCTATTATTCCATGTAAATTAACAAGTCCCACTACAAAGCATGTAGTTAGGGCATATACTAGTTGGTAGGGTTTTATCATTCCCTAAGCACATGTGATCTGTCTGCTCCCCACCCCTTCAAAAATTGTGTATATGCTTCCGGTATTCATAATTAGAATATTTTGCTTTCCCTAACATCAAAACTAATCCTTGATATGATTAGTCCCTCCCTTTTTACCATTTTTAGACCACATGTCCTCTAGTCATTCCCATGGTAAAAGTAGTGAGTCCATTTAATGATCAGTGAGGGGTGACCGACTCTGTCATGCTTGGGTGGCCCAATTGCTCATGTCAATCTATAGTCCCATAACATATATCATCATTTGTTCTTTTAAACAAACAACCCTATTTTCAACCCATTTTCAAGGTTTTTATTAACTAGGATGTATCTCATATTTGTTTACCATCAGATATATCTCCCTTTTTCCTCCTTCCTCTAGAAATCTCCACTTTTATGACTACTAAAACATATCTTGCCTAGGTACATGGTTATTCCACAGAGAATATCCATGTCCCATGTTTTACACCCTCTTCCCATTTTGACTCTCCAAGGGGATGGGAAGTGTGTGTGTGAGAGAGAGAGAGAGGGACAAAGAGAGAGAGAGAGAGAGAGAGAGTTGAATAATGCAAATGAGGTAAGGGAAGATCTTGAACTTCAATGCCTTCACAACCTTGCAAACCCAAATATATTGGGCTAGCCTCCAAGAGATTGATTTGATCCTCTAAAAGATATGAAGAAGATGATTTTGGCCAAGTAAGGGTTTGTGATATACATCTCATTTGGATGGGTTTGCATCAATAGATGTTCAACACCTTATTAGAAAAATATAATAAAGTGAGTGTAAATAGTGGGCTCTCACAAGTAGAGGGGGATTTAGTGATGAAATTAAGTGCAAAAACTATTTGGCCAAGTGTTAAGGGGTCAATTAATCAACCCAAAGTTAATATTAGAATGGTTAAGTGTTCTAATAGTTAGAAGTTGTAACTGTATATACAACTACCAAGTCGGGTAAAGAGAGAGCGTGTGAAAAAGAAGCATGAGATCACGAGAAGAGAATACATAGTATGCATTCTTGTAATGATTTATTTCATTGAGTAATGAAAACCTAGATCTAACTCTCATATTTTGTATGCAGTTTATCCATTTTCTGCTTTGATGCAATGTCTTGTTGATTCTCTTTGAAATCCGAAATGAGAATCAGTAAGAATTGAGAGATCTTAAACGTTCTACATATTAGTAGCTTTAGCAACCTATTCATGCATATACATTTGAGTCTTGTATTCTATTAACACTGGCGATCCTGCAAGTTGCTTGCTCTCGAAGCCTTTCTTGCATAACTCTTTCATTTTGGTGATGAAAATGCTTGCCCACAAACTGTAGATGTTCATAAAATCCAGGGACACCACTTATCCTAAGCTTATACATAGTAGCAAATGACCCACTGGCAATTTTATCACCTATTTGTATCAAATCATCATATCAAATCATCATTGAACCTACAAAAATACATGACCTAATGGACATTGCGTTTTTCCATGATAGGCATGGCTTGTGTCCTAACCAAATTTATCTCTTCTAAAGACTGGTCTACGGCGATAAGGGCACGCTTGGAAAAAGACTTCTGAGCCTTATTTGTCAGCTCACCTATTTTAGCCTGGTTGCTGGACATTGCATGTATTCGAATCCTTCTATTAATCCAAAGTGTATCCCAATACACTATCTGGGCCTTGTCTACCTATTGCTGGGTAAGAGGTGAAAGATTGTTATTATGTATGTCTAGAACCGCACCAATATAGGCAGTCAATCTCTCTGGACCCTCTTTCTTCCAATGTGAAGCAAGCAAAAGGTCTACTCTCTACATGTCTGTCAACTTCTTTTAACCTCGAAGGTAATGTTTACCTTACACTTGAAAAATGGCAAGGTCTCTTTGCATAGTCCTCTCCATTTCTTTTTGAGATAGAGCACTAATGAAGACTAGCATGCATTCCCTAATGACCTTGTTGAGTAATAATTTATCCTAGCCTTTTAATTTGATCTCACTGTTGGTCTCTTTCTTCTTCTAGCTGGCTATTACACTTGTGCAATCCATCCTTAAAGAAACTCTCTGATAATAATCTGAACATTTTCAATAAACATGAAATCAATAAAAGACATGCTTAACTCATGATTAACCAAAAAACCCTTTTCAAAGTAAATCATTGAAGAAAGTTCTAGTAAAAACATATTTAGAGAAGAAATCGTGCAATAAATTAAGACATGCAATCATGATGCTTTTCTTACCACACCTAGAATATGTTTAGACCACTTTTGAATATTCTTTTCTTACACACACACTTAGGATTTGGAGATTTTGCAAAAATTCATTTATGCATGCAATCATGATGCTTGTCATACCCCACCTAATCCAAGGATCCGATAGAAAAATGGCACCATGATTGCATTCCAAAAACACACTTTAGACATGCCATCACGATGCTTTTCTTTCGAGGATCCGATAGGACAGGTTGGGATAGGGATTATTGATTGGGTCCATGATCTAGCATTCAAAGAGGGAAGAGGTTCCTTGATTACACAAAAGGGAGTGTTATAGCCATCAGGTGAGTGCAAGGCTCATGTTGAAAATAGAAAGAAATCTTTACAAGCTCACAAGTGGCTTGCCCCAAAGATTTTGGACCCATCGGTATCTTCTCCATACTCTCCTACTTTAGATGTTTATGCTCTTGGCTAGGTTTTCAAACAACTAGCTTGTTTTACGGAGAATTCATTAAGAGTTTCAAGAGTTGCACCTATAGTCCCAGATTGCAAAAGAGCATTAACAGCACATTTGAAGACCATGAGTAATTCCATGATGGCACCAAATCCTACTGAATGAAAAACAACTTTCGACATAGTCGAATGCTTAGTCAACTTGGGTGTAATGAAGAGCTTGCCATGAGACCCATGGTAGCGATGGAGTTCAATATGTTTTCCTAAGAATTTATTTATGATTCAGTTGGTACACTTAGCAATTTATGGTTTCTCTATATTGTCACTTGTATATCCATTGAACATTGAGCATTGAATACAATGGTTCATTTATGTCATTGCTCATATATCCATTGTAGTAAATAACATGGTTCTTTTTTTTCATTGATCATATAACCATTGACATGAGAGAGAGAGACAGAGAGTAGCGCCTTCAAGGTAAAAAAGTTGACATAGGCTTATTAACTATTTGCAGATGGCTAGTCAGGCAAATTCAAGTCTGATGAAATGTGACTTTAATTACAAGTGTGCATACACACATGAGGGTTGGCAATGGATTAGTCAAAGTAACTATTATGAGCATTACCGACATGCCTTGCTAGGAAATTTTCATCCATCTATAATGAGACAAGCACAAAATGTAGTTGAAGACAAAAGTCTATCTTTATTGGATGTACAAAGAGAGAAACCTTTGTTGAGAACCAATACTGAAAGATAAAGGGAGAAGAAAGGCTTGGTGTAATTGTAAATTATTTTATTGTGGAGGTCATTATGTGGCTCCTCTTGGAGCAAGCATGGAAGCATGATGGAGGTAGACAAGAGATAGAGACAATGGCACAAGATGAAGGCAATGAGCAACTGATTCATTCATATAATGGAGTACATATAGGCAACTAACTATCCATGAGTAGGTGGAATCTAGATCCACAATCATCTCAATCAGGATGACCACCATTGTCTCCTAGAATCTCTTAATCACACACCACACTCCTATATTCACTCAATCACACCTATTGACTGACACATCATCAATCACACCTAATCAAGCACACCTACACACACTCACTCATGTGATCACTCACAACCATAGACCTTGGTATGATCCATTACATTAATTTGTCCATCATACCCCCCCACAAATTGATGACCTTAACCCTAGTAGTAGTCCATGGGAAACTTCATGGCTTGCCCACCTCTAGTGGCAACATACATGATCCACAACCTGGTACTCACTCTAGTTGCATCAGTAGTAGACTCATTTGGGCATCCTCACCCCAACATGATCTCACTCTGACTTTGGTCTTTGGTTTACAATTTGGAGATAGACAATGACTATACATGGGAATACCCTTAGATCCAGCAAGGTAAAACATAAGACTAACAATCATTTGAGGGGGACATCCCAAGGTAGAGAACCCTTATTGATCACACACAAACCCTAAACCCAATGTGGAATATCTTCATTAATTGTTGAAAGGTATCCTTTGGGTATGCCTCTCTTGTCCTTTTCAAGAGAACTCGGAGCATTAAACTTGATCATCATCATGTCTTCAGCATGTCCTTTGATCACCAGACCTTCTGATGTATTGTCCTTCATAATCTTCTTGTCATGCATCCAAGAACATATCTCCATAAAAGAATCACTAGCTAGTATAGCTAGTATATCACCATTGAGGCACATGATGTCTTCCTTGATCTTCAAATCTATGCTCATCAAATCACTACTCAAGTGAAGCACATAAGCTTTCACCATTACATGCATTTTAGGCAAAGCCAAGGCAGAGAACCTATGAAGAGTATCCATCATAAGATAAATTGCATAGACCATTAAGTCATCTCCATAAATGCAAAGTACAATGGCAACCATGAGTTCCATAACTAAGTTCTATTTCTCAAGAAGAGTCAATATACTGAAAACTTCTAGTAGTCAAGGTAAAAAGCCCCAATTTTGTGTTGACTTAGTTAACTTTTTCAAAGCTAAAACTATCCAAAATAGCAACCAAAGATAGCAGCAACTTGGAGGATGAAATTCAACCAATAGCAAGTAGCTTTGAGAGGGCTTTCTAGGTAGAAAGAGAGGTCTTGTACTAGACATAATCTACTAGCAAGGAAATATGCAATGCCGCATCAGTTTGTCTATGAGAAGTGCACCATTCTCAAGTAGTTTTTCATCGATCTCTCCTCGAATACTAAAGCATTTGGGCTCAAATTTGAATATGAAAATCTTGGTACCACATTTGGCTTAAATATCCAAGGTGAGAATAGGGTGGAGTTTGAAGTTAATAATGATTTAGAAGGTGATGATAGTGGTCTAGAGAATGCTATGGATAATTTATAATCCCATGCTGAACTTTTAAGGGAGCTACAAAGTGAAGATGAAGATGAAGAAGGGTTAGAAGGACTAACTAGGAGGATGAAATCTTAGGGAGTATAATTGAATTGCATGCATTATGGGATGATCACAAGGTCTCACTAGAGCTACAAGACAAGATGCTTCGACATCTATTTGGAGGTTTAGGAAAGCCAGATGTGCACAGTTTCCGAGCAAAAACCTACGAGCAGAAAAGTCCGAGCGATAATTTTTGACACCAACCATGCTTGTATATTTCTCAAAGGAATATAAATTCTTTCTTAATTTCTCATTTATAGAACCATACACTTACTTATTTTTCATTATAACCCTCATTTTAGAGAACATCATCTATATATGAACAAATAGTGAACACTTTAGAAACTCCTATAAATACTCTCTTTTGAGGATTTTGGTAATTCAATCAAAAAGAGTTTCCCTAATTTTTAGCAATCCCATATTTGAAGCTCTCATGTAATAATGTATACCATATTCCTTGGATGACTAGGAAAAAGATATTGGAAACCTCATACTTGAAGCCATCATAATCAATCATAAATTAATCTCTAATGCATTGTCAAATATGGGAAGGCAAGGCAGGAATTTTAAAAATATTCCCAATTCTCTAAACCTAAGTACTTTTAAGGAAATGTGGTCTCTATTGAACTCCTTCCTACCATAATATGAATTAGGGAGAAGTTGTAACTCTCATATACATCTTGAAATTTTTAATTTTTCTCTTTTATAACTACAAAAAGTATAATTTTAAGCCTACCATTGCATAGATCATGAGATTTTGAACGTTTTTTCTTTTTACAACTCCTCAATATGAGCTAAGGAGCAAAAGCTATGATCTCTTCTGAGTAGGCTCTCCAAGGGTATTTCGTTGGCAGAATAGGGTTGGGACAAGCTCTTCAAACCATATTCCTCTGGCAAAATACAATTAGAGGGTCTATTAAAAAGGTACTATTTATTTTTCTTAGGTCATCCTTAGGAACTATAAAGAGGATATTTGCTCAAAATTTCATGATCCAAGCAATGGTGAAAGCAAAAGAAAGGATTTTTGAAAGTCATAAAATAAGTCACCACTTGGACATTATATATGCATATTATATTAAGGTATATTTATATCTATATCTATTTATCAATGTTCCATATTTACTTACATATTCCCTGAAATAATTTGGAATTTTTTGCTTCCCAAAAATGACTTGAGCCTATATATTTTGACCCCTTCCACCTTTTGTCTGCTCGTCGCTCGAGGGTTTTTGCTTGGAAAATGGAAACCCCCAGGAAAGCCTAGTGTCAAGAAAACGGGTGTTGAAAGTAAGAAGCCAAGCCTTAGTAAACTTTTGGTACAGTTGTATCCAACATGGAATGGTAATCTTAATGGCATTAAGGCTCTTGAAAGTTGGGAGCAATTTAACTCTTTATTGAGTAGTCTCAGAATGATTGAGGCTCAACGATATATGTTATGTATGGGATCACTTGAAAACGTACATGATCCAGAGTTGCTTCTACCTTCAAATGAGGATAACTATACTAAGAACATAATATATTGCTCATGTAAGAATAACAAACATAAAGAGGATACTAAAATGCTATTGTAAAGATTGTTGTGAAAAGTGTTCAAAGTGTAGCATCCCACGAAAGGATATGCTCTCATTTGATTATATACATATAAGCAAGAAACTTCAATTACTAGTTAAGAGTCAAACCTTTTGTAACATGAATTTCTTCAAATGTGGCGTAATAAGGAAAGGTGGTTGGGAAAAGAACAAAGTGCTCAACCTAAGCATATTTTTGACTTTTGGGATGGTTCCAAATGTCGTGATGCTCAAGATTTTTGGAATCCCAATTCCTTTTATGAGCTACCTATAGTAAGTAAAACCTTGCATTGCAAGAAAGCATATGCCACATTCCCTAGAAATGCAATGTCAAGTACTCTACAACATAGTTGAAATGAGCAAGAGAATGAATACAACTTTGTATGCAAGGAGTGTCACTTTCCAATCAAATCCAAAAGGAAAAACCTGCAAGGGAGATCCTCGCAACTTTGCTTTACTACTACATTGGGATGGTTTTCAAGCATCATGGACTACTCAAAAGGACTATGGTGTAGTGGAAATTTATATCTTGAACACTAGAAGAAAATCCATCATGGGGGTTCTACCTGTGCTATTTATACCGTTCACTTGTAAAAAAATCATTCGAAGCTCTGGCAATGTGTTTAGTGCCTTCCTTAGACCACTAGTAAGCAAATTAGAGAGTCTATTCATCGATGGAATTGATGTAATATACAATTATTCAATAAATATGATTTTTTATTATGCATCTCAAGCTTAAAAACAATGCAAAATGCATACCATGTTAATGATGGTAACAAGAGATCACCTCGCTCAATGCAAAATAGGACTTTTTAAAGATGGAGGTCAGTTTTTTGGTCATAGAGTCAAAGATCATGCAAGGTTAGATTCTGGTAATCCATCATTTCAAGGATGTTATCCTTATGAAAAGAATTGATATCAAGGAAGATATCCACCTCCCAAACGAACAATATTAGAAATGGTTCAAGCTTTATCAGAAGTGAAGAGATTTTGCATGCATGTGGACAAAGAATCCATATTAAAAGTAGTGGGTTTATCAGGAGAGTCAATCCCTTGGGAGGTTGGATGACCTATATGGCTTCAATTTATCACTTGATTTGGTGTATGATACAATGCATATATTATCACTAAACTTATTTAGTAAATACATATCTACTCTAATGAAAGAAGCCATGAATCATATCAGAAAGAGAATTGACTCTTGTTGCCAAATAGTTTTCAAGTCTACTCCTTCTTCAATTCGCAATGGTTGATGGCCACATACTCCTAGCAAATATCATGACCTTTTTAAAGCTGAAGAAAACCAAAATTTCACGCAATGGTGTTTACCATACATTCTCTACATTGTCAAAGATATATCAAAGCACATGTATAATTTGGGTATTCTCTTGATTGACATCGCACATAGCTTTTATAACTTCAATCATGAGACAATGGATGGTCAAAGGAGAACATGGAAGTTATGAGAACTCTCCTACTTTTGTGGAGAGTTTGCAACAAGGAGGAGATATTTGGACAAAATTCATCTCCCTTGGAGCATGTTGCTGGGTTTGCAGAAATGCTAGATGATGTCATTAGACATGGGCTACAAAATAGATTTTGGTGCTACATTTTCGAGTGGGAAGTTTTCTCTTATGTGAGTATTTCTTCTAACAATCTAAATAATGAGAACATATCTTGAATATCACAGACAAAAAAAAATTAGTGAGACTTTTAGTTCTTTGCAAAATGATAAAGATGACCACATGCCTTATGAAATAATGCTCATAGATATACATAGAGATGATATATATAAGGGTTGTATACATGGGTGAGATTTATAGCAATGGGGATCATGTAGTTGTTAAGGTTGATGAAGATGAGCTTGGTATGCAACCCATAGGGAATTGGAAAGCAAAGATTGAATCCTTTTTCTCCATTTAGTATGAATGAAATTTTATGTTATTCTTCAATGCCAACTTAGTATGGATGTCCAATGTATCAGTATAGAAAGTAACAACGAGTCTCTACTTGTGGATGAAACCACTGGCATGAGCATCCTACAAAGACACCATCTTCCATACAATTGGGATTGTATAAGGCCAACAAGCTCATGACTTCATAAGTTCATCCCCCTTCCTATAGGTAGTAGGATCATCGCTTATGAAACCAAAGACGTGGTCCAAAGACATAGATTATTAGAAGTAGGATCAATAGGTTGTGTACCACCTTGGTTACAAGAAGATGACATAGTGTTGGTGCAAGGTGAGGAAGACTCAAATGAATCTTCAAATCCACTCCAGTATGCCGTGATAAGAGAAGTGTCTTACGAGGAAAAACTTGTGAAACTAGAATGGTTAATATTTTGAAACCTCAATGTCAAGACCAATGGAAGGTGGATAGAGAGGATAATGCATTTTACCATTGGAGTTGTTGAGTAAAAGTTATGTCGAATTTTAAAGTTACAAAGTCAAATGGTGGACCTAAATGTTTACCAATAATGTGGCATACATGATCATCATATAGGTATTTAAAAATAAGGCATACATGATCATCTGATCCCCATCTTATAGGTATTACAAAATGATCTTACAAGTAGCACAAATGGTAACAGATTAACTATCAACTTGAAATTGTTATTTTTTATGAATTACAAAGCTGAGATGAGTATTATGTGTGTTAAAAACACTTATTAACATGTTCTTTTTTATCATGGATGAATGCAGGTCTTCTAACACCATAAAAGATGGAATCTTCTAATAACAACAATCAGTTCTTTGCTCTTTTTGAGATCATGATTCAGAAAAGTCCAGAATTTCTAAAAATAATGCAAGCTTGTAGTCAAAATGATGGTGCAAAAAACTTTGTAGGAGAATTTGCTTCATTGGGATCGACATTAGAGACCCAAGTAAGAGAACAGAGTTCTTCGATAGGGGCACCATCATATGATCAAATTTTTAGAGTGCCCATTCATAAATATCATGACTAGAGCAAGTTATATGGTAAGGTATTTTTTATTACATACTTTCCTGATCAACAATAGGTAATGAACATCAATTATTATACTGTACAAAATTGGTTCAAAGATTCACCTATCAGAGATTTGAGACACAACAAAAAGGACAAGAAAAAATAAAAGCAACTATTCAAGAAAATTACTTAGAGATAAAGCCCTTGGTTTTTGGGCCTACAAGTTTAATTTGGATCCAAGATTATATATATGATTGGCATGTGCGATCACTTCAACCTAAAAGAAAGTACTAGAAGAAGAAGGGTAAAATCTTATCTTCTCCAAAACTGTTGACACCGATAAGTACATTATAGCTATAGAAATATATTTTCAATGTATGACTTCTTTCAAAGGAATGTGGATTGATTAAAATTCTAAATCTTATGTTGGATGAACCTCTTCTTGAAGAACATTTGGAATGTGCAATTGTAGAGGTACCTTTGTTGTATTATTAAATCATACTTCTATTTCTACATAGTTATGAAATTTTGGAATTTTATGTTAAAGTAATTGTAATTATACTAACCTTTATGTATTTATAAGTTTTAAATAGGAAGAGGATTTGGGTGTTTATATCCCAAAGCTGATCATAGAAAAATCAGTTCAGGTTTGTAAGTAATATAGGTTTGTTATTTTAGCTTGTTTTATACTTTATTTAGCATATCTAATTTTGAATTCTATTTTCATACAAGATCAATATGATGATTGCAACATAGATGTACTCAATGAGCAAACTTTTGTAGAGGAGGTATGTATAATGACTTAATACTATCTAAAGTTCTCTTCATTTTTTATTAGAAGGCACTAAGACTTGGAATTTAAGTTTTCATAATAATGATGCTACCTCTCATACAAAGTTCATGTACCTCTTACATACTATAGATCATGTGGAGCCCTTTAATTATTTTTTGATACACTAATATCTTATGGTCTTCTTACGAAAAAATTATATTAACTAGTTTTTCTTTTATTTATATTAGACGTCCTCCCAAAATTCAAAAGGTCTGGACATGGATGCATCAAGAAAAAGTACTCAAGCAGACAAGATAAGCATGCCTTTTTTCTAAATTTATAAGCATTTTATCTTATGTTAATTATATATGTTAGATAGTGGGGTGTCCTAATATGACTAAACTATTCTTTTATCATTTCAATGTCACAGTTGATTATGAAGATGCAACAAAGTATAAAAGAAAAGAATCTATCACATGTTGATTCCACTAGAATGAAGGTATACAAAGTGTCTTTCTTTGTTGTGTAGGTTAGAATGCTTAACTTGTGCTTATTGATAAAATATTAAATATTATAGCTTTTTGTTAATAGATGCTGAGTGGCATTCTAAATTTAGATCTAAGCTGTGATGAAGTATCCTCAACAAGCAAAGTGCAAGTGCATTTATTTTGTTATTGCAATCGTATTTTTAATAAACAATTATATCAATTTAAGAACTAACTTCTAATTTGATGTCATTTGCATGCCAGGTACATGACTTTAACCAAGAGGATCAAGAAACCATTTTGATGAAGTACTTTGGCACTCAAAGTGTGCTTGATGCCTATAAACTTCTCAAAGCAAATTTTAATGCTTTGAGAAGAGATATTGGCAATAATGTCAGGAAAAATGCTAAATATGATTTGAAACTTATGAGAGAAGATCTAGTATCATGGTTATTGGAAAAACAAAAAGTAGTTGTAAAGAAGATTGGACAACAAGGATTGTCTTTAAATGACATTCACCTAGGAGTTGAATGAAAGACCTCATGTTTATGCTTATTCACTTTTGGAATGTAACAATGAATACAAACCTTTTCTATTAATTGTGAAATGGTATTTACAATAAATGAATGATTTTATTACATGGTGAATATTATTTACTATATATAGTTAAATTTTTTAGCTATATTATAGTGAATTTTTTTCCTATATAGTGAAATTCTATGGGCCAATACTCTACATAGAGAAATTTTCTCTCTATATAGTTAAATCATATCTATGTACTCTCTATATAGTGATTTTTTCCTCCATGTGGTGAAATTTTCTCTACATAGTAACATTCTCTTAAGGATTCTCTATATGGTGATGTATTTTCACCTTATAGTGAAACTTTCTCTATATAAACTATATAGAGACACTCTCACTTTCTCTAGTTTGGAATTTTACTAGTTACGTGTATTCCTATTAAATAATCTAGCAAATCCTTTTTTTGCTATATAGAGATTGGTCAAAAGTTCCTTGTGATATTTTCATTAACCCAGAAGCGCAAATCCTAGACTACGAGAATAGTAGAGCTTGACCCGCCACCCACCGACCGAGAAGGGAATGCAAGAAGATAAGTTCACGAGCAGTAAGATGAAATCATTGAGTCAAAACCTCCCACGATAACCAATCTCACGGGTAGTGAGATGAAATGATTGAGTGAAAACCTCCCACAATAACAAATCTAGAGATCCCAAGTTCCATCATTCCATGTAGTAAGCCCCCTTTGATAAAGACGTTCAGCAATTCTTGGGCTGAGAGTAATGGGCATCCAAAAATTAAACGATAGAGAGGCGTCACCACCAAGCCAAGTAGCACCCTACCAATTACAACTTCGAAGACCATTCTTCCATACGGAGACCATACTTGTAAAAAAACTGGATGGTGAAATCTTAACTGGGAATGGACCTCTTGCCAATGACCTTGAAAGCCGAGGGACCCAAAAGACCAAAGCCAATGTCTCATGATGACTGGAGAAGAAAGAATCCACTTGCAACATAAACGGTGGCACTTCGAATGGAAGCCCAAGACCAATTGCAGTACGTAGAACTTTGGCATATGACCAACAGGGGAAAGAATTCCTGCAAATATCAAACCATAGGAAATCCCTGGCAATCCGATCAAACTTAGCAAGACAAGCAGCCAAGAAGGGCATCACCGAACCGAAAAAAATCAGAGTAGGGAGCAACATATGACTTAACACTATGACATGGCCCAACAAAGATAGACGCTAATCACGTCATTTATGGAACTTCTCTGAGACCTTTTGTAGAAGCCAGTCAAAGCGTTGCTTAAGCGTGGTGCTGTATCCAATCGGACAACCCAAATATTTCAGCATAGTACCCGGCAACACGAAATCCATGTGGGAATTGCACACGAAATCCATGTGGGAATTGACTACAAAGATTGCCAAAGAAGGGTGGTTTTGGAGATATTAATTTTGGAATCAGATAGTGCTGCAAAATCAAGGTAGATGTCCACGAATTGACTTATGTTCTGCGGATTTGCCTCCAAATCATCAAGCCTAGCATGCCTGGCATCGACAACGTACTTTGTAGACTCAGGTAACATTCTGGATACCGAGCTCCCACCGCTCCACAAGAGAAGAAGAACTAGCTTGAGCAGCTCGCCCTGCATCTACTATATCCGCATCAAACTTGGGATCGCCAAAGAAAGAAATGTTCATCTTAAACGGCAGAGGGCCCTTAGCTCCATGCATGTGCTGAGCCAAACGAAATTAGAAGCACAACAGAGTTGAATAATTCTTCCTCCACCGGTGGTTCCAGCCACCAAGCTTGGTGAGAAACTTGAGATTCGTCATGCAAGAAATCAGCAATACTAGGGGCCATGTTCCAGTTGCCTCGAAAATAGGTTAGTGAAGTTAAATTGATGTTACTTGGAGTACACTTTGGTTTTTTGGTGGCAGTTGTTGAGGAACTTTATGTGCTGATAAATAACTACAAGCAATTGCTTAGTATATTATTGGATACACAAATTTATACGCAAAATCTTGACATCTTTATGAGAAAAGGGACACACGTAGACAAAAGGGATCCTCATTGATCTATCAATTGGGAGAGCAAAACAAAAGGTCTATTTATAATTACATCATGTGGCACCTTCCATTATTGGTTCCATTAAATTTATATGCAAAATCTTGACATCTTTAATGAGAAAAGAGACATACGTAGACAAAAGGGATCCTCATTGATCTATCAATTGGGAGAGCAAAACAAAACGTCTATTTATAATTACATCATGTGGCACCTTCCATTATTGGTTCCATTATTAGATACATGGCATGTACAAGTATTAATACTCTACTTTTATGTAGCCTTACTTGATGTAGTTCAAAATAATATCCCTACACTATCAAGGCTATTCATATCCTCCTTTACTACAAAAAAACTTTGATTCCATTCTTTTAACAAAAGTGTGGGCAGTACCTCACATGTGTATGGCTAGTGTTTTGTAGGAAGATCATGCATATGATTTCATTATTTTAATAAAATGCTTGGGAGGACCTTGTGTGATGTTTCTTTGAGTATGAAAGCATGGCACAAATTCCAGTTGGTTGAATCACATGTAATAATCATTTCCTCATGATTCATAGAACCCAAATTACACTCTTTCAACTTGTATGCTTCCCTTCACTCATATTCTGTCCCTCTCTTCCCTTTTGAGCAACATACCCCTTTTGGGGTGTGCAATATTGTACACTTCTCCATGAGATACCTCCTAGATGGACATGACACTATTGTTTCCTTCCTCTCACAATGGTGCTACAAATTTTCTAAGGCACCTACATTGTCCAAGAAATGGAGAAAAGGAAGTAGCTCTTTAAGCACCATCATGGAAGCATGTGCACATACTTGCATTATGAAAGAAAGTCGCTCTTTAAGCACCATCATGAAAGCACACACACATACATTGCCTAGGTCATGGAGAAAGGGGTGTAGCTCTCTAAACACCACCATGAACAAACCACTTATGAAAATGCCATTATTTTGTCCTTACAAGCTATAGGGCCATATCTAGTCGCTATTAACTTGAATACGATACCCTTCATCGTTGTATCTCTCTCTCTATTATTGTAGACAAATACGATTCTTGATTATTTTGTAAGACTAAAGGATATAAAAACATCAATTGACATCCATTGGTTAAGCTACTAAAACCAAAAGAGTTGATTGCATTTAATGGTCTAGGCAAAGAACTATGATCATTTTGTAATAGAAATGGTTACCAGGTATGTACACCATCCTTCAAGGTTTTATCAAATGCTTATGCAAGAATACATAAGAAGAGGGCAAAAACTAAAATGAAATGTCATGATTGAAAGCATTATTCACAAGTACAAGGATTTCATAGAGGAAAAGGCAAAAATCCAACCAAATTCAAAAGTCAAACTAGAGAAAACTATTCACACAGCCTAGTAGATATTCCACTAATTATAGATTTTCAAAATCTTCTTTAGGTTATCATCATCATCAATGTCCTTCTGCTCAAAGAGGGACATGGAATCCTAAAGGTAGAAAAAATCTAGAAGAGGAAAAGATAGGCAATTGTCATTATTGTGGGATCCCTAGCCATTGGGAACTTGAATGAAGAAAGAAGTAATGAGATACAACTAGTGGTCAATATACTAGAGTCGGTGGTAAATCAACATCAAGATCACTTCAATAATCTACACATTATGATTAAATGAGCAATATTAGGATCGAATATTCTATCGCATGATTCTAATTTCTTAATATGGCACTATAAAAAAATCGAGCCGATCAAAATAGTTAAGATCAAAGTACTTGGTCCTTTAACTTTGAAGCAAACAATCACATGACTCTTAGAAAATATTTTCTTTCAAAACTCTATACAAACAAAAATTCCAAAGACTATGTAATTATATATGATAACACACCTCATAACATTGAAAGACTTGGTAACATACTACTACATAGTAATATAAGTACTATAGAAACGCTTTCTATGTTCAAATTATGCACAAAATCTTCTTTACATTAGTTGAATGATTGAGAATGGCATGGGAAGTTATTTTCAACAAATATGGATGCATACTTGTGTAGCTTGATAATTCAACCTCCATCATTGCTAAAGGAGCCAAGATTGGTAATTGATGTTGAGTCCTTGTTACTCATCATTGTACTCAAGATGCCTATCTTAGCACACTATGGCTTAGAGGCTTGGATGCCTCAAATTATAAGAGCATGATATTATTAAAAGTATCAAAGATTGTCCAAGGTCATCCACAAATTTATGTCTATGAGCCATCCTGCATGGGAAAGCACGGAAAAGCAACATGGTTCATAAGAATGGTCTTTCTTATGACTTTCAAAATCTTGATTTCTCAAAACATTATTATGTCATTTTGTAAAAGATCATTTGATAGGAACATCCTCTACATTATTTAAGTCCTAAAATGCAAGTTGAATGTGATGTTGATGTCATAACTTGCACACTCACCACATTGAAATCATAATTATAGTGTCTCACACTATCTCATTTTAATTAAAATGTGAAATAAGAGGTATAATACTCACCTTTTGTTTATAGGGGAAGTGTTCATACATTCATGATGAACATTTTATAGTTTAATTTTTCCATGTTCATGCTAAACATTTTTCCACATTTGAGGAAGATGATTATGCATTTGACCAATCAAATGAGACTATAAGGTCCATTTTCCCAATACAATGAGACTTGAGTTGACATTTTAAGTCCCTCCACTAGACACAAAGGTAGAGGAAACCTCATTGCCCTCCTTGTCCTCTAGTCTATGGAACTACATTTTTATTTATGGCAAGGCTAACATAATCAAAGATAACTAGTACACCCACCTCGTGCTTAAAGTTATTTCAATTATTCTAACATTCACATTCCATGGTTTTAACCCAACGTTGCACCAATTTGTTAGGATATGAGTATGATTGTCATTGGAAAAAATGTGTACGGATCTATAGAGTTTCCCATTATAATTTTTAGATTGGAGATAATCATGATTAGATCGAATACAATCATTATGTTCTTTAAAATATGATACTACTACCCACCCAAGAGGAATCTCTCACTTAAATTACTTTATAAAGAATATCGATTTACACATACATCTACCTAAATGGAAAAAGAGGTTCTATCAAACATTTGAACCAAAGGTCTAGAGCTTGACCAAGGTCAATGTTATGGAACAATAAGTTCAATTGGTTTAACATTCACATTCCATGATTTTTACCCAACCTTGGACCAAGATATGAGTATGATGTGAATCTATAGTTAACTTGTGACTTGTTGATAATCCTTTTGATATGCTGCAATATACTTGTCGTTGGAAAAAATGTACGAATAAATAGAGTTTCCTCTTATATTTTTTAGATTGCAGACAATCATGACTAGATCAAATACAATCATGATTTACTTTAAAAGATGATACTACTACCCATCCAATAGGAGAATCTCTCACTTAAATTCCTTTATAAATAATAATGATTTACACATACGTCTACCTAAATGGAAAAATATATTCTATCAAACATTTGAAGCAAAGGTCTAGAGCTAGACCAAGGTTAACATTATTGGAAAAAAAGGTTCCATCAACCAAAGGTCTAGACCAAGGTTAATGTTATTGAACATAACTCTTTTAATAAGTTTGCTCTGCGAGTTTCATTAAGTATTTCCATGACAAATTCCTCTATGTATGAACATAGGAAAACAAAAATCAAATTATGATTTCATGGTAGTCCAAGAGGCTTCTTATCATCTAGCAAAAGAAGGAAGATGCTCTCACTAAGGCATTGAAAATGGCATACAAACCATGATTAGTGGAGAAAGAGGACAAGGTAATGAGAATCTTTTATCCATGGTTAAATAGAACAACTTTGGAAGCTTAGATGAAAACTTATAACAAGATTTTGTACAATTTAATATAAATTTGTGTATACAATAATATACTAGGAAGTTGCTTGTGTTATACCCTGATAGTTTACCAACACATAAAGTTCCTCAACTAGCTCTGCAAAAACCACAAAGTCTACTCCAAATACATCAATGTTACTCCTTGTTAAGGAAATCAAGTCATATGGCATGTGAATATTTAGAAGAACTCACATCCAATGGGTAGCTCCCAAACAAGGAAGAAAATGATAGCATGTGAATCAATAGTGAGTGGAGCTTACTTTTGTATACTTTATCAGCTACATCCAGGTGTACCACAAAACATCTTAGATACATGTCTAATACATCACTAATTATGTACATCATTAATCCTCCAACTAAGTATTATCAAAACTACATACCAATCTAGATATCAAAAATTTATCCAAAAATTGTTGATAAAATGTCCATAAATATGAGATTGTATAAAGAGAGATCCCAAGAACCTTAATTTCATGCTTTGATCCAAATATGATTATCGAAGAACCTTAATTTCATGACTTGGTCCAAATATTTACATGGCATCATGGGTCCTCCAAAGTTGTCCTCAATGTAATGCTATTCTGCATATCCAAAGGGTTGTGTGATTTTGACTCTAGTGATAATAAAGGACTAGAAAAAGCCGGACTTATTTTAGAAAGGTTCATAAATTATAAGATGTGTTGATTACCTCCAAGGACATGTAAGCCTATCATGGAGCATGTTTCTTACACCACTTATAGTTATCCTATGCACACATGCATTTGTTTATATTTCACAAAGATAGGATTTTACAAACATTGGTCAATAAGGAACAAGGGAACAATTTCTCTTGAGGTATTTTGGGAAATTAGGAGAATTTTTTGTAGCTAGAAACTCAATAGACAAGTTAGATGTTGTTATCAGCCTACTCTAGCTAGTGGATAAAATACATAATCTACAGCTAAGGAACCTCACTAGTGTCCAAGTCCATAGGGGCATGGATAAATCATAAGAAAACATAAACATAAAAATTGATAGCTTACAATATGAGCATACATTGAAATGAGATTTAAATAGTCATAAGGTTGATTATTTGTTGCAAAAGGCAAATAAATATTTTGTGTGTACTATCACCAACTTTATTTACTGCAATAGCTTGAAAATAATACCATTAATTTAATTAAATATGCAATAAGGTACTCTCCTTAATTTGAGGGGTTCACCTTTAAACATGTGACACAAAGAGGGTTTCATAAATACAAAATTGTTACATCACATCACATGTAGAACACATTTCATAACTCCTTAATCAACCACTTGGTGAAATGCCTATTGGAGTTCATTTCTTATATACTTTTCTTAAGTACTTAGCAAATCGGTACAAATCATGTGTGTAGTCTAGACTAGTAGGAGTAACTAGAAATCGCTTCATGTGTTTGTAAACTAGTACAAACCATGTGTGTGCCTAGACTAAGAGAAGTGAGTAGACCCTTCATCTATTTAAACCAATAAAATTGATATATTTTCTAGAGTATCATGCCACTAGAATTGAATCATTAGACAGGATAGATATTTACCTAATACCTATAGAGATACAATGTCCTTGGAAAGCCAATGTGTATCCACTGTCAAGCTTTCAGAAAAGAATATGTTTCTTCCCACGATTTAGTTGATTTTTTCCTTGCTAAAAGTTGAAACTCAAAAGATATCTACATCAAACCTGTTATAATTTCATTCTTTTATTCATTAGGTGAGATATTCTAGAAAATTTTGATAAAATTTCATTAAAATACATTAAATATCTTATTTACATAAAAATATCATTTGATATGTATCTAATATATGATATTTCTCATATCCTATCTTTTGATTTGAAAATAGTTTACCTTTGTATTTGTTAGGCTTTATGTTTTAAAGGAAAGATAAACAACCAGCTTTGTATGTAATATCTATAAAAAGTTATTTGCTTAGTTTCTTTAATCTTCCAAAATACTCTATTGTATGCACTTTTTACATTATAAGTTTATGCTAGTGTTTGTAGGATAAGCATTATAACTTTGTGATTGGTGAAAAGGATGGATCCATTGCTTTGGACAAAGAACCTAACAATGTTTAGTCATGTTAAATACATTTTGCTCGCGTATAAATCTATGCATAGTGATGCATCATAAATTGACCATGAGAGCTTTTATGTCCAAAATGATCCATCTAAATGTGGTACTTCCAAATGACTGGCATTATCTATGATCAAATTGTTTATAAGGAGTGGGATTTTATACTAAGGGATTAGTTCATTTCTTTCAAATGGAAGCTTCATTTGTGATGAGCATGAGATTTGAGAGTGAAATGAGCATTTCACATGTTTCCACTACTACACACGGATCCTATTGCAATATTTAAGTACCGACATTTAGCGTGTGCAGGATGCTACTCATTGGTATTGGAAGCGCGCCTCGTTAAGGATCGGTATATAGCAACTTTAGTCAAACGTCACTATATAGCGACGTTTGACTAAAGTCGCTATATAGCGACTTTTATCAAAATTGTAAGTGTCGTTATATAGTGACACTGAGATACTTTTTATAGCGACATTTTATAGAGAGTTTTTTTTCTCATATCAACCTTAAAAGGTAGTTTTCTCCAATGGCAAATTTTTTTAATTTTCATACATGTTTGATCTTTTGCGAGAATAAAAGTACAAGAGCATGTACATCAAGCCTTTGAAGCTCATATATTCATGTCCAAGTTTGAGATGAAAAAAATCAATGAAGAGCATTTACATAATGGTTTCAAAGTCTAACGTGCCAGACAAGTCTATCTCTAACTCTATACCGAGTTGATCTCCTATATCATCATCATACTCTAGCATCGTACATTCACCTAAGAGTACTTGATCATCTTCTGCAATAAAGTGTGGTGATTCTTGATGATCGTCGTCTTCTTCCTCAATATCGTGATCTCCATATTCCTCCCGTGTGATGTCATTATGTGCATCTTCCTCTTGGCTCATATTGTGATCTTCATCTTCTTCGCTAGATTCATTTGGATCAATTGAATCCGGCATTGGTAGTGGCATCTCCATATCCACATCTCTATCTTCAAAAATTTTCTTACTTCGTGGTGCAACTTGGATCACGTACCACCATCTTGGATCAGAACGACCCGGATGAAAAACCACCTATATTGAAGATGGGTGCCAAACGTTGTCAATCATTAGTATGCACCTACTCACAGTGCTTGGGAAGAACAAAAGTATCACTTTCATCAATCCAAAGTTTGGTAGAGTCTATTGCAAAGAAACCACTACTATCTTTTCTCACTATCGCATTGGGACTGTTGTTAATAGTTCTAAACCATTTTACATTAAGAATGAAAAGACTAAATCGTCTGACATCAACTTCATAGATTTCGCATATGGTTTCACAATAATCCAATTGTGATGAGAGAAGATTGGTATCCGAAGCACTTGCTCGGCTATCTTGTGTGAAGTTAGCCATGACTCCACAATCATACATGACTGTCTTTAGATCGATGCGTTCCACACAAAAATGTTGTCCATATGACCATAATGCACTGTACTTTTTGTACTGTGTAAGAGCATCATTAAAACAATGAAGATGCATCTATTTTATAGCGTATATTGCCACAAATAATTACTTAATTATGTCAAGAGGTAAGAAACTTACATGCATCATACATCCAGATGATAACTCTCGCTCGTGCTTGTTTATTGTTTGTCCATTGCATTCGACTTTACATAGAGCCAGTTGTAGCCAATCAAGTGACATGTGAGTAGGGAGAAGAGCCAGATCCCATGGATATGGTTGTGATCACCTGTACATTACTCTGAATCTCTTTCTTGTATTTATTCTTTCTGCTTTGGCTGCTTCATATCTCTTGATCCACTTCTGCATCTCCTTGCTATTAAGGATACAAAACTTATTGAATTTCTCCATTTGCTCTTCGCTCATCTTTCTTTCAATCCCTTTTCCTTGGGGAACCTCACCAATGATGCGATCATCAT
The DNA here is from genome assembly GCF_047967505.1 of Dipteris shenzhenensis. Lineage (NCBI taxonomy): Eukaryota > Viridiplantae > Streptophyta > Polypodiopsida > Gleicheniales > Dipteridaceae > Dipteris > Dipteris shenzhenensis. Next base: position 30,268,984 of record NC_141616.1, read on the forward strand.
CCTTGTTATGCCAAGCTTGCGGCATATCGGGATCCATGGATGCAAGAAACTCTGTGATATATACTAATGACTCTTGCACAAGCCATCCCTTTGCCATGCTTGCTTCTAGTCTTGCTCTTTGTCTTACAAATCCCTTTAAAGTTTTCATAAACTGCTCGATAAAAAACATCCACCGACTATGAACGGTACCTGCAATAGCCACCTCATCAACTATGTGCACAAGTAAGTGTACTTGAGTTGTCATAATGCTCAAGGGAAAGTTCTTCTCAAGCAAGCATATGGCTTTGATGGATTCCACCCTAGCCTTCTCGATGCTTGATATGGAGATCTCTTTTTGAGATATCCATCTATTTCACATGCCCATGTAAGATATATTCATAATCAGTCTATAGATTATTCAGCTTAAATTGAAGAAAATGCAATCGATGCGATTTGATAGTAAGCATACCTCACAATACCACTAATCTTGAATATAGCATCTCTAACATCTTCTTGTAAGCACCCTTTTATTGTAATTGGGAGAATGAACTATCAAAGTAACAAAGAAGTCATGTCAACAATATAACATAATCATAATTACACTAACGCATCACGATTATTGGTACACTAATCCTACAACTTAGAATACTTGTAAGACCTTGTGCCAATCATGGGACTTGAGCCCACTAAGCTTATTGTCCTTTGAAAATGCTCCTTTCAAGCAACGCATGTACCCTGTGGGTGTTTGAAAAGAGGCAATGTCTGCCTTGGACCGCTGTCTCATCAAATCACGGCTGCCAAAGAGATAATAGAAGATAAAAAGGGCAAAGCAGTGATGGCCACCATGAGGCAGTTGATGAGCCACCACTTTAAGTGCAGCATTGCTACTAATTGGCGGTATCAAGATGACCAAAAGAAGCAAGCGGTCATCGATGAATTAAAAGAAAAATACCCTAACCTGCCAAATTGGGAGTTCAATGAGAATTACATGCGAGAGTACATGGGTTTGGTCTTGAAGCATCGTAGATCAACCTTGCATACTTTCATCGCAAAGGGGAGGGCTAAACCCAGTTGGGCACACAAAGCTGATTGGAAGTTCCTCAAGAAGCAAAATAGGGACCATCCCGAAATGTTCGAGGTCAGAGGAGGTCTGCAAGGAGATGGCTAGATGCCGTAGGTACTTCACATTTTGGTGCAAGCCGATGGTTGGCGTTTGAGGCAACCGTGGTAAGTCTACTTCTTCTCATTTAATGTATTGTTCTATTTTGTTTTACTACATATTACATGCACTTTATCTAACTCTCGTAAATTGGGTCCACAGCAAGCTGCGATGGGTCGTCTTCCTACAAATGTAGAGACGCGACACATGTTTTGCATAGGAACAAAGCCATGGTTTATTGAGCAGGAGGCAATGGGAGCAATGGTCAATTGAGCTAAGGTGGTTGCTAGCACGGTATAAGTCTACTCCTACTTGTAATCTCACTTTTTAAATTGTTTTATTCTTTAAGTTCCAATCTAATTTTCAATTAATATGGTTTCACTCTTAGAGTCAAAGCTTGAGCATCCCATCACCAGAGGCGAACGATCATGAGGGCCAGGGTTCAGACGTAGCTCATGAGGATCAAGGAGTAGGCGCAGCTCACGAGGACCAAGGATCAGGCCAGCAAGACAAGGATGAGGAGGACGATGATGATTCGAATGAGTAGTAGTAGTAGTAGTAGTAGTAGTAGTAGTTTGCATATACTTCACCATGTATATCATTTTGTATATCGGCTCGTTTGAGCGATTTTGTATCACCCTTTTCGAAAGGGTAATTTTGTAACAAACAATGTTGTATATCTTCGACATGTATATGCTTTTGTTGCTCGATCATTTCATTTGAGTGATTTTGTATCACCCTTTTCGCAAGGAGAATTTTGTAATAAAAAACTTTTTTTGTAATTACCAAAAAAAAAACATTAGTGGGGCAAAACAGGGCTTGCTATGGCCCTGTTTAGCCCCACTAATGCTTTTTTCTCTCTCTATTAATCGTCGCTATATAGCAACATTTACCAGTGTTGCTATATAGTGACATTTATTAGCAACACTTATATAGCGACCGTTCTTTCCTGATGCCTATAGCGATGTAAATAACAACCTTTGCACTCGTCAGAAAAAAAAATTAGTGTAAAAAACGTCGGTATTTTCATCGAAAAAGGGCCTGTGCCTTGTAGTGTGCCCATACAAAAGATACATAATTATTAGTAGATATGATATCTAGGAACTAATTAGTTTCTTTTAAGTGGAAAGTCTGTTTGGAGAGTGTTGCAATGAGGATCAAATTTGAGAGTGAAAGAAACATTTCACATTTTATTGTATAGGAGATACATAGCTATTCGAATCAATAAGATATAATGAATTTGAATCTTTTCTATTGTCCAAAAGCTAGTAGAGATACTAACTCTCACATTTTATTGTATAGGAGATACATAGCTATTAGAGGTACTAACTCAAATCAATAAGATATAATGAATTTGAATCTTTTCTATTGTCCAAAAGCTAGTTATAAAAGTCCTTTATAACCAAAGCATTACTTTTTGTTCTTCTTGGGAGATTGACTTTTAACTGAAAAACTAACGATTGTTAGTACTATGAACCATGTAAGGCAAAATATGGAAATTAATATTTCTAGTAATAAGGACAAACCGTTTGAGTATCTACTTTGGGGAACTTTCCCTAATGTTTTGTGACAATAAAGATATGGAGAAATGAATCTATGCTAATCTATTTTGCTTGCACACATTCATGCATTACATGCGTCCACACTTGGCCATGTATGCACCATGTACACACGTCGGATATGTGCTCATATATTCACATGCACGCACATGTATGTGCACTCACACCATATGCGCATGCGTACACAGACACATGCACGTGCGAGTGCACACACATGCATTTGCATGCACATACATACACACACATGCACGCATGCAAGCACATGCATGAAAAACTCCTCCACATGCATAAATGAACATATATCCCCCTATTTATGAACTATAAGGGAAATTCTTAAATAATATTATGTGATTAGTTAGCCTAAACTTAAGGCAAACATTACTTGGCTTTGCCTCTTCCTTTATGCTGAAAACCAAAAAATCAAAAGCACCCCAAAGTCGGCTAGGCTTTTTTTCCTTTTAAAGGTAAGTTTGGCCACTTTTAAGTACCCCTCTGTTAATAAAATTTAGACACATGATGAAACTACAGTATGATGTCATATGAAATGCCATATACTTTTATTATAAATTGTGTAGATGCAAGTAGTCTCTTGTCCCTGTCTCCATCACGTCCATATGAATGAGAATTCCCAAACTATTTGGACATTTTTTAGTTACCAATGATGTGCTAAATTAAATTATCCCTTAATTGCCCATTCAAATGGAAAACTCCTAACTATTGATTGATTGATGATTCTACATAAAATGTACACAATTAAGAAACTCTACAATTAAAGCATGATAGGTACACACACAAAACTTAACTATACAAGAACCTTCATTGTGTAATAAAAGAGCTTGACATGGAAATTTTCATTGTGTAATAAGAGATCTTGTCATGTCCCATAGGAAATTTAGTTAACAAACCATTTGTAATAAAACAAATCTATATGTGGTAACCAAGCTTTGAGTCTCAATAAAATACTACCCTAACTCCCTTTCAAAGTTGGATCTAGAGCTAGCCCTCATTGGTGGAGACTTAGCCTCCAACCATGGATGATTCTTTGGATTAATTAAGTGTAAATTTTACATTGACAATGGATTAACTAATAAAATAGAAGTCTTTAAAGCTTGTATCCTAGAAATCTTAAAATTTTGCCAAGATTGACATGTTTTGTGTTGGACATTGAATGGGACTAATTAAAATACTATTACTATTGGCATGCCTCACTAAGGGAATGCTTGAGTGGAGAAATTGAGAAATTCTATGTTTTTTTAATTTAGAAAATATCCAATAAGTGCTCCAAAGTAAGCTTGTTAGTCTAAATTTAGCTACTTTTTACAAATTAATGCCAAGGTCTTGCTCTTTAGAGTCATGACTAGTGAGTGATTTTCTTGCCATTCTTCAATGTTTTACTAGAGTTTTTAAAGATTTCTCTCCCTTCTTCTATGGCTATGTCATCTCACGTCCTCGACCCACTCCTCATCATCGTGCTTATGTTGATACGTATTTGCCAAGTAAGTTTTGTGTAGGGGCTGTGAGCTTTAACTCCACATTGCTTCATATTTATTCATTGGCATCTTCGAAATTTGTTTTCAATACTACTAGAAAACTAAACTTGTACCAGTAATTTAACCCCTCCAATGGGCTAAGGTCCCTGTCACATGCATTCTCGGGCTCTCGCTAAATATAAATGATGTACAAAACTTACAATCTTTCTGTGCTCTGTCCAAATGTTCATAAATCATTTGGATGAGACTGTTGTGTGTGCTCATGGTCCCGGGGGCTAGGACCCCGACCTTCTGCAATGTGCACAAATGTGTTGACAATGACCATCGATGCACCGTGTGAGCTGCTCAAGAGCAGGACAACTCGGTAGTGGATACAACTCAAAAGTCTCAATGTGACCCAGACCTTTGTTTATCCATGGATATTGAATCCAATGGAATTTACACTGCATTATAGTGTCATAATCCAAGTCCAGCCTACTGTGATTGGGCAAACGAGTCAGAAAGGCTTTCCTCTGATTCCATCAGGATGCTTGAGGAGATCTCCAACAGCCATATTTTAGTGTAGATGAAGTGAATCCTCGGATCCCAGATTTCTACTCGATCTGATCTGCTATAATACACATAATATGCATAATGAATTATTTCTTGGAAGGATGCGACAAGTGATTGTAGGATGTTTGTCTCGTCACTTCCCACTGGTGGACCAGCTTTTGAAAGGTGGGCATGCAATGCTAAACTCCAAACTTAACCACAAATGCTGCCCAGGTCCCCCTAGTAGCTGTGAGAATGTGGCTGAGGTATCATGCTCTACGTGTGAATCTATTTGAAAACTAGACATTGGACAATGACGGTGTAGAGCAACCCAGATTCACACGAAGAAGCCTTGATCGACAAGTACTCCAAGATGTGCAAGCTAGCTAGTTGCTTATGTTGACATGGAAGCCATTGGAATTTATTGAGATGAGTGGATGGTGATATGGTGCACCTTCAAATGTTTTGAGCTGTCCACCCAAGTACCACTCAGTCCATCCAAAATCTTCTTTTCTCTTGATTGGTCCATCCACAATCTAATGATGCTTACTTGATGTACATAAATCAAGTTTTTGGTAGAGATGCAACTCAATTGCAAAAGGAAACAAGGCTTTAGAGTACTACGTTACCATCATTGGTATTCATGCCAAATGCTAGATACTCACTGGCAATATTGGCTCTATACTATTGGCTTTGTAAATTCATATCTACTTAGAAACACAATGGATTGAGCCCAAACCATTTGCAATTGGCTCCTAATTTTTTGTACAAATTTCCTATTATTAAACCTCTCCCCCCTCCCTGCACTTCACCTAGCCTATTGAATTAGCTTACCTCTCTGAATCACCTCCATATTACCTAAATTAAACTAAAATAATCACCCCCTATTAACCTACATTAACCTAAGCTAATCGCTCACCCCCTCCTCTCCCTCTGCCCAGCCTCCCTGCCTCTTTGTCCCTCCCTATATCTCTCGCTCAACCTCTCCTGCTACCTCACCTCTCCCTCCACTTAGCACTCCACCCCCATCCTACCTCTCCTTCCCTCAACTCAGTCCCCCCTCTCTTGACTCAACCCCCCCTTCTACGCCCTCACCTGTCCCTCAACTCAAGCCTCGGTGCCTTCTTCCCTCTCCCTTCCTCAACTCTCCCTCTAGTCTCCCTCCCCCTCTCTCGACTCATTCTACCCTTCTCCCTTGACTCTCCCTCCCCCTCTCTTGACTTATTCTACCCTTTTTCCTTGACTCCCCCTCTCATCTCCATCCCCTCTCCCTTTGCTCTATATACTCACTCTCAGAACAGCCATAACTTTTTGGAATTACGAATCCTCAAACTGTCTCGGATCCCAATTAATATGTCAAATCGCACTTCTAGGTTAACTTCTCGAATCCCGAATTAATATGTACATATGCACTTATGTTAATCCTACCCTCATCACCCCTCATCTAATTAATCCCCCATTAAAACTCATCGTGGGTGCCTATTCACATTGAATCCATGTGGCATGATACTCTACAAGTTCAGCATTGGGTTGCAAACCTATCTATGTGTGGGATGGGGCCATGATCATAGAATCCTTTTTTGAAGTATATCTTCAACTTTATTCAATTGTTGCCACATCTAACCCCCCCTCCATGTGTAACATCAATCCCAATATATGCTACTTTGAGTATAGTCAAACTAATGTACTCCATATCTACTCCAAGATACATAAATTAGTCCCCACTTTTAGGCATCATCCAATAGCATTTGTTGGTGGCAGTTGTTGGTTCATGTAACAGCCTATACATACTAGACCAACAGAAACTTAATCAATAGCCCAAGCTTACAATATGAGAGTGATATGGTGTGTTACCTTGAAGAAGGGATACTCCATGGAGGGGGGGTAGGAATGGAAGACTCCACCATATCATACACACCCACTTCCAATGGCCAACCAATTGACCCACTCAACACTAAAATGCCCAACCTCATACACAAACCTTGAAGGAACACACAATGGTCGCTTTATGGATACAAAGAAATAGAAAATGGGGGCCCTCCAAAGCCCCCCTTTTTCTTTCTCCCGACCCCTCCCCCCCTCCCAAAACCCACCATGCTTCCTTTTGGGAGGGGAAAGAGAATGAAGAATGGGGCTCTAAACCTTCCCCCACATAGGACCCACACCTACCTTACCATATGGTAGTACAGCAAGGATAGCAGGCAAAGAGAACCATGGACTAAAGAGGTTAGGGAGGGTGCATTTAAATAGGAGGTGATTGGTCATTGGGTTGGAGAGGAAAGGTTTGGGGAGCAGGGAGACGAGTCGGTTGAAGTAAGTTTTGGGGAAGAGAGAAAGTTGGGGTAATGAAGCGAACTTAGTTAGGTGAGGGGGGGGGGAGGGAGGGAGGGAGAGTAGATTTTAAAATGAGAAAAAATGTTTAAAAACCCAAAAAATCAAGGAATTATTTTTTGAAGAAATACGATAATAATTAAGGAAAGTTTGAAAAACTACAAATTCAAATATTAAGAGAAAAACAAGGAAAAGTTAAAAGGAAAAAAGGTTAAGAAAGATTTAAAAATATTTAAAGTAAGGAATTAAGAAAGTAAGGAGAAAAAAATCAGGAAAACTTAGGGAGTTTTAAAGGAATAAATAAGGAAGCAAGGAATAAAAAAGGGAGGGAGGTGGGAAGTTAAGAGGAAAAAAGGCTAAGAAAGATTTAAAAATATTTAAAGAAAATATTTAAAGTAAAGAATTAAGAAAGTAAAGAGAAAAAAATAAGGAAAACTTAGGGAGCTTTAAAGGAATAAAAAAGGGAGGGAGGTGGGAAAATTATGAGAAAAAGGAGAAAAAGGGGGGGGGGATTAGGGAAATTTTAATAATTTTCTTTTATAAAGGGAAATTAGGGAAAGTATTTAAAAAGGAAAAATGAGGAAGATTAGGGAAAATTAAGGGAGGTAGGAGTGAAAAGGGGAGGACAAGAAGGGGGGGGGGGAGGGGGAAAAAGGGTAAAGTGAACGTAAAGGGGGGAAGGAATAGGAAGTGTGTGTGTGTGTGTGTGTGTGTGTGTGTGTGTGTGTGTGTGTGTGTGTGTGTGTGTGTGTGTGTGTGTGTGTGTGTGTGTGTGTGTGTGTGTGTGTGTGTGTGTTGTCTCTCTCTCTCTCTCTCTCTCTCTCTCTCTCTCTCTCTCTCTCTCTCTCTCTCTCTCTCTCTCTATATATATATATATGTAAAATTAGTTTAACTAGCGGCCTGGCTTAGCTTATGATTATCCAAAACTAGCCCAGTGGTTGGAACACAATATATAATTCAATTGGTTAATGTGATTATACTAAACTAATTTTCGTTATTGTTTAACTGATGACAGTGTTTCCTAGTAGTTAAATTAATTTAGTTGTTTAATTTTTGGGTTGGTTCAAGGGCTGGCTTGGAGTTATTGTGATTGCCCTAAACCAACCCAATGGTTGGAACAACAATATATAACTGAGCTGGTACACGTTAGACACCAGTTTGGTGACTATCCTAAACTAGCCCGGTGTTTGAAATTGTTTTGTTTTCTAGTAGCTTGATTAGTTGAATTAGCTTATTTTTGCACATACATGTGTTTGTTTTCCTCATAGTAGTGCAAAAAACATAGTGTGTGTTTCCCTAAAGTTTTATTTCCTTCATGTTTTGTGAGCAGACAGAGTTGTATTCAAAGTTTATGGCTTAAAACCCTTACCTCTGGATTGGGTAAGTGAGATTTTGATGATTCTTTGGTTCACTCACCCATGACCAAATTTACGGTTCTTAGTGCTATCCCAACCCTATGCAGTGCTCAGTGAAGGTGCTTGTTTGTGCTCGACGAGGGAATAGATGCAACGTTAAACACTCAAAGTTTGGGGATAGTTGTTGAAGGGAAGGACCATATGATGATGAGATAACCGAGTTCACATTGCTTAGGAAGAATGACAATACTGAGTGTACAACAACATAGATGAATAAACAATGAAATCAACTTGTATTGATAGCTCTTTACAACGAAATCAACTTGTATTGATGGCTCTTTATAACCAAGCCACCTTTGCTTGTAGTGAACACTTAGTAAGAGCTTCCTACCTAGCAAGTTCAAGTGAGAGGAAGAGTGCTCATACAATCACACTCTCTCTCTGCCCTGCTGCTTGTTACAAAGTCTTTTTACTAACTAAGCTAACAGCCTTCTAAAAGATATCATGCTCGATGCACCACACCACTACTTCCTATTTGTTGGACTACTCGGTAATCATTTGTACCTCTAATTGTGAATGGTGCATGGTCCAAAAAATTCCACTACCTCCAAGCAAGGCAGCACTCGGTAGTCAAACCATGCTCCTGTTTTAGCCTTAACCTACACTCCTATTGGCCTTAATCTGAGAACCAACTTTTCACCTCAGCTATCCTTGAACTAGGTCTTCATGGGGTGATTGGCTAGTGGGAATCAATCGTTGCTCAAATGTTAATGCTCTTGGGTCGAAGCCTTGGGGTTGTTGTGCAAGTTGACATCATCAAGGTGGGGGAACAGATCGGGTTGGTGGAGCAGAGGGTCTAGCTTCATGTGTGGGTGGAGACCAGGGAGGTGAAGCGGAAATTGTAGGGTCAGGGACAAAACTCCTTTGTTGCTTGTCAGGAGACCATGGATACAATAAACTGATATCTTGCCTTTCTAAGTTGGTGAGCATTCCACCATCTATAGCTTAGCAAAATTGCATCTTCATGTGGATGTAAAGAGCTATCAATACAAGTTTTTGCACATGTTACTGTGTAATAAATTTTGGATCTGCAAAGTAAGACATCTTTGTAATAAAAGTTGTATGTGCAAAAACTCTATAATAAGCCACCTCTGCAAAGATCTTGGATGTTTTTGCATATGGCCACAAGCTTTGTAACATGGCTACTCTCAATAACTTCTCCAATGCCCTTAAAATGTGTGTAGAGTAAGACAGCATCTCAGGCATAGTAGGCTTGGGGACCTGATCAATGCGGGTAGCAATTAACTGTTGCTCACCTTGAAAATGTTGTGCTGACGTGCAACTCACTCCTCAACAAAATGGTTAAAGTCTTTATGGCTAGATCATAAATAGAGATGAAAGGTTGAACTGGCCCTAAAATGCCCTGATATAAGGATTGTGGGGGAGCAGGGTTAAACCTGATCTCTTGAATCTATCACCAGGCATGATAACAAACAGGCATCGCTTCCTAGCTTAGTACTCAGTGGAAGACTTTAGATACTGGCACGACTTCGAGAAGATCCTACCGTTTAGCATCAAAATTTTGCTCAGACGTTTGAATGCCCATGTCATAACTATTGTTCACCAAAAATGAGGCTTGCATTGTGGCCTCTGCAAAATCATAGCAAGTCCAGGTGCCCACGCTCCTTGATTCAACTCTATCCACCAGATCAAGTAAGAGTAGTACCTAGGTTGCTGCTTCCTCTACAACCTTAGTGCCTAAGGTACCTCCACTTCCTTTAGACTTTAGCTCCAAGGTACATGTCTGAGTTGGTCTAAGACAATTGGTGCACACCGGCTTGGCCTACTGCTGAGTCGTCATTGTCTGGTGGCTGTCTCTAGGGCAACTTATAGGGATGCTCATTGTGGTGCTTTGAGGAGCTAGATAAGATATTGAATTTAGCCATACTGCTCCAACTTTGCTTGCAATCAAGTGTTTCCCTCCCTTTAGTGGTTCTTATTAGCAACAACCGCTTGATGAAGCCAGACATTCTCTATCTAGAGAACTTCCACTTGAGTTTGGGTAGCCTAGAAGACCTTTGGGTCAACCCTTGTCTGATGTATTTGCCAACCTATCTTGGAGATTAATGTTGACCACCACTGCAACATTCAATAGCTCATTTTGGGATGTGGCAACAACTGCTCATAGTCTATCCACCTCATACTTGAGGTTGCCATAGTCTGTTTGTAGCTATTTGTAGCTCGATATGAATTTGACTTAGTACAGTGAATAATTCTGGAACTCCTCATCGTGTACTACCCTACTACTATCAAGATGCTCTTGTAACTTGTGCACTTTGCCAAGAGATCCACTTGGGCCCATCTTAGCCTCACAGTTCGCTCCTCAAAGAACCGAACCAGCTCCTCCCTGTATCGTACATTAAGAAATAAATTGTGGTCCAAAACCTAGGGGGGGAGCCAGTGGTGGTTGGCTAAGTAGTCAGGGGCCAAGGGATAATGGCTCAAGGATAGGTAAGCCTCATAAAGTAGAGGGGGCAATGGTATTAAAATGGCATTGGCCGAAGGCTCCACTATTCCATTAGTTTTTTACTCGGGCTGTCGCTCCTACTCAATGAGTGTTTGCTTTGACTTCTTAGTGTATCCTTTATCTATCCCTTTAGTAGAATCTTCATCTACCAATTGCTCCCTGGAGGTATCAATCTTATTTGCCTCCTTTGTAGAATTCTCTAGTGCCAATTGCTCCTTGGAGGTGCCCTCACCATTGTTCCTCTCTGGATTCTGATCCCTGTCTCGTTCTATTCATTACCTTGGCTGGTGTGATCATTTTGCTACTCTGGGCCTTGTTCTTTTGAGAGATGTTCACCATCCTTTTCTCCTAGTGGGCCCACTCCACCACATTCTAGAATTACATTTGGCCACTATAGTTGGCCAGTCGCATGAGTATGTAATATAGCATGTAAAGGTGAGCTTGCAGTCGGTTTGTCCATTACTAACTGCCTTGAATTGGTACTTGAATTCCTTTTCAAAATTTGTAAACTTAATCCACTGCAAGGTCGTCCTCTAAGGTTGCCACCAACTGAGCTACATATTGCTGTGGAACATAGCCCACACTTTTCTTTAATCCAATGAACTCAGATAGAAACCTATACACCACGCTTAGTCCCTCCTCAAATGCCTTGTTGATCAAGCAGCCCTACAAGCTTGAGTAGCTGTCTTCATCAAAGTAAGCATCACACCATTAAGAAAAGGCTAACTATCTTGGATTGGCTATGGCTTGAAGTGAAATACCTCCTCTAGTAATGCTGTGCAAAATGAACATGAACATCATCGATAATGATGTTGTGACCCTCAGCATCAAAGGAATCTAGTATTCTTTCTACTAGAGTTTCATCCCATGCCTGCTTCCATGGTAGACAGGCATGTTTCAGGAGCTTGTTGCTCCTCAAAATTCCCCTGACAATTTTGTTGCCGAAATATTCAATAGGATGTGGAGGCAACACATAGGAAGGTGTTGTGTGCCTCTTCTGGCAATGGGTGCAATCTCGGTGCTCCTCCATGAGTGCAATACCACTTTTGTGGATATGATTATCCTGATTTATTTTCTTGTAATGTTCAAACTGCCATGTGTTGGCATGTAGTGTATCCCTTCCACTATTACTAAACAATTAACTATCACTCTTATTAGCATAAAATTCACCGAGGCATTATCAACTAATTAACCTACATTTGAGTTCCACATGACCAAGGAATCTACTACTTGGTAGGGCTTCAATTTACTCCCGTATTTATACAACTCGATGATTACATTCCCTTGCAAATCAACAAGTCATACTATCCCATTGGAAAAAAATTTAGTTACAAATAAGGACCATTCCAACCAAGTTGAAATTTGTTTTGAGGGGTCCAAGCTTGGCATTATACAATAGTACAAGCATACCATTCTTCAAATGCTTAGGCACAATATGTGCCATGCCTTTCTCCTACGTTGTACCACCTACTGTGAGCAAGCTACTTGGAAGCGTAATTTGTCCAAGTGGCTTAGCCGATACAATCACCCCTTGATTACTTCTAATTCATTTAAGTGATGGTTGATAGCAATACAAGACTATGAGCAATAAATTCTAAGGGGACTATTGCTTCCAAGCCAAAGGCCATACAGAAAGAATTAAGATTTGTAGTGACTTTGTAAGCAATTATGTACGCCCAGGGTGTGGAATGAAGTTTAGTATCCCAATCACTCTTAATGATTGCACTATTTTAGTGAGGATAAGCTTGAGTGTCTTGTTTATTAACTCAGCTTCACCATTTCCATGAGGAGTTGAAACTCTATGCATGATTTTGAATTCAATCTTGAGCAACTGTACAACATCATTGAGGAAATGTGAACCGTGATCACTAACAAGTTTTATAGGACATCCATATCTTCAAATGATATTTTTAAAGATAAACTTGGTAGTGTTCCAAGCTAACTAACCTTGGAGTGTCTTAGCTTCATCCCAATTAGTAGCATATTCAGTAGCCACAATAATGTATTTGTTCTGTGTGAACCCATCAAGTTTGAAAGGGCCAACAAAATTGAAAGCCCACCTTTCAAAATTTTCCCAAGGATGAGTAGGTTGCAATGGCATAGACTGATTTGGCAATAATCATCTAGTGCACTGGCAAACATCACACTGCATACACTTAGTTTGAGCATCCTTAAACAAGGTTTCCTAGTGTAATCATGCCTATAATACTTTTCTTACAGTTAGTTCTCCTTGGAAATTTCCTGCTAAAGGACTCGAGTGAGCTTCCTATAAAATAATTTCTCACACGTGTGGTAGAACCCGATGACAAAGAACACCATCAGCACACTAATGATAGAGGTGTCCACTAATTAAGTGTATTTCCAAGTCTTCAAGGCTAATTACCTATGCTTATCATGAGGTATTGTGTCATGAAATGTACCCTTAGATAAATAATGCATCAACTTAGCATATTCATGCTCACAATAGTCAATTGCAAAGAGTTCAGCATTTGGATGTTCAATAGTAACTCCTTGAGTATCTTCCAGGGTAAATAGTCTTGACAAAAAGTCAGCTCCTACATGAGTTTTCTTGGGTTTATGAATAATCTTAAAATTGAAATCTGGAAGAAGAAGCATTTGATGCACAAGGAACCCTTGAATAATAGTCTTGTTGATCAAATAAACCTAAGGCTTGATGATCCACATAAAGCACAAAGGGATTATAAAAAGTAAATAGTGTCTTAGTTTTCATACACTAAATATCATATCAAAGCTTCTTGCTCAGTGTTACTATGGTTGAACTCAGTAGGCATCAATAATAGATTGGCATAATACACTGGGTAATCTAACTGACCATCCAGCTGAGCCAAGATAATGCCTGACGCATACCCAAAATCATCCACATGCACATGGAAAATGACATCCCATCTTGGTTGCCTTACAATGGGTGTAGCCATTGATCGGCTTTTTAAATAATGAAAAACCATAGAAAACTCAGTAGTCACTTGGCATCTTTTTTTGTTAAGTCATACAATGGAGCTACAATCTTGGCAAAATCTTTGATAAAGCATCTATAGAAGCTGAAAATCCCACAAAAGGATGCAATTGGGTTAGATTCTCATGCTCAAGCATTTGTTGTATAGCATGAATCTTACCTGGCTCGGTATGAACACCAACTTGAGAAATGACATGGCCAAGTAATATGCCCACTCAAACATAGAATACAACTTTAGATGGGTTAATCAAAATACTTTCTTGCCCACATCTTTGAAATACCTTTTCCAGATAACCTAGATGATCTTTATCTGAAGAGTAAACATAAAAATTATCCTAGTAAAATACTTACTTGCCTACATCTTTGAAATACCTTTTCTAGATAACCTAGATGATCTTTATCTGAAGAGTAAACACAAAAATTATCCAAGTAAATGGCTATGAACTCAGTGAGATAATCACAAAAAGTTTCCACCATAAACTTTTGAAAGGGTGATGGAGCATTTCTTAGTCCAAAGGGCATCACTTGAGTTGCATCAGCACACCATTCTATAATAAAGGTAGTTTTAGACTAATCTTTTGGCCCAACAATAATATTATTATAACCACTCTATCAATCCATAAACGACACATCTCATGTCCTGCAACTTGGTCCAAGATTCCATGCAATGCCAACATTATCAAATGAAATATTTTTGTTTCAAAATTTTGGGATGGCACACAAGTCTTTACTAATGGACCTCTTATCTAAGAAGGACAAGTGACAAGTGGAGGTAAAGATGGCTTTAGAGCAAAAGGAAAAGGACACCAACTTGGTATACTACACCAACCACAATCCTATCTCAGCTTATAAGGTGTATCATCACTTTTGTTTTTCACATACATGGACATATTGCCTAAAAGTATTTCTTTTTCACACTAACATGGACATTTGTACAATAAGAATTTGCATGTGCTGTGTCAAAAAAGCAACAAAGAGCTCAACTAAAGAGAATCTTTCTAAAGATGAATACTTTGTGAGGTGTATTGAAGCACTGCAAAGCGTGGAGATCAATTTCTATGGTAGAGCATACAAGACATTGCACATTGTAGACCCTTATAGTGTCTATGGATTATTCCAGTTGCTATTCAATTTTGATTGGAGCCAAAAGTGCCTTGTTCCCATTACAAAGAGAAATATACACTTCATGGCTTGGTGCTGAGATGTATGTATGTCTGGGAACTATGGTTGCATGTGTGTGTGAATGTGTAGGTGCATTGGGACATGGATGTAAATGTGTATGTGTGCGTTGAGCACATTTTATCATGTTTGTCATGGAACTCTCCTCCAAGACTAGTGTATAGGTGCCATAGTTCTTTCATCCCTTTCTAAGATTTTGAACATATTTCTGTTTCCAAATGTATGAGCTAAGAACAATTTTGTTATAAGATGGGATCTATCTGTTTATAAGCCATGGGCACCCATAGAGGAGGAGTGTATGTATCCTTCTTGGAGAGATAAATGAATATCTCAGTGGGAGTTTAATGTGTGTTTATGGTGGTTTGACTACCCATTGGGACATATACATGAGAGCAAGCATGTGCTTTGCTCAAGTATGTGATCAAATACATGTATGGACAAATACTCTAATGTGGGTCTACAATCTAAAGGTGACTTACTTGAATCAAAATATATGTTCATATGGGTGAAGTTTTCTCGATTCTTATTGATTCCAGTTTGTGGTTTAAGGTTTTGAGAATGCCCCAATAGGAGTTAGAGAATGGACATGGGCAATGAAAAGAGGAATCGCAAGAGGAGTCCATAGTGTATGGTATGGGGAGGGAGAACCAATCAAGTCCCTCATCTCACAATGTCCACTATCATATCACAAGTTGAGCGACTCATAAAACAAGTGTTCAAGCACAAGGGATAATCCTTGAAGGCTTCACATGAAATTAGGAGCAAGAGGGAGCTTGATTTCTAACACCATACTCCATGGAAGAACTATAATGGCTAGTAGATTTGTAGCTTTGTAAATGTTATATAGATGTATGCACATGGTCTAATAATATATAAACATGTGCATGATCTCATACCATGTGAATGTTCTGCTAGGGTATGTGAAATTACTTGCTAACAATCCTGAATTGTAAGTATTAGATATGTAGGTAACAACTAGAGATAAATGTATTGGATGCTTTATTTTTGGGTAACACATGTAGAGGTATGTCTATGTGGAGATTTTTGTATTACTTTTCTACCTTGTTGGTTGCTCGTTCATAAGATAAATACTTCCTTATAAAAGTGAATTTCTAGAAACTCACACATGAACATCTTACTAGCATGGAGGTCAGATGATTGGTATGGGTGGACTTTCCAACATGGTTGCTAGTTGATCTTGCATAAGACATAGACATTTATCCCTGGAATGTATTCTCAAGAGATTTGTTAGCAACAACTGCTATCACAAACCTTACTACTATGAGCTTCATTGCAAATGAGGGATGGTACATCACCCTTCGGTTGCCAGACCACTACCCAATTGTCCATCTCCATGCAAGAAAGCGGGTTTTGTTTTCATAGGGCACACATACTGCTTGTACAGTCTCTTATCTCTATGAGAGTCTTGAGATGGTAATGGTAAGCAATGTAAATGATAATTCTCTTATGATATGGTATGCATATATGGTTTAATGATGTCCTTTGGAAACATTATGGTGGACATATTCTAATGGTGCACTTTGTAGGTAAGGAAGTTATTGACAGCAGATGTCTTTGGCCAAAAGGCCATGGGTAAGGCAAGGAGAGGTAATTATTTATGCAAATAAGAGCTATTCGTTTGAGAAAGCTCTGCAGTTACATTTTGAGCATACCAATTTGATGTATAATTGTGGGGGTGTAGAACAATCACCTTTATAAGTAAGTTGAATACCTTTTAGGGAAAAGAAAATATTTATATTAGTTTGAAAAGAAAGATACTATGATTCATCTCCAAATATGGACATCCCCCATAGAGGGAAGAGATCCCTAAAAAAAACAGAGTACTTCAGTGCATAAAAAGGTGACTGCCAAATTTGATTACAAGCCATCTCTTCCACGTCAATGGTAATATCAACATGAGAGAAAAGAAACGAGTCCTCCAAATCCTCGAACTTGATTTGAAGAAGTGTATATCTTCTCATTATCATCCTTTTCCTTATGCAGCTAGAACATTGCCATTAAGTTTTTCCAAGTCCAATTGTTCCTGGGCTTGTTGAGAGCACATATGTACAAAGTTAGAAACAAAAATGCTAAGTTAAATAGATTAATAGATTTATCATATAGGCTAGTTCTTGGCTAAAAGGGAAAATATATTGAAACATTCAAGGAAATTTTTTTGAGCATACATGATAGAACTTTTAAACTACCAATTCTTCCTTGAGATCCAAATATATCAAATAGCATAAGCCCTAATTATAATCTACATGTCCTCCTTTATTTTAGTAGAGTCCCATAGATGGTTCTCCAAGATGCATGTACACGCTTCTAGACTTTTCTTGGATGAAGCCCAGAGAAAAACATCATAAGATGTCTTCTTGGCGGCTTGGTTATCTCTTACATTTGCCATCTCCTTTGTTAATTGCCTCACCCCTGCTATTTGTGCACACTACCTTGTGAAGAATAAACCAAAGAAGGGTTGAGTTCTTCTCAGGCAACCTCTATATCCAAATTTGCTTAACGTCCTTTTCCAAACAATTTTGTTGTGTAAGTTAAATGCTTGATATAACCCGGATGTCCTTTGTTTTAGTAGAGTCCTATAGATGGTTCTCCAACATGCATCTATACAGACTTTTAAACTTTCCTTGCATGAGGACAAGAGACAAACAAGTGTAAGATGTCTTGTTGGTGGTTTGGGCATCTCTTACATTTGCCATTTCCTTTGCCAATTGCCTCACCCCTGTATTTGTCATCACTACCTTGTGAAGAATCAACCAAAGAAGGACTGACTACTTCTAAGGTGACCTCTATGTCTAAATTTTCTTAACCTCCTTTTCCAAACAAATTTTCCATGTAAGTTAAATACTTGCTATTAGTGGTTCGATGCATTGCTACAATCTCAAGGTGAATACTTACTATTATTGGAGCACTACATTGGTATCATTTCTTCAAGATAGTCTTATGTCAAGATGGTTACTACCTACGTTTTTGGACCTTCAATATGACATTGATATATTTGCTAGTACTAACGAACTTGGCCCACAGTCTAGAGACATGTTGCATCATTATCATGGCATAGAAAATGATGACGAGTACTATATATGTTTGAGGATTTACAATGTGAGTAGGATGTGTGACATGTAGATATGTTTTGGAAATATGCATTTAGACTATGCTTTGAACTATATTTTGAATGATGCATTTGGATATTGCCTCAATCCTACATGTTTCACTTATGAATAGCTATGCTTTTTAAATTTTATATAGTTTCAAAATTTGACTTGGGTATGAGTTTAAAGCCACAAAGGATTTACATGTTATATTGGCTCATTTGTTCATATTGAATGGTTAGTATGTTCATATTTCCTTCCTAGTATTGTTTATTGTATAGAAGTGCCATGCTCTTAGCAAATTGGATCATTGTATGTGTCTATCTACCATGTGTTTGTGCCTTCTCACCTATCATGGGTTTGGACCAAGGGTTTGGAGTAGATTAGATGGATGGTACCCAAGTCAAATTCCCAAGCTATATGATAGTGTTCTAAACGTTTTATATCATTCCATCTAAATAAGAATTCAATTTGGAAACTACTGGGTGGTTATAGGTTGAATATTTTGGATTTTCATTGTTGGCAACGCGATTTGTTACTATAGCCCTAATATCCCTATAATGTAATCTTGGCTAAGGTGGCTCTTTGAAATTTTGATGACTATGAAAATCATGTACATGGCCTCCATTATGTGTGGGATGGCCCGAGTTGTTTATTTGCTAGATTGTGTGAACAAAATGTTGGCAGCAGAATTGACCATGGTGGAGACTTGGAAAAGTTAGCAAAAAATACATGAAGGCATGCTTTATAACATTCTAGTTATTAGAGAAGGGGGCGTTTCATTAGGCTAGAGGTTTTGGGTCTTAGAGGTTTTGTCTTGTTTCATTAGTCTCTATAGTCAATGGTGTATAAGAATGCAAATTATGATTTGTGTGGTGGGTACCCTATTTTAGCCCCTTTATCTTTGTGTGCTTTGCATTTTGAGGTGTATCTTAAATCATGCCATTTGGTTTGTAGCTTGGAGCATTGGAAGGGTGTTTATTATATCCACTCAAAGTCCTTGTCTAAAAGCTATGAGATTTTTGGACTACATAAGGACAAATAGATCTTAAGGGGTTTTGATGACCTTTTCCTACAAATTTTATCCCAAACTCATGACCGGTATTTATCTGATGGGACTATTCAAGTTTATGTGGTTTACACTATTTGAGTGAGTGTAAGGAGAGTGGATTACTTACTAATGTTTTCCATGAATTCAAAGTTGTTTGGCTATAGACATCTATGGTTTGGTTGAAAAAGCTCACCAAAATTTGGAGAGTGCCAGAAAAACTAAGACAAAAAACTGATTAAAAGTTCAAACTTGATCCAAAAAACATAATGAAACCCAAAATGTGAGGTGGATTTCTAGGGGTTGATGAACCCTTAATGAATGTGAAATGGGAGGAATGGTCTCTCTAAGACCACCTTAACAACAAAAAGAGAGACTACATGGTCATGATCATGAAAGAGGGCATCTTGGAAGAGGGGTTTACGGAGCTGACCAAGAGATGGGAGGGGAGGAGGTTGGATGGGAGGGAGGTCTTTGGATTTGATATGGGATGAGAAGTTTAAGATTTAAGTTTGAAAAAATAGTTTTCAAAACATGACACCAAAAGAGGCATTTCATTAATTAAGCCCTCAAATCATCATTCGAGAGTATTTGGCTCTCTAGCTTATGCACATGCTCTAGATTAATAATGGAAAAAACTCGATGTCGAATTCATCAATGTGTCTTCACATGATATTAATAATACTTTGTTGATCCTGCAATGGTCTTGGTACTTACTCCATCATCAATCTAGTATTCAAAGAAGTACCTTGCCAACACAATCAGACAATGCTTAGTCCATGGTGACCATATAAAGAAAGGCAAGAAAAGACTATGGAAAATTATTAACACCATAACTACCACTACTCAATCATACTTATTCTATTGGCAAGTACTTCATTGATCTCTTGCATACCTAGTCCTCTTCTAGGGTTTTCGTCTTGGATGGTTGCTTCAACATCTCATCACTTTCTTGTTGATTTCATAGGTATATGGAAGCAAGGTGACTATAATAGATATCGATTCTGCAGTGTGCTATATATACTTAATGAGATAAAAAGGAGGTATATCATGTAGTGTTTCCTGACCCCATGGACATGGATGGTCTTCAAAAATTCTTTGATACTTATTTTGAGGGCTCTTCATAAAACCTCTTAAGGATAGATACTCTTTTGGTAGTTAACTCTTATGTTTTCATTGTTAGTTTAGCATTGTAGTGTCTAATGAGTTTTTGGTGAAGGCTGGGATCATCTTTGATGCCATGTTGGATTTTGGTGGGCTTTATGCTCCATGGAAGAGAACATACCTTGATTGGCAACACAAAATGTATGCTACTCCCTATTCCATAAAGGCAACATGATACAATATATACATAAGACTATAACGGCTACCCTAAGTCCATAAGGACTATTCTCACAAAGGTTAGGTCCCGTACATACATAACCCATAAACGGTGCCCTAAGTCTAAAAGGAATATTCACACACAAGACTTAAGTCCCATATTTTAACATAAATCATGTACCCCATAATTGCAATATATACAACATATGTGTGACCATATATATGTACATGGGTGAGGACTATACCAATGACCTTACCTCAACTAGGGATTATATCCTTCAACTCTCCATGGATTGAGCTAATCAAGTACTTTAAACATGTACTCTAATTATACTAACTAAAAAATTTATTGTAATACAAACATCCTTTGATATTCTTTTTTCTTTTGCATTTGAATTTGCATGTTTACACTGTAGGTACATTGTGCTTAAATGCATGTTGCCAAAATTCACTATTAACTCAAGCTAATAGTACCTATCATGCTCAATCATAACCTCAAGCAATCACTATTTTATAGAATCGTAATTTAGCTACTTCTTTAGATGCTTTGGATTTCCTAGTCACTTCATAATAGTTAATTTACCCTCCACTTTTCTGTAGTCTTAGAAGAGCATGCCCACCAATGGTAGCAAGAGTGGGTCTTTATGCTCTAAAAATTATCTACAAAAGTGTTTCTCATTATGTCAAAATATGCATTCTCTACATAGTTGTAATAATAATGATATACTATGAATTAAAGTTCATAAAATCAATCCAAGGCCAATTACACACTGGTGAGATATAGACAGTAGTAATAGCCAAGGAAGTGGTTAAGACATCGTGCAAGCATTGTAACAACAACTTCAAAGTTTGTATGAGACTCAAGAAGAAGAAATCATCCATGTTAAAAGAACCATAGACAATCTAGAGGAAACAACGCAAGATAAAATGGAAAACTTTTAAGAAGTGGTATGTAGTTTGAAATGAGTGGTCTTGGAGAATTGCAATATATTTTGGGCATTGAGCTCAATAGTACAATAGATGGGATCATTCTCACACAAAGAAGATCAATTGATGAAATGTTCAAAAAATTTGATATGACAGATTGCAAACTATCATTAATCCAATCAAAACAAGCCACAATGTCTCTAAGATTAAAAGTGATGAGGTATAAGATGCTACATTATATTGGCAAAAAGTAATTGCAAACTTATTTATGTGATGAAAGCAACCAAACCATTTAACTATCTATTATTAGAAGGATGAGATCTCTATGAGGCCAAGAGGGATGATGGTGTGATTCAGTCACACACAATGGTCACCATTGTGCTGGAATGAGATCTCCTCAGGGTTTATTGTCATTTGGCTCATTGTGTTCTAACATGAAGTTGGGGGTAATAAACTTCACGCACCTCTTCACTTCCTGCTGCTTTCAAACCGAGTAATAGAGATATTCATCATTGGGAAAGGGACACTAAAAGAAGCTTTTATACCAAGAGACTACACCATACTATCCTCCCTTATATGAGAATGAAGATGGTAGCATCCCAAGTGATGTTGTACTCAAGCATAGGGAGAAGGAAAGGATCAGCGGAAGCCATAATCTCAGCAAGCCGGTCTGTGCCAAAGAGAAGAGTGATACGTTGTTGAAAAAAGATCTTGCAGCTCAACATGACATGAACTGATATATATTGAGGATTTTTAAGGGGCTGATTGCTTCGGATGGGTAGGTTCCGGGGAAACATTTCACCTCCTTCATAGACAACTTTACACTTAGCTCAAAACACTCTGCAAACTATCATAAGACACAGAGACTCATAACTTTCAGCAGAGACATCATATAAAATATTCAATTACATATTGAGTTGCAACTTAAAATGGGCTTCGCTCTGATATAAGCTTCGTAAGAAATAGAGAAGCGGTCGGAAAGATATGGGAAGTTTACTGGACGGGGGTAAAAACTATCTACAAAAGAAACAATCACACATAGAGAGTCATAGAATTTTGGTTTGCCATCTAATACAATTAAAGACATAAGGTGATGCTTCTTAAAGAGAGCTTCGCATTGATATAAGTTTCGTCCAAGTCGAACCACCGAGCAAAAAGTTATGAGCAAAATACTGATAGGGGGTTAAACTGTCATGAAAAACACCTACTCCTTCTACTGGTGTTGACTTGGGAGAATACTACCTCCATGCTTAGACTTCATCAACGATTTAACACCCATAGAGGTCACCTAGGAGGGAAGGAAGAGCTCCCTTTATGGCTTGGGAAATAGATAAACCATGTATGCGCAATGAGCGGCCAAATAGACAACGCTTTTGAGCACTTTGGAAGAGAAAACAATGGAAAAAGGAAAGAGACACTTGAGAGAGAGAACCTGAAGTGACCTTCATTTACCAATAGAGTGAGACTCCACTCCAATGCAACTCAAAATACTACAAACACAAGGGAGAAGAGGAGGTTTCATACATACAAGATGGAGCGGAAGCTCCAAGACTACTCATAGAGAGAGAATGAACTAGAGAGAGATGGACTCAAGAGTCTACATAAGAGAATATCTACAAGAGGGAGAGAAGGCTCATGGAAGAGGCTTGAGGAGACTAGAGCTACAGCAACATGAGGCCTAATGGTGGAAGAGATGATGAACAAGGGAGAGGAGGGCTCCTTTTATAGAGATTTTGTCACCCTCCTTCACCCACTTACAATTGTTGCCTGTAGATTCTTTTCCCCATCAATCACATAAGCCCGTATGTCACCATCCATGTCCTTTTTGGCTACTCTTGCCATGTGTCCCATCAAAAGATGCTCAAGACTCTTAAAATATTCATAAAGTCAAGAGTCTCCCCACATGGAGCCCATAGAGACCCTCTCTTTTCCATATGCCCATGTCCTTCTTATTCCACATGGGAACTCTAGAAGGATTCCTCTTGACTCCATACTCCTCCACATGCCTTCCACATGCTTGGCATATGGCCTCTCTTATATTATTGGAACACATAGACATGAGCCCACCTCTTTATATGACTCACTCTTCCTATTTTCTAAAAACCCCATAATATCTCGTATACAAATAGCTGTCACCCCATACCAAGGTATATATAATTTATACCTCTGGTATTTACAATGATCCATTTCACTCATCCTCTCAATCCCATACAATATCTTAGAAAATAGAAATAAGTGAGAGCCGCTAGGCTATCACTTAATACTCAAACTCTTATCAAACATAGAAGAAAACAATACCAATGCCAAATAAAAAATATCAATTTTTGGCATCACACCTTCCCCCCCCCAGCAGATCCTCTCTAGTGACAAAGAGGGTCTGCTGGCCTTCAAGGTGGTCGAGCATAGATGAATTTAAGGCGATACTCATTGGTGCGCCCGGGTATCACCATGCCATCAACATTCTCAAGCTAATAGGTTCCATTCATGAACTTTTTGACTCGATATGGTCCCTCTCATCGGCCGATAAACTTTTTGTCTAGCCGCTTGTCCAGACAGCTATCAAATCTCATGACCAAATCTCCTTCTACAATATCTTTCTTCTTGCATAATTTGGTGTCAAAACGGGCCTTGCGCCTTTTTTGAGAAGCTTCCAAGTTTTGTAAGGCCCGTAATCTGCATTCATCCAAGGCTTCTACTTAAACCAAGGGTTGAGCATAGGCATCCTCCTGTCCTTCTTTTCTTGCAACAGCAGTGCGAAGACTATGTATCTCTAATTCAATGGGCAAAATGGCTTCTATTCCATACAGTAGTTGGAATGGTGTAAACCCAATAGCTAGCTTGTGTGTGGTTCTGTAAGCCCATAAAACTTCTACCAAGTGCCTATCCCAATGCCTTTTCTTGGTGTCTACAAGCTTTCCCATTGAATTGCACAACAATCCATTTGTTTTCTCAGCCAAGCCATTACATTGGGGATAGTATGGCGTGGACATGCTATGATTTATCTTTAGCTTATGCACCACATCTTCAATTAGTTCATTTCTAAAAGAGATTCCTCCATCAGTGAGAATTTCCAAAGGACAACCAAAGCGTGAACAAATTTGATTAAAGAGAAATTTTGCAACTGTGCTTGCCTTGCTATTGACTGTGGCCTTGGCCTCTGCCCACCGAGTCGCATAATCTATGGCCACTAATAAATAATGCTTGCCCTGAGATGAGCAAGGGAGTGGTCCCACAAAGTCCAACCCCCACCTCTCAAATGGTCCACATGCTGGAATAGGCTTCAAGGGCCCAGGAATAGACTGTCGCCTTCCAAACTTTTGGCATACTTTACAACTTTAACACCATTCATATACGTCCTTATGGAGGCGTGGCCAAAAGTAACCTGCATTAAGAATTCTCCTAGCTGTGCTCGCTGAAGCAAAATGACTAGAGCATTCATGACACATTTCTAGGATTCTGCTAGTCTCCATGGGATGGACCACCCAACAGAGCACCTTGTCTTTTCCCAACTTATAAAGAATGTCATCAATAATAGTATAGGGACAAGCCTTCCTTACCAATCTATGCTTCTGTTGTGGAGTTAACCCTCAAGGAAACATGCCTTCTTCCACATATTGCTGAACATCTTGCAGTTCTAGCCATCCAGTGTCTACCAAAGAAACCCCCCCCCCCCCTCGGTTTGTACTACAATGGCTTGAGTAGCTAACTCATCTGCCCTTTGATTTATATGAACAAACTTGCAAAAATCAAATTGACTACATAGTGCCATAGCCTTTTGATTAAGCTCCTTCAAATGAGGACTTCTTGTCTTGTAACGTCCTTGCATTTGCTTTATAATAAGCTGAGAATCTCCTCTTACTTCCAATTCTTTAACTTGACTTTGAAGACAACCCTCCAAACCAAGAATCAAAGCATTATACTCAGTTGCATTGTTAGTTGTGATACCTGGAAGTTCTTGTCCTCTTGACCTTCAGAATTCATCAAGACTATCCCCTTGGCTCCTTGTTGGTGTGAAGGACTAAAAGCCCCATCAAAATACAAGACAAAAGTTGTTGGTGGTGTCTCCCTTTCATCATTAATGTCCTCCTTATATTTCTTTTCTTCTCTTAGATCCTGCCATCCTGTGAGCAAATCTACCATAGTGGACCTAGTGGTATTTTCAATGAGACAAAAGAGAAAGAGAACTCTTGAAGCTCTGACAACCATTTGCAAATCTCCCCCCAGGATTAGGCTTGCAAACTAGATATGCTAATATAGACTGAGAGGTAAGGAAGAAAAATGGCTGAGGTAATAAATAGGAGCGAAACTTTTTGACTGAAAACACCAAAGAGAGGGCTTGCTGCTCCATTTCTTCATACCTTGTTTCCACCTCTGTAAGCTATCAAACAACTGGCATATTAGATGGGTTGCATTCTACTTGCCTCTCCTTTTTGTAGCAATACAGCACCAACTAAATGCAAAGATACACTTGGATTTACATGAAAGTCTTGAGACCACAATCAAGGGGCTTCAATATTGGGCCCTTACTCATGGCCTCCTTAAAGCACATGATTAAGATATAGTCGTAAAGGTCGTGGGTTGGCCTAGATTTAATCTGGATTGTTGGATCGAGAGCCTTTAAAACACCTCTCTTAGTCAAACTCCTAGCCTCCCCACCTCCCTTAACGGCCGGGAAAGGCCATGTGTCGGCCTTTCCTAGTCGGGATTCGGCCAGAGTTTGGCTCCCAGCCCGCTTCGTCCTGGAAGGGCCTCCCCATGGCCCTTCCTATGCACATTAACCAAACGCACTCTGGACTAGTTCCTACAATTCCAAGCCTAGTTTAACCACTCTTACAAGCTTTTCTCGAAGCTCTCATGGATTGCTCCATCAAATGCGCGCTTTCTGCGCGAATTCGGAACTACTTACCCATCCACCTTTGCGTGCACGTACACACGCATGGTATCTGTCACAGAAATGATTCAGCATTCTATATGCATTTTGCTTTTATTACCGTTCAGTATCTCTCGCAACATGCTTTGCCATTTCGTATTTAGTAATAATGGAAAGGATATTCCGACAGGTTAGAAATCGTCACTTTGCACTGCGCGTGCTGTTAATGTAAATTGTGGTGTGCTGAAATATTGAGTTCGATAGTGCTACTCAATTGCGATCCATCAGGAAACTGGACATTATTAGGAGTTCACAAATTACACTTAAAACCCCAGCTCTTTGCAGTCTTGTTTTGATAATGGGTATCCCAAAGTCTTTGTGGGCCGTCAGTCTCTCTTTTCCCCGCTTATACATGAACCTTTTGGATTGTTTGTTTCTTATTGTAGTTATTGTCTGCATATTCAACGTTGGAACATCCTCTTATCCAATAGAAAAGCTGGGCACCAGTCGTTGAATAGGATAGTCGCTACTATCTCTTCTTTGTTCATTGATTGTTTTTGAAATTATTCTTTGAAATGCAACGGTAAATTCCTCCTTGCCTGTTCCTCCGTCTTATTTGTCGCTCATCACACCGCCATCATTTATATAATGCAACTAGTTTATAATCGATACATCATCTGTTATATTCTGTGCTTCACATACTGGACTCTAGAACATTTTGGACATTCTTTTGTGCTGCACTGTTCTTGATCATACGAATATTCTTGTAGCCTTCCAACCAAGGTCATCCATAATGCAGAGAATACTGTTTTGATGCATGAACAGATCGATACATTAGATATTACCTTCACATTTTGATCAGACTGTATGGCTACAAACAGATTGAGACTCTATTGCTACAGATGAGTTTGAAGCAACGGGATGTCATGGTTAGATCCATGTGATAGAGGCTACTGTTACATTCTGATCAGATTGTGCGGCTATGAATGCTTTGAACTGACGGGCCGTGGCTTCCTTTACATGGGCAAACTATGCAGCAAAGAAAACCAAGACTTGAATGGTATAAAAGGAATGTGAAAGACCAAAGGGTCTATGAGACTGAAAAAACCAGATACAATGAGCTGCATGGGTGGAGCCACTAAGGGGCATTTGCACCCAAGACAAATACAAATACGTATACTGAATATTTGAATCCATGGGGAGAGATATAGATCTGTAATGTGGTATCACTGTGATGGTCCTCTTTATGTTGTCTGAGGAAGCAAGTCCATTGGGCAGCTGAGATGGATAAGAGGGTCTTTGTAGACAAAGGCTGTGGTGAAGATTGGTGCTATGGAGGAATGAAACGTGTGATAGTGCATTGGCGGGGGTCAACCTGCATGGTCTCTTCATAGTAGCTCTCCGTCGGACAAGAGCGATCCGCATCTGACGCCCCTCTCAACAAGACCTCTTCATCGCACTATGCTATTTCCCCTTCGAGACCTCACACTTAGCTAGAGATCTCCGTGAAGTAGTTGAGACCTCACCATACGCAGCCCTAAATCTAGTCATCCTTGATTTCTCGGGCCACAAGGAAGTCCTCCGGGTTGGAGACTTCAATGCAAGGACAGCTACGCGACACATACCGCTTCCCAAGATGATTTTATTATATTGCCTAATGTCGATCTGGACAAGTATCTACAAACAACGTAGGTAGTTATGGCTAGCCCTATCTGCATTAGCATCTGTCGGTGATCAAAGGTGTTGCTATGCCCACACAATCAGATGGTTTGCAAGCCTGGGACTCCACATAGATAGACTACCTTCCTTAAGTATAGCCTTGAGGCCCGCTCTATTCCACTCAATTCTCACGAGGATACCTAGGTTATTCAGGAAGATCTTGTACAACTGCATACATACAGGATCTCGTTAGCACCTAGCGAACTCCTTATGAAGCTTACCTTCTACAAAGATCACTGTTTGCAGATATCAGAGGAAAGCTTTAGCAACCTTGATTGGGCAGTTCCGTGTCTCTTCACACTAATTACCTATTAAGACTCGATAGAACGAGGACATATCTAGTGAGCGCCGCATCTGCACCCTATATGACCTACAAGAGATTGAGTCAGAGAAGTACTTCGCTTTCAGATGTCATGTGTACTATGAGATCTGAGGTCGTCACATTTGTCTCTTCAGAGCCCCTATCAACCTCTTGGTCCATCCAGATCAAAGACTTTTAGCAATTTTCATTCACAAGGCTGTATGATACATAGATCAGTTGCTCAAGACAAGAAACAGGATTGGGAGGCTCAGCGTACTACGCTCAAAGGGTGATCATTAATTTTTCCATTTGGATAGCACAGCGCAGCCAAGATCTAGAACGGGAGATAGGACAAACCCACCAATGTGTTGATGCAAAGATGAGGATTCGGGATCTTCCGTTTATGTTCGCCAGACCAGGGACATAAATGACCGGAGGTGACAAAGAAACACACCTATTCTAGCGAGATCATCCCAATGAGAGATGATCTGTGTAGTACAACCACTCCTGACTCATGGACTCCACCTGTCTCTCGAGAATCATCTCAATATGTTGTCTCCCATGTGTATCGAGTAACTACAGTCAAAGGGTGCCCTGGGCTTTGATGGGTCCCTCTATAGAAAGCTATATCTCATCTTGTGTATGACTCTGAGAAATCCCTCCTTGTGAGTGATGTCCTGTTGCTATAGGAGGGTACATGGGGCGATGTCCCGCTGCTATAGGAGGGTACATCTCTTGTTATATGAACAGGCTCCTTATAGAGCTGTATAATCTCTTGGTTGAATCTATTGATATACCTATCCTGTTTGGCCTCATGTGTACGAAGGCGGTGGACATCCATAAGAATCTGCTCTCATGTCTCCGGGGGATGAAAACTACTGTGGCTGGTACGGGTAGAGTAAGGACACTAATGGCTGGGTGTGGGAGGATGGGAATGTGGCGGTGGTAAGAGGTCATGAAAGGGGGCTGAGTGAGGGGTATAAAGGATATGGATAGGGGGTGGAAATGCTAGAGGACTGGGAAGAGGGGGGGGGGGGGGGGGGGGGACATCTGAGAGGTGGCAAACATGAGTTTGGCAGTAGGTGGGAAGGGGGGCTGGCTGAGGGAGAGGGGTGATAGGAAGCTAGAATACTATAGGAGGAATCAGGGGATACTGTAGGGCTTGTATTAGAGGGGGGGCGAGGCTGACACTGATGCTGATACTGATGATGAAGCTGATGCTGATGTTGGTGTTGAGGTCATGGCTGATGCTACGTGCCCCGACTGCTGGGGCGGAAGCTGTAAGCTTCTGCACGGTGGTACTATCGGTCTGTAATCCGCTGTGCATCCGCCGATTGTTGATGTTGTCAATTGTCTCTTGTTTTCGCTTTTGTTGTTCTCTATGCCTTTTTTTCCTCCATTCGCCATGCTGTCATGTTCTCCTGCCTATGCTTGCTGTTTTTTTGCTGCAGTTTCTTTCCTGAGCTTCAAGGTGGGGAGAAGGGCATGACACCCTTCTCTCTCTTCATTTTTGCAGCAAGGAAAGAGTTGCTAGGAAAGGGCAGGAAGCAGTGATGCAAGCGGCCAGCAATGCAGGGGGTCCTAAGCATGGGGAAGCAGTGCGAGCGGGACAGGTAGGGATGGTAATGTGAGGGGGAGGGGTGTGAGCAGGAAAGGCAGGGAGGGAGGTGGAGTCAAGCAGGGAGGGGCGAGCGGTTTGGGAAGTGGGAGCAGAGTGGGAAAGGAGGGCAGGGCTGAGTGGAAAGGGGGGTGGGACAGAGCGGAAGGCAGGCTTGCGGATCGGGCTGGAGACAGGGGGATGTGAAGGGGAGGGGAGATGCAGGGGGTGGTGTCATGGGCATCCTAAGCCCGTGGCATGCTGGGCTGCCCCATGGGCTTTCCCAGTCAGCAAGCAGCCAATCAGCAGTGACGTGCATTGCTATGCAGGCAGCCACGTCAACCAGCTGCCACGTGGACTGCCACACGGGCAGCAGCCAGCATAGCGCAGGTGACACATCAGCAAAGGTGCCACGTTAGCAAGGGATAGGCGATGCCACATCAACAGCCATGTGGCAGGTCGGCATACTGTCTGCCAGGTCACAGCAGGAAAATGGTCGGTGCATTTCCAGGCCCAAGGGGGCCTATAAAAGAAAGCCCCCTTGGCCTTCATTCTCCATCCCACAGTTGGGCATCACAGTCTTAGTTCAGCAGCAGTTCAGCAGACAAGCAAGGTGCCTCAGCCTCTCCAGGGATCTAGTGA
Source organism: Dipteris shenzhenensis (assembly GCF_047967505.1). NCBI lineage: Eukaryota > Viridiplantae > Streptophyta > Polypodiopsida > Gleicheniales > Dipteridaceae > Dipteris > Dipteris shenzhenensis. The sequence continues at coordinate 30,299,599 of NC_141616.1, forward strand.
GGATTCACCTCCTCTAATTAGCTTAGTCTTTCCAGTTTGCAGTTGTGGGTTTCAGCCCCTCCATATAGTTGTATTCAGCCCTTTGGGCATTCATACATTTCAGTCCTACATTCCTCTTCGGAGGTCCAATACATTTCTCTCCCTATAATTCTCTCCACAACATCACTTTTTCTATTGAGTGCATCATCTTGCAATTGCAGTTAGTATTGAGCAAGAGAGAGAGTGAGGATAGTCTATCTCCTGCTACATTTGTATCATAGCTTCAAATTCTTTCCTGAGACAGAGGGGTATCCATTTTTGTATTTTGTTTCTACCCTGGACTAGTGATAGTACCATACTGCATTTGCCGCTCCCTCCCTTACTCCATCGCGCATCGGGCTGGCTCCCGTCTTTACCCATAGGTCTTTACACCTTGTGGCATTAGTAAAGAGGGGATCCCCCCCCCCCCCCCCCCAAGAATCAAGCGGTTCAGGTCAGTTAGGGACAACCCCATCATTTATAGTCCAGACAAGATCGAGTAAGGATACCATGAGTCACCAGTGAGCAATCCAACATAGGGGGGGAAGGGTTTAGTGCCTCAACCACTACCATCACCCACCCACAGTATCCTACAGACATTTCCATGTCTGCCATGATAACCATGCTGTAGGCTATGATACAGATGCAGCAACAACAGCTCGAAGCTCTCTTCACCCGCATGACCCAGCTTCAAGTGATGTGGTAAGATAGTGAGCAGGCCGCCAAAGAACACGAAAGGCTAGCTCGGGAGGCAAAAGAAGAACGCGATCGGGAGGCTCGGGAAGCAAAAGAAGAACACAATTGGGAAGCTCGAGAAGTTGAAAGGGCAGATAGGGAAGCAAAAGAAGAACGCGATAGAGAGGCTTGGGAAGCCAGGGAACTCTGGGATCGCGAGGCTCTTGAGGCCAAGGAGCTCTGAGAACGTTTCGCTTGAGAAGAGAAGGAAGAACGGGACTAGCAGCTTCTCATTTCTCTACTTCGACTAGTGAGGGGAGAAATGGAGCGATTTTCACTTACGGCCGAAAGCTATTTTTCAGTGATGCCTACGAAGGCCAACAAGCAGTGCATCCTAGCATCCATGCACCTCACAAGCGAGGCAGTCACCTAGTGGCTCAAGTGGCAAAAGGACCACTATGATGCAGACGAGGAGACACCTTTCGACAGCTGGACGGAAATTGTGAAAGATCTTTGATCACGGTCTTGCCACCACAATACTTGGATAGGCTCTAGAGTTAAGTCTACGAGCTACGCCAGGGGGACACCGAGTTAGTGAATCATTATGCCAATAAATGCACGCAGGTGTTTATACAGTTGCAGCTGGAGGGCAGTTAAAAGCTGAGCAAATTTCTCCATGGGCTGCGTACAGACATCCAGTGGTATGTCAGAAGTTACATGCCAGGGGATTATGAGTGTGCATATGAGCTTGCTCATAATTTTGAGCTCATGCATAAGTTTTAAGGATCCAAGCAGGTCAACAGTAATAAGTCCCAGGATTCCGCACTAGGTGATGGTGGGAATGGGCAACAGAAGAAGAGCTGGACGGTGAAGGACAACAACGGCTATGGCGGGTCCTTAGATAAAGCAACGAGAGCACTCTATGCCAAGGAGAACCGATGCTCCCACTGTCATGTGCCGGGCCATATTAAGGAAGATTGCCTGCATTACTAGAAGCTTCTAACAGTAGGAGCCGCGTCAAGTGGATCAACAATAGCCTCAAAAACCTCAGTAGTCATCGAGGAGAATGATGCAACCTCCATAGTCATCCAGGAGCTCGAAGCTCAGCAGAAGGGGGAGTCCCCAATATGTTTCATTTTATGGATAAGTTGGTGGTCAAAAGGCCTTATCTTGGCAGATTCAAGCAGCCGAGTGAGCAGCCACGTGGACTGCCACGTAGGCAACCATGTCAACCAGTTGCCACATGGACTGGCACGCCAGATTAACAACAGCTAGCACAGGGCACACGACACATCAACAAAGGCACCACATCAGCAAGGGACAGGCGGCGCCACGTAAGCAGGCAGCCACGTGGCTGGTCGGTGCAACCAGCAGGTTGGCTTGCCGTCTGCTAGGTCAGTGGGCAGTAGGAAGATGGTCGGTGCGTTTCCAGGCCCAAGGGGGCCTATAAAAGACAGCCCCCTTGGTCTTCATTCTCCATCCCATAGTTGGGCATCACAGCCTCTGTTCAGTAGCAGTTAGGCCTCCCTGCAGCAGACCAGCAGGGTGCCTCAGCCTCTCCAGGGATCTAGTGAGGATTCACCTCCTCTAGTTAGCTTATTGTTTCCAGTTTCTAGTTGAGTGTTTCAGCCCCTCCATACAGTTGTGTTCAGCCCTTTGGGCATTCATACATTTTGGAGGTCCACTACATTTCTCTCCCTGTGATTCTCTCACACACATCCACGGCATCACTTTGTGTATTGAGTGCATCATCTTGCAGCTATAGTTAGTATTGAGCAAGAGAGAGAGTGAGGATAGTCTATCTCTTGCTAGAGGTGGGACATTTTGGACAGGTGGGGCGGGGCAAAGCGGAAGGGGAGGGGTCGGTTGGAGGGACTGGCTGGAGGTGGGGAGGGGAAATGTGAAGGGGAGGGAAGCTGCAAAGGGGGCGGGGCAGAATGGAGGGTGAGTGGGGCAAGGTAGAAGGGTGGGCGAGGCAGGCGAGGATGGGAGCTGGAAGGGGGAGTTGCAAAGTGGAGGGTAGGCGAGGGGGGCTGCAAGAAGAGGGGGGGGGGGGAGGGGGAGAGCTGGGCAGAGTGGCGAGCAGTAGGTGGGAGGAGCAAGTTATAGAATAGAGAAGAGTGTTCATACGAACACCATCACTTCAACTATCCCAATCTAATCACATTTTTGGATGATCCATTCCTTAGCTTGTCAACCTCTCTTTATCATCCACTTTGTATTATGCTTGATAGGTCTGATCTCATGAATGCATGCAGGTAGTGTCCTATGTGGAAAGCATATATATATATATATACCTTTGTAAGACTAGAATAAGTCTAATCATACAAATTTAGAATTTTTGCATGAAGCATCAATCCTCCATGATTGGGAAACTAATAGACCGACAATCCAAAATCGTGACACTACAGTTAGAGTCAATGTGGGGACGGGAGCAATAAAACCAATCGTGTCTAGAGCGTTGGATGAAATCTCTTCAACGATGATTTCAAGCAAATCATCCCCCCTGCAACAACATGCCATACAAGGCGATACACAAAGCAATGTCAATAATTGGATTCAAGCATTGGCAACCATTGACAATTGCAATTCACTAGATCCCATCTTCTCTCGCAGATTGATGCTAAGGTCCTGTAGGTAAATCCTCCCCTCACACATGAAGAACCAATCAATCTAGAGGTGCCATTCTTTATGGTTGACCTTGAGTGGAATAGTGAACCTGAAGAAGGTACCCATACCAATAAGGACTCAGATTTTCCTTAGGACCTTCAAACTGAGGCTAAGAATGCTCACTTTGAAGATCAAGTCTTTGACAATGACTTAGACATTCTGCATGCCCTAATGGCGGTCGAGCTTCCCAAAGTTGAAACTCCAAAGTTGAATAAAAGCAGAAGATCTCGCAAGAAAGCTGAAGGAGGATATTGCCGCAAAGCCAAGGCCAAACACTTCAATGAGTTCGAACGAGTCCAAACTAGGATCGTCAAATTGTATCTTACCAAGCCATCTCCCTCAAAATCTGAGCCACCTCCTCTTGAATGGTCCTCTAATGGACTTGAAGGGTAAAGACAAAAAATCTACACAGAAAATAAAAGAGAAAATGAAAGAGAAGAAAAAAGAGGTAAAAAAAAACTTTATGAAAAACGAAAGGAAGACATACTTAGCAAGCAAAGCATTTGAACATTATCTAGGGTAAAGGGGCCAGTAAAGAGGCGGGTGCCTTTAAAATGTCATCAACCACCCCCCCAATAGGGAGGCAGGTGCCACCCAATGCTCTTCATAGAAAAAGATGATGTGGCAAGCCCTCCTTTCACCATTTTTTGGACACACAGTGCCTTAGTACTGGCCCTCACCTGTTTAACAGCACACGTGGAAGAAAAATCATTTGTTTCAATAAATGCTATGTGTGCTTTACAATTAAACTTCAATATTTCTGCAAGTGACTTAAGCAGGTGATTTTTCATCACTTAGGAATGATGTAATGAGGTGATCCCCTTTTGAATTTGCAGAAGGCATTCCCAAATATCATTTTTGTTGAATAAAATTTGACTGCGGCAAAAGCAATTTCAAGCGATAAGGTGTATATTTGATGGTGACAATTTTTGTAGCAAGCACCATGCTTCGGTCAGTGCAGTAGAGATGCATTTTGTTTCATTCCTGACCATTCAAAAAAATCAAGGTGGCACTTTTTTGTGCATGTGCAAGTTTTTTTGTTTATCCTTCTTTTTTGGGGTGGGAAGGGGAGGGGTTGCATGTGAAATTCTTACAAGGCATTTTGTTGTGCTGTCCTTCGTACTTGTAATGCTTGTCTGATATTTGTGGCACAAGTGACTATGAGAAGAGTGGAACAAGAATCGAAGAACTTCCTTGAGGGAGAAAAGTGTTATTCTGGCTCTAGATTTTTACTTCTTTTACATCTGTCTGCAAGCTTTCAAACTTGCTTTTGTACAAGAGAATGATAAAACATATTACTCATGCCTGTTTTATGTGTTTTGCAGGTGATATTTGTGAACCTTGTTTTAGGTGAATCCTGATTGTGAGGTGGTCTGGGACTAGGGGCCAATGTTGTGGGTTGGTGCTATTGCACCTCAATGTGATATGGTGTGTGCCATGCTAAGCCTGCAGTGTGGTGGTTGCTATTTTGGTAAGAAGACTCTTGCTTCTGGTTGTACATTCAGCAGCTCTTTGGGAGATCGTGCAGCTGTCCAAGAAAGTAAGCCTTTTAGTAGCAAAGGAAAATTTGCTTTCTTCTCTTGCTAGCAAAGGAGTTCTGGGCTTTTAGAAGAGTTAAAAAAAAGCATGTCTTTGGTTCCTCGCTTGTAAGAGGCATATATGGTAATCTTTTGTTTATCATAGTTGTTCTGCTTCTATTCTACTCTTAGCTGCAAACTAGATTTCACTTTTTTGTTTTCCAAAGATGATTTCAAACAATAAAGAGTATTTCTATTTTGCTTGGCCCGAAGCCACAACAAAGACCTCAAGAACTGCAGGGTCAGAGTTCCAATTGATCGTGGACTCTTCAAGTGCTAAGGGCCACTGTACCCTCCTTCAAGTTGCTCCTTTTATTGGCAGAGCTGATGCCAAAGCTGGAATGAGGAATGAGGAGGGAAAGGGTGCCCTTATAGAGGCCCAGTTAACTTTGGAGGGGTGGTCTTCAACTCTAGATTGGGCTGACTGGTGTAGGGAAAACTATAAGAAGTCCTAGGAGGAGTAAGAATCCAGTTTGAGGGAACGGTTTCATCAGATCTGGTAGTTCTCCATATTCAGTTTTGTCAAGAAGGATAGTTCAGCGAGGATGTGTGTGGATTATTTGCACTTAACGAGTTAATAGTTAAGAGTCAGCTCCCTATGCCCAAGATCGACATCATCTTGGAAACAGCTCAATGGCGACAAGATGTTGTCAAAGATCGATTTTCAGTACGAGTTCATTGTCATGCCATTTGATTTCCTAAGTGCATGGGCAACGTTCAACAAAATAATGCTGGGGGTATTCAAGAACCTCATTGGTGTAACAATTGTTGCTGTTCTTGATTTTTTCAAAGGATTGAGCTCAGCATGATGCATGGTATAACAATTCCTAGGTGCATGGGCAACGTTCAACAGAATGATGCTAGGAGTGTTGGAATGTTCACCTCCCCATCTGTAAGCCCCCATATGAGGAGAGCGTGGGGGAGGGAGACCAGGGCAGTACCCCACAGGAAAAGAGAGAAAGGGGCTGCCACATGGACAGCATCATGGCTGTCATGTGGGCAGCACATCTAGAGAAGACCCGGGACAGGTGGCGCGCAACTGTATGGAGCAGTACGGGGCTGGAGAATGGGCACCCAAGAGGTCAGGAGCAGCAGCAAATAGGGGTGCAAGGGACTGACCCTGGGAGGGCATATTTATAGCCCATATAAGACAGCCAGGCAGGCCTGCATAGGGGCTGGGACCCTACCTTGAAGTGAGGGCCAAAGCCCTAGTTTTGTGGACCAGAGGCCCTAGTTATGAGGGCCCTTTTAGGGCAGTTTTATAGCATCCTGGTCAGCCTGTTTGGGTCGGCCAGTTTGAGGCTGCTGGTCGGTTTTTTGGGGCAGGCCTTGTGCCTATAAAAGGAGAGGCCCTTGGCCTCATTCATCATCCAACTATCCAGCAAGTTCAGGAGCAGACAGGAGCAGCCAGAGCCACTCCCTTGGGCCTCACACTGGGGGTGAAGGAGAGTGGAAGGTGTGCTGCAGACTGAGTTCCCTAGAGGCTGGACCTTGGCTGTCTTTTGGGGCAGCAAGGTGTTGTGATCATCATACCTTCTGGAGCAGCCATTCACAAGCAGGTTGGAGCAGTGGAACAGCTATCTTGGGGCCTACATTCAAGAGGACCAAGGGGACCTGTGTGCTGCAGACAAAGCTTGGCAGGGGCTGCCCACCTAGGCTGATTCACAGGCAGTAAGGTGGAGAAGAACACATTGGACGGAAAGTCTACAGACGCTCAAGGTGGTGCACGCGGGCTCGAGGCTAGAGATAGACTGCAGATAGGAGAAGTACCTTGTGGTAAGATCAGAGGACTACACCATTGGTGGGACTCTGGATCTACCTCTTTTGTATTGTGTCCATAATTTTGGATAGAAATATATTATTTTGGTGGTTTCTCTATCTGGCTGGTTCATTGTCTATTGATGAGTCTGCACATCTATTTTATGCACATAAGTTAAGAAGTTTGTGATTCCACATCCCACACACACACTGTGTGAGCTTTTGGGCATTACTATTAGTCTACCGCTGTGCGTACCCTCTGTTGGGTCATTTCTAACAGGGGGTATGTAAGAACCTCATTGGTATAACAATCGTTGCTGTTCTTGATTTTTTCAAAGGATTCAGCTTAGCATGATGCATGGTATAACAATTCCTAGGTGCATGGGCAACGTTCAACAGAATGATGCTGGGGGTATGTAAGAACCTCATTGGTATAACAATCGTTGCTGTTCTTGATTTTTTCAAAGGATTCAGCCTAGCATGATGCATGGTATAACAATTCCTAGGTGCATGGGCAACGTTCAGCAGAATGATGCTGGGGGTATGTAAGAACCTCATTGGTATAACAATCGTTGCTGTTCTTGATTTTTTCAAAGGATTCAGCTCAGCATGAGCATCATGAATAGGTCTTACAGCTTCTCAAGGACAACGAGTTGTACATCAATGCCAAGAAAAGCAGTCTCTTTTTGGAGGAGCTACACTATATTATGTACACCATCAATTCCACGGGTGTTTGCATAGATGCTCCGAAGGTTGAAGATATCGTGGATTGGAAGGTGCCCACCATGCACAGGAGGTTCACCTGTTCATGGGAATCTGCCAAGCTTACAAGAAGTGTTGGAAAGGTCATCTCCCCATTTGTAAGCCCCACATGAGGAGAGTGTGGGGGAGGGAGACCTAGGGCAGGACATTAAGAACATGGAGAGGGGGCTGCCACATGGGCAGTACCTCACAGGAAAAGAGAGAAAGGGGCTGCCACATGGACAGCATCGTGGCTGTCATGTGGGCAGCACATCTAGAGAAGTACCTGGAGCCATCTGGGAGTATGGATCAGCACCATGGATAAGGCTACTGGCAGGAGCATGTCCAGGAGCAGATCAGTGGCGATTTGGAGCTCCAGACAGAGGCGAGGAGTGGCTGTATGATTGCGACACATGGCGGCTGACCTCTGCAGCAGTACGGATCAGTACGGTGTTGCACATGTGGCTGGAGAGAGCCTGGCAGAGGGCAGAACCAGCAGGACAGAAGGGGCAGAGGTGGAGGCTATGGTGGGCCAGCCACCTGGCCATAGATGTGCCCAAGGGTAGGGTACAATGGGGGCTGCCCTTGGGGCCAGGCAGCAGCCCAAAAGAGCCCAGCAACAGCCCTTATATAGGGCAGTAAAGTCGGCCCAGGAGGGGCCAGAAAAGTCGGCCAGGGGGAGGAAGAAAACCAACCAGCAGTTGGCCATTAGAGGCTGCTTGGCGGTAGGTTTTCCCAGCCCCTTGGGGCGTATAAAAGCAGAGGCCCTTGGCCTCATTCTACATTATCTAGAGCAGCCCTCTGACAGCAAACTGGAGCAGGTATTTCTGCAACGTCTTCAAATATTCTTCTTTCTCCACAACATTGAGATCAGGATTCAATGATTGCTCAATCAACACTTGGGTTGATTCTTGAGAACATTTGGGCTGCATTAAATCCTCGAGAACCTCAAACCTATCCACCTCTTCCTCACCAAACCCTGCTGCCCCCACAAAATCTACTTGTGAATCCTCATCTACCAAATCCACCAATGCTATTGTTCCTTCATCACTTTCTGAAGTCATTGAGCTCTCATCCTCACTGCTGGTTTCACTTCTCTCTTCCTCTTCACTTGCTGAATCTGAAACTTCAACCCTGCTTACCATATCGAAATTCAATTTCTTCCCATTCGTAAATACAGAAAAGATTCCTCTCTACCAATTCTGAATTGCACCTACCTTCCTCAACCACGGCCTTCCAAGAATCAAAGGATAGGCTCCCAACCCTGCAAGCATCACATGACAATCCACTCGACGTGAAACACTAAATGCCTCAACCTCCAGGCTAGGTACTATCCCTAAAGTCTTTACCTTGGAGTGGTTTGCCATTCTGATGCGATAACTAGAGGAGCGGGATATCTTCAGACATAATCTCTCTACACAAGCTTGGGTAATCACACAAATCTGTGCACCCCCATCTATATAGGCCTCTCCAACCCTTTCCTTTATGCCAGGCTTCTACAGCAGGTAAAAGATTTGGCAACTCTGAAACAGACATCAGCTTAATTGTATCTTTATGAGAGTTCCTCTTTGCTGGATTTACAGCCCGCCTCCATTCTTTTCTAAGCTTTGGGCATAGACCAATCATTTGGGCAAATGTAATGTCCGGTTTCCTCGCTGAAAGATCTTCCACCAAATCATCATCTCCCTGCTTCTTCCCCATGGGATAACCTACAGTTCTGTACTTCCTTCTAGGCTTCCTGCTCTTCTTCTTTTGGTAGGTCATCATCTCCTTAGACTCCTTCCCCTTCTTTGCACTTGGACCAACCTCCTCTTCTATATCTCTCTTTCCTAATGACATGACATCTTTAACTTCCTCCAACTCCAACAAGCCAAATGTAACTGCCTTACCTTTTCCTTTCTCTTCTGCAGTGGCTTTACGGATTCCAGAGGTACTAGGCTGACTTGCATCTTTTACTTCTACACTATGATCGTTCATCCTATTATTTAACCCTGTTGGCAATGGATAAACATCACTTCCAGCACGAGGAGGCTTATCACAATGTGTGCTATAATGTCCCCACTCTCCACAATTAAAGCACTGGACACAAGGTGCAAATGACCCTTGACCTCGTCCTGCCTGCCACGGGCCTGAATTATCATGCTGCCTCTGCCATAACCACCCGATGATCTACCTCTTTCCCTACCGTTCATCAATTTCAAACTCAAAGTCTTCATAAGCTCCGACATTTCATGAATTTCTTCTTTTATATTCTCCTCCTTCCTGACTTCAGGCTTCTGTATTTCTGGCTTCATATGAGAGATAATTTCAGGCACATGCTGAACCATTGGCATCTCTTGCATCATTTGTGACAATCTTATCTGCTTCCTCTCCTTCTCTTTTGCTACCCTGAGAGCATCCCCATAAGTGACCAGCTCTTTACATTCAACCTTTATCCTAATCTCCGGCTTCAGACCAGCAACAAACCTATGCTTTTTTATGACCCTGGGAGGAACTTCAGGTAATAAGGCCACCTGCCATTTATTCCACAACACAGTGAACTTACCGACACACTCATCCACTAACTGAGTCGGCTATTGCTGCAATAAACATAGCTCTCTCCAAATGCCATCAGGATCTCTAACACACATAAACCTGTCCAGGAAAGTTGTCCTCACCTCTGGATAAGTCGGGTTTCTGTGAGCACCCTGATCATCACGCATTCTTGCAGAGAAAGTCTGCAGCCAAGTTCTCGCTTCTCCCAACAGACAAAAGGATAGAATCTGAAGAAGGACTTCTGGAGCATTCCTCTCTTTAATAAGAGCTGTGAACTCCAAGCACTCTAAAAACCTCTCTGGGTCTTCATTGGGCAACCCATGAAATGGAAGAAATTCATGAGCCATCTCTCCTCTTGACTAACTTATCTCAAACACACTTCCAACCAGAAATACCACCCAACCTCTTCTGGGAAGAAAACAAAATAATCACTCTACTGAAGAAAACTTACCCTGCATCTGACTGGCAATCTTCTTCCTAAGAGCAATCAGTTTCAAAGCCTTTTGAACCTTAGCACGGAGACATATCACCTGAAGTTCAACATCAAGGCATCTATCTCTCCTGTGTCCACACTCCCCACACAACTCACAATGAATCACTTTCATGTGAGGCTTTGTCTTCATAGTTTCAATCCCTAACCACACAGAAATTCAAGCAACATTCCCCAGCCAATCTTTTGGGCCGTTTTGTCTTGAGTACCCAATCTCAATTCAAAACTCCTCCTGTCCCCAGCAGGATCGCCAAAAGATGATAAGGAAAAAAAAGGAAAGACAACCAGGAATTATGTACTTCACCACGTCAGAAGGCTTTGACTTGTTGTAGCTCTGTGTCAACCAAGAGTTGTTCATACACACAGTCGTTCTTTGTATGACAGATCAACCACACATGATGTATCTACAACACCTCCTTCCAGCAGCTTGTATAAGTAAAACAGCTCGTACTTTTGCTTCTCGTACAGAATCCTCATGTACAAAGAACGCCCAAGAATGCTAATCCATCGAGTTATCCCCTCTACCTATAGATTCATGAGACCTCAACGATCAAAGTCCCTATCATGATTTCCGTTCAGTCACTATTGCATCTGCACACAAGCTGTACGTCATACTCAGAATTGTAAGCAGCCACATCATGAGTGCTTCCAGCAGCGACAACTCCCAATCTCTCTTCTGTTCCAGCTAAGCTCCCCCACGCAGCCTGCACACTTGTGCATGATTAAAGGTAACAAACCCACAGCCCAAAAAAATAAGCGACTCGTACTTCATGTCGATCAGCCCGTTAGCTCTCCGCTCAGCTAATCATCCATCAGCCCTGTGCTTTTTTTTTATCATCACACCCCGTTGACAGCGCCCGTACACAGCCCAATCGCCCTCTCAAATCGTCACAACCCTCTACACCTTGACGCACTGCTTTTGTACAACACTTTGAAGCCCATGAACCATCCGTTCATTGACTGGCAGATCCTTTCCTCTCTCTTCCTTTTCCGCTCTCTCCCCCCCACGCAATCTCTCGCTCATCAACGTTTTCCAGCACTCTCCAGTAGCCGCCATCCCATGTATCAGCCCACTCGTCAGCCAGAGCATCCCCAATCCTTGATCACGTAGCCACCTTGCATGCATACATTCCCTTCCAGATTTTCCAGCCACGTCATCACGTAGAATTTACCACTCTTCCATTTAAAAAATGCAAATATCCCCCCAAGGCACATTAAATGCATATTTTGGACCTTCAATCACACAATTCCCACACACATTAGCATGCACATTAAGACTTGCATGCACCCCTGTACACACACATGAAAAGCCCCTTGACATGGACACCAAAACATATCAAATTCCTGTAACATGCAAGTGCACATTGACTCAGGAAAATAAAATAAAATAACCCTTCATGACTTGATTTTCATGACCCCAAAAACATGTCACTTGACCACACACTGGACACCCTTGCTCTGGAAGTCTGGTACAACCACATTGCATTTCATCATTTCCCATGAAGTCCCTACAAAACATACTTTATTGTCTCAAAAAGTTATACATTAGTCCATCATGCTTGTGAAAGAAAAATCCACAAATGCCAAAAGCCCACACCTACCCTAGATGTGTACAACTATGTGCCTACCCACAGCTATATACGGTGCTCAAAAACTTGATACAGGTTTTGTCCTATCAACGTTTGAAGAGGTGCGTAGGTCTACTTTTGCAGGTCCTCAAAAGAAATACTCCAATGGAGAAAAAAGGCACAGTGTATTCCAGAAAGGGTAGTGAATCCACGTACTGTGGGCTCAGAAATAAAGTGTGCTGAGTATTGGATCGAAAGGACGTCCTGAGGATGAGTTATCATGGCAGCCAGTATTTTGGTGCCAGATGTTGGCCTGATGCAAGGCGCAATAAACTCAGTTGTTGGCCTGATGCAATGCGCGAGCTTGCAATACTTCCATTTACTGAGAGCCTCCATCAACTCTGTTCAAGAGTGGTCTACTTCAGGAAGATATACAAAAGCATGATGCTTTCCACCTTCTCTTTATGTTTCATATTTGGGAAGGATCATGTAATTAGCACGGAGAAGAAATCCTCTATTTCATGGTGGTACTCTAAAGTATGCTGCTCTTATGAACTCCAGTCTCCAACATACTTTGGTAGAACGTTGAAATAACTGATGCAGTAGTGAAACTTTTCTTATTTGAACTCTGAATGGTTGACTCAGGAAATTTGCCTTGAGAATGGTATTGCCAGTAGCTTCGCGAGATTTTCTAGATACTCTGCCATGCTGGGAATGAGAGGAGGCTTCAGCTTCGAGTCAGCATACAACATACATTATTGCTATTTTCTGATAACCAGTCTGAAAACTTCAAAAAGGAGCTGCTGTCCTACATTATTGTTGAGAGTGATTCCCAGCAGAGGAGAGATTAAAATTTAGTGGAATACCCTTTTCATTACAAATGGACTCTACTAGCCCTCAGTAATCTGTCAAGCAAAAGATGAAGCAGGTTGCTGGGCGGAAATCATCATCCAAGGCGATAGAGTGATGTATTCGGAAGAATCCACAAATAGTTTTGCTCAAAATAGCAAAGACAAGAAAAGATGAAACAGTTTGAAAATATAGCACATCAAGAAAAGATGAAACAGCTTGAAGATAGAGCACAGAAGGGAAGTCATCATCCAAGACGATAGAGTGATGCATTAGGAAGGGGCCAAAAACAGAATTGATATTTACGAGATAGGCAACTCAGGTCAATGCCTCCCCCCTACATGCAAATCCAATGCCTTCCTCAAGACATCATTCTCCTTTTTCAAGGCTTCCTACATATCCAATCGAGTGTCCAAGCCTGTCCACACATATGAAAACACATTCAAGTCTCCTTGTAATGTTCACAGAAGGGTCCACTGGTGGTAGACCTTTGAAATCCTTTCAATCGTTGTCTTTGTGCCTTCCCAGTCAGCACTCTGGAGCATCCTATAGGTGGAAAAGAACCCCCACCAAACGCTCCAAATGAAGGCAAAAAGAATCCCTGTACCTTGCGGTTTTTTCGACAGAGAAGATCAGCATCAATAGAGCACATATGCCCGCTGCTTAATTTGTGGGTGGGTCAAGCTGTCCCCACCGCATTTCAGGACATCAACAGTGCTCTTGCACATTACACCCCTGAGATCTAGGCTTGTAAGAGGGTTCCCTCTCAGTCCATTGCTTGCACTCCACATCACAATTCTGAAATTGCATAGTTGAGCACTGCAATGCTATGTCATTCCATGCAACAATGATGCTGGGGTACTACTGATACACAACCAGAGTTGTATTGATGTGGAATGCCATATTCCTGGATCATGGTAGCAAGTCAATCAACAAAGATCCATATTGTCTTCTTTTTAAGGTGGAATGGGAAGAAGCAACACAGCAAGTTAAGGAGTTGCTTGGGTACTGAAATGAAGGCACACAAACTCATGTGCTGGAGTCTATGAGTGTATGTGAAGGAATGCGAGACAGGGTTGCAGCAGCCCTGTGAATAGGCTGAGATACAACTGTTGCCAAAAGGATGAGAATACAACTCTAGATGAAGGGACTGTCCCTTCTGGTACGATGGAGATGGAGAGAGGCAGGCTGCTCAGCTTCTCCCTCTCCCTGACTGATGGTCAAGGCCCTGCTGGTCCTCTTGGATCTGCTGGAGGCTGAAGACTGGAGCTGCTGGGCTGATGATGAATTGAGGAGTCCTTTTGTCGGTTCTGTGGAAGATCAGCTAACTGGTCTGTTGGCCGCCCAACTGGCCTGCTGCAGACCCAACTGGCACAGACCCCTACCCAACCTTCTTCTGCTGCGGACCTGCCACATCAGGCATGGAGACCTGATACGACTCACATCAGCTGCTGATGCCAGCAGTGCACTTCCGATGTCATCACCTGTTGCTGCTGCTGCTCTGCCCTGCATTCCTGCACTGTCCTTGCTGGTTGCACAGTCCATGTGGAAGCCTGCATGGCTCCTGCTGTCTGTGCATGCCACATGGCTGCTCTGGGCTGTCTACTGCCTAGCTGCCACCTAGACAGCCATGCCATGGGCCTTAGGTGCCCATGATATTTCCTAGAGAAGATGAAAAACCCTCCTGTATGCTGTAAGGAGGTGAGGACAATCAGTGAAGAAATCCTCAACAAACCATGATGCTTGGTGGTATCCCCAATGCTTGAACTTGACCGTATACAAGCGTTGGCGGACATCTGTACCTTTCTTTAAATGATGAAGCTAAATCTACTCAGGCTCAACCACCTTGACAATATTGGGCTGCTAAACATCCTGTACCACTATCAGTGCCGGTCCGACATAAGGCTTGAGCCAACATACACCTTCTTGGAGGTCCAGGTGAGTCATTGGGAGTCCTACCCACACTGGTTGAATGGGTGCCATTGAGGATCCCCCACACCAACTGAAAGGAACTGCTCCCACAGGACTATGTATCCACCGCATCATAACACTTCAATACATTGCAGGCGAACTGATTGTAGATCTAGATCTATGTCTGACTGTTGGACTGAGGATGAAAACTACTGGAATGTACCAAGGATTTCAAACAAAGCCCTCAGAAATTGAATGGTCAATTTGGAGTCTCCATTGGACAGAATGGCCCTGGCAATATTGCATATAGGATACCACTAATGGAGAATAAGCTGGCTGTGTCCTATGTGTCAATCATCCTTTTACATGAAATCAACATGATAAACTTGCTAAACCTACCAAAATGATCAGGGCACGTGGTGTGCCTGAAAACCAATAGCAGGTGGAGGATCTATGCCGAAGTCCATCTTGATCATCTGCTTGAAAGACTGGCCACGAGTCTTAAGGGACTGAAGTAGACCAAGCAACTTCCCATGAGGGACCTTGACGTTGTAGAACACCTGACAATGAAGGCATGTTCATGGACATCAATGCAAAGATGCTGCCAGAAACATTTCCTTTCTAGTTTCTTGAGAGTGCTCTAAGCATCCCTATGTCCACAAACATGGGTAACATGTACCAAGGCTGACCAGAACTAGGAAACAACACAAAGGCGTACTTTATAAAACAACCAACCCGCGTGAAGGATATAATCACCTAGCTGATTTGTCCAACCTAAACTTGTACGACTATCTCTAGAAGTCTCAAGGGTTGTGGTACTTGTTCCTCATATCAAGAGAGTGTAGAATTTTGTAAGATTAAAATCGAAGAAAATGTGCCCTTCTTGATAAGAGCATTAGCAAGCACATTCTCTAAACCGGGAACATATTCTACCATGCTCCCAAACTGCTGGAAATTTGGTTCCACCGGCGGACTTGACAATTGGACCATTGGCATTGCAACGCCTCATGATCAGTTTGTAGTATAAAGTCCTGCCCAAACAAATAATGCGTTCACATCTTAAGGGCATAAATTACTACAAGAAGCTCCTTGTTGTACATTGAATACCCGGTCTCGAAAAGGATCAGCTTACATACCTCAAACACGAGGGCATGACCATCTTGCTCATGACTACTCTAATGGCATGCTCACGACTGCTCTAAAGGGCATACTCATGTGCATCAGTTGTCACATCAAATGGCTAGTCACATTGATTCATTGCCAAGCATGGAGCTATGGGAACTACTTCTTTCAATAAGTCTAAGGTTGGAAGAGGTCGTAGAGCAGAGCATATGGGCCGCTTCTTGCTCTTCACTCCCTGTAATAGATTTGTGAAAGATACCACAATATTTGCCAAGTATTTGATGTGCTTCTTGTTAGAAATCGACCAAGAGAGGGTACACACAGCGAAAGTCTGATAGAATTGCCTAGGAGCTCACACAGTGTGGTGTGGGGTGTGGAATCACAAACTTCTTAAACTTATGTGCATAGCATAGGTGTGCAAACTCATCAATAGACAATGAACCAGCCAGACATGCTGAGGAAAATACTTACAGAAGGGTATGTGTGGCCATCCCTCCAGAGAGACATAAGACATTGGTGCAGGTCATACCTACAATGTCAACAGATGAGTAAGAGAATCTTACATCCAGAACTCAGAAATATCATGCTTGCTTATAATATTTTTGAGAAGTGGGGAATAGATGCCATCGGTCCTCTACCCATGATAGCCAGGGGAAATTGTTATGTGCTGACAGCTGTGGATTATTTGACGAGATGGGATGAAGCACGAGTAGTACGGGCTGTCAATGCAAAATCTGTATGTAAATTTGTGTATGAGGATATCTGCTGTAGATTTGGTGTGCCACTGGTGGAGTTGCTTTCTGATAGAGGTCCAGGTTTCAGGATTGAACTGATGGATTTATTATGTGGAAAGCTGAAGATTAAACACAGATATGCAAGTCCCTATTATCCCCAATGTAATGGGATGAATGAAAAATTTAATGGTGTGTGTACTAATATCATAGGAAAGATAATGAGAACACATGAGAAGGAGTGGGACCTTACTTTGCACTAGGCTTTATGTGCTTACAGAGTTGCAGTAAAAGAAGGCACCCAATCTTCACCATTTCATCTTGTTTACGGGAAAGAAGCTCTATTACCCTTGGAAGTAGAAATTCCTGCATTAGAGATGTTAATGAAGATAAACGAGGATTCAAATTTTACTTTCCAGAACGGGTTATTGGATTTGCAGGAAGCACAACTAGACAGACAAAAGGCGGTGGAACATTATGCTTTAATTCAAGAGAAGAATCGGAAGAGAGCAAACAGGAAATTTAGGGATAAGAAAATCGAGGAGGGTGATCTAGTTTTGAGATACAATAGTAGTCTGGATTCTACCTTCAAGAAGAAATTCGTGACCAAATGGGATGGATCTTTTCGTGTGACGAAGAAATTCAAAAATGGCTCATATCAACTTGAGTGGATGGTCAACAGCATAAGAATAGAGTCAATGGCTTCAGACTAAAGAAATACTTTCATAGGATCACGAGTGTGGGCAGCTGTGGACCTACTGTGATGAAACCAGACAAGCCGGAAGACCTCATGGATGAGGATATCTTTAAAGAAATGCAAATCTTATATACCCCTCTCTGCAAGACATGAATGTCTGTAGACTGGGGGATGGGCAAAATGATAGGACAAAACCTGTATCAAGTTTTTGAGCACTGTATATAGTTGTGGGTAGGCACATAGTTGTGTACACATCTAGGGTAGGTGTAGGCTTTTGGCATTTGTGGATTTTTCTTTCACAAGCATGATGGACTAATGTATAGTTTTTTGAGACAATAAAGTATGTTTTGCAGGGACTTCATGGGAAATGATGAAATGCAATGTGGTTGTACCAGACTTCCAGAGCAAGGGTGTCCAGTGTGTGGTAAAGTGAAATGTTTTTGGGGTCATGAAAATCAAGTCATGAAGGGTTATTTTATTTTATTTTCTTGAGTCAATGTGCACTTGCATGTTACAGGAATTTGATACGTTCTGGTGTCCATGTCAAGGGGCTTTTCATGTGTGCGTACGGGGGTGCATGCAAGTCTTAATGTGCATGCTAATGTGTGTGGGAATTGTGTGACTAAAGGTCCAAAATATGCATTTAATGTGCCTTGGGGGGATATTTGCATTTTTTAAATGGAAGAGTGGTAAATTCTACGTGATGACATGGCTGGAAAATCTGGAAGGAGATGTATGCATGCAAGGTGGCTACGTGATCAAGGATTGGGGATGCTTTGGCTGACGAGTGGGCTGACGTGGGATGGTGGCTATTGGAGAGTGCTGGAAAACGTTGATGAGCGAGAGAGAATGCGTGGGGGGGAGAGAGCAGAAAAGGAAGAGAGAGGAAAGGATCTGCTAGTCGATGAACGGATGGTTCATGGGCTTCAAAGTGTTGTACAAAAGCAGTGCGTCAAGGTGTAGAGGGTTGTGACGATTTGAGAGGGCGATTGGGCTGTGTACGGGCGCTGTCAACGGGGTGTGATGATAAAAAAAAAGCACAGGGCTGATGGATGATTAGCTGAGCGGAGAGCTAACGGGCTGATCGACATGAAGTACGAGTCGCTTATTTTTTTGGGCTGTGGGTTTGTTACCTTTAATCATGCACAAGTGTGCAGGCTGCGTGGGGGAGCTTAGCTGGAACAGAAGAGAGATTGGGAGTTGTCGCTGCTGGAAGCACTCATGATGTGGCTGCTTACAATTCTGAGTATGACGTACAGCTTGTGTGCAGATGCAATAGTGACTGAACGGAAATCATGATAGGGACTTTGATCGTTGAGGTCTCATGAATCTATAGGTAGAGGGGATAACTCGATGGATTAGCATTCTTGGGCGTTCTTTGTACATGAGGATTCTGTACGAGAAGCAAAAGTACGAGCTGTTTTACTTATACAAGCTGCTGGAAGGAGGTGTTGTAGATACATCATGTGTGGTTGATCTGTCATACAAAGAACGACTGTGTGTATGAACAACTCTTGGTTGACACAGAGCTACAACAAGTCAAAGCCTTCTTTCCCCTCTTTCAAAGAGTCTGTGTGTGTGTTCTAGTCAGATTGTGTGGGAGATTGACTTGATATTTGTGTGCTCTGGATATCTGCTCTGGAACCTAGTTCATAACCTCATCATCTATGAGCCCACATTGCAGCTGATCCCTATGAAGTCTCAGCTATCTGACGTGGTGAAGTACATAATTCCTGGTTGTCTTTCCTTTTTTTTCCTTATCAACGTGAAATATGAAACACATTGTGCACCATTGAAAATGGGGATCCCCAACTCATAGGCTAATCCCCAAGCTTCCTTAGCACTCGGGAAGGAGTGAAATCCAACCCCTTTATTTAGTTATCATTTTGGGATGCAGCCAGTGCTTCACACATTTGGCCTTATACGGATCTACTCTAATTAATCCCAGTGCTGCCGGCCATGTATCCAAAGTACTCCACTTCACTACCCATGAATGAAAATTTTCTTGCCTTTGCAAAGATTGATGTCTCCTCAATACATCAAAAGCTTGCTACACTTGACCAAGTGCTCCTCTTTGGATTTGAAGGTTTTCTCAGATCTGCAAGTTGTCTTTTTTTTTTTTTTTTCCATGAAAAAGACTTCTATTAAGTAAGAACAAAAACCCGCGAGAGCAAGCTCAAAGCGGAATACATCATGAAATCATGAGGATAATAAAAAACCCCCTCAGAGTGAGGTGGAAAGAAACCAAGGCTGAGGCTGAAAGTGCCATCTCAACCCTGTAATAGATTCAGAGAAGAAAGGAGAATCCTTCCATTCCCTGAAGAAAGAAGCCCTCCTAGCTGAGGCTGCACGGGAGTCCCCCTGCATACCCGTCCCTACGGCCATCAGAGTGTGTACGATGTCTGTCCAGATACTAGCCAATGTGTGCGAGGGATGAACCTGAGTACCCTCCATAGCCTCTGTGCATCTGGATCTCCAGATATGCCAGGCTGCTATGCTCGCTATAATCTCCCAAGAAGTATCCACAGAGGCATGTACAGCTGTAAAAGGACGGTGTGTAACCACATCCAACGAGCAGAGCTCAACCCGATGATGTCGAACTGAAATGGCCCGGGAGGAGTCAAGTCCCTCATAGAAAACCTGAGGTCCTGTAAGAGAAAGCCAAGCCACCGAGCCCCAAGTCATAAAGAGTGGGGAATGGGCAAAGTGACTGAAGATCCTGGCTATCCCCATCCAAATCAATCTCGCCTGTCTGCAATCCCATAAGCAATGCTGAATAGACTCCGAAGCAGAAAGGCAACGAGGGCAAGTAGGGTCGGCTCCGAATCTGGACCTCCAAAGGTTCACTGCAATCCCTCCATGAATAGAAAGCCAAAAGAAGATAGTGATCTTTCTATTCCTGTGGGATTTCCAGAGCCTCCTCCAGAAGTACCTCTGCTGATCCGCAGTAATACCAAAAGTCTCCCAATGAGGAACTCTGGAGGGTCTCCAACCTCTACTACTGAGCTGAAATCTCCTGGCATTACTGACCGTGTAACGAAAGAAGGGGATGGTCTTCTCTCGATGCCCCGCGTCAATCCACTCCCACTCTCCGGGGTCCCACTGTAAATACCTGATGGGAACTCCTCCATAGAGCCAAAGTCTCCAAGACCCGGTGGAGAGTAACTGGGGGTCAGGGTCTAAGAACCACTCTGAATCTGATCCCTGCATCAAAAGGCCTACGACCCTGATAGGCTGAAAAGCAGACTCAAGCAATATATCATCTGTAGATCTGAGCAATCTGCCACCATCCTGGACACTGAAAACCAAAGCATCCTCCTGTGCACCTCGGAAGGCTAAGACCTGAAGTGGAACCCCGCCTCTCGAGAAAGTACCTGCCCAAGTGGAGGTAGTGAGAGGCATATCATCTGTGTCTATCCAAGCCTCTGGAAGGGCTGACTCAATCTGCAAGATCCTCCCTGCACTCCCTCTGAGATGTCCTATCAACCCTGACTTGGTTTCCTCTGGAAGCCTACGGAAGGCTTTCCAAGATCCCAAAGAAGAAGCAGGTCCCCTCTCCCACCTGGCCCACTGCATGTAGAGTGAGGCACCCAGTGGTCTGCCACGATCATCTAAAATACTGTCGTTCCACATGATGGGCTGCCTATCAATCTCTTCCCGGGAGGAAGGAGGAATCCTCCGAAGAGAGCTTCTGAAACTAGCCCAAGCTTTCAGAATGGCAACCATGAGAGGGGATGAAGGTGATCTGAGGTGTGCTGAGGTGAAAATCCATCTAACACTGCTCATCCAGTCTCCTCCTGAGGAAGGTGTGCACCTCTGTATGCTGCTGATAAGAAAGTCCTTCCACGGTTCCTGTCCTGGCATAAGTCCTCGCACCACTATCTTGCAAAGTAAGGCTCTGCACTGTAAATCTGGATCAATAATATTGAGACCCCCATCCTGTGTAGGGAGGATGAGGGTCTCCCAAGCCACCCTGGCTAAGGCATCTGCTGTGCCATCAAGCCCACTCCAGAGAAAGTTCCTGATCGGTCTTCTGAGCTGAATGATGCAGTCCCTAGAACGGCACCAACATGAACAAATAAACCAGGCCGTGGCCAAAAGGACCTGGTTGACCACCACAACTCTAGAGGCAAGATCCAGCTTGGCTGAGCTCCAAAAGAGAAGCTTCCTTCTGATGCTCTCCAACACGGGAGCAAACTGCTGCGTGGTAGAAATACCCAAGCCGACCTGGCAGCCCAAATACCTGATAGGCACACCCCTCTGAACCCAAGTGAACCCTATGTCAAGTCCCCAAACTGGAGTGTCCTCATCACTGATATAAAAGCCATTGGATTTATGCCAATTTATCTGCGCCCCTGCCGCCAAGCAAAATAAATCCAATGCTGTCCTGAAAGAAGTCAATGTCTGTGGAGAGGCATCCAAATAAATCGCTGTGTCATCAGCCAACTCACTGTCAAGCAGCTCCTCTTCTCTTCTGATATGAAGTCTCAGCCCAAAGATGTCAGCTTGAGATCTAACATAGATGCTCATAGCTTCGGCCACGAATAAAAAAAGGAAAGGAGCAAGGGGGCATCCCTGACGGACTGATCTCGAAATCTGAAATCTCTCACCCCTTACCCCACCAATAAGTACCTGGCTATGGGCTGATCTGTACAAAGAGGAAACACCTCTGATCCAAACATCAGTGAATCCAAAGCGTAGTAGGGTGCCCTCCAAAAAACTCCAATCTACTCTGTCATAAGCTTTTTCAAAATCCAACAGTAGAATGGCAAGATTCTGGCCACTCTGCACGGCCCACTCTGAAGCTTCCCAGAAAGAAAAAATGTTATCAAAAATACTTCTGCCATGCACAAATCCCGTCTGAGTGTCGTGGATAAGATCAGGGAGAAGTGGCTGCAATCGGAGGCTGATCGCCTTGGCCAGA
Source organism: Dipteris shenzhenensis (assembly GCF_047967505.1). NCBI lineage: Eukaryota > Viridiplantae > Streptophyta > Polypodiopsida > Gleicheniales > Dipteridaceae > Dipteris > Dipteris shenzhenensis. The sequence continues at coordinate 30,321,865 of NC_141616.1, forward strand.
ATCTTGTAACAAGTCCCCAGAAGTGTGATAGGCCTCCACTGGGACAATAAATTTCTGCTACCTCCTTTTGGGATAAGGTGGATGAGGCCCTCTGTAAGCGATTCAGGCATCTCGCCAGAGTCCCAAATGGCCTGCATGGCTGAAGTAATATAGTCTCCAATCATATCCCAAAATGCAATGAAAAAAGACGGAGTGAGGCCATCTAAACCTGGGCACTTGCCCTTGTGAAGGGCTGAAAGTGCAGTCCTGAACTCTGTGTTGGTGAAAGGTGCGTCAAGTAGAACATGCAAATCCGGATTGACCAACACTGGGATACTCTGCCAAATAGCCTGTCTAGCATCCTCTATATCGTGTGTCTCAGGATCAGCAGTAAGGAGGGTGGCATAGAAATCTGAAGCTATGCGTAAGACGTCATCTGGCTCTGTCTGTAAAACCCCATGTGAGTCAATAAGCTGAGATACACTCTCTCTACTATGTCTAGGGCCAAGAGTAGAGAAGAAGTGTTTATTGACTCTACCACCCATCTGAATCCAGAAGGACTCCCGTGCATGAAAGGCATACTCTGCTCTCTGATCAAGCAATAACTGCAAGTGAGCCCTCGCTGCAGCAAGGCGCTCCTGAATCCAAGCATCTGAAGGCCGTTTCTGCTCTTCCCTCTGCAAAGCTGCTAACTGCTGGCGAACACCAATCTCACGTCTGAGAATATCTCGTCTCCTGGTAGAAGCAACTGAGCAGTAAAAGTCACTAATACCAGAGAGGGCAGCGGCTAAATGTGAAGGATGTGGCTGCCCTCCCTGGACATGAGCAAACCATACCCGTAGGGCTGCCTCTGTAAGGTCCTCCTCTGTGTAAAAGGCATCTGGGATCCTGATGCTGGCTGATCGGCCTCTCAAGTGAGGCTCTGAGATCGCCAAAACAACAGGGAAATGGTCTGAGGTGGAAACCCCTGCAGCAATGCATACCGATCCCCCTCTGTCAAGTGCCCAGTCATCTACATAAAATCTGTCAATGCGTGCATGAATAGGCATCTGTTGCCTCCTGTTCGACCAAGAGAACAGGAGGGACTGTGGCTGAATAAGAAAGGCATCATCACACCAAGTATCTCTGCCACAGAAATGGAAAAGGAAGGCATCCCAAGCTGCTCTCTCCAAAGAGTGAAGTCCGCCTTCTCTACCCCCTTTTTTGTCTGAAGGTAACTCGACCATGTTAAAGTCACCTCCAATCACCCAAGAATCCACAATGGGGGCCCAGGAGAGCAAAGTCTTCCACATAAGGACACGTTCCCCTCTAATGTTGGAGGCATATAGGTTGAGGAAGCCAACCTTACGCCCTCCAATCAAGAGAATAATCCACTGAGCTCTAGAGGGGATAATGACTCCGTGCCCAACAACTAAGGGGAGAACCGACTGCGAAACTGAAATAGAAGTGCCTCCCCTAGTGCCCAATGCAGGCGACCAAAAAGTATGTCCTGAGAGCAACTTGCCTGACTTGGCACAATCTCTATAATCCAGCTTGTGCTCTTGAATAAATAATATATCAATGGGACCACCAGTAACACCTGGATGAAGCTGATCTCGGATCAGCTGTCTGCGGCGGCGATGTGGGACGCCACCTAGGCCCTGTATGTTCCAACTGATAATCCTCATCGACGGGAGGATGTAGAGTGGAACACCTTACCCGACCTAGTGGCGGAAACAAACCCCTCAACAGGGGAAGACCTCCTGGATGGAGGGAAGGAACCCAGTGGAGGAAAGTCAATAGGGGAAAGAATCCTGGCACCTGAAGAAGAAGCCCTGTCAATAGGAAATCCAACCACTGGCTCCCCAAAAGTAGCGGGAACAAACTCCTCCTCTGGGAAATCTGAACTCTCTGCCAAGGCTGAAAATGAGTTCCTGTGGAGCAATCCAGACACCGGAGTACGAAGGATCCCTTGTGAGGGAAGAGGATCAACAGTGTAAGCTATCCCCTTCCCCCTGTCCAAGGGAGGGAGTGAGGAAGGCTCTCTACCCGGTGTCTGCCCAGCCGCGGAAATCTCTCCGTCCTCAAGAGGAACATCTGGCAGTGCTGGATCTAAGGAAGAAGCTGCAACTGGGGAGGAGGTCGAAGCTTCAGCGTCTCGGACTGTGCAAGGTGAGACAGGAAGGACAGCTCGAGGTGAAGCAGAATCTACTAAGGTACCCTCGTGAACTGAAGGAGGGACCTGCACACGTACTGGAACCCACTGTAAAGCGTCACGTGTGCCTGAGGGAGGTGGGGGTCGAGGAGCAGGACCTGTACCACGCCCCTGGTGAGGCTGAGGAATAGGTACTGGACCTGTACCACCACCTGACTGAGCAGGACCGCCACGTGAAGAATGAGGAGCAGGAGCTGGACCTGTACCACCCCTCTGTCGAGGTCGAGGGGCAAGTGCCGGGTCTAATCTCCCCCCCTGTCCCCCCTGTCGATGTCCTGAGGCGGTAGCTGTACCAGAGGTCTTCTTAGGCCTTTTCTTCTTTCTGGGACAATCCCTGGCAAAGTGTCCCGAGGTCCTGCCTATCCTGCACTGGTCCTGCCTGCCTGAAATCTCCACTCTCTGGCGAAAAAAGGAACCATCCGGGCGCTGTATCATGACGTGGTCCATCTCGAGGTTAGGATCCTTGCAAAGGACCCTAACTCTAGGAACCCCATCAGCCTTGGTTGCCTCTGCTGCAGTCAATGGCAACCCAGGGAGGGGTGGGATCTCAGCAACTACGCCAAAATGCTCCCCAATAACAGAAAGAAGTCGATAGTAGACCTGGGGAAGCCCGGGGAACCTGATGAAGAGCGAAAAGAATTTCTTATCTGCCTCAACTGGGTCGAAACCAAGGTGAAAGGCTTCAAAGAAGATCTTCCTGTGTCCCAGGTGTAAAAGCTCGGCCTTGAGCACAGTGCTCGCAGCCTCTGGAGTGTCAAAAACAACCTGGAAGAAACCTCGTCCCAGAAGGCGAACATCTACCAATCGAGGAGCGAGGTCTGGGGGGAGAGCCGCAAGCATCCAGTCTCTGGCTTGGGATCTGGAAGGGTGAGACCCGAAGATGCGTGCTAACAAAGTGGTAGAGCACTCAATCTCTACATCCTTCCTGAGCTGCTGCAACTCGTCTTTAGAGAATGTGATAGTTTTCGCGGCCGGTGGAGATGGAGTAGGATTGGCTGACGGGGAATCCATCGCCAATCAAGGTGAGGAGGCCGACTCGAACAGGAAAAAAGGCTCCTTCCGTTCCAGGAGGCTAGGAGGAAGCAGGGGGGAAGGGGAGGGAAGGAGGAGAGGGGCTAAGGCTGAGAGGGGAGAGGGGTAAGGAGGGAGGGGAAGGGAGAGGAGAAGAAAGGGAGGAGTGAGAGGAGGAGAGGGGGCGGGAGAGCAAGCAGGGAGGGGGCGGGACAGCAGGAGAGGGGGCGGGACAGCAGGGAGAGGGAGCGGAGCAGCAGGGGGGAAGGGGCGGAGGCAGGGGGAGAGGGGGAGCAGCAGGGAGAGGGGGCGGAGCAAGGGGGGAGGGGACGGAGCAGCAGGGAGAGGGGGCGGGACAGCAGGGGGCAGAGGGGAGCAGCAGGGGGGAGGGGCGGAGGCAGGGAGAGGGAGCGGAGCAGCAGGGGGGAGGGGACGGAGGCAGGGAGAGGGGGCGGGACAGCAAGGGGGAGGGGGCGGAAGCAGGGAACAGAGGGAGGGAGTGAGGGACAGGCAGGGGGAGGGGGCGGAGCAGCAGGGGGGGAGGGGGGGAAGCAGCAGGGAGGGGCTAGGGACAGGCTGAGGGGGGAGAGAGACGGGCTGAGGGAGGGGGAGCAGCAGGGGAACGGGGAGGAGCAGCAGCTCAACCGTATGATCAGACTTAGGATTCAGCACGGGTGATGATGCTCCGCAAGTTGTCTTTTTACTGGTAACATGTGGCTAGTTTGAAAAGAAATGCTGTGCTCTTATTTTATGTGTGATTGTTTGACAAAAATTACTTTCATAGCTACTGGAATGTGATTTTAGCATAGGATTGGGCAGCGTACAGATTTAGCTTGAGCTGGTGTCTTTGTTCCTGCAGAAATTCCGAAGGTTGTTCTCAAAAAAGGAAAAGTACAACTTTTTAAGAGTGGCACGCCCATGTTATATAGTGGTGCAGTGGATCGTATCATTGGAAGACCACCCCCTCAGTCTGGTGACATTGTTTTGGTGACAGATGGGGCTTTGCATCCGATAGCATGGGGCATGTACAATTCTGTTTCCATGTTTAGTGTTCGGATTATGCAAATGGAGGATGAGGTATCAAGGTAGGTGATCTTTTAATACATGCTTCTCTGAGAGTAGGCATCTCAATCAGACTTTCTTTTAGAAGAGATTTCGGCATATGGAATTTTCAAGTGAGATAGGAGTTTTGGAAAAGGTTTCTGCATATGGGACCTTTAAGTGAGGTGGCCGTTGTAACCATGATTAGAGAGTGCTTGCTACTGCATGTTTTTAGGGATGCTTCGTGTTTTTTGAATATGGAGAAACTGTTGGAGTCAAGAATCACTGCTGCACTGGACTTGCGCAGCCGGTTGGGACTGCCTGCAGATGATACTAATGTGTATCGGCTGGTGAACAGTGAGGGAGATAGGCATGTTTCAATTTCTCCAGCTCATTACTTTACATCTAATAAGCTTTTTATTCTGATCTCATTTTAACCATTAACCATCCATGCTACATTATGAATCTCATCTAGGATTTTTTTAACTCTTATTTAATATCAACAATTAACCATCCAAGTTATCTTATGAATCTCATTATTTTGTGTCAAAACATTGTGAATACTTGCAAGAGATCACAATTCTGAGAATGCAGAAACAAACCTCCCCTCCCCCCCTATCCCCCCACCTTCCCACCCCAAAAACCCCAAATTAAATTTCTGTCATTCTTTTGTGTAGCGGGTATAATCATAATTGATACGGCGATGTACGTCCTGTGTGCAGGCTGTGTGTACGGGCGTCCGTACAGTCGTACGGACTGTACGGATGAAGAAGTAGATGCAAATCCGGAGGAAGAAGTTGTACGGATTGTCCAATGAGTCTGTACGGAAAACAGGCTGAAGCAGTGACGACTATCAGAGGAGCAGACTCCCAATAAGCAATGGAGGACACGGGAGGCTGAGGAGAGCTGGAAGACAAGTGTAGACCTTGGCTCTGATACCACTGTAGGATTGTTAAACGAAAGAGAGAGTGCAAGGTACAAAGAGTCGATAGATGAACAGTCGTCACGTCAACTAGTGTAATAGAAAAGAGAAGTACATAGTACTTGTACCTAGACCCTAGGACTAAGTGTCCTAGGTGTCACATAGGACTAAGTGTCCTATGTGGCATAAAAGGCACAAAATAAACTAAGTGCCTATAACTATGCCTACAAGGCACATATGAGGGCCCATAGGGCATCACTAGAACTGGGAGAAGATGGCCTACACAGATGGTATGAACTCGTATGTAGGAGATGGAAAATCTCAGAAGGGATCCAAGAGTTCAACATTTGTTTCAAGCACAAACTATGCCTAATGTAGCTTATGATGTGCCAATGCCAGAGGCACACTCTTGTGTACAGCCAGAGAGAGAAAGAAAGAAATTTTATTAGAGTCTTCGGAAGACCAATGGGTCTATGAGACTGAAAGAAAACCTGATACAAATCACAGTAAGGGTGGAGCTACTGAAACGGGCATCATCACCCGTGTTGAACCCTAAGTCTGATCATACATAATCAAATACATCTGGATGTAACAATGAAAAGAAAAGGATTGGAGCGGAGCGGAATCCTCCGTATGTCATGTCGCCCTGGATGGTGCATAGCCGATGATGGGACACTAGCGCCCATCAAGTGGTGCTCACTTGTAGAGGAACTGCTGTCCTCGAAAAGGCTCCCATCCAAGTGGTGGAAGTAATAGGCAACTCAACTGCCCATTCCACCGGGATGGCTGCATCTATCTGTTGAACCCTGCGTGCTACCCCTCTGAGGTGACTCACGGACTGCAGTCTCTCTGATCCTCAGGTAGCCTGATAAATGCCTTCCAAGTACCTACTGTGTAGGCGGGGCCTCTCTCCCATCTAGACCACTGCATGTAATGGGAAGTGCCCAGTGGTCTGCCATGCTCATCAAGTATACTATCATTCCAAATGACTGGCTGCCTATCAATCTCTTCTAGGGTAGAGGGCGGAATCCTTCGAAGAGTGTTCCTGAAGCTCCCCCAAGCTTTCAGGATGGCAGACAAGAGAGGAGAAGCAGGAGATCTGAGAGGGGCTGAAGTAAAAATCCATCTTGGGCTGTCCACCCAATCATCTCCCAAGGTTGGTGTGCAAGCCTGAATGCGTCCAAAAAAGAAATCCTTCCAAGGTTCCTACCCAGGCATGAGTCCCCTCACCACCACCTTACAAAGCAATGCCTTGCACTGTAGATCCGGGTCAATGATGTTAAGGCCCCCTTCAGATGTAGGGAGAATAATGGTCTCCCAGGCCACCCTCGCTGCAACATCTGTTGTGCCATCAAGTCCACTCCATAAAAAATTCCTGACTGGTCTAATGAGCTGAGTGATGCAATCCCTAGACCAGCACCAGCAAGAACACACAAACCAGGCGGTGGCCAAAAGAACCTGGTTCACTACCACAACTCTAGAGGCAAGGTCGAGTTGGGCTGAGCTCCAAAAAAGTAGCTTTTTCCTTTATAGTTTCTAGTACTGGGGCAAACTGCTGTGCTGGAGAGATGCCCAACCCTACCTGGCATCCCAGATATCTGACAGGAACACCCCTCTGAATCCAGGAAAAGCCAAGGTCAGCTCCCCAGTTTGCATTTCCTCATCATTGATCCAAAAGCCGAAGGATTTATGCCAGTTAATGTGTGCCCTTGCAGTTGAGCAAAAAATATTCAAGGCTGTCTAGAAAGAATCAAGTGACTGCGAAGAGGCCTCAATAAAAATAGCAGTGTCATCAGCCAACTCACAGTCAAGAAGCTCCTACTCCTGTCTCAAGGGCAATCTCAACCCAAAAAGCTCAGCTTGAGATCTAAGGAAGATACTCATAGCTTCTGCCACAAAAAGAAAAAGGAAGGGGGCTAAAGGGCATCCCTGACGAACTGATCTGGAAATCTGAAATGTGTCACCCCTTACCCCTCCAATCAAAACCTGGCTGTGAGCTGATCTATAAAGGGAGGCCACCCCTCTAATCCATGCATCTGGAAAACCAAAACGTAGAAGAGTGCCCTCAAGAAAGCCCCAATCTACTCTATCATAGGCTTTCTCAAAGTCTAGGAGTAGAACTGCCAGCCTCTGCCTGTGCATAGCCCACTCAGTGGCTTACCAAAAGGAAAAGATATTGTCAAATATGCTCCTGCCATGCAGAAAGCCTGTCTGAGTGTCATGGATGAGGTCTGGAAGAAGGGGCTGCAATCGGATGCTGATCGCCTTGGCAAGGATTTTGTATAAAGTGCCCAACAGAGTGATGGGTCTCCAATGGGATACAAAATTCCTGTTGCCACCTTTCGGGATAAGGTGTATGAGTCCCTCGGTCAGTGAGTCAGGCATCTCACCCGAGTCCCAAATGCCCTGCAGGGCTGAAGTAATAGGGTCACCTATCATATCCCAAAAGGCTATAAAGAAAGAAGGAGTAATACCATTGGAACCAGGGCATTTCCCCTTATGAAGAGCAGAGAGGGCAGACTTGAATTCTGTGTTGGTAAAACGTGCATCAAGTAAGCATATCATCTTTGGTGAGATCAACACAGGTAAACTCTGCCAAACTTCCTCTCTAGCCACATCTCTGGCCTGTGTGTTAGGATTTGTGGAAAGGAGGGAGGCATAGAAAGCTGTTGCTAAGTGCAAGACGGTATTCGGATGAGACTGCAAGACGCCGTCAGAGTCAATAAGCTGCCTGACACTCTCTCTACTATGTTTGGGACCAAGTGTAGAGAAAAAGTGTTTATTGACTCTCCCTCCCATCTGTATCCAAAATGACTCCCGTGCATGGAAGGCATACTCTGCTCTCTGATCAAGCAATGGCTGCAAGTGAGCCCTTACCGTAGCAAGGCGCTCCTGTATCCAAGCATCTGATGGTCGTCTCTGCTCCTCCCTCTGCAAGGCTGCCAACTGCTAGCGGATACCAACCTCCCGCCTGAGTACCTCACCTCGCCGAGCACTAGCAATGGAGTGATAAAAGTCGCTGATACTGGCAAGTGCTGTGGCCACATGTGAAGGACCGGCCACCCCCCCTGCATTTGAGAAACCCAGATTTCCAAGATTACCTCTGTGAGAGTCTCATCCGTGTATAAGGCATCGGGGATCCTGATACTGTGATATCGTCCTCTCAGATGGACCTCTGAGATGGACAGAACTACTGGAAAAATGTCAGAAGTGGAAACACCAGGTGCAATGCAAACTGTCCCCCCTCTATCAAGAGCCCAATCATCCACATAGAATCTGTCAATCCGAGCATGGATAGGCATATGTACCCTATGGTTCGACCATGAAAATAAAAGTGACTGAGACTGAATATGAAATGCATCATTTGACTAAACATCTCTGCCACTGAACCTGAATAAGAAGGCACCCTAAGCTGCTCTCTTGAGGGAATGAATACCACCTTCTCTGCTCCCTTGCTTATCAGAAGGTGCCTCAACCATGTTGAAGTCACCTCCAATAATCCACGAATCTGCAATGTCAGCCCACGAGAGCAACTCTTTCCAGAAAAGAACACGGTCCCCTCTGTTGTTCGGAGCATAGAGGTTGAGGAAACCAACCTTACGTTCGTCAATTAGAAGTAAAACCCACTGGGCCCTGGAGAGGGTTATGATGCCGTGTCCAATGATCAGAGGGAGAATAGAATTTGAAATTGATATGCATGTATCTCCTCTGGTTCCCAAGGCAGGAAGCCAAAAAGTCCGGCCTGAAAGCAGCTTACCTGACTTGGAGCAATGTGTGACATCCAATTTGTGTTCTTGAAGAAAAAGAATGTCTAGGGAACCACCTGAAACACCTGGATGGAGCTGATTCCTGATCAGCTGTCTGCGACGGCGATGAGGGATGCCGCCCAATTCCTGTACATTCCAACTGGCTATCCTCATCGGTGGGAGGAAGCGGGTACCCGACCTGGTGGCGGAAAAAGAACCCTCCGCCGGAGCTGACCTCCTGCCATACACACGAGGTCCAAGGGGAGGAAAGTCCACAGGTGAAAGAGAGAACGATCTCTCACAAGGAATGCCGATAACTGGCTCTCCGAAAGTAGAAGGTACAAAATCATCATCTGGGAGTTCAGAGAGGTCCTCCAAAGCGGAAAAGGAGTTCCGCTGAGCTAGTCCTGAGGAGGGTGTACGAAGGATTCCTACCGAAGTAAGGATAGAATGTAAGACCCCCTTCCCTCTATCCAAAGAAGGAGGCACCTGTACTGGATCCTGATCAAAAAGTGCTGCGGACGAGGTGCCAACAACCTGCGCTGCTGAGGAAGGTACAGCCTGATCCAGGGATGGGGTCGAACAAGGCTCCTGAACACTAGTCTCCTCCCGAGGCTCCCAGGGGTTAGCCTCCGAAGCGGTGGATGTGTGATCTGAAGTAGAGGGCCTAACCGCGGCCGGAACCCACCGTGGGCCAGAGATGGTGCGAGGTGCAGGAGGGACTCGGGTAGCCCTAGGAGGGGGGGGGAGCCCGTGTCTGAGGTGGTGCTTGTGGAGCGGTAGGTCTTGCTCCAGCTCTTTGTCGTAAGCTAGTACGAGCTGGTTGCTTTCTGGGCCTCTTTTTCTTCTTTGGGCAATCTTTGGCGAAGTGCCCCGAGGATCTGCAAATCCTGCACTGGTTCTGCCGACCTGCAACCTCAAATCTCTGGCGGAAGAAGGACCCATCGGGTCGCTGTAGCATGATGTGGTCATTTGAAATATTGGGGTCCTAAGACAATGACCCTAACCCTAGGTACCCCATCCATCCTGACCGCCTCAGCAGCCGAAGAGGGTTCGCCAGGAAGAGGTGGGATCTCTGCTACCATACCAAACCTCTCGCCAATAACTGAAAGTAGCCGGTGATAAACTGAGGGAAGACCAGGGAATCTGATGAAAACAGAAACTCCCTGCTTGTCCTCTTCAACTGGGTCAAAGCCCAGTTGAAAGGGAAACAAAAAAATCCTCCTGAAGCCTAGAAAAAGAAAACCGGCTTGTAGTAGGTCTCTCGTGACGTCCGGGGAATCTAGGCACACTTGAAAGAAACCTCGTCCCAACAAACGAACATCCTTAAGGTGGGGGGCGAGCTCCTGTGGAAGTGCCGCAAGCATCCAATCTCTAGCTTGTGACCTGGAGGGGTGGGAGCCATGGATGCGTGCGAAGAGAGTAGTGGAACACTCATGCTCCAAATCCTTTTGCAGCTGCTGCAGCTCGTCTTTTGAGAAAGTGACGGTTCTCGCGGCCAGTGTGGGTGGTAACGGATTGACTGAATGGGAACCCATTCGTCAATCGAGGTGGGAAAGGCCGATTCAAAACCAAAAAAAGAATTCCGTCCGCTTTCTTGAAGCCCAGGAGACCCCTAACAAAAATAGGGGTACTCCAGATGAGGGGAGAGGGTGAAAGGAAGGAGAGAGAGAGAGGAATGAGCAAGGAGAGGAGGAAGGGAGGGTGAGGGGCTGGCAGCAACGAGGGGGGGCTGAAGCAGCGCAGGGGGGGGCTGGCAGCAGCGCAGGGGGGAGAAGCAGCGCAGGGGGGAGCAGCAGGCAAGGGGGAGGGGAGGGAGGAGGCAGCGCGCAGGGGGGAGGCAGCGCGCAGAGGGGAGGAGGTAGCGCGCAAGGGGGAGGCAGCGGGGGGGGGGGTGCTGCAGCAGCGCAGGGGGGAGCAGAAGGGGGAGGGGAGGGAGGAGGCAACGCGCAGGGGGGAGGCAGCGTGCAAGGGGGAGGAGGCAGCGCGCAGGGGGGGCTGCAGCAGTGGCGGAGGAGGAGGGGAGGGGGGAGGGAGGAAGCAGCAAGGAGGGGAGGGAGGGAGCAGCGAGGAGGGCAGCAGGAGGGAGCGGGGAGCAGCAGCAGTCCCAGGGCGTACTCGGTGTATATTGGGCTGGTCCCAGATGTTTTGGGTAGTACCTTAGACCCAAAGGAAAAAGAGCTTTTGCTATCATGGGGAAAGATAAGAGATCAGCAAGCATTAATCCTATTTGATCCAGGGGTCTATAGACAATTTCATATCGGAAGATTTAGCCTTGAGATTAGGGATTATAATTGTAGAGCTAGGCAGAGCTCTTGATGCTGATCAAATGTTCGAAGGGAATCCAGTGCAAGTTACTCCTTTGATTGGAAAGCTTCGTGTCCATGTGCAGAGCTATGTAGATCAGGAGGACTTCTTAATTTCTCCTCTCAAGCAGCATGATGTTGTACTTGGTACACCGTGGTTCCATCGAAAGGAAGTAACGATAGAATACCATGAGAGGGTGCTGAGTTTTATCCATAGGGGGAAAAACCAGCGTTTAGTTGCCAGAAATAAAGGGGAGACTATCCCCATTGTATCTGATGTTACATGTGGTAAAGCAATAAATTCTGCAATTTCCGCGTACATGGTTTTTGTAAAAGAAAAAGAGAATGATATGCATGCTGAAATGAATGATGTAGACAAAGATAAATTTCAGTTTCTTGTAAACTTTAAAGATTGCTTTTCCGATGCTTTGAAAGGGGAGTTGCCCCCAGAGAGACCAGAAGATCATCAGATACAGTTAATGCCTGGTAGTGAGCCACCAAATAGACCACCTTATAGAGTCAATGCGACTCAGAGAGGAGATTATGGCTCAGGTGCAGGACTTGCTGTCCAAAGGGTTGATTCAGCCCAGCTCGTCTCCTTTTTGCTCACGAGTACTTTTAGTATAGAAGAAAGATGGTTCTTTTCGAATGTGCATTGATTATCATGCATTGAAGAAGATGACCATCAAAAATAGATTTCCGATACCACGCATAGATGATGTGCTTGACCAGCTCAGAGGAGCAACAGTTTTCAGTAGGATAGACTTGAAGAGTGGCTATCATCAAGTCTGAATACAACCACAAGATGTGCATAAGACAGCTTTTCGCACTACATTCGGGTTGTATGAATACTTAGTGATGCCTTTTGGGTTGACAAATGCTCCAGCCACATTCATTAGAATGATGGATTGCATCTTCCGAAAGTACAGGCATTTCACGGGTACTTTCTTTGATGATATCCTAGTCTTTTCAAAGACAGAAGAAGAGCACAGGGAACATCTTGATTTGGTATTTCAAGAACTTCGAAATCATCAGCTTTTTGCCAATAGCAAGAAAAGTGAATTCTTTTTGGAAGAGATCCATTATCTAGGGCATATAATATCCAAGAATGGGATACAAATGGATCCTGCAAAGATCCGAGCCATCCAAGAATGGCCCGAGCTGAAAACTATGCATGAAGTCCGTAGTTTTTTGGGACTTTGCTCCTACTATAGGAGATTCATTAGGCATTTTGCTGATATCACAGCTCCACTACATGACCTTACTAAGAAAAATGCAGCCTTCACATGGGGAATGTCACAAAAGAAAGCATTCAATACACTCAAGGAGAAGTTGACTACAGAGCCTATTCTTGTAGTCCCGGATCTGTATCAATCTTTTGATGTTGATTGCGATGCTTGTGGAGAGTGTGTTGGGGCTGCATTACATCAGAATGGACATGTAGTAGCATATGAGAGCCGAAGATTGTATGATGCTGAAAGATATTTGGGAATCTATGAAAAAGAATTGTTGGCTGTAGTTCATGCTGTGAACACATGGAAGCATTATCTTTTGGGTGCAAATTTTACTGTTAAAATAGATCACCAAAGTCTGAGATATTTTCTAACTCAGACAAAACTTTTCGAGAAGCATATGAAATGGGCATAGATATTTTCAATGAAAAAGAATTGTTGGCTGTAGTTCATGCTTTGAACACATGGAAGCATTATCTTTTGGGTGCAAATTTTATTGTTAAAATAGATCACCAAAGTCTGAGATATTTTCTAACTCGGACAAAACTTTTCGAGAAGCATATGAAATGGGCAAATATGCTGTCAATGTATCATTTTCAGATTGTCCATACTCCAGGAATTCGGAACAGAGTGGCAAATGCCTTGTCCCGAAGACCCCAGGTCAACAATGTGACCATTGCTTATCATCAGGTATTGGAAGGCATGAGGGAGCAATATGCTAATGATGCAGGTTTTGGTGAGATTTTACAGCAAATGCAAGAGGGGCTTGTCCCGAAGACCCCAGGTCAACAATGTGACCATTGCTTATCATCAGGTATTGGAAGGCATGAGGGAGCAATATGCTAATGATGCAGGTTTTGGTGAGATTTTACAGCAAATGCAAGAGGGGCAGTCCACCAGCCACTATTTCCTGAAAGATGGGTATTTAATGAAAGATGACTGCCTATGCATGACCCAAGAGATGAGGAAAAAGATTTTGGAGGAATGCCATGCACCTCCCTATGCTGGACATAGAGGAATTACAGCAACAACTCTAGCACTAGAGAGGTATTTCTTTTGGCCAGGGATGCGGAAAGATATACATCAGTTTGTTATTGAATGCCTTACGGGTCAGAAAGTGACGTATGATAGACGGAAGGCACCTGGCCTACTTATGCCTCTTCTCGTGCCTCAAGCACTGTGGGAAAGTATTACAATGGACTTCATTTTTGATTTGCCAAGATCAAAGTCAGGGAATGATAGGATTTGGACTATCATTGATAGATTCAGCAAGCAAGCTCATTTCATTCTGGTTCGCAAAACCATAAAGGCAGATCATATGGCTAAGCTATTCATGGCACAGATCTTTAAGCATCATGGTATGCCTAAGTCCATTGTCAGTGATCGAGATCCCAGAATGACCAGTCTATTCTGGAGAGCTTTATTTGATAATATGGGGACGAATATGAATTTTTCTTCTTCTTTCCATCCCCAAACAGATGGTCAAAGTGAAGTAGCAAATTCTACAGCATTGGATATGCTGAAATGCTATGTGGGTGACCAAGGTTCAGACTGGGAAAAGTACCTACCATTGGTAGAGTTCGCTTACAATAATACAGTACACAACTCTACAGGGAAAGCCCCTTTTGACGTCAATTATGGGAAGGTGATTCTGCCACCTATCCTTAGAACCAAAGATGAAATATTTGCAGCTGATCAGTTTGTAAGAGACCTCCAGACTGCTTTCAGCCAAGCCCGGACAGCAATTGCAAGGTCTCAAGAGAAGCATAATAGAGCTGCAGATAAGCATAGGAGACAGTTAAATCTCAAGGAAGGGGATTGGGTACTTTTAAAGTTCGAGAAAGCTAGGCTCCGCAAGTTCAAAGGCAAACAGAAAGTGTATGCAAAGTTATCTCCCAGGTACTATGACCCTTTCAGGGTTACAGAAAAAATGAATGAGGTTGCATATAGGTTAGCATTGCCAGAGCATTGGAGGATTCACAATGCATTCCATGTGAGTCTTCTAAAGAAATTTCAGGGGCCAGAGCCTACAGAGGCGATATCAAAGGATCCACTAGAAGTGGATGAGCTGGAGGAGGTCCTTCAGCCAGAGTAGATCATGTACCATACTGTACGCAAAGGCCCTCAGGGCAAGCAATTTTACAGGTACCTTGTAAAATTCAAGAATTATACGACATTGGATGCCAAGTGGATGGATGAAGACATGTTGTCTTATCATCTACAGCTTTTGGATGTTTACAAGGAAGCTTTTCAGTTGAGGTCAACTGAATAGAAGCCGAGGGGATGTCACCACAATGTAAATATCCTAAGTCAAAGTACAGTTTACCTTTTATTTGATCATAATTAAAGAGTTTTTCCATCTGGGTTAATTATGGTCAAAAGAGTTTTTCTATTGGTCAAAGAAATGACTACAGTCACAGATACTTGACTTCGGTCAAGTAAGCCTGATCTCAGTCAGGAAGACTACGGTCAACCAAGATGTGCCAACTTCGGTTGGAGAGACTTGACTATAATTAAGGCGCCTCGACCCTTATTTGCATGCAAACCGCTAACAATTAACGGGTGCCTTGGTGGTGTGCTTTAATT
Organism: Dipteris shenzhenensis; assembly: GCF_047967505.1. Taxonomy (NCBI): domain Eukaryota; kingdom Viridiplantae; phylum Streptophyta; class Polypodiopsida; order Gleicheniales; family Dipteridaceae; genus Dipteris; species Dipteris shenzhenensis. The sequence continues at coordinate 30,336,882 of NC_141616.1, forward strand.
AATTGTTGCAGGTACTAGGAAGAGTTATTTTCCTAAGCGCTACGGGAGCCTAACCAAAATGGGACTGTTCGCGTGGCCAAGTGCTTCGAAGACTCGAGAGTTGCCCTTAGTGGCATGTAATAGGACTTAGTCTAGATTTTAGAAAAGTGGCATGCTGCCAATTTGAAATGAGCTTGAAGCTCTTGTAACATGAATTCACATTTTGAATTTGTATGCTCAGCTTCCACGCTGAATGGATGTACTCCAATTCTCTATGATGAATAAAGACCTTCGGGGGGGTCCAGCCCGACATGTTGTCCTGGGCCCTAGCTGTGTGCAGTGAGAGGGAGAGAGAGGAAGAAAGAGAGCGCTTATGAGAGTGTTTTTGCAGTAAATGATGAGCGTGGGATTACATGCGTGGGAGTTCACATCCTCTGCTTAAACAAGCCTGCATGTCTAGTTGCATCGCAAGGATTAGACCCGAGAAGAGAACCCCAAATATGTATAGGATGCAACAATCTCCATTGTGCCCCGTCAACGGTTAACTGCTCTCAATGTGTGGCTGCCGGGGACGTATTGAGGATCATAACCTTAGTCTTACCTAGGATGACGTTCGAATCATGTGTCTCACAGAAAGGCTGGAGTGCATCCAAATGCCATTGGAGACCCTTGGCTAATGAGGAGATTGGAACCGCATCGTTTGCGTATAGTAATATCAGGATCAAACAACTGGCTAACTGTGAGCCTGCTCTTCCCTATGTCATGATGAAGGACTCAAGCTCATCGATGTATAGGCCAAACAAGGTTGGTGACAAAGGATAATGTTGTTTGACTCCAATCGTGCTCATGATCTTCTCTGACCACCAAGTTGATGGCTCTCTGATGAGATGCAAAGAGCTCACATATCTGCATCTGTCGGGATGTCTCCCGTGGTGGTGGAGGACGTGGTCTCCTCGATCTCTGGATCCGAGAGAGAGAGAGAGAGAGAGAGAGAGAGAGAGAGAGAGAGAGAGAGAGAGAGAGATGATATTATTGTATTGAAGTTCACGAGAGAAAGATATATTAACATCCGCGGAAGGCCTCGTAGGCCTATGGGACAAAGTGCAAAATACACCAAAAGAACTCATACAAGCCACAAAAGGCTGGGGCAAAGGGCGCGCTAAGACCCTTGTTGCTGAGTGAGGAGCAGTTTCTTTGTGCCTGCCCAGCCTACTACGAGATCCGAGGGCGATACCACTATCTCTATCAGGATGGGAGTAGTTTTGGCCCACTATCACAATTGACCCACTTCCATGACTAGGTCTGCATTGGGCTCTATCCGCTTGAGATGCGCCGACACAGAGGAGATCTTGCTACGACAGATCAAGCAAGAGGCGATCAGACCACATGATACAAAGGCCGACCAGACATAGCGGCAGCGAGTCACAAATTTCTATGTTTTTGAGTCAGCTCCAAGCCACAGTGGGGTGGAGGAGGAACTAGCCAATATGCGGGCAATCTGGATTACCGAGAGAGTTGCAGAGGCCACCCGCAACAGGGAGAGCGGCTAGAGCACCCTCTATTGAGGTCCGACCTATCACAACTTTCTTCATAGGAGACCGCTCGAGGCGAGGGATCACTCCAAACATAGCTTAGCGGGTTTAGAGATCGAGGAGACCACATCCCCCTTCGCCACCACAACATGACAGTCCGACAAACACAGATCCGAGACATTTTCACCGCTCATAAACGAGCCACCACAGTACCGGGTTTTGGTTTTTGAGTTGCAGCTCCAGCTCTCAGCCTACTTCATATAACACATGATATGTTTTGTACTTGATTTTGCTTGAGCTATTGAGCTTTTCATTTCAGCATAGTTGTCTCAATCACTCCCAGTGTGCATAGTGTGCAGATCCGCTGCTCTATGGGTATACGTGCTGCTCTCCCTAGTGATGGGATGAAACTCGCATCTGCTCACTAGCGATCCTTAGTGCATGTGAGACTCCTCTGTCCTCGACATACTAGGGTCTGATGATGAATCCGTCCTCTGAGACGCTCAAGAAGTAGTCGCGGTAGAACTAGGTCTTGGTGGGGACCTCCTGATCTCCCCCCCAAGTCCGAGATGTGTGGAGCTAGAGCAGATCTAACCGTATGATATGCTTAATCTCATCTCTCGGGATCGACTCAGGGGGTGCATCGATACTGTACTGAAAGGGAGGGAGCCTGTGAATTTGAATCCCGTGTCAAACAAATCATGTGGATATATGTGCATACCATGTGTCCGCCCTGCTCTCAGCTAGTCTTCTAGATGACTCCAGGGCCAACCTTGGTAGTCTCCAGTGGGCTAGGTCCCAGTCTCTATGAATGAACGTCATTGCTTGGAAGATGGCATCAATCTGTAGTGGTGTCATGGCGAACTCTTCCTGTACTATCTCATGAGGGATTGAGGGCTTGCTCTGAATCATCCTAAATCCGATAGTCACATGTAGCCGCTCAAATCTCCTCCACTCTACTATCGGTAGATCACGATGCAGAAGGGTGTTGCATACATGGCAGTCGGTCACACTAGCGTATCGAAGAGCCACCACTTCGTCGGTGGATCTTGAAAGTGTGTCTGGAAGCACTCTCTCTCCAATCGTGCCAGAGCACCCCGTCCCTGTGTGAGTCGTGCATGGGCTGCATGTACCATAGTGAAAAGAGGTCCTGTGAAGATTGCTCCCAAATATGTGTAGGACTGCAGTATCTTCACTGGCTCGTCTCGATAGGTGAAGCTGAGTCGACGAAGCACTGCGTGTGGGGTGTTGAAGACCATAACCTTGGTCTTCCCAAGGTTGACTGTCAGGTCTCTCTGTGTGCAGAAAAAATCTACGGTCTCCAAATGTCTCTGCAGCCCCTCCGTTGAGGATGAGATAAGTTCTATGTCATCAGCATATAGCAATATCTGTATCATGAGATTGGCTAGTAGTGATCCTTCGCCTCCTAGGCCGTCTACAAAGGAAGTGATCTCATCAATGTAAAGCCCAAAAAGGGTCGGTGAGAGGGGGCAGCCCTGCTTCACTCCAATCGTACTCTCGACCCAGTTCGATAGACCACCTGGGGCAAGAACTCTGCCTCTAATTGACTCATATAGACTCCACACACAATAGAGTTAACGTACGTGGGATAAAGTGCACCAAAAGAAGAGTCATACAAGCCTCAGAGCAGAGGGCACGCTAGGGCCCTTGTTGAGTACTAATCTATGCTAGCAAAATCACAATCAATCAAATACAAACTGAATCAAATCAATCTCGGAGCTGGGAATGAGAAACCTAAGTCTCAGCACATGGATGGCTCTTGGTGAGCTATGAAGGTATCTCGTATTTGCTCTCTGGTGAGCTATGAAGATATCTCATATCTGCGACTGTCGAGCTGTCTCACGCTGTGGCGAGGGACGCGGTCTCCTCGATCTCTGAACTCTCTGGGTTATGTCCAGAGTGACTCCTCATTCTGTTGGTCCCCGTGAGGAAAGCTGGGATAGGTCGGACCTCAATAGAATGTGCTCTGGATGCTCTTTGTCTCGCGTGTGGTCCCTGCATCCCTCTCTGGGCGGCACCGTGCCGGCTCTCTTTGCTGATCCAGGTGAACCTCATATCAGCTAGCTCCTCCTCCTCTACTCCGATGTGCCCTGGAGCTGACTCAAATGTATAAAAGTTTGTGACGCATGGTTGTGCCCGGTCAGCCTCTATATCTTATGGTCTATCCGTCTCCTATTGCTCTCCGATCTGTCGCAGTAGTTTCTTCCTGTGCCGGCCCATCTCCATCAGATAGAGCCCAATGCAGACCCGGTCATGTGGCAGTCGTGATAGTGGACCGGAGCCACTCCCCTCCAGGTAGAGACAATGGTAGTGTCCCTGAATCTCATAGTTAGGTTGGGCAAGCACAAAGAAAATGCTCAGAGAAAGAAAGAAAGAAAGATATATTAACGTCCACAGGAGACCTCGTGGGTCTATGGGACAAAAAAACACCAAAATCAGCAACATCAGCTAGAGACTGAGAGTCTTTGGGGGAGTATATCAGCTCAGCCCTAGTTTATTTAGATGCATAACTAGCTACTATATCATCTGTGTCTATCCAAGCCTCTGGAAGGGCTGTCTCAATCTGCAAGATCCTCCCTGCACTCTCTCTGAGATGTCCTGTCAACCTTGACTTGGTTTCCTCTGGAAGCCTACGGAAGGCTTTCCAAGATCCCAAAGAAGAAGCAGGTCCCCTCTCCCACCTGGCCCACTGCATGTAGAGTGAGGCACCCAGTGGTCTGCCACGATCATCTAAAATACTGTCGTTCCACATGATGGGCTGCCTATCAATCTCTTCCCGGGAGGAAGGAGGAATCCTCCGAAGAGAGCTTCTGAAACTAGCCCAAGCTTTCAGAATGGCAACCATGAGAGGGGATGAAGGTGATCTGAGGTGTGCTGAGGTGAAGATCCATCTAACACTGCTCATCCAGTCTCCTCCTGAGGAAGGTGTGCACCTCTGTATGCTGCTGATAAGAAAGTCCTTCCACGGTTCCTGTCCTGGCATAAGTCCTCGCACCACTATCTTGCAAAGTAAGGCTCTGCACTGTAAATCTGGATCAATAATATTGAGACCCCCATCCTGTGTAGGGAGGATGAGGGTCTCCCAAGCCACTCTGGCTAAGGCATCTACTGTGCCATCAAGCCCACTCCAGAGAAAGTTCCTGATCGGTCTTCTGAGCTGAATGATGCAGTCCCTAGAACGGCACCTACAACCGAAACTGAGAGTGGGAAATAAACAGCTATGGATTCACGTCAACGACTGAATTAAAACTGTCCACAGCTCTCCCTTCTCCAAAGCTCTCCCTCTCTCTCCCTCTCTCTGGACAAACACTAGGGCCCAGGACAAATTGTCGGGCTGGACCCCCCCGAAGGTCTTTATTACTTTCAGAAAAACTGTTACAAAAGTTCAGCAGGAAGCTGTCTCGTAAGTCTCTCTCCTCATACGTGAAAAGAAAATCTTCTTTACAAGGGCTTCAAACCCCATTCAAATTGGCAACATGCCACTTGTCTACAATCTAGACTAACTCTTATTACAAGCCACTTAGGGCCATTCTGGAGTCTTCAAGGCTCTCGGTCACACGAACCGCTTCCTAGGTGCTTGTCAGGCTCCCATTTCGCTTAGGAAAAATAATCCTTACCAGTACCTGCAACAATTAATTAAAGCGCACCACCATGGTACCCATTAATTGTTAGCGCTTTGCATGCAAATAACACACTGTGGACTAATCCTAGTCACGGTGGGCGTCCCCACTGAACACATGTGCACATCTAAACAAATATATATATATATAAATAAATATATATATATTTTCTCTGGTTGACCGAGGTCAACACTCTTGATTATAATTAAAGAGCTTCGACCAAAGGTCAAGGCGCTTTAATTATAGCCAAGTCTCTCCAACCGAGGTTGGCACATCTTGGTTAACCGGGGTTAACCCCTCTTGGCGCATGCCAAGTCTTGTTGACCGAAGTCAACATTCTCTGACCGTAGTCAGGTTTACTTGACCGGAGTCAAGTATCTTTGACCGTAGTCAATCCTTTGACCATTAAAATGACTCTTTGACCGTAATTAACACATATAACATTCTTTAATTAAGATCAAATAAATGGTCAACTATACTTTGACTTAGGATATTTACATTGTGGTGACATCCCCTCGGCTTCTATTCAGTTGACCTCAACTGAAAAGCTTCCTTGTAAACATCCAAAAGCTGTGGATGATCGGATAACATGTCTTCGTCCATCCACTTGGCATCTAATGTCGTATAATTCTTGAATTTTACAAGATACCTGCAAAATTCCTTACCCTGAGGGCCTTTACGTACAGTATGGTACACAATTTGCTCTGGCTGAAGGACTTCCTCCAGCTCATCCACTTCTGGTGGATCTTCTGATACTGGTTCTGTAGGCTCTGGTCCCTGAAATTTCTTTAGAAGACTCACATGGAATGCATTGTGAATCCTCCAATGCTCTGGCAATGCTAATCTGTATGCAACTTCATTTATTCTCTCTGTAATCCTGAAAGGGCCATAGTATCTGGGAGATAACTTTGCATACACTTTGTGTTTGCCTTTAAACTTGCGGAGCCTAGCTTTTTCAAACTTTAAAAGTACCCAGTCCCCTTCCTTGAGATCCAACTGTCTCCTATGTTTATCTGCAGCTCTTTTATGTTTCTCTTGAGGCCTTTCAATTGCTGTCCGGACTTGGCTGTAAGCTGTCTGGAGGTCCCTCACAAACTGATCAGCTGCAAATATTTCATCTTTAGTCCTTAATATAGGTGGCAAAATCACCTTCCCATATATGACTTCAAAAGGGGCTTTCCCTGTAGAGCTATGTACTGTATTATTGTAAGCAAACTCTACTAAGGGTAGGTACTTTTCCCAGTCTGAACTCTGGTCACCCACGTAGCATTTTAGCATATCCAAAATGGTAGAATTTGCTACTTCACTTTGACCATCTGTCTGGGGATGGAAAGAAGAAGAAAAATTCAGATTCGTCCCCATGTTATCAAATAAAGCTCTCTAGAATAGACTGGTCATTCTGGGATCTCGATCACTAACAATGGACTTAGGCATACCATGATGTTTAAAGATCTGTGCCATGAATAGCTTAGCCATATGATCTGCCTTTATGGTTTTGCGAACCGGAAGGAAATGAGCTTGCTTGCTGAATCTATCAATGATAGTCCAAATCCCATCATTCCCTGACTTTGATCTCGGCAAATCAAAAATAAAGTCCATTGTAATATTTTCCCATGGTGCCTGAGGCACGGGAAGAGGCATAAGTAGGCCAGGTGCCTTCTGTCTATCATACTTCATTTTCTGACACGTAAGGCATTCAGTAACAAACTGATGTATATCTTTGCGCATTCCTGGCCAAAAGAAATACCTCTCTAGTGCTAGAGTTGTTGCTGTAATTCCTCTATGTCCAGCGTAGGGAGGTGCATGGCATTCCCCCAAAATCTTTTTCCTCATCTCCTGGGTGATGCATAGGCAATCATCTTTCATTAAATACCCATCTTTTAGGGAATAGTGACGGGTGGATTGCCCTTCTTGCATCTGCTGTAAAATTTCACCAAAATCAGAATCATGAGCATATTGTTTCCTCATGCCTTCCAGGTCCTGATGATAAGCAATAGTTACATTATTGACCTGGGGTCTTCGGGACAAGGCATCTGCCACTCTGTTCCGAATTCCTGGAGTATGGACAATCTGAAAATGATACATTGACAGCATGTTTGCCCATTTCATATGCTTCTCTGAAAGTTTGGTCTGAGTCAAAAAGTATTTCAGACTTTGGTGATCTGTTTTGACAGTAAAATCTGCACCCAAAAGATAGTGTTTCCATGTATGGATGGCATGAATTACAGCCAATAACTCTTTCTCATAGATTCCTAAATATCTTTCCGCATCCCGAAGTCGCCTGCTTTCATAAGCTACTACATGACCATTCTGATGCAATGCAGCCCCAACACATTCTCCACAAGCATCGCAATCCACATCAAAAGACTGATACAGATCCGGAACTACCAGAATAGGCTCTGTAGTCAACTTTTCCTTGAGTGTATTGAATGCTTTCTTCTGTGATAATCCCCAGGTGAAGGCTGCGTTTTTCTTAGTGAGGTCATGTAATGGAGCTGCGATATCAGCAAAATGTCTGATAAATCTTCTGTAGTAAGAACACAAGCCTAAAAAGCTTCGAACTTCATGCACAGTTTTCAGCTCTGGCCATTCCTGGATGGCACGGATCTTCGCTGGATCCATTTGTATCCCATTCTTGGATATTATATGCCCCAGATAGTGGATTTCTTCCAAGAAGAATTCACTTTTCTTGCTGTTTGCATAGAGCTGATGATTTCTCAGCTCATGAAACACTATAGCAAGATGTTCTCTGTGCTCTTCCTCTGTCTTAGAAAAAACTAAGATATCATCAAAGAAAGTACCAGTAAAATGCCTGTACTTCCGGAAGATGCGATCCATCATTCTATTGAATGTGGCTGGAGCATTTGTCAATCCAAAAGGCATCACTAAGTATTCATACAACCCAAATGTAGTGCGGAATGCTGTCTTGTGCACATCCTGAGGCTGTATCCTCACTTGGTGGTAGCCACTCTTTAAGTCTATCCTGCTGAAAACTGAAGCTCCATTTAACTGATCCAGGACATCATCAATACGCGGAATAGGGAATCTATTCTTGATGGTCATTTTGTTCAGTGCGCGATAATCAACGCACATACGGAATGAACCATCTTTCTTCTGTACTAACAGTACAGGGGAACAAAAAGGAGACGAACTGGGCTGAATCAAGCCTTTGGACAGCAAGTCCTGTACTTGAGCCATAATCTCCTCTCTCTGAGTCGCACTGACTCTATAAGGGGGTCTGTTTGGTGGCTCACTACCAGGCATTAACTCTATCTGATGATCTTCTGGTCTCTCTGGGGGTAACTCCCCTGGCAAAACATCAGAAAAGCAATCTTTAAAGTTTACCAAAAACTGAAACTTATCTTTGTCTGCATCATTCATTTCAGCATGCATATCAGTCTCTTTTTCTTTTACAAAAACCATATACGCAGAAATTGCAGACTTTATTGCTTTACCGCATGAAACATCAGATACAATGGGGATAGTGTCCCCTTTATTCCTGGCAATTACACGCTGATTTTTCCCCCTATGTACAAATTCCAGCACTCTTTCAGGAAGAGTCAACTTCACTGCCTTGCGGTGAAACCAAGGCATCCCCAAAACTACATCATAATGTTTCAGTGGAGAAATGAAGAAGTCTTCCTGATCCACATAACTTTGAACATGTAGACGGAGTTTCCCTATCAAGGGAGTAACTGGCACAGGGTTCCCACAAAACATTTGATCGGCATCCAAAGCCCTGCCTAACTCTTCCGTCTTTATTCCCAGCGTCAGGGCTAGATCCTCTGATATGAAATTATCAGTAGCCCCTGGATCAAATAAAATTAGCGCTTGCTGGTCTCTAACTTTGCCCCATGATAGCAGCAATTCTCGTTCTTCTGGGTTCAAAGCATGACCCAGTATATCAGGAATACCCCCCGCCATTGGCTTTTGCGGTCCTCGTGGCTTCTCTGCCTCTTTTCCCTTCGATGATGAAGGCTTTTCTGGGCACTGGGCAGCCACATGCCCCTCTTTACCGCACCTGAAGCATTTCCCATCTCTACGGAATTCCGCTATCTGTTCAGGGGTAAAAGTAGATTTGCCTTTATAGGTCTTTGAGAACTGAGTACCCCTCGGCTTCTGAGGCTGAAACCCTTTCTTTTCAGCCTTAGGGGACTCTTTCTTTTCTGATTTTATGAAATCAGATTTCTTTTTATCAGCACGTCCTGCATGCAAGGATGGTACTGTAGATGGATCTTGTAGCGGTACAAGACTCGCTACTGAGGCTGAATGCATAAGATCTTGAATATTCTTTGCCCCCAAAGCATTCACTACTGCCTGAATTCTTGGAGTGAGACCTGCTCTGTACTTTCTCATCTGGGTACCTTTGGAGATCTTTTTGAACGGTGCAACCTGCAAATAAGCATCCCAGAACTTTTGGTTGTACCCATCCACTGTATCTCCTGCATCCATGTGCAAGCTGTCCCAGTCTTGAAGAACATGGTCTCTGAACTGTTTAGGCATGAACTGCTGGTAGAAGGCTTTCTTGAAGCCCTTCCACTTTCTTGGGGCTGACCCATCTGTAGTCAGTGCACTCCACCATGCACTAGCCGTTGCTGTTAAGTGTAGGCTGACCATTCTTAATTTGGAGGATTCTGAAAATTTCTCTGTACCAAATGCAGCATCAAACTGTCTGATAAACTGCAATGCTTTGTCTGTATGACCATACTGTCCATTGTAGGTCATAAACTTGACAGATTTTCCTCCCTCTTTAAATTCCCTGGTCGCTTTGGAAGACTTTCTCTTCCCAGACTTCTCGTGTTTCCTTCTTTTCCTGGATGGTTTATCTGATAAGGAAGAAGAAGACACAGAAGTCGAACTCGAGGTAGACGGTGATGGACTAGGAGATCGGTGACGATGCCTCGATCTCTTTTTACTATGGGACCGTCTCCTATGAGATCTATGAGATCTCTCTCTCTCAGACCGTACACGGGAATGTGCCTCTGGCATTGGCACGTCATATACTGGATTAGGCATAGTCTCTGCTGGAAACAAATGCTGAGCCCTGGGATCCCTTTTAAGATTTTCCAGCTCTTGTATACGAGTGCGTACCATTTGTTCAAATTCTTGTTGAGTTTGTGGCACATTCCTCTGTCTTGGATGCACATCCCTATCTTGAGAATCCCACTGGATAGGTGATTGATCCATATTCTGAGATCTGCAGATTTTCTCACACTGTGCAAGTAATTAATGCACACTACCTTTGCTTTTCCAACAGAAAAAGTACCTCAACAAGAGGTGTTTTGCATTCACAATCTATGCCAGTACGGGCTGTCAGTTCAAAGCATGTACCCACACAGTTGCCAAAGCATCATCAACTATGTTGCCGTTTTCTGGCTGCTGCAGATGGCTTCAAAAGGCATCTGTTTTTCCCTCTTTTTACTGTTCAAAGGCATGCATTTTCCTTTTTCTGCAAATCTCTGTTTTCTCTGCTTTTCTCTGGTTTTCTGCTACTTTTCTGACAGTAAAAGCCTGACAGGCAAGAGAAAATTGATAGCCAAAACTGTCTCTGCAACTGTCTCTTCTCTTTTTTTTTTTTTTTTGGTTGAAAACAGTAACCAGATAAGTAACTACTGGTTACTCTAACCGACTGTCTGGTTCTGGTCTGGTTAGTCTGCAACTAGACTAACTGGACTGGTTACACCAACCAAACTGGTCTGGTTAGGCCAGCTTAACTGAACCAAAGTTGAACTAACTGGATACTGGTTCAACTAACCAGAGTTAACTGACTGCGGTTGACTTAACCAGGGTTTCACTAACCACGGGTCTGCCAGCCTGGCTGCCACGTGTCAGAGTGCCACGTCATCAGCCTGCACATGCTGCCACGTCAGCATCCAGACGTGTCTGCCACGTCAGCTCTGTGCATGCCACGTGTCTGCCTAGGTGGCACCTTGGCCACGTCAGCAACAGCCAAAGGTTTCAAACCTTGGCAGCGTCGCGCCGACACCCTGCGCAAGGAAAAATAGTGGACGGAGCCACCTCGTCCCTGTTCGTCACGCAAACGCCAATACAAGCGATTCGTTCGTGCGTGAGGACCAGGTGTGCCCGCGTAACAGCATCAATGTTCCCTCCTAGCCCTTCGCCCTGGCATACGCAATTGTCTGCTCCTCGTCTGCATACGATGTCTATCGTATCAGTTATCGCCGGCATATTCTCCTTCGTCTGCCATCATCGGACCTGTGGCAGTAGAGCTTATTCGCGCTATCGATAGCCACATCGTCGTCTTCTCACTACTTGTATCGACACCCAGACCGATAGCTTTATTGGCAGCTCTCCTTGCGCTATGCCGTCGCTTTTTTTTCTGCGTCACAGACCTGCACTCTTCAACTCTACTTGGATCGTCACTTCCTAGGAAGAAAATGAAATCGTACGCTCTGATACCAATACAACCGAAATTGAGAGTGGGAAATAAACAGCTATGGATTCACGTCAACGACTGAATTAAAACTGTCCACAGCTCTCCCTTCTCCAAAGCTCTCCCTCTCTCTCCCTCTCTCTGGACAAACACTAGGGCCCAGAACAAATTGTCGGGCTGGACCCCCCCGAAGGTCTTTATTACTTTCAGAAAAACTGTTACAAAAGTTCAGCAGGAAGCTGTCTCGTAAGTCTCTCTCCTCATACGTGAAAAGAAAATCTTCTTTACAAGGGCTTCAAACCCCATTCAAATTGGCAACATGCCACTTGTCTACAATCTAGACTAACTCTTATTACAAGCCACTTAGGGCCATTCTGGAGTCTTCAAGGCTCTCGGTCACACGAACCGCTTCCTAGGTGCTTGTCAGGCTCCCATTTCGCTTAGGAAAAATAATCCTTGCCAGTACCTGCAACAATTAATTAAAGCGCACCACCATGGTACCCATTAATTGTTAGCGCTTTGCATGCAAATAACACACTGTGGACTAATCCTAGTCACGGTGGGCGTCCCCACTGAACACATGTGCACATCTAAACAAATATATATATATATAAATAAATATATATATATTTTCTCTGGTTGACCGAGGTCAACACTCTTGATTATAATTAAAGAGCTTCGACCAAAGGTCAAGGCGCTTTAATTATAGCCAAGTCTCTCCAACCGAGGTTGGCACATCTTGGTTAACCGGGGTTAACCCCTCTTGGCGCATGCCAAGTCTTGTTGACCGAAGTCAACATTCTCTGACCGTAGTCAGGTTTACTTGACCGGAGTCAAGTATCTTTGACCGTAGTCAATCCTTTGACCATTAAAATGACTCTTTGACCGTAATTAACACATATAACATTCTTTAATTAAGATCAAATAAATGGTCAACTGTACTTTGACTTAGGATATTTACATTGTGGTGACAGCACCAACATGAACAAATAAACCAGGCCGTGGCCAAGAGGACCTGGTTGACCACCACAACTCTAGAGGCAAGATCCAGCTTGGCTGAGCTCCAAAAGAGAAGCTTCCTTCTGATGCTCTCCAACACGGGAGCAAACTGCTGCGTGGTAGAAATACCCAAGCCGACCTGGCAGCCCAAATACCTGATAGGCACACCCCTCTGAACCCAAGTGAACCCTATGTCAAGTCCCCAAACTGGAGTGTCCTCATCACTGATCCAAAAGCCATTGGATTTATGCCAATTTATCTGCGCCCCTGCCGCCAAGCAAAATAAATCCAATGCTGTCCTGAAAGAAGTCAATGTCTGTGGAGAGGCATCCAAATAAATCGTTGTGTCATCAGCCAACTCACTGTCAAGCAGCTCCTCTTCTCTTCTGATAGGAAGTCTCAGCCCAAAGATGTCAGCTTGAGATCTAACATAGATGCTCATAGCTTCGGCCACGAATAAAAAAAGGAAAGGAGCAAGGGGGCATCCCTGACGGACTGATCTCGAAATCTGAAATCTCTCACCCCTTACTCCACCAATAAGTACCTGGCTATGGGCTGATCTGTACAAAGAGGAAACACCTCTGATCCAAACATCAGTGAATCCAAAGCGTAGAAGGGTGCCCTCCAAAAAACTCCAATCTACTCTGTCATAAGCTTTTTCAAAATCCAACAGTAGAATGGCAAGATTCTGGCCACTCTGCATGGCCCACTCTGCATGGCCCACTCTGAAGCTTCCCAAAAAGAAAAAATGTTATCAAAAATACTTCTGCCATGCACAAATCCCGTCTGAGTTGTTGGAGGTGCAAATCTCTCATGGACAAAGGGGATAAGAAGAAGGAGAAAGGGTTGAATTATCCCACATACAAAGGTGTGTGGAAGATGAAGGGACATAAATAGTCCAAGTTGCCCCTCCTATCTTCAATTCCCCCAAGCTTGCCTTTTGTGGAGGTTGGAGGGCTGGCTAGGCAAGGGTGCCTTATGGCAGGGGTGGGGACCTGCCATACACACATGCTAGAGCCTCCGTAGTGGCCATGAAGGTTGTGCACTTCCGTGAGGTGCTAGCGGTCTTGGCGGGGGGCACGCTAGGCACATGCTCTTGGATTCTAACATGGTATCAGAGCCCGGGTCTGATCCCCGGCCACCTCTCTCCATGATCGATTGGAGGGGGGTGTTGGAGGTGCAAATCTCTCATGGACAAAGGGGATAAGAAGGAGAAAGGGTTGAATTATCCCACATACAAAGGTGTGTGGAAGATGAAGGGACATAAATAGTCCAAGTTGCCCCTCCTATCTTCAATTCCCCCAAGCTTGCCTTTTGTGGAGGTTGGAGGGCTGGCTAGGCAAGGGTGCCTTATGGCAGGGGTGGGGACCTGCCATACACACATGCCAGAGCCTCCGTAGTGGCCATGAAGGTTGTGCACTTCCGTGAGGTGCTAGCGGTCTTGGCGGGGGGCACGCTAGGCACATGCTCTTGGATTCTAACATGAGTGTCGTGGATAAGATCAGGGAGAAGTGGCTGCAATCGGAGGCTGATAGCCTTGGCCAGAATCTTGTAACAAGTCCCCAGAAGTGTGATAGGCCTCCACTGGGACAATAAATTTCTGCTACCTCCTTTTGGGATAAGGTGGATGAGGCCCTCTGTAAGCGATTCAGGCATCTCGCCAGAGTCCCAAATGGCCTGCATGGCTGAAGTAATATAGTCTCCAATCATATCCCAAAATGCAATGAAAAAAGACGGGGTGAGGCCATCTAAACCTGGGCACTTGCCCTTGTGAAGGGCTGAAAGTGCAGTCCTGAACTCTGTGTTGGTGAAAGGTGCGTCAAGTAGAACATGCATAGCCGGATTCACCAACACTGGGATACTCTGCCAAATAGCCTGTCTAGCATCCTCTATATCGTGTGTCTCAGGATCAGCAGTAAGAAGGGTGGCATAGAAATCTGAAGCTATGCGTAAGACGTCATCTGGCTCTGTCTGTAAAACCCCATGTGAGTCAATAAGCTGAGATACACTCTCTCTACTATGTCTAGGGCCAAGAGTAGAGAAAAAGTGTTTATTGACTCTACCACCCATCTGAATCCAGAAGGACTCCCGTGCATGAAAGGCATACTCTACTCTCTGATCAAGCAATAACTGCAGATGAGCCCTCGCTGCAGCAAGGCGCTCCTGAATCCAAGCATCTGAAGGCCGTTTCTGCTCTTCCCTCTGCAAAGCTGCTAACTGCTGGCGAACACCAATCTCACGTCTGAGAATATCTCGTCTCCTGGTAGAAGCAACTGAGCAGTAAAAGTCGCTAATACCAGAGAGGGCAGCGGCTAAATGTGAAGGATGTGGCTGCCCTCCCTGGACATGAGCAAACCATATCCGTAGGGCTGCCTCTGTAAGGTCCTCCTCTGTGTAAAAGGCATCTGGAATCCTGATGCTGGCAGATCGGCCTCTCAAGTGAGGCTCTGAGATAGCCAGAACAACAGGGAAATGGTCTGAGGTGGAAACCCCCACAGCAATGCATACCGATCCACCTCTGTCTAGTGCCCAGTCATCTACATAAAATCTGTCAATGCGTGCATGAATAGGCATCTGTTGCCTCCTGTTCGACCAAGAGAACAGGAGGGACTGTGGCTGAATAAGAAAGGCATCATCACACCAAGTATCTCTGCCACAGAAATGGAAAAGGAAGGCATCCCAAGCTGCTCTCTCCAAAGAGTGAAGTCCGCCTTCTCTACCCCCTTTTTTGTCTGAAGGTAACTCGACCATGTTAAAGTCACCTCCAATCACCCAAGAATCCACAATGGGGGCCCAGGAGAGCAAAGTCTTCCACATAAGGACACGTTCCCCTCTAATGTTGGAGGCATATAGATTGAGGAAGCCAACCTTACGCCCTCCAATCAAAAGAATAATCCACTGAGCTCTAGAGGGGATAATGACTCCGTGCCCAACAACTAAGGGGAGAACCGACTGCGAAACTGAAATAGAAGTGCCTCCCCTAGTGCCCAATGCAGGCGACCAAAAAGTATGTCCTGAAAGCAACTTGCCTGACTTGGCACAATCTCTATAATCCAGCTTGTGTTCTTGAATAAATAATATATCAATGGGACCCCCAGTAACACCTGGATGAAGCTGATCCCGGATCAGCTGTCTACGGCGGCGATGTGGGACGCCACCTAGGCCCTGTATGTTCCAACTGATAATCCTCATCGACGGGAGGATGTAGAGTGGAACACCTTACCCGACCTAGTGGCGGAAACAAACCCCTCAACAGGGGAAGACCTCCTGCTCGAGGAAGGAGGGAAGGAACCCAGTGGAGGAAAGTCAATAGGGAAAAGAATCCTGGCACCTGAAGACGAAGCCCTGTCAATAGGAAATCCAACCACTGGCTCCCCAAAAGTAGCGGGCACAAACTCCTCCTCTGGGAAATCTGAACTCTCTGCCAAGGCTGAAAACGAGTTCCTGTGGAGCAATCCAGACACCGGAGTACGAAGGATCCCTTGTGAGGGAAGAGGATCAACAGTGTAAGTTATCTCCTTCCCCCTGTCCAAGGGAGGGAGTGAGGAAGGCTCTCTACCCGGTGTCTGCCCAGCCGCGGAAATCTCTCCGTCCTCAAGAGGAACATCTGGCAGTGCTGGATCTAAGGAAGAAGCTGCAACTGGGGAGGAGGTCGAAGCTTCAGTGTCTCGGACTGTGCAAGGTGAGACAGGAAGGACAGCTCGAGGTGAAGCAGAGTCTACTAAGGTACCCTCGTGAACTGAAGGAGGGACCTGCACACGTACTGGAACCCACTGTAAAGCGTCGCGTGTGCCTGAGGGAGGTGGGGGTCGAGGAGCAGGTGAAGGACCTGTACCACCCCCCTGACGAGGCCGAGGAATAGGTACTAGACCTGTACCACCACCTGATTGAGCAGGACCGCCACGTGAAGAACGAGGAGCAGGAGCTGGACCTGTACCACCCCTCTGTCGAGGTCGAGGGGCAAGTGCCGGGTCTAATCCCCCCCCCTGTCCCCCCTGTCGATGCCCTGAGGCGGTAGCTGTACCAGAGGGCTTCTTAGGCCTTTTCTTCTTCCTGGGACAATCCCTGGCAAAGTGTCCCGAGGTCCTGCAAATCCTGCATTGGTCCTGCCTGCCTGAAATCTCCACTCTCTAGCGAAAAAAGGAACCATCCGGGCGCTGTATCATGACGTGGTCCATCTCGAGGTTAGGATCCTTGCAAAGGACCCTAACTCTAGGAACCCCATCAGCCTTGGTTGCCTCTGCTGCAGTCAAAGGCAACCCAGGGAGGGGTGGGATCTCAGCAACTGTGCCAAAATGCTCCCCAATAACAGAAAGAAGTCGATGGTAAACCTGGGGAAGCCCGGGGAACCTGATGAAGAGCGAGAAGAATTTCTTATCTGCCTCTACTGGGTCGAAACCAAGGTGAGGCTTCAAAGAAGATCTTCCTGTGTCCCAGGTGTAAAAACTCGGCCTTGAGCATAGTGCTCGCAGCCTCTGGAGTGTCAAAAACAACCTGGAAAAAACCTCGTCCCAGAAGGCGAACATCTACCAATCGAGGAGCGAGGTCTGGGGGGAGAGCCGCAAGCATCCAGTCTCTGGCTTCGGATCTGGAAGGGTGAGACCCGAAGATGCATGGTAGCAAAGTGGTAGAGCACTCAATCTCTACATCTTTCTTGAGCTGCTGCAACTCGTCTTTAGAGAAAGTGATAGTTTTCGCGGCCGGTGGAGATGGAGTAGGATTGGCTGACGGGGAATCCATCGCCAATCAAGGTGAGGAGGCCGACTCGAACAGAAAAAAAGCTCCTTCCGTTCCAAAAAAGCTGCGAGGGGCAAGGGAGGGGAAAGGAGGCTAGGAGGAAGCAGGGGGGAAGGGGAGGGAAGGAGGAGAGGGGCTGGGGCTGAGAGGGGAGAGGGGCAAGCTGAGAGGGAGGGAGGGGAAAGGAGAGGAGAAGAAAGGGAGGAGTGAGAGGAAGAGAGGGGGCGGGAGAGCAAGCAGGGAGGGGGCGGGACAGCAGGGGAGGGGGCGGGACAGCAAGGGGGAGGGGGCGGAGGCAGGGAGAGGGAGCGGAGCAGCAGGGGGGAAGGGGCGGAGGCAGGGGGGAGAGGGGGAGCAGCAGGGGGAGGGGGCGGAGGCAGGGAGAGGGGGCGGAGCAGCAGGGGGGAGGGGACGGAGGCAGGGAGAGGGGGCGGGACAGCAGGGGGGAGGGGGCGGAAGCAGGGGGAGCAGAGGGAGGGAGCGAGGGACAGGCAGGGGGAGGGGGCGGAGCAGTAGGGGGGGAGGGGGCGGAGCAGCAGGGGGGGAGGGGGGGGAGCAGCAGGGAGGGGCTAGGGACAGGCTGAGGGGGGAGAGAGACGGGCTGAGGGAGGGGGAGCAGCAGGGGAACGGGGAGGAGCAGCAGCTCCTGAGCTCCTCATGACCTTGGTTTTACCAAGGTTGACCTTCAAATAATGGGACTCACAAAAGGACTGTAGTGCATCAAGGTGTCTCTAGAGGCCCTTTGGTGATGAAGACAAAAGTGCCATGTCATCTGCATATAGCAATATCCGGATCAGCGTGCCAGCTAGAGAGCATCCATCCCCCTCCATTGTCCGCATTACTGTCTCAAGCTTGTCAATGTAGAGGCCAAACAAGGTGGGTGATAAAGGACACCCTTGTTTGACCACAATAGTGCTCATGATCTCCTCTATCCACCCTGACCCTGCCCGGACGCCCTTGTTTGACCACAATAGTGCTCATGATCTCCTCTATCCACCCTCTATCCACCCCGACCCTGCGTGGACACTGCCTGAGACTCTCTTGTAAAGTGCCATGATGGCCGAGATGATCTCCTGGTCATACCCCAAATCTTGTAGGCGTAGGAGGAGGCGGGCTCTCAGAACCATGTCCAAAGCTTTGCGGGAATCCACAAAGCAACAATATACCCTATGCTTCTGTGCACTCGCCTCCTCGAGGATGCACCTGAGTATGAGAATGTGATCCATGGTTCCATGATCGCGTTGGAATCCAGCTTGTCCAACTGCTCTAAGTTCCCTGCACTCTGCGAATCTACTGACCTCAGAATCAAGTACTGATGCATAAATCTTGGACATGACATGTCCGATTATAATGGTCTTGTAGTTCTTCGGGCTCATGGGATTCCTTGCCTTGTGGATGGGTGAGATAGTGTTGACAGTCCAGGTGCGTGGAAACCCAAACAAACAGCTAAAGAGCTTTGCTAAGATCGGGGCTAGGAGATTAATCCCATATGCAATGAATTCAGTGCGTAGGCCCTAATGATCTTTTGCTCGGCCATTATAAAGTTTCATCATAGCATCCTTCACACCCCCCCTAGTGAAGAGTGTGCAGGATGTGGGGTGAGGTATGTGTGAGAGATCATGAGCTGGCTGATTTGGGATATCATAGAGTGTGCGTGCATAATTATGGCATACTCGAGTGTCATTGAGTAGTGAAGGGGACCGCCCCTCTAGAAATCTCCGCCAAAAGTCCTTAGAGTTGTTACTAAACAGAATGTTCTCAGTAGTTCTTCCTCGTTTCGGCGGATGAAATCCAGCTTCTTCCTATGTACCAATCGACGATACTCACCTAGCGCCTCTGGTTTGTTCGCGGGAGGTGGTTTTTGGTTTTGAATCTAAGTTGACAGCGTAAAGCCTTGCACTCATCATCCTACAAAAGGGACGGTCCCAGGTGGTGGTGGACGAGTGGAGTGAGTAGTGTGAGGGAAAGCATGAAAGGCAGCCTCGTGCAGTGACTAGAGCAGCATGGTCCTCTAGTAAGGGTATAAAATCAATATATGTGAGAAGATATAGGCGAGATGCTGCGGTTGAAATGTATGTCATGATAAGTGGTGTGAGTAATTTGTGGTGTGGAAGGTACCTTGCAATGGGGTGTAGAGATACTAAAGAAGAGGTATGTGTGATCAGCCCCGGGAGGATAGGATGCGACAGTAAAATCACTGATACGAGAGGTGAAGGCAGGGGATCCCATGATGTAGTCAACAACGCTAGAGCCTCTCCATGTGGGAAGCAAGTAAAACCACTTGAGGAGGGCCATCTATCAAGACCATTATAAATAATAAGATCATGCATCCTGCCTAGATCTAATAGGGCCTGCCCATAAGATGTGACCGGAGCTCGTGTATTAGCTGAAACTCGCCTCATACCTGCATTCTCAAGATCAATGTTTGGCAGTAAAATGGAATCGTCTCTAAAGTCGAGAAATGGTACCTGAGGAGCCCCTGTCCTCGCGTTGAAGTCCCCAACCAGGAGGACTTCCCAGCGGCTCGAGAGGTCGACAATGTCCTGGTATAGAGCTGCGTATGGTGATGTCTCCGTCTCCTCTCAGACATTTCGAGCAAAGTGTGATGTCTCGAGAGGGAAATAGCATACTGCAATGAACAAATCCTATCTGTTTGTGTGTCGGATCCGGATTCAGAGAAATCCGGAGTGTGTATCTCTCCGCTCTACTGAGATGGTCCCCAAAATAGTGGACATGTAAAGAACTGCTACTCCTCTTGATCCTCGTACTCCCCTTGTGTCCCTCGTCTCATCTCTGTAAGCAGACTCCCATGTGTACCCGCTGACTACTGGTAGTGGGCGCTCTAGACTCTGATGTGTCTTTGTATAAAGACTATCACGACTGTGAGAAGTGCAGCAGAAATGAAAGGAAGAGAGAGAGAGAGAGAGAGAGATAGCACACATCACACACACACACACACACACACACACACACACAGAAGGAGAGAAAGGAGAGAGAGACACAAGAGAATTGCAAGTGATCTCTAGAGAAAACCCTGCTATAACTAGGGGAAAACCTCGGAACCAACAGGCTGCTCGAGAGCTCTGACAAACAGCTCAACAACCACAACAAATGAAGGCACAGAGAGTGGATGAACTGCACCACACCTCTGCCCTAGGACTCCTCTACAGGGCAGCACAACTGCTACAAAACTGCTCAACTGAGCCGGCTATGCTGCTCCCCTGGATGTCCAAAGAAGGCTGAGGGGGGGCATGTAAATAGCCGCCCAGCCCCTCCTAGTTGGCGGGCAGGGCCGACCACAGCCGCCTAGTGGCCGACCCAACAGGCCTACGTGGCCGACTCTCCAGCCCTACAAAAGGGCTCCTCAGGGCCCTATATCAAGGCTGAGACCCTGCTGCAAACAGGCCGACCTGGCCAGGTGGGCTGACCCACCAGCAGGGCTGAACACAACCCTATACATAGGGCTCAAGCCCACTGCCCAAGCACATGCCAAGTGGTTGACCTGCAGGTCGGACCACCACAACAAGAGCAGCATTTGCTGGGGCCTACACAACTGCCCACAGAGCTGCCTACAAGGCCACCTCCACTGGCACAAAAGGGCTCCACAGCCAGCCACTATGGCATGAGTACGGGCCAACATGAGGCCAATACTTATCCTCACTGGGGGTCGGGCACACCCACAACACAGGCCCTCAGTCATCTACCCTAGCCTCTCACTGAGCAGGCCCTTTCTCTCTACAGTGACATTAGGAGATGACCTCTAACAATGACCTATATAAGATTCCAAGAAGTTCCCTGGTTCTGACAATAAGGTTCCATTATAGTTCCAAATGGTACAGGACAAGGTCTTGGTATGCTGAGTCTCATAAACCCCGCCTCCCTATGTGGGAGGAGGGGCAGATTCCCGATGGGGTCTTGTAAGGAGTTGTCCATCTCGAACTACTGCCCACTTCCCATCCTTGAGGGCTTGATCCTGCTACTGTATCAGAGTGCGCCTCTCCTCAACCTGCAAAGGGGTGAGGTCCTTATCCATGGATATCGATGGCTGGTCCCGTAAGACTGATCTACGCCATAGAGCTGAGAGTCGTGCATGAGTATCATGGAATCGTATATGGAATCGTATGATAAGGGGCTACTCTCGATTGGGATCTCTCCCCACCCGCCGTGCCCTCTCAATCCTATCTCAGCTACCGCAAGAGTAGTGGCCACAAATGCAGTCGCATCGCTCATTGGTGTAGCCTTGGTGGATATCGATGGCTGGTCCTCATCCATGGATATCGATGGCTGGTCCCATAAGACTGATCTACGCCGTAGAGCTGAGAGTTGTGCATGAGTATCATGGAATCGTATGATAAGGGGCTGCTCTCGATTGGCATCTCTCCCCACTCGCCATGCTCTCTCAATCCACCGCAAGAGTAGTGGCCACAAATGCAGTCGCATCGCTCATTGGTGTAGCCTCGGTGGATATCGATGGCTGGTCCTCATCCATGGATATCGATGGCTGGTCCCATAAGACTGATCTACGCCGTAGAGCTGAGAGTTGTGCATGAGTATCATGGAATCGTATGATAAGGGGCTGCTCTCGATTGGCATCTCTCCCCACTCGCCATGCTCTCTCAATCCTATCTCAGCTACCGCAAGAGTAGTGGCCACAAATGAAGTCGCATCACTCATCGGTGTAGCCTTGGTACGTGGAATACCACGGACTTTGATGTTGAGAGCCTTACTGGCTCTCTGCTGCTGCTCCATGAGAGTAGCCAAAATGGTTGCCTTCGCAGGTTCTCGTTTGGCCGTGTCTACCCATTTGGATGTCTCCTCGATTACAAATTGCATGCTCACAATCTATGCCTCGACCACTGGAGTACTCCCTGGGACTGCATGGATGGCTGCTACCTCCTGTCGAAGCCGCAAGATGTCCTGTCTAAGCCCCTGGATGAGGCCAGCCTATGACTCGGGCCTACTCTTGGGTGAAGCGGGCTAGCTCCTGTAAGAAATCCTAGATTTACTATATTTAGAACTGTGCTAAGGAACAGAAAAGAGACTGAGATAGCAGAGAGCAAAGGAATAATGATATTGCTTGAATGTCTGTAGGGTGGATGTGATTGTCATCCATACAATTTGGCCTCTCTTATATATAGAGTGAAGAGTCACACATGAAAAGGTGTGTACTCCAAAGGGTATGTGCATGAAGAGGTGTGTACCCCTTGTGAAGGGTGTGACCCTTGATGAGAGGGTACATTACAATAGGAATGTCTCTTCATTAGAATGTCTCTTGTGAAGGGTTGTGCCTCATTAGGAAGTGTCCCGTCGAAAGGGCAAGTGTCCCGTCGAAAGATCATACCCTTCCACAAGTGTCCATTCATTAAACCATCCATAAGTCTAGAAAGAGAAAGGAATACGTCACAGATCGTGACATCCCCTCCCACTCAAAAGAAGACCCTGGTGGAGATAATGAACCGATGTAGAAAATATCATGGTAGATGCTGAAAATACTGCTGTAATAGATCAGGGTACTGCTGTAAGTCTTCATCGGACTGCCAAGTAGCGTCGGAGTTGTCCAGATCTTGCCAAAGAACAAGGAATTCCGTGATAAGTCGATGTCGAGTCTCTCGCTGTCGATGGTCCAGAATACACTCAGGAATAAGGAGAACATAATCGTCTTCGATTTCTGGGACATAATCACCTGCAGGAGGAACTGCTTCATCGCCTGGAATGTACGTCTTCAACCAAGAAATATGAAATGTTGGATGGATTTTACCCCATGATGGTGGTAACTCCAATTTATAACTTAAAGGTGAATTTTTCTTGACGATCCGGAAAGGTCCATAGTATCTTGGTCGCAACTTAGGAAACACAGACTTAACCATCTTATAGCGATGTGGGGCTACAAATAATAGCACCATGTCACCAGTGTTAAATTCCAGGTGACGTCTATGTTTGTTGGCAGACCGTTGATACCGCTCTTGCGCTTTTCGCATGTGATCCCTGACTTGCATTAGAATGTCTTGCATTTCTTGAACCAGTTGATCAGCTAGGGCCACTCGATGTTGAAGTACAAAATTTGTTGGTACAATCGGAGTGTGTCCATAAGCTGCTTGGAATGGAGTCATGCTGATGGCACTATGGAAAGAGTTATTATAAGCAAACTCGAGGAGTGGTAGATACTCTTCCCAGGCTGCTAGGCGTGACTGAACATAATGTCGAAGCATTTCTTCCAGAACTTGGTTGACTCTTTCAGTCTGTCCATCTGATTCTGGGTGGTAAGCTGAACTGAACAGTAGAGTAGTACCCAAAGATTCGAACAGTGAAATCCAAAAGTGACTGGTAAACTTAGGATCTCTGTCGGATATGATATTCTTGGGTAATCCATGGTGTCAGAAGATGTGTTGTATAAAGAGTTTGGCTATGTCCGGGGCCTGTGCACTGCTTTTGCAAGCAACAAAGTGTGCCATTTTGGACAATCGATCAACAATTACCATAATCTGAGTGTTACCTCTGGAGGATCGTGGTAGTGTTGTAATGAAATCCATGGAAATACTTTCCCACCTTTCAGTTGGAACTGGAAGAGGCTGAAGAAGTCCTGTTCGAAGTCGTCGACTTGCTTTCATTTGTTGACATGATAGACAAGATGTAACCATGTTGATGACATCTCTTTTTATCTGAGGCCAGTAGTATGTTGCACTGAGTAACCGATAAGTCTTATTGATGCCTGGATGGGCAGCATAAGGAACTACATGATGCTCGTTTAACAAAAGACGTCGAACATCCTTGTCATGTGGTACACAGACGCGATCTTGATAATACAGAAGGTCGTCCGTATAAGAATAGGATGAGAAAATCTTTTGTTCGGAAGTCGAAGGTTGATCTTTGGAAAGAACCTGTACTGCGGTGCCGAAGTCTTTATCATTGAAATACTTTCCTTTGAATGAGTTCGGAACATCCACAGATAATGTAGAGATTACCATGGCTGATGCTAGAGGTAACCTGCTGAGAGCATCTGCAACTACATTGCGTAGTCCTGGTATGTACTCAATGGTCATGTGAAAGTTGGCCAAAAACTCAACCCAGCGTGCTTGTCGAGCGTTCATGATTGGCTGAGTAAAAATATACTTGAGAGAGTGGTGGTCTGTTTTGACCACAGAGTCGGCACCCATGAGATAATGTTTCCAAGAGCGATAAGCATGTACAACAGCAAGAAACTCCTTATCATAGACCGGATATCGGGTTTGGATATCAGAATGTTTATGGCTATCAAAAGCAATAACTCTGCCTTCTTGCATCAAGACTGCTCCTGTAGCGATGTCGGAAGCGTCGGTCATGACCTCAAAGGGGAGATTTGGGTCAGCAATAGCCATAACTGGTGTGGTAGTGAGTGCTTGCTTGAGTTGTTGGAAACTATACTCTATTTCGGGAAGCCACTGAAAAATTGCTGTGCTTTTCAATAATTCGGACATAGGAGCTGCGATTTCAGAAAATTGATAGACCTTTGTATGGTAAAAGTTTGCCAATCCGAGAAAAGAGCGGACATCATGAACATTCTTAGGAGTAGGCCAGTTTCGGATTACCTCGACCTTCTTGGGATCCACAGAGATACCTTGAGCTGAAATAACATGTCCCAAATATTCGAGTTGGGTCTTGAAGAACTCACTCTTCTCAATGTTGATGTAGAGAGAATTTGCACGGAGAACTTCAAAAACTTGGTGAAGATGTTGTTTGTGCTCATGTAGGGTTCTGCTGAAAACGAGGATGTCATCGAGGTAAACGATGACGAACTTATCGAGGAAAGGCCTGAAGATGTCGTTCATTAATGTCATGAATGTGGCCGGGGCATTGTTTAACCCAAAAGGCATGACCAAACATTCATAGTGTCCATACTTTGTTTGAAAAGCTGTCTTGTATTCATCGCCTTCTCGTATACGAATTTGATGATAACCTGAACGAAGATCAATCTTGGAGAAGTGTGTTGCATGTAGAAGTTGATCGAAAAGGTCATCAATGCGAGGCAATGGATACTTGTTTTTGATAGTGAGCTTGTTGAGGGCTCGGTAGTCGATGCAGAGGCGCATAGACTTGTTCTTTTTTTCCACAAGTAGTACAGGAGATCCGAAAGGGCTGCGACTGGGCCGAATGTGACCTTTGTCGAGTAGCTCGGTGACCTGTCTTTGGATTTCTTCATTTTGAGTGTGAGAAACCCGATAAGGAGGTTTCGACGGTGGATTACTGCCTGGAATAAGTTGGATTGGGTGATCCACTGGTCGTCGAGGTGGTAACTGCTTTGGCAATTCCTGTGGAAAAATATCCAGGTAAGGCTGGAAAAAAGGTTGGTTGAGGTATTCAGGAGGATCCTTTGTTGGTGTCTCCTCGACTGCTGTAACCAACATAAGTGAAGTCTTTGCTTGGCGTTTACGAACCCACTTCTTTACTTGTAGGGTAGAGGCAACTGGGGTTGAAGGAGAATCCCTAGAACCAGTTAGCTCAATAAATTTTCCCTGGTGGACAAACTGGATAGTATGGCTACGAAAACTGATTGATGGATCATAGTCGTAGAGCCATTGTTGTCCGAGTATGACATCGTACCGAGAAAGAGGCATAATGTCGAAGTTCAACTTGTCCGTATAATGTTGGATGCGAAAAGACAAGTTTTTAATCCTGGTGTTGCACAAGAAAGTTGTTCCATTTGCGAGTTCAATCTGATAGTCCATGAGACTAGGACTGGTGGTCAACCGAAGTTTTTCGACCACAGAACTGGCTAGGAAATTATGAGAACAGCCACTGTCGATGAGGATGGTGACCGTTGTTCCACGAATCGATCCTTGAACACAAAGTACTTGAGTGGCCAGGGAAGGTTCGGGGTTGCTGGCAAGGCTCAGGTGGATGGTATTTGCTATTCGAACAGCTTTGCCTTTCTTGTCTTGTGCTGAGGTAGCATCTTCTTTTGGGGAAGTGCTAGGTTCCATATTAGAATTTTGCTTTGGTCGCTTGGGACAATCGAACCATCTATGGTCGCCTGTACAGATGGTACAAAGTCCTTTTGAGCTGGAGTTGTTCTTCTTGTCAGTGGCCGCACCTTTATGTTGGGGCTGTCAGTAATGACTTTGTGAAGAAGAAGAAACACGATCCTTGGGGGAGTGCTTCTGTTGGAATCCAACAAATGATTTCTGAGGCTTCTGGGGATCTTGAGACTGTCGCTGACCTTGATTACCGAAGCTTTTGCGAAACCTGGTGTTATCTTGAGGGCGAGCACCTTTGGCCATAGGAGAGTTCTGTGTGCGAGTAGCACTCTGCTTCCCTGTGTTGAGGAAATCTGTAATGCGCTCTGCGTAAGCAATAGCGCCATCTGTGGTGGTGATATTGGCTTTAAGACATCAATGCGTAACGAGGGTTGTAGGCCTAAGATGAAAGCATGAAGGCGATCATCCTCAGTTAAACCATCAATCTCTAGCACCAATGTGGTGAACTGAGAGATATAAGAAGACAGGGAACCCGTTTGCTCCAACTGTCGAAGTTTTGATCGTGCTTGGAAGTCCGCATTGGCAGGTACAAACTGCTTACGGAGCACGTGTTCAAAACCTTCCCACGTTAACACACTTTTTCCGTCCTTTAAGCGTCTTTGCCACCATAGAAATGCTGTATCCTTCAGGAGGGAGGCTGCCAAGGCGATCTTTTTGCCTTCCGTGAGGTCAACAGTGTCAAAATACATGCGCATTTTGGCGAGCCATTGGTCAACAGTTCGGCGATTACGTTGACCAGTGTAGGCTTCCAGAAGTTTGACGTCAAGTCGTTTTGTTTTGGAAGCTTGAAGTAATCGGTAGAGAGTACGCAGTTCAGTATTTTCTACCTCGGGGGGGAAAAAGTCCGCATCGTCGTCGGGTTGCGTCACGTCGTCCTCTGTATGTGCTGGACTTCGAGAATCTTGGAGTTGTTGAACTTTTTGAACCAGGTTGGAGATGCTGTCCTGAAGCTGAGATATTTGAAGTTGCAATAGAGATTCACTTTGGGTGTTGCCTTCAGGGGTCTTTTTGGGACTTGATTCTTTAATCTCGGGAGAGGCTTCACGCGAGCGGTGCGAGATGTCGGAAATCCCTGTGAGAGAGGCGCGAACTTGCGCTCTAGTTTGTACCATCCCTGAAAGAGGATTCGGGCTGCTCCCTGAGGTTGCTCATATTGGAGGGGGCAGGCGAGGCAGGATGGAACCACCCGTGGAAATCTGGTAAGGGAGGTCCTGTCGGAGGTAACACTGGAGATTCTGAAAAAGGTGTTACTGCTCGTGATAAGACAGGGGTAGGTAGCAGAGTCCACGGATCTGAAAAAGGATAAGGAGCTGCTGTCGGAAGAGGAGGATATCCAGGAGAGGGAGTGCCTTCAGGATGTAAATATTGACTGGGAGAAGGTACACCCTGTAGAGGAGGATATCGGGGAGCTGAAGGAGGTGGAGAGTACCCTGGGGATGCCGAAGGTGAAGGGTAGAACTCTCTCCAAAAATGAACAGCAAACTCCTGAGGAATATCGTGTTCCGGATATCTTCGTGTCTCGTGGAACACAACCTGTACTGTGCTGAGGAAATAATGTAACTGAGGTGCCTCACGTAGAAGGTAGAGGATGTGATCCAAGTCACTCAGAGGGCACGTGACACAGAAGACCCAAGATGCAAAGGCTCCAAAATGGGCTGGCTGTGCAATTTGAACACGATATTGTGTAGTAGCAGGTGCCTGAGGTGTCCTTGAATGGCCGGGTGAATTACCAGGGGTTTCCATGCTTTAATGTGGATTCTTTCATTTGCTGTAATTTGTTAAAAAGAATCCTGAAAAAGCAGATTGGAAAGACTCCACCTGGCAATACTTTAATTTGCCAAGTGATTGCGTAGAAGAAGGCTGCAAATCGTTGTCCGGAGGTCCATGTTGCAGTGTTTTGCGAGGAGTGCTTGAGGCTGGTCTGGTCCGGGCTGTCAACGGGCTGTCTTCATTGCGAGAAATGTGGCAACTGGTGCTGAATTGGCAGGGTATAAATGGCGAAACAAGGAGAGGGCAGCAGACTGTCAAGAAAGCTGGTATGCAGGGCTGCAAATAAGGAGTGGACTGTCAGCGATCATCGCGAGGCAAGGGCTGGCTGGCAGCGTAAATGATGAAAGAGGGCCGGGCAGCGTGGGCTGAATGATCTGTACTGTCCGTACAGTGTGTACGGGCCAGGCTGTACGGCCTGTACGGCAGGCTGTACGGCCTGTACGGACTGCCTGCGCAGGCAGCAAAAATCGTACGAAATGTACGGCAGGGGAGTACTGCGCAGCGTACGGCTGGCTGTGAAGAGGCGCGAAATGGCGCAGGAGGGTATGGCCGTACGGCTGACGTAGGCTTTGCGCAGGCTGCTGTCCAGGAATTCGTACGTTGCGGTTTTTTTTTTGGGCTGAATGTTGCGACGATTCGTTGGGCTGCCTAAAGGGTTATTTGCCCCAAATTAATTTGGGGGTTTAGTTAACCCTAGGGTAGTTAGGGTAAACCTAGGGGTAGGGGATGGGTTTAATTTTTGTCCCTTTTTACCCCTCTAGGTACCCTTTTTGTAGGTACTTGGGCCTAGGAGGTGTGCCTATTCGAAGGGGTGTGACCCTTGGAATAGGTGCACCTGTTCATGAGGGGATATGTCCCTATTGTTAAAAGGGGTGCGACCCTGCATGAATAGGTATGTCCCTTTGCCCACGATGGGGTATGTCCCATGAGTGAGGAGTCGAGACTCGTCACCAAAAGGTGTGTCCCATGGTGGAAAAGGCGCGTCCCTTGGTTTTGGGACAGCCCAAGCACCTTAAAGGACACGATTTTGGTCGTGTCCATTCACATCAACTTGTGATGTGAGGGAGATGGAGAGGCCAGGATGACTTTAGGCGTTTAAAAATTTTACGTTCATCCTCTCCATCTCTTCCATGCACTATGTGCACGGATATCCTTCTAGCGGCAAAAATGTATCAGATCAGCGCTAGAAGGTGGGGGGCATTTCCTACAGGCAGGATCGAATTTTGCTCTGATACCACTGTAAGAAATCCTAGATTTACTATATTTAGAACTATGCTAAGGAACAGAAAAGAGACTGAGATAGCAGAGAGCAAAGGAATAATGATATTGCTTGAATGTTTGTAGGGTGGATGTGATTGTCATCCATACAATTTGGCCTCTCTTATATAGAGAGTGAAGAGTCACACATGAAAAGGTGTGTACTCCAAAGGGTATGTGCATGAAGAGGTGTGTACCCCTTGTGAAGGGTGTGACCCTTGATGAGAGGGTACATTACAATAGGAATGTCTCTTCATTAGAATGTCTCTTGTGAAGGGTTGTGCCTCATTAGGAAGTGTCCCGTCGAAAGGGCAAGTGTCCCGTCGAAAGATCATACCCTTCCACAAGTGTCCATTCATTAAACCATCCATAAGTCTAGAAAGAGAAAGGAATACGTCACAGATCATGACAGCTCCTGCAAATTGAGTCAACTCCATCTCGTGCACACAAATGCTCTGCGCCTCCATGAGGAGAGAGTCTCAGGCATCTGGTGATGGGTCAGCTAGTCCTCGTCCAAGCTGAAACTGAAAGGGCTGTGGTACAAACCTAGGAGAGCGTGGCCAAATGGTGGATTGTGATTGGGCTACTTGGGTGAGATAAGGGGATTACTAAGGCATGGGTGGAATGATACCAGGTGGGTGTGGGAGAGATGGCTGGTTGAGAGGGAGAGGGGAAAGAAAGGTCGAGTAGTAGTGTGGGACAGTGTATGACACCTCCGATGTTGGCTACATAGGTAATGAAGTGGATGGGGAGACTGTAACTGTAGTGGGAGAAGGAGAGAGGGAGAAGATCGGTGTCGACCTCTCTGTCATCGCGAGAGAAGAGGAGAAAGTCAACGTCAAACATGTTGTCAGGGATATGTCTATAGATGAAGTAGTTGGAATGGATGTGACTACATATGAAGCCATGGAGGAAGCTGAAACTGAAGCTATGGTAGATCCCGTTTTATGAGTTGCTTTACTATCCACTCCAAGTCCACTCCAGTTGAAGCGCTTATTCACATCCTCGAGCTTTAATTGTGTCTGCTGGTTTTTGTCTTCTTTGTTGATTTTGTCTTTGTGTTTCTTCCCTTTTCCCATTTCTAAAGCCGACTGCTGTAATCCTGTAGCTTTTCCCCTATGTATTTTATTGAAGATCTTAGCATGGGGGCATGACGAGACCCCCCATTGTTGGAAGGAGGGCTGTCATTAGAGGAGAGGGCAAGGCGGGGTGAGAACTGGTTAGGTAGGTGGTGTGTGGCTGGTAGGGGCAGCAATGAGCAGGGGGAGGAGCTAGGTGCACAGGCAGGAGCTGCGCAGGCAAGGAGGGAGGAGTAGACGAGTGAGGAGGGCAAGTGAGAGTGGGTGATGCAGGCGGAGCAGGACGGGTGGGAGCTGCAATGGGTTGGAGCAGGAGTAGCGGGCTAAGCGGGGGAGGGCCAACGGGAGGAGAGGAACGGCGGTGGGTAGACGGGGGGAGCAAAGGAGCAGGCGGGGGGGGCAAATGGGGGAGTAGATGGGGGAGCAGGCGGAGGCGATGGAGGGCAGACGGAGGGAGCGGAGGAGCACGCCAGACGAGAGGAGTAGACGAGGGGGTGGAGAGCGGAGCAGGAGTGGAGGGGGAGCGGATGCAGACGGGGGGGTGGGCAGAGCAAGAGTGGAGCAGACGGGGGGGTGGGCGGAGTAGGGCGAAGCGGAGTAGGCGATAGGGGGTGGAGAGCAACGCCGGAGAGCACGCAAGAGAGAGAGAGAGAGAGAGAGAGAGAGAGAGAGAGAGAGAGAGAGAGAGAGAGTTTATTAAAGTCTGCTAAAGACCGCCGATGGGTCTATGAGACTGAAGAAAAACCTAATACACTGAGCAAAAGGGTGGAGCTACTAAGCGAGCATCCTAACCCATGCTAGGAAACTGTGTAGACATAGTCAATGATATCATAACACATGTCCATCAAAATCATATACAGCCATCCTGGAATCATCCTCCTCATGTGGAGACGCAGTCTGATCCAAAACAATATAATAGAATAGGCATATAAAACATCAAGCTGCACCCAACAGCGGACTGGGTTGTGTAGGCAAGAAGCCCGTAATGGATCGTTGTCTGCTATGTGGATGATTAACCTGTCGTGCTATCTGGATGAGTAACCTGTCTGCTATTTGGATGAGACGGTCTCTATGTTGGACTGCCTCGTGAATAAAAGCTGCCAGAGATATCTGATCTGGGTATAGGAGTCTGGAGAGTCCCTTGAATCCGTCTCTGAAAAGGCAATGGTATCGTCCACGAATCTCATAGTAGACTGGGCAATGGAAAAGAAAGTGCTCCTCTGACTCCATCTTATGGCGCTCACACAATGTGCAGATGCGACTCTAGGTATCCCCTTTGCACGCCCGCTCTCGATACGAAGCCGGTACGATGACACGCATAACTATCCAAGGGCAATCTTGAGTGAATGTGGTAGGTGGATCAGGGTATATCCTAGTGGATTGATGAAACCCTCTGCTGAAATGTGCAAGGAGTGGTCCCGATAGAAGTTGAGCTTCACAGGGAGCTCTCCCTGTGCAAGCCATGTCTTGAATGTGTGTAGCTTATTGGAGATCCTCCTGGATGATTGGGTTGAATTCGTTGCCTTGGAACGGGACAAACGGAGTGTCAATGCTGTACTGGAACGGTGGCAGTCTGTCTATATGAAAACCCAATCTCTCAAACCATCTGCATGTGCGCGTGTACCGACATCTCTGATCATCACCCTAAGCTATAGCCCCATAGAAGATGCTAGTGCCAACCAAGGTAGCCAGCGTCGCCCTCTAGTACATGAGCCATACGCACGGACGTGGTAGAGGTAAGTGATAGTCTGCAATGTCGCATCTAATTGCAGTGGGGATGCCCCGAACTCAGCTTGAATGATCTGATGAGGGATAGATGGCTTGCTGCGTATCATCCGTGAGAGTAGAAGAACCCGTAATCTCTCCACTCAAGTCCACTCTATGTCGGAGAGGTTTGGTCCTCAACAAGTGCCACCATACATGCCCGCAGGTCAGACCAAGGAGTCGAACAGGAGAACCTTGGTCCACGGTTCCTAAAAGTACAAGTGGAAGCACTGTCTCTCTTGTCGGCGGGCTAGGGAGGCGTAACCTCGACTCATGCATGCTTGCATCGCCGGTCTCATCGTGAAGATAGCTCTTGAAAAGAGAATCCCCAAATATGTGTATGATGAAATTATCTCAACTGGTGCCCCGTCAAAAGTAAATTGCTCTTTGTGCGCAACTGCGCTGGAGGTGTTGAAGATCATAACCTTGGTTTTACCCAGGTTGGCCTTCAAGTCATGAGATACGCAAAAGGACAGTAGTGCATCTAGGTGTCTCTGGAGCCCCTCAGCGGACGATGAGGCTAGGAGCACCACATCATTAGCGTACGAAAGGATCTGGAGCAAATAACCAGCAAGAGAGCAACCATCACCTCCTAGTGTCCTCATAAAAGACTCAAGCTCATGTATGTAGAGGCCAAACAAGGTCGGTGAGAGTGGGTTCGCTACTGGGCACTATAGACTTTATGAACATATAGGAATTATAAAGTCTTTGGTGATCCTACTTTCTCTCTGTTTGGCTTTTTTAGGCGTTCTCTGTAGCAATCTTTCTTTGATTGCTTGCAAACCTGCTCCATAGATCATGAGGTCTTTTTGGCATATACTGAAATTTTCAGTTGATGTAATTGTAGCACCTTATTTTGAGGTTGCTACTCATATAATATAATCAATCAAAGATTTCACAAAAAAAAAGAGAGTGGACAACCTTGTTTGACCCCAATGGTGCTCAGGATCTCATTTGTCCATCCTCCCCCCGTCCGAACCTTGCCAAAAACCCTCTTATAAAGTGCCATAACAGCCCAAACTATCTGTGGCCCATACCCCAGCTCCTATAGCTGCCTGATGAGGCGTGCTCGAGGCACTATGTCGAAGGCTTTGCAGAAATCCACAAAGCAGCAATATACCCTCTGTCTCCGTGTCCTGGCCTCCTCCATGACACTCCTAAGTGTCAGGATATATGGTGGTCGACGACAAACGATGATGAACGACGCTGATGGGACGACGGCGGATGGGCGAACGACGTTGCTACTGGGCGATGGGCTGTTGGACGAACGATGAGCGGGCTGCTGTAAAGGAGAGAAAGGTGAGAGAGAGAGAGAGAGAGAAGAAGAAGAAGAAGAATATATTATCGTCCTCTGAAGACCAAAACCGGCCTATGGGACCTGGGCAATACAATATCACAAGTACATGAAAGCTCCTCCCGAAGATGGGAGGGTGGAAAGAGAAACCACCTTCTAGGATTCAGGTGGATTCCTATGCTTGAAGAGCTTATACACAAATGTTCCTAAAGCTGAAGGTGACCCTTTATGCAGCAAATCAGCCAGTTTGTTATGTCCCTCAAGGAGGTGATTGAACTCTTCCCTAATGTGTGCATAGTGAGGGCATATCATTACCATGTGTTCTTCTGTTTCAACCATACCTTGATCACATAGTTGGCATATTCTACTCTCCCTTGGCATCTTTTTCCATCCCCCTGTTTCTATTTGCAGCTGGTGTGATCGGGTGCGAAGTGAGGCTAAAGCCCTCCGTTTATGCACTGCTATAGGTGTACATATGTACTTCTGCGTTGTTGTCTCCCTTCCTGTATAAATTGACCAATATTCGGGGTTGATATATGTGCGAGAGAGAGAGAGAGAGAGAGAGAGAGAGAGAGAGAGAGAGAGTTTATTAAAGTCTTTGGAAGACCAATGGGTCTATGAGACTGTGAGAAAACCTGATACAAGGAAGCTGAAAGAAAGAAAGAAAGAAAGAAATTTATTAGAGTCTTCGGAAGACCGATGGGTCTATGAGACTGAAAGAAAACCTGATACAAATCACAGTAAGGGTGGAGCTATTGAAACGAGCATCATCATCCGTGCTAAACCCTAAGTATGATCATACATGATCAAATACATCTGGATGTAACAATGAAAAGAAAAGGATTGGCTCCGTATGTCATGTCGCCCTGGCTGGTGCATAGCCGGTGATGGGACGTTGGCGCCCGTCAAGGGTGCCGTGCGTCTCGGTCTCCTGGACGAGGCTCGACACAAGACCAGAGCCACCGTGACTCCCGTGGGACGTATCCCGGGTCTAAACAATGATGGGAGGTCCCCCAGAGTGATCTGTCTGTCCCCTCGATGTCTCGTGTGTCGTGCTGCGGTCGTCGGGTTGGGGTCTCTGTCACGTCTGCGGCTAGAGATTGGACGATCAATGTCACTCGATGGAAAGAACTTTGTGATCCTGCTCTGAGAGGTGTCAGATGATGTGGCCAATCCCTATCGCTTGAGTAAGTACTCTCTGTGTCGGACACCCTCGTGAATGAAGGTCGCGAGGCATCTCTGATCTGGGTAGGCGAGGAATCTGGAAAGGAGCCCAGAGCCGTCTCTGAAGAGGCAGTGGTAGCGACCTTGGATCTCGTAGTACAGTGGGCACTTGAAAATAAAATGCTCCTCCGACTCAACCTCCTGACAGTCGCACAATATGCATAAGTGATGCTCTCCCTAGGAATCCCCTCTGCTCTGCTGCTCTCTATGCGGAGGCGGTGTGATGATACCCGAAACTGTCCGATGGAGATCCGTAGTGAGTGAGGCATATGAAGCTCAGTGTACCCCGGTGGTGTGATGAATCCCTCCTCCGAAATACGAAGACAGTAATCTCAGTAGAAAGTCAGCTTCATTGGAAGCTCCCTTGGCTCCAACCAGGTCTTAAAGGTGTGTAGCTGCAGGAGATCCTCTCGAATAACCTGGTTGGTGTGTAGCCCAATTGGGATGGTGGGTGGGAGGACCGGAGGGGCATCTAAATTGTACTGAAAAGGAGGTAATTATCGATGGAGTCAAACCATCTGTGAGTCCGTGCATACCAGCATCGCTCGTCTCCCTTTGCTGCCAACCTCATGGAGGAATCGAGAGCCAAAAACCGGATGCAATGAAGGCTAAGGGGTGGAGCCACTAAAAAGGGCACCCATACCCTAAGGACGGTGTCCGAAACAAGACTAAATAAATACATCGCGATGTTACAGGGCGATAGAGAACCTAAAATGTAAAGGGCAAGCATGGGAGGATTACCAAAAAGCGAGTGACAAAAAGCGAGTGAGTCAAAAAAGCGAGCGACAAAAAGCGAGCGAGTCAAAGAAGCGAGCCATGCAAAACAATAAAATATGTTTATGTGAGTAGCAAAAATCCCCTATGTGAGAAGCAAAAAATATAATTTATTCGAAATTCCATATGTTTCCTCTGTAGGCCATCTTCTCCCGGTCGTATTGATGCCCTTTAGGCCCTGTTATGCGCCATGTAGCTTTAGTTATTGGCACTTAGGTCACCTAGTACTTTTAGTGTCTTATGATACCTAGTACTCGTGGTACCACTAGGACACTAGGTCCTAGGGTTCTCTTTTATAGTACTTTGTACTCTCATTTTCATTCTACTAGTTGATGTGATGGCTTCCACTTCTTGCTCCACTCTTGTGCATCCTTTTGCTTCCGTGAGCCTACAGTGGTATCAGAGCACTTCCTTTCCGGACCTGCTCCCTACTTCTAGCTTCTTGCTTCCAGCTCTAGCTCCCGCATAGCTCCGATGCGACCCCCCGACCTACTGTCTGTACGATTCCGTACGGCGCGTCAGTTGTCGAGAAAAAAAATATTTTTTTCTTTGTCCATACGATTCCGTACAGCCTTCCGTACAGCGCGTTAGAAGATGTCCGTATAGTTGTTCGGATTTCTATACTGTCTGTACAGCTAGATGGATTTTCGTACAATTTTTGATATCCGTACATTTCCGTACTTCGGTGTCCGTACGCTTCCGTACCGGCCGTACTATTCCGTAACGTCCGGAGTAGACATTGCAATAGATCTGCAATTTTTTGCTGACATTTGGGGCTTTTGCATTCGGGCTTCGATTTTGTAGTTTTGGGGTTTTTGCAGGACATTGGCAGATTTGGGGTTTTTCAGTTCATTTCCCTTCTTTTGGTTGCAATTTCTTGCAAGACATTGGAGCTTTGGGATTTGGATTGCAATTTCTTCTTTAGATTGCAAGACATTGGGTCAGATTGCAAGACATTGGGTCACATTTGCAAAATCTCAGCAAAAATTTGGGGCTTTTCTGTATTTGCCCTCTTTTTGGCTTTTTTGCCCTCATTACATTTGGGGCTTTTGCCAGATTTGCTGATTTTTGCAGTGGTCATTGCTTGACACAGTCACATTTGGGTCAATTTTGCATTTGCCCTTTGATTTGGGCTGGAAATTTGCAGGACATTCACTTGCAGACATTTGCTGTCATTTTTGGACAGACAGCTCTTTGCATTGACAGCCTTGAGGCATTTGTGTTTCTTTTCAGGGTATCCCATGTCAATGGCTGGCAACAATCATGATTTATTTGGCATTCTTTGTGAAGATGATAAGTTGGATGGCACCAACTACTGGAGTTGATCTGAGGCCAGCCAATGGTACAATGGTTGCTCCTACTGCTAGTCCCTCTGCAGAGGGTACTCCTCCTGATGCTTTATCCTCTAGCACCCCTGTTGCTACTCCTCCAACTGAGGAGCAAACAAGATGGGATGCAAGAGATGCAAATGCACATTCCTGTATTGCTTTATCATGCAAGAGAATCATTATTCCAACACATCCGGTCATGCAGGACAGCAAAGGATGCTTGGGACAAATTGGCTTCTCTTTATCAGATTCGCAATGAGACACGTGTTGCATATTTAAGAAGGCAATTGCAGGAAGTCAGCATGAATGAAGGTGACTCTATGGATGCAAACTTGACAAAGGTCAAGGACCTCGTGGAACAACTTGCCAATATTGATGAGGTGGTGCCACATTGAATGGGCTGCAAGATACATATCAAGGGTTTGCTACAACCCTTCGACTAGTGGCCATGGGTAATCCAGACCACTACTTCTTTGATCAGTTAGTCACTTTGCTTTTGCAGGAAGAGCAAAGTCGTGCTAATAGGCAAGCTACTATTCCTGATCATGCATTTGCTTCACAGCAGACAAGAAAAGGCAAGGCTTCCAAGCCTATGGGCAAGCTTGAATATGCAATAGTGCCAATTTCTCCAATGCATTTCAAAATACAGCAGATAAGTCAAAGAAGAAAAGATGCAACTATTGTCGCAAGCCAGGACATGAAATTTCAGAATGTAGGAAGCGCATTGCTTCGGAGCAAAAGAATGCAGGATTGACAGTAAATGCCTCACATGCAATTGAATCCCACGAGCTAGCAGATGCCTCACATGCACATGCTCTCCAGGATGATTGGGCATGGGCTGTGCATTGCTCCTTTGATTCCTCCAAAGTTGATGCATTCTTTACAGCTAATGATGCTCAGTCTTGGTATTTTGATAGTGGTGCTTCCAAGCACGTCATATCTTGCAGACAGGTGTTTCATTCCTTAGCTAATGCACCTCGAGGAGGGACTGTCACATGTGCTAATAATGCTTCCTATGTTGTAAAAGGAATTGGAGATGTGCAGCTCACATCCATTTCAAGCCATCCTATCACTTTGACAAATGTTCTTTTTGTGCTTGGAATTGAAGTCAACTTGATTTCAATTTCAGCAATTGCCACTTTAGGTTTCAGAGTGATTATCGATGGATACAGATGCCTAGTATATGATCTTCGTGATGACAATGCCATAGTTCTCACTGGCATTTTGCAAAAGGGGCTTTATCATCTTCATCATCACTCAGTTGCACTTTCTATTGAAGCCTTTGCTATTTCTGATTCACAGCTTGCTGAAACTCATCTTTGGCATGAGAGAATGGGTCATCTCAATTATAGAGCTCTTGCCAAGTTACATTCACAGGGCACGGCAAATGATGTACCTCAAAGTCACACAGTTTCCAAACATGTGTGTGAGGGTTGTCTTTTGGGTAAGATGCATCGGTTTCCTTTTCAAAAGAATTGTCCAAAATTCTCACAAAGGAATTTTCAGCAGCTAGTGCATAGTGATGTCTGTGGCCCAATGAGGACAAATGCCATTGGGGGGTACAAATATTTCATGACTCTAATTGATGACTTCACAAGATATTGCTGGGTATATGCTTTAAAAGCCAAAGCTGAAGTGTTCTCATGCTTTCAGAGGTGGCTGAATATGGTTGAGAATGAATCAGGATGCAAGCTTATCACCCTCAACACAGATAGGGGGGGAGAGTATATGTCAACGGAGTTTGATGCATTTTTGTTTTCACGGGGCATTGTTCACTCATGCACTACTCCTTACACTCCTCAGCATAATCCTGTTCTTGAAAGGAAGAACAGGTCCACTATGGAGATGGCCAGATGCATGCTTAAGGCCAAGTCCTTGCCCAATAAATTTTGGCTTGATGCAGTGATGTGTGCCAACTATGTGCTGAATAGATCACCTACAAGGGCATTGAGGACTGTTACAACTTATGAAGCATGTAAGGACAGGAAGCCTTCACTTTCACACATGAGAGTTTCTGGGTCTCTCGCATATGTTCATGTACCATCTCAGCTGAGACATAAGCTTGATGATAAGGCAATCAAATGCATATTTATTGGTTACAGCCAGCAGAGTAGAGGGTATCGGTTATACCAACCAAATACTAATCTTTGCTGAACATTCGGCTTCTCCTCTTGTGGACTGCAAAGCTAAGCCAGAAGTTGACATGTTTGATGCCTTTGACTCTTGGTTACCTCCGCTTCCCTCAGAGGGGGACTTTGACCAGCAACATGAGCCTCCTGTAGGCCCTCCAACAAGCAATGATCAGCCAGCACCGCATGCTGATTTGCAGGTTCCTCTTCCAGCATGAAATGATCCCACTATTCCTGATGGAGTGATTGAAGAAAG
Source organism: Dipteris shenzhenensis (assembly GCF_047967505.1). Lineage (NCBI taxonomy): Eukaryota > Viridiplantae > Streptophyta > Polypodiopsida > Gleicheniales > Dipteridaceae > Dipteris > Dipteris shenzhenensis. Next base: position 30,376,050 of record NC_141616.1, read on the forward strand.
AGCTGTCAATAGATAGCAAAGGCAAGTTCCCAGATGGCTTCTTGACACATTGAGGGACGGCAAACAAGATCAACCTCTTGCTGCCCCGACAAGATCAGGGAATAGATAGATGCATGGTCACTTTCTTGAGTTTGCACTCCTTGCTACAGCTTGTAATGAAGAGCCTTTGTGCCATAAAGATGCTTTTGACAGCAAAGAGTGGATGGATGCAATGAGAGCTGAGCTACAATCCATTGCGAAAAATGACACTATGGGAATTAGTAGATCTCCCTCCCGGCAAGCATGCCATTGGTACCCTGTGGGTCTACAAATTAAAAAGGAAATCTGATGGCAGCATAGATTGACACAAAGCCCGTCTTGTTGCAAAAGGGTATGCCCAACAACAAGGCATTGACTTTGAGGAGACCTTTGCTCCCGATTCCAGGATTACTACTATTAGATGTGTCATTGCCATTGCAGCCCATCACCATTGGCAAGTGCACCAGCTTGACATCAAGATTGCCTTTCCTCATGGGGATCTGCAGGAAGAAGTTTATGTGACACAACTTCCTGGCTTTGAGGTTGTTGGCTCTGAAAACAAGGTATGCCGGCTGAGAAAAGCCCTTTATGGTTTGAAGCAGGCACCCAAGGCATGGTATGCTAAAATTCATGCACACTTACTGTCTCTTGGTTTTCAAAATAGCCCCACAGAGTCCACTCTTTATGTCCTTGGGAGTGAATGTGATTTTTTAGTGCTGATTTTATATGTGTATGACTTGCTGATCACGAGCCCTGATACTCAGCATATTGCAGCTTTCAAGGCTGATTTGCAGCAAGCTTTTGAAATGTCAGACATGGGACAGCTCCACTATTATTTGGGCATTCAGTCTACTCATGTTGAGGGGGGTATCATGATGTCACAGTCCAAGTATACTGGACAGCTCCTTGATCGTTTTCAGTTTGAGGATTGCAAGCCAATCTCTACTCCAGTGGAGCCTGGCTTCAAATTTCAGCTCATGATGGGAGCGCACCATGTGATATCACTCTTTACCAGTGGGCTGTTGGATGTCTCATTTACTTATGCCACACGAGACTTGACTTACAGTATGTTGTATCCCAGCTCAGCAGGTTCATGCACATGCCCAATTCACAGCATTGGCAGGCAGTGAAGAGAGTCTTCAGATATCTCAGAGGCACTCAGGATTTAGCCGTCTTCTATGGTGATCAGGGTTCACTCACCATGCATGCTTACACGGATAGTGACTGGGGAGGTTGTTTCAACACCAGAGTGTCACATACCGGCAACAGTTTTTTGCTTGGTAGTTCATGTATCTCTTGGCTCAGCAAGAAGCAACCAATAGTTGCCACATCCAGTTGTGAGGCTGAGTACAGGGCAGCCTTCACCGCTACAGTAGAGTGTGTCTGGCTTCGACAATTACTTATAGATCTTAGTATTCACTAGACATCCTCCATTATGGTCTACAGTGACAACCAGAGTGCTTTGGCCATTGCGCGTAATCCATTGTTTCATGCACGTACCAAGCACATTGAAGTTCACTATCATTATGTTAGAGAGCGGTTGTCAGCAGGAGACATAGGGTCGTCCTACCTTCCCATAGAGAACAACATAGTAGATATGTTTACAAAGGCACTTCCTCGTCCCAAGTTCGAAGTCCTTCGATAGGCTTTACACTTGGTTCCCTTTGTTACATGGTCTATACCTTGTACATTCATAGGTGGCTATATCCTTTTGGATGAACATGTGCCACCATGACCGAAAAATACCAGGTATTCTGACACGTTTCCAGAATAGTTCAGCCCATACCATGGAGGGGGGTTTGTAGGCCATCTTCTCCTGATCGTATTGATGCCGTGTGGGCCCTGATATGTGCCATGTAGCTTTTAGTTATTGGCACTTAGGTCACGTAGTACTTTTAGTGTCTTATGACACCTAGTACTAGTGGTAGCACTAGGACACTAGGTCTTAGGGTTCTCTTTTATAGTACTTTGTTTTCTCATTTTCATTCTACTAGTTGATGTGATGGCTTCCACTTCTTGCTCCACTCTTGTGCATCCTTTTGCTTCCGTGAGCCTACATCCTCGATGCTAGAAGGTTAAATATACATATAACTTAATTTCACATCCCCCATAAGAGAATTGGTATGTCTTATTGCAAAGTCATGATTAGTATCAAAAACATTACCTAGTGCAATCACGTTCTCTCTTTCCACTGTAGTAATTGAGATCATCAATGCAATCTTCCACACAAGTGGGGCATTTCCAAGGACTCCTTGAATGGATTAGTCTACATTCCATGCATAAATGCTAGCCTTTTTATTCCTATTCACTCTTGGAACAAAACCCATGTTTCTTTGTTACTGCAAAACAAATTCATATTTTGGTGCATGAAATTTTACTAGATGGTGCAAAAAGGCATGATAATCATTTAAATCATGCCTTGCTATTTGATTTGATATGTAACATGATCTCATTTGGACATGTAAATCAAAAGATATAGGGTGAAAATGCAATCTTTTGGGCCAAAACTGAGAGCGCGTCAATGCGCTCCCTAACATGCTCCTAGTTTTGGCCCAAAAGATGACATTTTCTCATCCTTATATCTTTGCAAGTTGTCAAAATTTCTTTTTCTTGGCCCAAAAGATAAGTTTTGACCTTAACGCGCTCCTTGTTTTGGCCCAAAAGATGACATTTTCACGTCCCTATATCTTTGCAAGTTGTCAAAATTTAGTTTTTTGTTTCAAAAGACAAGTTTTTGACATCCCTTCATCTTTTGATTGTCAAATTTAAATGGCATAATGTTACATATCAAATCAAATGACAAGGCATGATTTAGATAAATATCATGCTTTTTTGCAATATCTAAAAAAATTGTGTGCATCAGAATGTGAATTTTGTGAATTTTTGGCTGATTTGTTGCACCAAATTTAAAGCAATGTTTCCACAATAGGGAGTGAGACGGCACTATCTATTTTGGCAAAAAACAAAAAGCCAAAATTTAACATCCTTTACCTTTTAATTGCGCTTGGGGAGTCATCTTTCCTAAACCCATAAAGCATGTGTTAAAAATTACCCCTATTATTGCATTTTTACATTTTCTCATGTAATTGGTTAAACCCCATAAGTGTTTACATTTTCAATCTTAAAATTGTGACACCCCTTCATAAATCTACATATATAAATTAAGATAAGTCACTATTTTATAAATCCCCTCATGCACATAAACGACATGTAAGTCCCCCCATTATAATACCCCTCAGTGCACTAAAGTGCTATGTTACATGTTTATGAGTGACTCCCCCCCCGCTCCCCCCCCGGGTAATCACGTTAAAATAGTCTTCAACTCCGGACTACTCAATTTCAAGAAATGTGACAATTAACCCCCCTTCTGAATACTTTCTACTTCAAGTAATTATTTTTATGGGACACTTAGATTCTTTCTTGGCTTGCTTCATTTTCCTACCTCTTCAACAAATTTCCGCTCACTCTTTTGCGCTTGCTCACTTTTTCCCACTCGCTCTATCGACTGCCTCCTTTTACCTCTCTCTTTAAAATTTTGAGTTGAAGAGTATTAATTGGGAATGTTAGAGGGCACTACTCCGTATTAGGAAAGTTCCATTGGTAAGTTATTGAATTCATCAACACAATCACCACTTCATGTAGGAAGCTAGATTTGGTAAGTCATTGAAGAGGTCATTACCATCACCACTTTGCAAATTCCTCTTAGATGGAAAATATATTTCAGGCTATGCTGGGCCCTCAAAGGCAATCGGCATAGCATGTATTCATATGTGGTCAACTTCATGACTTGGAAAATGCCAAGATTGTTAAGCCTAATTTGAAAGCTAGTAGATTAGTTACTCTCAAGTCCGCTTGTGCAATGTATTCAGCAGTGCAAACATTATGCAGGTTATCAGGACTCATTGTGGATATCTTTGGAAAGTATGCTGTTGTTGCTTCATCAGCTGCATGGGTTGAAAAGTTTAGATCGACCATAGAGGCAATATTGAAGAATGTAGTTGGATCTGAGTCTGTAGTGTGGAAATCCTCTACTGAAATCCTAAAAGAAGAAGGGATCGATGAAAAAGAGTTATCGGACCAGCAGCAAATGATGACTGCCAACAATAGTGACTTAATCCAGGTATTTTCCTTTCCAACACTGGTTGGATTGATGTATAGTTATTTAAAAACTGTTGAATTGCCATCGTATGGTCACCGATTTAGTCAATAATAAGGCAATATAACCAGTAATGCTACAACAATAATTAAGCAGTGGACCTTATGTTGCAAAATATAAAGAAAGAAAGAAAGAGGTTTCTTTCTCTAGCAGTCCGCCAAAATGATTCTTTTTGGACTATGTTCTATCAGTGCATCCACTTAGCATGAAATTAAAGGTTTTTTTCCTGAAAATGATTTATGATTTTGGCATTAGGTAATTGAAAATGGAATCCTCTACAAGGTTTCTTTGGAGGGACAAAAAACTGGATTCTATGCTGATCAAAGGGACAACAGACTATGGTTGCGTTCAATTGTAAAAGATAGGACTGTTTTAGATTTATGTTGCTACAGCGGAGGGTTTGCATTGAATGCAGCTTTTGGGGGAGCTACACAAGTCACAGGTCAGATTTTCCCATGCGGTACTGGTATTTTTCATATTGTATCAAAGGGTTTGTCATTTCAATTTGAGGAAAATCCATGTCAATTAAAAGATCAATTTCCTTTCCAAAATATTTTCCCATTTTTTAAAATTATATAAAGAGTGATATATTCCATTCAAAACAAATCATACAACAGGTGGGAGAGAAAGTACTCTATCCCTGCATCTAGCTCATAAGTATTCTTGCTAGCCAATAGCATATCATCCACATATAAATGTGGCAAAAAAGCCATGGAGGTGGTCTAAAATGCCACGACATCCCAAAAGGGGTCAAGTGAAAAAATAAAGAGCAGTCCCATGTCCTCATGAAAGATAGAAGTCTCCCACGAGCTGGCAAAGAAGTGCCTGTACACCTCTCCCACTAACTCCTAAGAGTGACGATAATCTCTGCCCAAATGGAAGCGAGAGTGTCAGCCTCCGTGCATAAATGGTCCCCAAGGACAAAAGAACATCGCGAACACCATATCCGCCATAGGGTAATGCTGGAAATCACCTCCTAGGCTGACCCTGCAGCTGAAGTAGGCATGGAATCCTGTGCTGGTACCGGTACCAAAAGTAAATCCTGCGGTTCCATGATGCTGGCCTCTGTGGGACCCCGTCTCTGGTGACGCTGCATGAAGAAACCGAGGTCTCCTGGCTCTGACTCAAAGAGAGTAAAGGCTCTAGATCCTCTCCCCCAAAGAGCAGCGCCCCACGTCATCAGAAAGGACTCAGATGTAACATATGAGAACAACCTGAAGATACCTGTCCATACCACTCTAGAGCTGGTGCAACTCCATAAACAATGCTTGCTAGATTCCTCCGCAAGCTGACAACGCAGACACAAGGAGGGTCTACCCATCTGCTGGAGCCAAGTACCCACAGGTATGCCCCTATGTATAGTGAGCCAAAGAAAGTAGGAGACTTTCCTGGCTCTACTGATGCTCCAAAAGTGAGTGCAGTAGCTCAGCAAGAGCTCTGCAGTAAGTCCCTGTGCGTGCCAATGCTGGGAGGCAGATGGAATGTGATGAGAGTCTCTCTGCTGAAGCCTGTAACCTGCCCTCGTCGAGTACTGGAAGAAAGAAAGAGGACGAACGCCTGCCATCGGAGCAGGCCATGCCCACTCACCTGGCCGAGTCAAGCTCCGCAAGAGGTCGACCTTGAAAAATCCAAAGTCTCCATCTAATATCCTCTGCAATGGTCAACCTGGAAGGATCTGTGCCCCATGCCTTACCCAGGCAACCAATGACCCTGACTCTCTGCCAAAGAAGCTCCTGACGATCCAAGGGCTGAGTGGGATACAATTTGTAAGAGGAGTCAATCTCAAAATAAGTAAACGATGCCGGTCCTAAGCGGACTCCAATACATAGCCCAGCCTCACTAAAACAACCTGACCAAGTAGAAATGGGATCAACATAGGCTGGATCTATAAGTACATCCCTCCACTCCTAAGGAATAGCTCTCATGATTAGTAATCTGGTGGCAGCAATCTGTCCAAGTGGCCCATGTCTATCTCTGATCACCTCCTTTGACATCTCTACACGTTCCCTGAACCAATCTCCGACTGTCACAACCCCCTGAGCATGCCATCTGGCCAAGGGAGTCCTAAGTTCTGTACCAAGGGAAGATCCCTGGTACCGAACTAGGGGATTATGGTAAAGTGGCTGCCTGGCGATTTCCTCTCTAGAGGAGGGAACTGCTTTGATGAGGTGCTGTCGAAAAAGATCCCATATCTGAACAAGCCTTTTCACAAGTGGTGAGGAAGGCTGAGAATGCTGGTCCGTCAGGAAGATCCAACTGACTCTACTTGCCCACTGACCTGCTGCTCTGGGGGTGCACTGGTGAATCCCATGCAGTAGGAACTGCTTCCACGACTGATCTCCTGGAGTCAAACCTCTAACAAGAAGTTTGACTAAAAGGGCTCTGCTCTGCATCTCCGGATCAAGAACCCCAAGTCCTCCTTGCGAGAAAGGTAAAGTGATAGTATCCCATGAAACTCTGGCCCTAGTGTCCTCATAACCATCCCCACCACTCCACAGAAAGTTCCGAAGCAATCTCCTCACCTGACAAATCGAGTCAGCATGAAAGCACCAACATGACGCAACATACCACATAGTCGCTAGTAGAACCTGGTTGAGTACCAGCGCTCTTCCGGCCAAAGAGAGTCTAGCTGTACTCTAGTAGGCTAGCTTTCTCCGGATACTCTCAAGAACTGGGGCAAACTGTTGCGTCGGGGACACCTCAATGCCAACCTGGAAGCCTAGATATCTCGTGGAGGTGCCTCTGGGTATCCATACAAAGCCTCTGTCTCCTCCCCATGCTGGTATCCTGCTGAGCTCCAGTCCAGATGCCTTTTGATTTGTTCCAATTGACAAGTCCCCCTGAGGCTAGGCAGAACTTGTCAATTGCATCTGTAGCAGTAGCAAGACTATATGCATCTCCTCTGACTGTCAATGCCGTATCATCAGCAAACTCAGTGTCCAAAAGCTCCTGCTCCTGTCGGATAGGCAGATGAAGGCCCAAAGTGCCATGACTGGTAGCCTGCATAAAGTATCCCATAGCCTCCGCTACGAAAAGGAAAAGGTAAGGTGCAAGCGGGCATCCCTGTCGTACCGATCTGGATAGCTGAAAAGCCGGTCCTCTGCCTCCACAGACCACCATCCTGCTAGAAGAGTGAGAGTAAAGTGAGGAGACCCATAAAATCCATCTATCACTAAAGCCTAGCCTCTTCATAGTGCCCTCCAAGAAACCCCAGTCCACCTTGTCATAGGCCTTCTCAAAATCGAGAAGGAGAACTGCAATCTCCTGCTGACTCTCCTTCGCCCAGTGAGTGGCCTCCCAAAAAGTGAAGATATTATCCAAGATACTCCTATCTTGGACAAATCCTGTCTGAGTAGCTCTGATGATATCTGGCAGCATAGGCTTTAAACGAAGGGCCAAGGTCTTCGCTAGGATCTTATAGGCTGTCCCTAAAAGTGTAATGGGTCTCCAATTACGTAGGATTGTCTTGTCTCCCCCTTTCGGGATGAGACAAATCATACCTGTACATAATGCCTCACCCAAAGATCCTGTATCGAGAGCCTCTGAAAAGGCAGAAAGTAGATGAGATCCAATCGTATCCCAGAGAGATCTAAAAAGAAGGGGCGACAGACCGTCCTCCCCCAGGCATCTGTCTCTGGGCAGCTCATGTAACGCATCTGTGATCTCCAGGAGTGATAGCGGGCTATCCAAAACATGACTCATCTTGTCTGAGACCATCTGGGGGACATGACTCCAAATCTCCTCTCTGGCTCTGATCATCTCCTCGGTGACTGGATCGGCGGTGTAAAGAGTGGAATAGAAATCAGAAGTGATCTCAACAAGACGATGAGGATCCGTCTGAAGAGACCCGGCCTCATCCACAAGTCTACGAAGACTGTCCGAAGAGTATCTCTGACCCACTGCCCTGAAGAACTCTCTAGAGCATCTATCCCCCTTCTGTATCCAGAAGGTCTGCTGGGAGTAAAACCTAAACTGGGCCCTCCTGCCCTGAATCTCCTCTAGTCTCTCCTGAGCCTCTGAAAGTTGCCCTCTGATGAAAAGAGAATGAGGAAAGCTCTGAAGTCTGGATACCTCCGCTCTTGCATTCCGATCTCTGATTCTGAGCTTTTCCTTCTCCTCTTTTGCCCTCATTTGGCAGGCCATGCTGACTCTAGCCAAAGCCCCCTCTACCCACATCAACCAGCCCTGATCCTCAGGAGTGTCCTCTGTCAACCAAGCCTCTCTCAACCGTTCCACGAACTCTGTGTCCTGAAAAACAAAGTCCGGAACTCTCACAAAGCCTGTGCTCTCCAATCGAGAGGTAGGGAGAATCTGTAATAGGACTGGAGCATGGTCAGATAAAACATAACCCGGGCAGATCCCATTCTGTCCTCCTCTGGCCTGGCCCCAATGGCCAATATAAAACCTGTCAAGCCTAGCCAAAGAGAGAGAGCCATGGAAAACCCAGACCAAGAGAACTGAAGACTATAAGCCAAGTGACGAAAGTCGTCCAATCGAGCTGCATCATGAAGTCCAGCATGCAAAACAAAACTATCCCACTCCACTCTCTCCCTATCAGAAAGTCCACCCTCTGTCTGGCCTGACTTGTCTTCAGAGAATTCAACCATGTTGAAATCTCCTCCAACAATCCAGGTGTCTGCCTGAGGAAGGGACTCTCTGAGGAAGGAACAGAAACAGAAAGGCCCTGCCACCGAAGCTCGAAGAGTCCTAGGGCAAGAATGAATCTGCGAGCCGACAATACGGTGAACCGATGAAAATTGAGTCTTGCTCAAAAGCTGTCTATCAATCTCGCTGTCAAGTAGCTCAGCTGACCAACTTTTGTTTCCCCGAGAACGAAAGCTGCCTGCGGAGAAACGAAGAATGTGTCCCTCTCTGGATAGAGTAACAGATCCCAAGTATTCCTCTACCTCCTCTAACCGTCGACAAAATACCAGGAGAAGTTCCAATCTAGTGAGGGAGTCTGTAGAGACCCCTCGAGCCAAAAAGGACCACAACTCAACGGGCAGATCTCTGTCAACCATCCTGGGGTCAGGTCTAGGAGTCAGAAGAGCTGAAAAAGGCTGAGCCGTCCTAACTCTACACCTGGAATAGGTGAGAGGGAGAGGAAGAATCTGCGATGAAGTGCCTGTACGCAAGGGTGACTGAAAATCTCTCTCAATCTCATCTGCTAGGATCTCCCAACCCTCACGCATGTCTGGGTACTGAGCGAAATCTGTGACTGCACTCGCAAAAGATCTGGATAAACGAGGAGTGAAAAGCTGTGACGATGAGGCTGTACTGGGAGGGGTGTCTGAGAGGACGCTCCTCATAGCAACAAAAGAAGGTACTGTACGACAGGGAAGAGAGAGAGGTCTCGAGGGAACCTCATATAGGCGCATGAGATCCTAGGACGGGCTGTGACTCTGACCTGTGTCGTGAAATACCTCTCTCTCACTGGACTGCTGTGAAGAGGCATCCATCACCGTGTCCGCAGCCTGAACAGTCTCCTGCTGGATAACTGTCTCAGAAACCAATAAATGAACCTCCGGGGTAGAAGTGTCAAGAGTCATCAAATCCTGAGCTACTGTCTCCTGCACACTGTGAGGCCCTGCTTGCGGACGGTCCTCTGCATCTCCCCTTTCCGATGTCTCCTACAGGTGTGTCTCAACTCCCTGAGCTACCATCTCCTGCATAGTGTCAAGACCTGCCTGCGGATGGTTCTCTGTATCTCCCCTTTGTGGGTTCTCCTGCACATATGTCTCAACTCTCTGCCAACTGTGAGCTTGTACCTGGGGCTGCTCGTACCGCTGACTCTCCCTCTGTCTCCGTCTCCTCCGAGCTCTCCATGAAAGTTGTTCCGCTGGAGGCACTAGAGGCTCCCCCAAAAAAGTCTCCTCTCGCTCTGCTGAATGAGTTGAAGCAGGCTCAGAGGCCCCTGGAGGCTGCTCATACTGCTGACTCTCCCTCTGTCTCTGTCTCCTCTGAGCTCTCCGTGAAATCTGTTCCGCTGGAGGCACCTCCAAGTCCTCTGAGTTCACTGGAGGCTCCCCCAGAGGAATCTCCTCTCGCTCTGCTGAATGAGTCGAAGCAGGCTCAGATACCCCTGGAGGCTGAGCTATAGGTTTTGGGTCACTTGGAGGATGAGATGTATCCAGAGTCTCTGATCGATGCCGACGACTAGGGCAATCCATAATAAAGTGACCTCTCTTCCGACAGAAAAGACACTGATTAGGAAGACCCTCGTACAAAACCCTCTACTGCATCTGGACCCCATCTCCAGTGGAGTACGAAATCAAATCAAAGTAGGCAAAGGTCGAGGAGGGGGGAAATCTGAAATGAGTCTGACCCTCGTAACCCCTGTGCCAGTAACTGATTGAGCATAGGAAAGTCTAGCACCTAAAGGGATGACTGTACCTGCCACACTAGCCATATGCTACACAGCTCTGCAACAAGAGCTGACCTCATCAGGAAGTCCAGGGAAAAGGATCCAAAAGGAGACTTGTCTCGGTCCAAGGGAAGTAGAACTGAAGTGCTTCGGCCAAGGCCACAAATGGATGACTCTGCTCTGAAACTGAATCGGTGAGCTCATAAGTACTCTTTGAGCCTGCTCTGCAGACTGAAGGCCAAAAGAAAAGTACCCTCTGTCAAGCAATGAGAAAACTGTAATTGAGACACCCAAAGAGGCCATGCTGGTGTACACCCAATCACGTAACTATTGGCCTCTACCGGGTAGAAAGCCAATGATGTGTGTCGAACGAAAACCCTCCTCTGCTACCTCAATCATCTACACAATGTCGGGAGGAAAAGAAACTGTGACTTCAATCTCCTCAGGTTTGGCGACGGGAGTGGCATTAATGTCCTCCATTGTCTCAGCTTACGCTGTCCTGAGGGGAGGAGCTACCTCTGCTGAAAATACCCACCAAGAACTCGCAACCAACCACAAGTAAACCCCAAAGAAACCTGTAAAAAGAAAGCTCCGATCTTCAGCCTGCGTGTGATGCAAACAGGTTGCTCAGTGCTGAAGCAGACAGCTCCGCCAATGCCTGGAAACAGCCCAGGATCTCAGCTCCCCGGAACACGAGGCGAACAGTCCCGGAGAGGGCCCTGAAACTGCCTAACCTGAAGCAAGGGAGGGGCAGGCAATCAGCAAGGGAGAGGGCCTGAAAGGCAGCCTGGCACGGCCAGGACAGCAGGCTGAAGGGGGGGGGGCGCGAAATTCAGGCTGAAGTGGGGGGGCGACCTGAGCAGGACGCTGCCTAGGGGGCCTGCGCGACCGAGGCAGCAGGGCGCAGGGCCAAAGGCCTGCGCGGCCGAGGCAACAGGGCGCAGGTGACCTGTGAGCTGGGCGCTGCCAAGGGGCCTGCTCGGCCAGGCAGCTAGGGAGCGAAGTGCTGCCTGGGGGCCTGCGCGGCCAGGCAGCTAGGGAGCGGGGGCTGCCAAGGGGCCTGCGCGGCCAGGCAGCTAGGGAGTGGGGGCTGGGCGGGCAGCAGCAGACGGGGAGCTCCTCCTACGAATAGCTGGGAGTCTATATTTTCCCATTTTAATTATGATAATATATTATCTTTATTGAATATATTTTCATGTAACAGTTTTTTGAACTATTGTTGTGGTAGTTGTTAGCTTGAGTGTTGCACCTCAATCTTTTAAATACAGGATGAAATTAACGAGCTCAGAAGCTTCAGCGTAAATGGCATTTCGTGAAGGGTTGGAGTCCTTGTGTGATGCTACAGTGATGACATTATAATTGGATTCATTTTTTCACATGACTTGAACTATTTAGGTGTGTTAAAGTCCTGGAGTACTGTAAGAGTGATAACAGTATGTTGTATTCATTTCAGAACACACATTCATTTGTGCATATGTGATTATACGATTGGGGGTGCTCAATTATATCAGATTGTATGTGAGTATACATATCATCTAGGGTTTCATAGATATTGCAAACTTTTCATCCTTTTCAATAATTTTACTCTCTAATTTCACCAAACAACTAATTCTCCTGTCAAGCAAATTGTATATTTTGCAGTAAATCCTCAGCTCCTTTCATGCTAAGATTGCCTCTCTTTCCATTCTATTTCTCCACTTGATCTCTTGTTCTGAGGTCAAATTGCACATTGCAAAAGCTGTATTCGGTTTTTAAGGATGTCTGTTTGTCTGAAGACATAGTTTTTCTTAAGGTCTTGCATTTTCCACTCGGAAACGATAATACTGAGCTGGTATTATGACAGAGGCAAAGTTAAATAGTGTTTTGATGAATACTGTTGATGTTTTGAGGTGCAAATTTTAATGTTTTTCACATGCAGAAACCGGAGAGCCTAGATTATGGGAGTACAAGCAAATTGTACCCCCTTGACGTTTTTACTGATGCTGAATATATCTGCATGCATTTCCATATATAATGAATATGATTTTCTATTGTTTTATGCAAACATGAAAGATAGGATGCTTTGCAATGGCAATGCAACTTTGGTTGCCACATTACATTGGGATTGCCACTATTGGGGTGTGACCTGATCATGCCACTATTGGGGTGTCAACCCTGTGCATTCCAACAGAACTGCAGTGGTTGCCCAAAACTCCCAGTGTTGTTTCTTGCCATGCTACAAAATGCATGTGCAGTCCAGTGATGAGAAAGAACATCCCCCTCCCAATCTGCATCAGGGAATGCATGGAGTTGCAAGTCAACTATTTTTGACATAGTGCAGATCAAAAATGTGTGTACCATTGACATATCTGTGAACTCTTGTGGATGCCACCTCCCACTGCATGACTATGGGGCAATGCAGCAACTGACAAAGCAACCCAATAGCAAAGGGAAAATTGGGTTTTGTAGAACACAAATAAATAAGGCTACCTGCCATGTATTTGTAAAGAGTAGCATGGAACCCTTAAGCCTTGTCATTCTTACTCACGTGATAGACATGGCTTGGGTCTTGCAATAGCAGTGATCCGTTTAGGGCCGGAGGATCCGCTTAGGCAGGTCATACGCTGGCCACTAAACCAGAGTGCTAGTTGGCTGGGAGTGGAGACCTCGTTCCTGATACAATGGCCCCTAAAGGTGGGCATTGAGCCAATTATTCCTTTGGTGGACCGTCGCACGGATACAGATTATTACCTGTCCAAACCCCCACTGAAGTCACCGAAATCCACAATTCTCACACATGCTTTCATGCAGTTGATGGCCAACCACATGAAAGGATCAATGGACCCATCTTCTCTTTGATCTTGATGCGGGACCAGATGTTCCGTATGATGGAGTGGTTGGAACAATAGGGCAAGGAATTGTGGATCACCCACAGTCACACGGTCATGTTCTAGCTTGCCTTCTCACACAATAGATGTGGCTTGGGTCTCACAATAGCGGTGATCCATATGGGGATTTAGGATCAGCTTAGGCAGGCCACACACTAGCCACTAAACCAATGCGCTACTTGGATGGGAGTGGAGACCTCCTTCCTTATACAATGGACCCTGAAGGTGGGCATTGAGCCAGTTATGCCTTTGGTGCGCCATCGTATGGATATGGATTATTCCTTGTCCCCCACCGAAGCAACAGGAATCCACGATTGTCGCACAGGCTTCCATGCATAAGATGGCCGTGTTTACCACCCCCCCTTCCTCCCCATGAGTTGAACCTTGGTGAATTGGAACGTGCATGGTCTACATGACTAGGCATGGAGTAGTTAATTCTTCATCAAGAGCTGCAGCAGTTTTTGGTGGGTTGTTATGTCGACGTTCTTTGGACATCAAATGGACATCGCTTTTTCCCCAAACGTGGGCTTGAGATTTGGTTCCTAGCTGTGCATAGGAGCAGGGGGTGCACATCTTAGATCCCAAACTCTAGCCACGGATGTTTATGATGAGGGTGAGCTCAAAGGAGGACTGACAATCTAGATGGACTTGACGATGTTAGAGTCCAAGATTGGGATCGTGAACATCTATGCACTTCTTTGTTGGTAGACGCGGCCCTTTTTTGGAGACGACTCACAGAGTGCCTCTCAGACGTCTACTCCTAGATTGTTGGACGAGACTCAACAATCTAGAGTTTGAGGACAAGTAGGGCGGAGCCTCTTTTTCAGCAATGCCCTCACAAGAGTGTAGCATGTGCGAGCAATTCATTTTCGCAGTTAGCAGGCGTGATTCATTGCAGGAGGCAAAGCTTTCCAAACTAACAGCAGCCTCTACTATTCCTTGGGTCAGAGGCAGCATGATGGCTTGCTCGAGAGACTCACATGGGAGATTGGGCCTTGCTTCAAAGGGGGAGCCACAGCTAACCTAGCTGGGATGACGATCAGATTATTCCCTGATCCTGCTTCACCTAAAGCAGCCCCGTTGCGGACACCCTCAGAAGGGGTGTGGATCCCCAATGCATTGTCACAGGGGGAGGGGTTCAACAGTCCATATCAGCACTTTGCCCCCTCAGGACGGTTGGGCCATATCGGCAACAATAGTGATTCAGAGGAGTGAGGAGGATTTAGAGTCACAATCACTACAAAGGCACTCCCTTCATGAGAGGGAGACAGCACTGAGCGTGACTTGACTTCCATGGAGAGACTCAAGGAGCAAACGTGGCCTCCGAGTGGCTTCCAGATATATACAAGAGGGCACGCCTTGACCTTTAGGCCTTTGAGATCTACAAAGTAGGCTCCTCTTACTCGTCCTCCAAGGCATGCTGAGCCCAGTAGGGGGATAGGATGACTAGGTAGTTTTTCCAAACCACCAGCCCACAGTCAATAGGGACCTAGCTCCAAGAGGTACATGACGAGAGCGGCAAGAGGCACATGTCATGTCCAAGATTTATGCCTCAGTACTCGATTTTGAGGTCAGCAGATTTGCGAAGTGCCGAGGACTCAGAGTAGCGGGACAAGCCGGTTTCAGGTGGGATCATGGGACCATGGACCACATTCTCGCGCTCAGATGTATCATCGAGGAGGCGAGGGCATGGAAGCAAAGGGTTTACTGTTGCTTTGCGAATTTTCGCAAGGCATTTGACACTGTTCCGAGAGCTCGCCTAATACGACGCCTACAGGATTTGGGTTACGACCAGGAGATCATTTGGGCTGTCATGGCACTTTATGTGTGAGTTTTAGGCAGAGTCCGGACAGGATCTGGATGGACATACGAGATCATGAGCACTATCGGTGTCAAACAAGGGTGCCCATTATCACCTACCTTGTTTGGCCTCTACATCAACGAGCTCGAGACAGTGTGCTCGATACCTTCCGCTAGACCATCTCACACGTGGAGTTTAGCTTGATCCACCACCATCATGGTGGGGTAGGTTGCTCTGTCGCGGGCACGTTGATCCGGATATTACTTTACGCAGATGACGTGGCTCTCTTGGCTTTCTCAGCAGAGGGGCTCCAAAGACACCTTAATGCACTATAGTCGTTTTGTGAGTCTCATGATTTGAAGGTCAACTCGGGTAAAACCAAGGTTATGATCTTCAATACATCTCGAGCCGTCATGCGTGATGAGCATTTCACATTTGATGGGTCCCTTGTTGAGGTAGTTTCATAATACACCTATCGGCGGGGGGTCATCTTTTCCGGACCCATCTTCACCATGAGACCTGCGATGTAGGCGCGCCTGAGCAGATGATATGCTTCATTGGCTAGACTAGAGAGACAGTGCTTCCGCTCTCACTTTCAGGATCCACGGACCAAAGGGTTGCTTTTTGACTCCTAGGTCCACCCAGCAGGGATGTATGGCAGTCAATGCTGGGGGCCAGACTTATCTGATACAGAGTGGGCCAGGGTGGAGCGGCTACAGGTCCTCATGTTATCACGGATGATCCGTGGTAAGCCATCTATCCCTCACCGATCATCTGGGCGGAGTTTGGGTCACCCCCATTACAGCTAGATGCTGCATTTCAGGTCATTACGTATCTGTACTGAGTCAGGGAGTATGGGGTTTACACATCCGGGCGTAGCAGGATATCATGGCTAGCACTGTCCTCTTCTATGGCACTTGGAGCAGAGGGAGACCAGAGGTGCTGGTATGCACGCACAGAGTGATGGTTTGCAGGACCAGGGCTCCACATGGACAGACTACCTCCTTTCCAGTATAGCATGGATGCTCCTTTCTCTCCCCTCCTAGCACATGAGGTCAACCAAGTTGCCCGTGAGGATCTGCTACAGCTACACACATTCCGGACTTGGTTGGGCCCGAGTGATCTTTTAGTGAAGCTGGGCTTCTACAGAGATTACTTCTTACATATCACAGCGGAGGGTTTCATTGATCCACCAAGATACACGCAGGTTCACCTACCCCCCTCGCTGAGGATCTCCCTTGGGCAGTTCCGGATCTCTTCACATAGACTTCGTATCGAGAGCAGCAGAGCAGAGCGGTTACTTAGGGAGAGGGGCATATGCACACTTTGTGACATGCAGGAGGTTGAGATAGAGAAACATTTCATCTTTAGGTGTCCTGTTTACCATGAGAGCCGAGGGCATTTCTACTGCCTCTTCAGAGATAGTCATGGGGTTTTGGCCCGTTTCCTCTCCTATCCAGACTAGCGATGCTTGGCTGGTTTCATTCATGAGGTGCTCAGACACCGCGATAGGATACTCCAAGCACGGAGACAGGAGTAGACTTCTTCCTCGACCGATACCTCTCAGAGCTCTATCACGGAGTTCTTTCGGCCAGATCACATAGACCCCCACGAGGTGAGACCTCGACATGACCGTGACGCGGAGCCTGTGACCCGATAGCTCAGTTAGAGGGTTGACTCACAGATCATACTTGGGGACATCCCCTCCTTGTTTAGGATCGGAGCCCGACTGACGAGGGTCATAGTGGCCCTGGTTAGACGCAGAGCTACGATCAGGAGACGTACCAGGATTGCACCCTTGACGGGGTGACAACGCTCTATTGCTGACCTCATGCCTCCACTTCCACAACCTCATCTATCCTGATGTCCTGGTGCTGCTGCTAATGATGATGATGGTTATGATGCTGTCGACGATGATGCTGAGATTGATATTGATAGTCGATGTACTTAGGACTTAGTACTGTCATTTTGCATTTTTTTGCATTTTGCATTGGTGTGGATGCTCGTTTAGTAGCTCCAATACCACAGCTCATTGTATCAGGTTTCTCACAGTCTTATAGACCCATCGGTCTTCCGAAGACTTTAATAAAATTTCTTTCTTTCTTTCTGATCCTCAAGAAATTCAAGGCACGACTTTTGTAGGACATTGAGTCAAATTTTCAGACATTGAGTCTTTTCTGCAGGACATTGAGTCAGATTCGCATACATTGGGTCACATTTGCAAAAAATTTCAGCAAAATTTTGGGCTTTTCTGCATTTGCCCTCTTTTTGGCCTATTTGCCCTCATTAAATTTGGGGCTTTTGCTAGATTTGCTGTTTTTGCAGTGAACATTGCCTGCCACAGTCACATTTGGGTCTCGTAAGCCTGGACATGACATTTCAAAATGCAGGAAGCGCATTGCTTCGAAGAAAAAGAAAGCAGGATTGACAGTTCATGCCTCACATGCTATTGAATCCCATGAGCCAGCAGATACTTCACATGCACATGCTCTCCAGGATGATTGGGCATGGGCTGTCCATTGCTCATTTGATCCCTCCAAAGCTGATGCACTCTTTACTACTAATGATGCTCAGTCTTGGTATTTTGATAGTGGTGCTTCCAAGCACGTCACATCTTGCAGACAGTTATTTCATTCTTTAGCTGATGCACCTTGAGGGGGGATTGTCACATGTGCTAATAATGCTTCCTATGCTGTAAAAGGAATTGGAGATGTGCAGCTCACATCCATTTCAAGCCATCGTGTCACTCTGACAAATGTTCTTTTTGTGCCTGGAATTGAAGTCAACTTGATTTCAATTTCAGCAATTGCCACCTCAGGTTTCAGAGTGATTTTTGATGGCTACAGATGCCTAGCTTATGATCTTTGTGATGACAATGCCATAGTTCTCACTGGCACTTTGCAAAAGGGGCTTTATCACCTTGATCATCACTCAGCTGCACTTTCTATTGAAGCATTTGCTATTTCTTTTTTTTTTTTGCAAGAAAGAGACTTCTATTAAGTAAGAGAAAAAACCCGCGAGAGCAAGCTCAAAGCGGAATACATCATGAAATCATGAGGATAAATAAAAAACCCCTCAGAGTGAGGTGGAAAACAACCAAGGCTGAGGCTGAAAGTGCCACCTCAACCTTGTAGTAGTCTCAGAAAAGAAAGGAGAATCCTTCCATCCCATGAAGAAAGAAGCCCTCCTAGCTGAGGTTGCACGGGAGTCTCCTTGCATACCCGTCCATACGGCCATCAAAGTATGTACGGTGTCTGTCCAAATACTAGCCAATGTGTGCGAGGGATGAACCTGAGTACCCTCCAAAGCCTTTGTGCATCTGGCTCTCCAGATATGCCAGGATGCTATGCTCGCTAGAATCTCCCAAGAAGTATCCACAGAGGCATGTACAGTTGTAAAAGGAAGGTGTGGTACCACATCCAACGAACAGGACTCAATCCGATGACGTCGAACCGAAATGGCCCGAGAGGAGTCAAATCTCTCATAGAAAACCTGAGGTCCTGTAAGAGAAAGCCAAGCCACTGAGCCCCATGTCATAAAAAATGGGGAGTGGGCAAAGTGACTGAAAATCCTGGCTACCCCCATCCAAATCATCCTCGCCTGTCTGCAATCCTATAAGCAATGCTGAATAGTCTCCGAAGCAGAGAGGCATCGAGGGCAAGTAGGGTCGGCTCCGAACCTGGACCTCCAAAGGTTCACTGCAATCCCACCATGGATAGAAAGCCAAAAGAAGATAGTGATCTTTCTATTCCTGTGGGATTTCCAGAGTCTCCTCCAGAAGAACCTCTGCAGATCCGCAGTGATATCAAATGTCTCCCAATGAGGAACTTTGAAAGGTCTCCAACCTCTACTACTGAGCTGATATCTCCTGGCATTACTGACGGTGTAATGAAAGAAGGGGATGCTCTTCTCTCGAGCCCTGCGTCAATCCATTCCCACTCTCTGGGGTCCCACTGCAAATACCTGATGGGAACTCCCCCATAGAGCCAGAGCCTCCAAGACCCGGTGGAGAGTAGCCGGGGGTCTGGGTCTAGGAACAACTTTGAATCTGATCCCTGGACCAAAGGACCTACAACCCTGATAGGCTGAAAAGCAGACGCAAGCAAGATGTTCTCTGTGGACCTGAGCAATCTGCCACAGTCCTGGATGCTAAAAACTCAGATTCACAGCTTGCTGAAACTCATCTTTGGCATGAGAGAATGGGTCATCTCAATTATAGAGCTCTTGCAAAGCTACATTCACAGCAGATGGCAAATGATGTACCTCAAACTCACACAGTTTCCAAACATGTGTGTGAGGGTTTCTTTTGGGTAAGATGCATCGATCTCCTTTTCACAAGAATTGTCCCAAATTCTCGCAAAGGAAATTGCAGCTAGTACACAGTGATGTTTGTGGCCCAATGAGGAGAAATGCCATTGGGGGGTACAAATATGGTCAGTCATGCACTACTCCTTACACTCCTCAGCAGAATCCTGTTTCTGAAAGGAAAAACAGGTCCACAATGGAGATGGCCAAATGCATGCTTAAGGCGAAGTCTTTGCCCAATAAATTTTGGCTTGATGTAGTGATGTGTGCCAACTATGTGCTCAATAGATCACCTACAAGGGCATTGAAGGCTGTTACACCTTATGAAGCATGGAAAGGCAGGAAGCCTTCACTTTCACACATGAGAGTTTTTGGGTTTCTTGCATATGTTCATGTGCCATCTCAGCTGAGACATAAGCTTGATGACAAGGCAATCAAATGCATATCTATTGGTTATAGCCAGGAGAGCAGAGGGTATCGGTTATACCAACCAAATACTGGGAAGATTATTGTCAGTAGAGATGTAATCTTTGCTAAACATTCAGCTTCTCCTCTTGTGGACTGCAAAGCTAAGCCAAATGTGGACATGTTTGATGCCTTTTGACTCTTGGTTACCTCTGCCTTCATCAGAGGAAGACTTTGACCAGCAACATGAGCCTTCTACAGGCCC
Source organism: Dipteris shenzhenensis (assembly GCF_047967505.1). Classification (NCBI taxonomy): domain Eukaryota; kingdom Viridiplantae; phylum Streptophyta; class Polypodiopsida; order Gleicheniales; family Dipteridaceae; genus Dipteris; species Dipteris shenzhenensis. The sequence goes on from NC_141616.1 coordinate 30,396,231, forward strand.
TTTAACAAGCAATGATCAGCCAGTACTCCATGCTGATTTGCAGGTTTCTCTTCCAGCACAAAATGATCCCACTATTCATGATGCAGTGATTGAAGAAAGACCTGACAATAGACAGCAAAGGCAAGTTCCCATATGGCTTCTTGATACATTGAGGGACAGCAAACAAGATCAGCCTTTTGCTTCCCAGACAAGATCAGGGAATAGACAGATGCATGGTCACTTTCTTAAGTTTGCACTCCTTGCTACAGCTTGCAATGAAGAGCCTTTGTGCCATAAAGATGCTTTTGACAGCAAAAAGTGGATGGATGCAATGAGAGCTGAGTTACAATCCATTGCCAAAAATGACACATGGGAATTAGTAGATCTCCCTTCCGGCAAGCATGCCATTGGTACCCGATGGGTCTATAAATTAAAAAGAAAATCTGATGGCAGTATAGATCGCCACAAAGCCCGTCTTGTTGCAAAAGGGTATGCCCAACAACAAGGCATTGACTTTGAGGAGACCTTTGCTCCCACATCAAGGAGTACTACTATTAGATGTGTCATTGCCATTGCAGCCCATCATCATTGGCAAGTGCACCAGCTTGACATCAAAACTGCTTTTCTTCAGGGGGATCTGTAGGAAGAAGTCTATGTCACACAACCTCCTGGCTTTGATGTTGTTAATTCTGAAAACAAGGTGTGCCAGCTTAGAAAAGCCCTTTATGGTTTGAAGCAGGCAGCCAGGGCATGGTATGCCAAAATTCATGCACACTTACTATCCCTTGGTTTTCAGAATAGTCCCACAGAACCCACTCTTTATGTCCGTGGGAGTGGATCTGATTTTTTAGTGCTGATTTTATATGTGGATGATATGCTCATCACGGGCCTAGATACTCAGCATATTGCAGCTTTTAAGGCTGATTTGCAGCAGGTTTTTGAAATGTCAGATATGGGACAGCTCCACTATTATTTGGGCATTCAGTTTGCTCATGTTGAGGGGGTTATCATGATGTCACAGTCCAAGTATATTGGACAGCTCCTTGATCGTTTTTAGTTCGAGGATTGCAAGCCAATCTCTACTCAGTGGACACTGGCTTCAAATTTTCAGCGAAGGATGGGAGCCCACCATGTGATATCACTCTTTATCAGCAGGCTGTTGGATGCCTTACTTATTTATGTCACACCAGACAGTATGCAGTATCTCAGCTCAGTAGATTCATGCACATGCCCAGTTCACAGCATTGGCAGGCAGTGAAGAGAGTCTTCAGATATCTCAGAGGCACTCAGGATTTAGCCTTCTTTTATGGTGATCAGTGTTCACTTAACATGCATGGTTACACGAATAGTGATTGGGCAGGATGTTCCGACACCAGAGTGTCACATACCGGCAATTGTTTTTTGCTTGGCAATTCATGTATCTCTTGGCTTCGCAAGAAGCAACCAATAGTTGCCACATCTAGCTGTGAGGTTGCGTACAGGACAAGTTTCATTGCTACAGTAGAGTGTGTTTGGCTTCGACAGTTACTTACAGATCTTGGTATTCGCCAGACATCCTCCACTATTGTCTACACTGACAGCTAGAGTGCTTTGGCCATTGCACGTAACCCAGTGTTTCATGCGCGTACCAAGCATATTGAAGTTCACTATCATTATGTTCGGGAGTGGTTGTCAACAAGAGACATAGAGTTGTCCTATCTTCCCACAGAGGACAACATAGCAAATATGTTTACAAAGGCACTTTCTCGTCCCAAGTTCGAAGTCTTCCGATAGGCTTTACACTTGGTTCCCTTTTATACATGATATGACATCCCTTGTACATTCATAAGTGGCTATATCCTTGTACATTCACAGGTGGCTATATCCTTGTCTTCTCTTCCAGCACAAAATGATCCCACTATTCATGATGCAGTCATTGAAGAAAGAGCTGTCAATAGACAGCAAAGGCAAGTTCCCGTATGGCTTCTGGATACATTAAGGGACAGCAAACAAGATCAGCCTTTTGCTGCCCGGACAAGATCAGGGAATCGACAGCATGGTCACTTTCTTGAGTTTGCACTCCTTGCTACAGCTTGCAATGAAGAGCCTCTGTGCCATAAAGATGCTTTTGATGGCAAAGAGTGGATGGATGCAATGAGAGCTGAGTTACATTCCATTGCTAAAAATGACACATGGGAATTAGTAGATCTCCCTCCCGGCAAGCATGCCATTGGTACCCGGTGGGTCTACAAATTAAAAAGGAAATCTGATGGCAGCATAGATCAATACAAAGCCCGTCTTGTTGCAAAAGGGTATGCCTAACAACAAGGCATTGTTTTTGAGGAGACATTTGCTCCCACATCCAGGATTACTACCATTAGATGTGTCATTGCCATTGCAGCCCATCATCATTGGCTAGTGCACCAACTTGACATCTAGAAAAGCACTTTATGGTTTGAAGTAGGCACCCAGGGCATGGTATGCCAAAATTCATGCACACTTACTATCCCTTGGTTTTCAGAATAGTCCCACAGAACCCACTCTTTATGTCCGTGGGAGTGGATTTGATTTTTTAGTGCTGATTTTATATGTGGATGATATGCTCATCACGGGCCCAGATACTCAGCAAATTGCAGCTTTCAAGGCTGATTTGCAGCAGATGTTTGACATGTCAGACATGGGACAGCTCCATTATTATTTGGGCATTTAGTTTGCTCATGTTGAGGGGGGTATCATGATGTCTAAGGCCAAGTATATTAGATAGCTCCTTGATCGTTTTCAGTTTGAGGATTGCAAGCCAATCTCTACTCCAGTGGACCCTGGCTTCAAATTCTCAGCTCATGATGGGAGCTCACCATGTGATATCACTCTTCATCAGCAGGCTGTTGGATGCCTTATTTATTTATGTCACACCAGGCCTGACTTACAGTATGCAGTATCTTAGCTCAGCAGATTCATGCACATGCCCAGTTCACAGCATTGGCAGGCAGTGAAGAGAGTCTTCAGATATCTCAGAGGCACTCAGGATTTAGCCTTCTTTTATGGTGATCAGGGTTCACTTAACATGCATGGTTACACGAATAGTGATTGGGCAGGATGTTCCGACACCAGAGTGTCACATACCGGCAATTGTTTTTTGCTTGGCAATTCATGTATCTCTTGGCTTAGCAAGAATCAACCAATAGTTGCCACATCTAGCTGTGAGGTTGCGTACAGGGCAGCTTTCACTGCTACAGTAGAGTGTGTTTGGCTTCGACAGTTACTTACAGATCTTGGTATTCGCCAGACATCCTCCACTATTGTCTACACTGACAGCTAGAGTGCTTTGGCCATTGCACGTAACCCAGTGTTTCATGCGCGTACCAAGCATATTGAAGTTCACTATCATTATGTTCGGGAGCGGTTGTCAGCAGGAGACATAGAGTTGTCCTATCTTCCCACAGAGGACAACATAGCAAATATGTTTACAAAGGCACTTTCTCGTCCCAAGTTCGAAGTCTTCCGACAGGCTTTACACTTGGTTCCCTTTGTTACATGATATGACATCCCTTGTACATTCATAGGTGGCTATATCCTTTTGGATGAACATGTGCCACCATGACCAGAAAATACCAGGTATTCTGAGACGTTTCCAGAATACCTTAGCCCATCCCATGGAGGGGGGTTTGTAGGCCATCTTATGGTGGTTCTAGTGATGCCCTATAGGCCATGGCATGTGCCTTGTAGGCATAAATATAGGCACTTATAGTTTTAGTGCCTTTTAGGCCAGATAGGACACGTAGTCCTATGTGACACCTAGGACACTTAGTCCTAGGTCTAGGTACAAGTACTTTGTACTCTTTCTTTTCTTTACAACTCTAGTCGACGTGACGGCAGACTCTATCGACTCTTTGCACCTTGCTCTCTCTCTATCATCTAACGATCCTACAGACACGGTGGTGATGGTGAAGTGTCTAAATTGACTGTCACTGAATTTGGTCTAGGGTACGAGGCTAGGAGCCTTAGTTAATGCCCAAAAGGTACCTATGGTGTTATGTGCAACAAGTGCAACTCTCAGTGCTATTAGAGTGGTTTCATTTTCTAAGGTCATTGGTTTGGTTCAGTGGGGTCGTCCTTTCAAAATTGACCCCCTAGAGATCCTTCAAAATAGGGTCATTGGTTCCTTGCATTAGGGTCATGGTGTGCCATCTGACCTCCTAGGGGCATTAAAAATCCCACTCCTCATTTTGCTTAGGTATCGCTGGTGGCCTATGTGCTTGCCTTGTGTCACCTCTGGAAGCCCCTGGATCCCTTCCTTGGCTCTCCTTTCTGTTTTGAGACTTCACCCCTACCAGAGCAGCCTCATTCTCTTCATGGCGGCAGAACATGGCGGATTTCTGCAGCTCTCCCTCTACTTGCTGAAGTCGATTTTTGAGCTTTCTCCGCGACAGTTCTCCTCCCCTTGGTGGCCTCTCTTGTTGGCATGCTTCGGGGACCTAGACGCCGTCATTCTAGGCCACTTTTGAAGCTGTTTTCGACTTTCTTCGCGACAAAAGTTCTCTTTTCTGAATCTGAAGCCATATTGATGGGCACCTCTCTTCCTGCTCCTGCCTGCTACAAGGTGCACTGAAAACGGAGCTGTTTGTGGGCTGAAAACACTGTTCTGGTGGACGAATTCTTGGCTGATCTGATGCACTTTTCTCTAATCTTTTCTAGTGTTGGAAGACACTCCTAGACAGCTCTCTCCTACCAGAGTTTGCTGTCCGCTTCTCATCCTACTTTTGGAGCTGTTTCGGGTTGAAACAGGCTTTTTCTGTTGATTGAACTCTCATCTTCCCTTTCTACTCTTTGCTCTAGCTATCTTTACTGAGTTCCTGCTAGATTGGATGCCCTGCCGTTGGCCCGGGAGAGGATTGGGGGACTGGTTGTGATACTCTCTTCGTGGGGGTGCAGTAATGCATTGCTTGGTATGCTGTCAGAGTGGTCTACTTGTGATTACGCATGTCTACTGAAAGGAACCAAGGTAATAGCACTGGGAGTTGGTCACTAGTGTAGCCACGGGTTGGCGTTGTATTGGGTTGCACTTGCGGGTGAGCTCATCAAGGGAGTCCTTTTGTATCTTTGAGCTAACCAGTTTAAATAAATACCGCAAGGGGCGCCAAGTGTTGGGGCCAACAGGTGTCACTCTCTATGTTTCTGAGTAGGGGCATTCTAGCCTCCTTTGTCTTGAGTGGTTCCATGATGCTGTGCAATGAAGTTCTATGCTTTGAGTTTGGTTTGTGAACAAAGGCAATGAATTAAGTTGGCTGTATTTCCATCATTGTGAGATAGTAGAGACAGATACACTGCCCTTAGTATTCTAAGGCCGGTTACAGTGTCACAGGGACGTGGTGGTGATGGTGAAGTGTGTAAATTAACTGTGACTGAATTTTGCTTAGGGTACCAGGCTAGGGGCCTTAGTTAATGCCCAAAAGGTACCTATGATTTTATGTGAAACAAGTGCAACTCTCAGTGCTATTAGAGTGGTTTCATTTTCTAAGGTCATTGGTTTGGTTTAGTGGGGTCATCCTTTAAAAATCGACCCCCTAGAGATCCTTCAAAATAGGGTCATTGGTTCCTTGCATTAGGGTCATGGTGTGCCATCTGACCCCTTAGGGGCATTAAAAATCCCACACCTCATTTTGCTTAGGTGTTTGCTGGTGGCCTATGTGCTTGCCTTGTGTCACCTTTGGAAGCCCCTGGATCCCTTCCTTGGCTCTCCTTTCTATTTTGAGACTTCACCCCTACCAGAGCAGCCTCATTCTCTTCATGGTGGATTTCTGCAGCTCTCCCTCTACTTGCTGAAGTCGATTTTCAAGCTTTCTTCGTGACAGTTTTCCTCCCCTTGGTGCCCTCTCTTGCTGGCATGCTTCCGGGCCTTCATTCTAGGCCACTTTTGAAGCTGTTTTCGACTTTCTTCGCGACAAAAGTTCTCTTTTTCTGAATCTGAAGCCATATTCATGGGGCCTCTCTTCTTGCTCCTACCTGGTGCAAGGTGCATTGAAAATGGAGCCGTTTGTGGGCTGAAAACATTGTTCTGGTGGATGAATTCTTGGCTGATCTGCTACAGCTTGCTGGATGCACTTTTCTCTGATCTTTTCTGGTGTTGGAAGACACTCCTAGACAGCTCTCTCCTACAAGAGTTTGCTGTCTGCTTCTCATCCTACTTCTGAAGCTGTTTCGGGCTGAAACAGGCTTTTTTAGTTGGCTGAACTCTCATCTTCCCTTTCTACTCTTTGCTACAGCTATCTTTACTAAGTTCCTGCTAGGTTGGATGCCCTGCCGTTGGCCTGGGAGAGGATTGGGGCACTGGTTGTGATACTTTCTTCCTGGGGGTGCAGTGGTTGGCCTTGGGCTTGGTAATGGCTTGGAAATGGGTAATGCATTGCTTGGTATGCTGTCAGACTGGTCTACTTGTGATTATGCATGTCTACTGAAAGGAACAAAGGTAATAGCACTGGGAGTTGGTCACCAGCACAGCCACGGGTTGGCGTTGTATTGGGTTGCACCTGCGGGTGAGCTCATGAAGGGAGTCCCTTTGTATCTTTGAGCTAACCAGTTTAAATAAATACCGCAAGGGGCACTAAGTGTTGGGGCCAACAGGTGTCACTCTCTATGTGTGCCATCTCAATCCGGTAGCACCCTCAGAGAAAAAGGGAGAACCCCTCCAAACTCGAAGAAATACAGTCCTAGAAGAGGCTGCCCGTGAAGGGCCCTGCATGTTAGCCCATATGGCTATCAAAGTGTGAACCGTGTCACTCCAAATACCCATGAACACCTGTGATGGGTGTATCTGGGTGCCATCCAAGGCCTCTGTGCGTCTGGCTCTCCAAATGTGCCAAGAGGAAATGCTAGCCAAAATCTGAAGTCACGGAACTCTCATCCTCACTGCTGGTTTCGCTTCTCTCTTCCTCTTCACCTGCTGAATCTGAAACTTCAGTCCTGCTTACCATATCGAAATTCAATTTCTTCCCATTCGTATGTATAGAAAAGATTCATTTGTGCCAATTCTGAATTGCACCTACCTTCCTCAACCACGGCCTTCCAAAAATCAAAGGATAGGCTCCTAACCCCACAAGCATCACATGACAATCCACTCGACATGAAACACTGAATGTCTAACCTCCAGGCCAGGTACTATCCCTAAAGTCTTCACCTTGGAGTGGTTTGCCATTCTGATGCAATAACTAGAGTAGCGGGATATCTTGAGTCCTAAATGGATAAACATCACCTCCAACACGAGGAGGCTTATCACAGTGTGTGCTGTAATGTCCCCACTCTCCACAATTAAAGCACTGGACACAAGGTGCAAATGACCCTTGACCTCATCCTGCCTGCCATGGGCCTGAATTATTTGAAGAAGGCATGCTGCCTCTGCCATAACCAGCAGATGATCTACCTCTTCCCCTACCGTTCATCAAATTCAAATGCAAACTCTTCATAAGCTCCGACATTTCATGAATTTCTTCTTTTATATTCTCCTCCTTCTTGACTTCAGGCTTTTGTATTTCTGGCTTCACATGAGAGAGAATTTCAGGCACATGCTGAACCATTGGCATCTTTTGCATCATTTGTGACCGTCTTATCTGCTTCCTGTTTTTCTCTTTTGCTACCCTGAGAGCATCCTCATAAGTGACCAGCTCTTTACATTCAATCTTTATCCTAATCTCCGGCTTCAGACCAGCAACAAACCTATCCTTTTTTATGACTCTGGGAGGAACTTCAGGTAATAAGGCCACCTGCCATTTATTCCACAACACTGTGAACTTACCGACATACTCATCCACTAACTGAGTCGGCTGTTGCTGCAATAAACATAGCTCTCTCCAAATGCCATTAGGATCTCTAACACACATAAACCTGTCCAGGAAAGCTGTCCTTACCTCTGGATAAGTCGGGTTTCTGTGAGCACATTGATCATCACACATCCTTGCAGAGAAAGTCTGCAGCCAAGTTCTCGCTTCTCCCAACAGACAAAAGGATAGAATGTGAAGGACTTCTGGAGCATTCCTGTCTTTAATAAGAGCTGTGAACTCCAAGCACTCTAAAAATCTCTCTGGGTCTTCATTGGGCAATCCGTGAAATCGAGGAAATTCATGAGCCATCTCTTCTATTAACTAACTTATCTCAAACACACTTCCAACCAGAAATACCACCCAACCTCTTCTGGGAAGAAAGAAAAAATAATCACTCTACTGAAGAAAGCTTACGCTGCATCTGACTGGCATTCTTCTTCCTAAGAGCAATCACTTTCAAAGCCTTTTGAACCTTAGCACAAAGACGTATCACCCGAAGTTCGACATCAAGGCATCTATCTCTCTTGTGTCCACACTCCCCACATTACTCACAATGAATCACTCTCATGCGAGGCTTTTTCTTCATAGTTTCAATCCCTAACCACACAGAACTTCAAGCAACATTCCCCAACCAATTCTTCCGGGCCGTTTTGTCTTGAGTACCCAATCTCAATTCAAAACTCCTCCTATCCCCGACAGGATCGCCAAAAAAGATGATAAGGGAAAAATGGAAAGACAACCAGGAATTATGTACTTCACCACGTCAGATAGCTGAGACTTCATAGGGATCAGCTGCAATGTGGGCTCGTACATGATGAGCTTATGAACCAAACTCTAGAGTATGTGTCTTTGTAATAGGCACCGAGACAGACCCCCATAAAAAACTGACTGAACACAACCCGAGACAACTAGACTTTAGAACTGAACTTTCCTCAACAACTCAGAGAACGGTCAGCCTCAGAATACTACGAACCCACAGCCCACATGAAGGTTATCTTTGGGACTTTTCAAGACATCAACCCACAATCAAGATCCCACAGCCAAGACTCGTAAGCCTCCATCAAGAGCAACAGCTCGTAACTCTGGACATGATCATAACTGCTCCATAGCATCTCCTTCTCAAACACCGAGCTCCAGCATTCCATAACTCTCCCCAAAGCTGCAATCAACAACCAAACAGTGAAAGGGACTGGCTAGCAGGTTGCATCAGTCGTCTCTGCTCTTACACAACTACATCCGCGGCGTCTGTATCTTTCTCTTGCTCGTAGAGTACTCCACACTCATAGCTTCATGTCGTCAACAGTCCTCCAGTCAGCAGAACTGATACCACGGCTATGCCGGCAATAGGTCATAACCAGCCACCTACAAGCCCACACGGAAGACATCTCAGTACTTACCTCTCTCTTGCTCATGGAGCACTCATCAAAAGATCCCCGGTCTCTTTCCTTCTCTGCGCAATCCTGGCCCCCGCGCTTTTGAGCTCCTTCTAGCCACTCAGCAGCGACCTGCGCTCTCTTCCAGAGCTCCTTTCTGTGTCTGAGATCCTCCTCTTTCAGCAACAGTCCCGTCCTTCGACGCCCATCCGCCACTGTGCCATCCAGAAGCACCTCCTTCATTCTCACGTAGCCACAACTCATGCATGCTTTTTTAATTACAGCCACGTCATCTTTTCCTTTTTTTTACCACTCTCCCATTAAAAAAATGCAAATATCCCCCCAAGGCACATTAAATGCACATTTTGGACTTTTAGTCACACAATTCCCACACACATTAGCATGCACATTAAGGCTTGCATGCACCCCCATAAACCCACATGAAAAGCCCCTTGACATGGGCACCAAAACATATCGAATTCCTGTAACATGCAAGACCATGTTGACTCAGGAAAATATAAAAAAACCCTTCATGACTTGACTTTACATGACCCCAAAAATATTTCACTTGACCACACACTAGACACCCTTGCTCTGGAAATCTGGTACAACCACATTGCATTTCATCATTTCCCATGAAGTCCCTGCAAAACATACTTTATTATCTAAAAAAACTATACATCAGTCCATCATGCTTGTGAAAGAAAAATCCACAAATGCCAAAAGCCCACATCTACCCTAGATGTGTACAACTATGTGCCTACCCACAGCTATATACAGTGCTAAAAAACTTGATACAGGTTTTGTCCTATCACGGTGAAACGAAAGAAGGGAATCCCCCTCTCTCGGTGCCCATGATCTATCCACTCCCACTCTCCTGGGTCCCAGTGCAAGCACCTGATAGGTGCACCTCCATATAACCACAACCTCCAGGATCCTAGGGCCAAGAGCAGAGGGTCTGGGTCCAATAACCACTGCAAGCCCGCTCCATGGTCCACAAAACCAGCAATCCTGACAGTTCTGATTGAATTCTAGTGTGACTTCATTTGTAATTTTCTAACTGCATTTTGAAACACTAGACATCCAGAGTGATGAATCTACACTTCATACATTGTGTAGAGGATGAATCTACCCAAGCTTACAAAAGCTGAATTTGTCCATTCTCATGAGGAGTACTGTTTAGAAAGTAAATTGCTCATCAGGAATTTATCCTGAAACTTGATACCCATTTTTAAGATGGTTTCTACTATCGGTTTGTCCATTGCACTACTTTTGTAGATGTGAGTTTTCTGATTGCATGTTCCAGAGAAATCACTGATATAATGAATTGGTGACTTCTGACTGGGTATTTACAAGTTTGTATAACCATGTGCTTGTGCATGAACATGGATAAATTCAACTGTGCAGTGTGCATCAACTGACTGTATTCTTTACTGAAGCTACACCTGTGGTGTTATTCACATGTATGCATATGGTCCTCTGTAATGCAGAACTGATTTCATTGATTTATTGGCCATGCACGGGATATGTTAGTTCTGTGTGATTTTTATTTGGCTATGTCTATTTGGTTGCAGGTGTGGACTCTTCATTTCCAGCACTAGAACTCGCTAATGCAAACAGGAAGCTGAACAAGCTTGATCCAGACTGCATCAGTTTTGTGAAAGCAGATATCACTGAGTTTATGAAAGGAGCAATCTCAGAAGGACTATCATGGGATCTAGTGGTCCTTGATCCACCCAAATTGGCTCCAAATCGAAAGGTTGGTTAGTAGTCCTCCATCACTATAAGTGTCATGTATTTTCTGAGTGCTCTCAAGTATATGTACATTTTAAAGTGGATATCAACAGAAGCTCACATACTGGGCTCAGCATCTGTGAGTTCACCCTTCATCTAAAATCCTGAACAACAATTCTACATAGAGACTTTGCATAATTATATGCATGCATGTGAGTATGCAAACAAATCTATATTGGGAGATCATATGTTTGTATGACCTACATACACAGCTGGGTACTTCTAAACTTGGTGTGGATGCCATATTAGCTAGTACTAGCTATGCATGGTGGAGTTGATAGTTTGTAACCTTGCAGGTGACTCGAATGAGTTTGTAATCTGCAATTCATGCAAAGCTGCTTTGAACATGTTCTCTGATTTACATAAAATGCATATCAATATTGCTATGTAAGGAAATGATCTTTATGCGAAATCAAGTGTATGTAGAGAACAAAAAGCACAACTGTGGACTAGTCGCAAGGCCGTTCCTGTTTTGGAGAGCAGGCTCAGCTCAAAGAGCTCATAGGCAGGCGCAGTGGATACATCCTCTATAAAGTGCGGGATGAGAAGGTTCAAGGCACACAATGCTTGAGAATTCTAAGGAGCTCTTTCTGCATGCGTTTTGGGCGGAAGATCTCCTCCACACAGATGGCTAGGTGGCCGGGGTTGGAGTCCCCTGGCACATGGGCATGATGACTGCAGATCACGACACATGGTGGGACATCCCATGCCTACAGTGTGCTCAAAACACTTTATATGGTATCGAGCCTACCGGCTCTTTTGGATTCTTTGCATGATGGCTGGTCCTTCGGAAGATGAATATGGCTGCTGCTGATGATGACTGCTGAACGACTATACTGAGCTCGAGGGAGGGTATGGAAGAGCGAGCTCAGCTCGTGGATGGCACATATGGGACTGTCCCATGGAATAAATCACACATATGGTGTGGGTCATGTGGGTGGAAGGCTTGATGCCTAAGAACCTAAGGAGGCCTCTATCCCCATTCACCTTTTGAGAAAGAGGACCTCCACATGGGGTGGCTAGCAGCAGGGGGTTGAGATTTCCTGTCAGTGGTTCATGCGTCACGCCTACAGTGTACTTAGAATGCATACTTGTAATACCGCACAATAGAGGCACTATGCACCTGGCATTTGGTCACGCCTGTAATTGAAGCTTTCATATCTGCAGTGAGTTCCAACAATTTGCTTGAATGCTTTTGTTTTAGTAGAGAGAGAGGTTTTCACGAAAAGGATACAGCACAAAGCAAACAAGCAGGACTACAACTACAGGCAGCTTGGAAAGATATAACTAAAGTGTGCAGAAGAGGACTTGAGATGTGACTTTCATAGCCTTGAAGAAAGGACACCCCACTTCAAAATGAAAACTCAACTTTTGCTTTTGTATGATTCCATGTTTAGATAGGAGGGAGATATTAGCTTGGCATCTCGTGTGTTGGTACAACCACCTCATTTCTGAGGTCATTAAATAGCTTACTGTTCAAACACCTATTCATCAACATTGTGGTTATTTTATCGATTGTCCTTCAGTAGTCAGAAATTATTCTTCTCATTCAATTTGTTACACAGGAATCATCGATGTTTTCAAAATGGACAGGCAATACATGAGTATGTTCATGTCTGCTGTTAGCATTAGAGCAAGCAAAAAACTCTCAATCAGGGGAAGAAGAACACAGGAATGTGCTACTGTACTACGTTGTCTGCAGGTAGAACACAGGGATTATCTAGTTCTTCTACAAAATTTTCAAACCCAACTTCTTCTCAATCAGATCAGCTTTGTCTTCAACCAAATCTGACTCGCATTTCTTAACATGCTCAGCTGATCCCTCCACAGAAGCTCACCCTGGCAAGGGAATCTATTGACAAGCCTGGATAGCTACCACATGGATTTTCACTGAAAAGTGCTGATAGATGGTTGTCTGCCAATGTCACTTGCATAAGGGCACTTGATCATGAATTAGATATAGCCCATATTCTACCTGGCCTGCCCATGGGTGTTGGATGGATAATCTTGGATCTCTCAATCATGTCCTTGCATGCTCATTGGATATCTCCTTATATGGGGGTGCACCAAGCGAGTATGATTTGAACTAGAACCTGGGGGTGGAGCATTGATTTCCAACAAATACATGAGAGCACCCATACACATTAGCTGTCATGGTTCAGGTTTACCAGTGTACCAAATTTGTACCAAAGCCATTATAATTTTCTTTACAGAGTTGCAAATGCTTAACTTGGTTGGTCTTGTATCAAACATGTTCGTGAGATTTGGTTTGTCTAATGCACATCAAAATTTGAGTATGTTCTAAAGTTAAGGTAATGCGTCTAGATTCAAATGCTGCTTTGGTCTTATACTAACCAATTTCAAAGAAAGTTGTGACAATCAAAGGGATACAATTTTATGCAGGCCTTGCAACGTGCAACTGGCATGTATCGGAACCTTAATACCTTGGCTATGCGGTTGCTTAAACCTGGGGGCTTGTTGATGACATGTTCTTGTTCAGGTGCAATGACCCAAAGTGGTTCTTTTCTAGATGTTCTTCAGGTATTGAATTCTTGCTTGCAATCGCTAATATTTTGATCGCTTGGAAATGCTCATACATATTTTCCCCATAGAGTTGTTACTGTCTTTATTTTTTTGTTTTCGTTCCAGGAAGGATTTGAATTTGTGAGTCTCTATGCTTTTTTATAAGCATGATATGACCTTTGAAGTATAGATACTCATGTGAACGCTCGGATTAAAGCTAGTTGCTCTAGATGGTTTAAGACTTACCTGCTAATAATGTCTTACTTCGCGACTCCGGTAGCATTGGTTGATATGGTAGCTCTTTCAGCCTCCTTGCAAAGGAAAAGTAATTACATTATGAACAGAGAATACTAGGAGCATGGTGAAACACCAGCCAAGCAAAAGGATTACCCTGACATGTGCAGGCAATTAGATTGGAGCTTTTAAGTGAGATAGTTTCTCCAATTAGATAGTTTCTCCAATTAGAATACTTGCTATACAGCCTATCCAACTTAAAATGGAGCTAGCAGACTCATCTTTGAGATTGGCTCCATTTCCTCTAGTGTGGGGTCTAGACCATTTGTAGCCAATGGGCTATCTACGGTAAGAACATTGTCCCATAACACAGTCCCTCACCATTGAGTGATGTTATCGATAGGTCCTACTCATGAGGCATCTTGCCTGTGGCAATAGCATCCAAGAGAGATCTCTCTTTGGGAAATCACGTCTCCCTCACATCTAATACAGTTAGAGTTAATGCCAGTCTCAATTGTCCTAGCTGTCCAAAAAGTCTCGAATGTCTACCAAGGCAGTCATGTTAGATGTGTCTCGAGCCCCTCATTTAAAGTCTCAAAATCAGGTATTAGCTTGCCCTTGGTTGGACCCAACATTTCTAATCCAGATTTCATTCTTGGATTTGTGTACGGATGTTCATTTATTTTAAAGATTAATTGAGGCAAGAGACTAGCATGGGAGGACTTATGTTTTCATTCAACGTAGGTCATTTTATTTTGGATTCTAAAAAGAAAGATAGTGATCAGCTTGGAGTTAACTAAAACTTTCAAAAAGGCAATCTAACGAATGAGCATTTATCAAAATCATCTCAAGATAAATATGGCATCTCATAAATCAGGCTAAAGTGATTGCGTAGTTTCTTGAAGTCATGTCCAAGGAATAACTTCGTCACATACTCTTGCAACGGTTAAATGAACAATTGAAAACCTAAACGTGTGGAAACTATCTCTCACCACACCTTTAAGGGCCTTGAGGCCAAATCTCAATTTCAAAGTTCTAGAACCAGATCTTAATTCTATAGACGTATTACTTTCCAAATGCGTCCTTTATGGTGGTGACTTGTCAAGAAGAATAGTACCGTCAAGATTTCTAGATAGAAGTGGTTACTTGTGGAGGGCCTTGGAATTTCAAATAGCATTAATATTCACAACTGTATACGTTAATAAGAGAAACCGGAGACCGTGAGTGCCCACTATAACATACCTTCAGCTCACAAACACAGTAAGAGCATCGCAGATGAACCCACAACCTATATATTTCATCAACATGCTTAAAAACTGTAGACTAGGGCAAGCAATGGAAGCAATGGAGGTGGAAGTCAACGAGCAAAACCGTACTGCTGTAATAATTTGCAGGAATGAAAGAACTAGTACAAAGTACACCCAATATAATGAAACCCTAGGATAGGGTGTCCTAGTAGTACCTAGTGTACTAACTGGTACATGTACTAAATGTCCTGTATCTCCTAACTGCCTACATCTAGGCCTACAAGGCTCATACCAAGGAACATAAGGCACCAATGGGTAGCCCATGGGATGGCCTACAAACCCCGCTCCATGGTATGGGCTAAAGTATCCTGGACACTTTGATAAAACAAAAGAGGAACACGGCTAAAAAACAACAGATAATCTTCAATTTGGAAGATATTGAGGCCGGGGCAATCATGGAATCAGAACTGCAGTGTGTACAGGCTCCAAGTGACAGTAGCCTAGCACACTATCTAGAGCATGGATCCAAATACATGAATCGTGTCATACACAAGCTCATTGCAATCATTCCCAGACACAAAGCGGAAGATCCACGAATCACCAATCCCAAAATAAATAGCATTCTCAGGATAACATGCACCTTCTGACAGCACAAGAAACATCAAAATATAGGAAATGAACCCACAGCTCACTGGGAAAAGTCTCTCTGTATCTGCATGAAGAACCAATCACGTACTGCTTCACAGGTGTCTTCCTGTCTCAGACCAAATTGCACATGGAGCCAGCAAAAAACTCTTTTAATGACGTACATAAGTCAGCGATCAAGCTTCCTCGTCAAATCAGCAACCCACTTTTCGCGTTGTCGTAGGTAGATCCATAGACAAACCAGCACCTATATTAAATTGCCTCTGCCTTATCGCCATCCAATCACTTCAGAAGAGCAGCTAAGGAAAATCTCAAATGAACTCTCAAATCTAGTAAATCAGCCAGCAACCTGACAAACTCTAGTCTCAACGCAATTTGATCAATCAATTGGCATACTGATTTAGGCTCCCCCTTCATTTGCATGCCAACCCCCTCCTTGAGACAGCCATGGATCCATCGCTCTTTTGGAAACTCTAGCAATCTTCCATTACATAACATGGCAGCTCCCCTCTTCCTCTGAGCGTTTCACTTGATCACGTAGCCAGCTTGCACATCCATGCAGAACTCCTACATTTGCTGGCCACCTCATCTCATGCATTAAACCACTCTCTTTTTCCTTTCCCAAAAAACATACACCAAGCAATTAATGCCACACACACATTCAATGCACATTCCTTCAAACCCAAGACAAATCACAACCAACTACAATTTTTGACCCAATGCTGACACATAGTAAGATTCATATCCATCCTCAATTTTTGATACCTGATACATATAAATCTGTTAACACCTAATTCTTCACACCAATCACGGGCATAGGCACACAGATTATCCTCCCAGCCAACCTCGATGGTAGCAAGCTCTAAGAAAATCTTTTTTTATGTGAAAGCTTCAACTTACTTATTCCCAACGAGCCCCAATTCCCTAGATGGATCTAGTATGCCACATGTCTTCATTCTAAGGTACCTCCTAAATGCATCATTTACCCCTCTCTTGGGGTATCATTGAATCATTTGCCCCTTGGCACATTTAATGCATTTAGACTCTTTCGCCTTAGATCCACCTAGTACAGTGCCATATCACCCTCATCAAGAACCTTGACTTTAATTCCTTTCTGATCATTTACGTAAAGCTCAACAAATACAATACAAACATTGATCCTTCAAAGGAAAATGTAGACCGACCCTTCCGAGGTCATGTTACCTCGACTTGAGCGTAACATTCCTTCCCTCTTCAGGCATCGGCGTCCTCAATGATAAAGTCTGGGAACACTCTTCGTAACTAGTATACGGATTCCCAGGTAGCTTCTGATAGAGGTAAACCATGCCATGCAACCAACACCGTGGGTATCTCCCGATTGCGTACTTGCATTGTTCCTTGGTCCAGGATTCTTGTTGGTTTGTGTCTTGCATTATTCTCTATCTCCTAAAACAAAACAACACCCTCGATTAATGAGTCACTTGTATGCAAAAATTTCTTTAAACGAGAAACATGAAACACTGGGTGCACCTTACAAACCTATGGCAATTCTAATTTATAGGCTACCTTGCCTATTCTTTTTAGAATTAACCATGGCCCACAATATCGAGGTGATAATTTAGCACACTCTCCTGCAGTCAAAGACTTAGAGTGCGAAGGAATTCTGAGAAAAACTTTTTCTCCTTGCTTAAATTCTCTAACGGATCTGTTTTCATCCGCATACGCCTTAGCTCTATCCATAGCTTGATGTTAGCTCTCGCAAGTGCTAGCATTTTCCGCATCTGAACCACAAAGTTCGCGGCACTAGGCGCTTTCTGAGGTACTCCAACTAAAGTTGGATTCGCTGGTCTGTAACCATAGTTCAACTCAAACGGACTGAACCCTGTAGAGGAATGTTTTCTATCATTGTAGGCAAATTCTAACAATGGCAACCACTTGTCCCATGTATGTTGCCTCAATGACACATATGCTTTAAGCATATCCTCTAAAATTTGGTTGATTTGTTCCGTCTGACCATCCGTGTCTGGATGATCCCCACTACTCATTCCCAACTCAGTCCTTAGTGTCTCAAACACCGCAGTCCAAAAATGACCGGTAAATTTGACATTCCTGTCTAACACTATGGATTTGGGTAATCCATGCAAACGAAATATATGTCTAATAAACAAATCTGCCACTTGTGGGCACTAACAGACTCTCTAGTTGGAATGAAGTGAGCCATCTTGGTAAGACGATGAACCACCACAAGGATAGAATCATATCCACCTTGTGTTGTAGGCAGACCTACAATAAAGTTTATGGAAAATTGAAATGCTCTCCCACCTACCTAGTGGTATTTCCAAAGGCTGTAAAAGTCCGGGTGGCTTCACCCTGACACGAAAAACAACGTATCACATATTCATGAATATGCTTTTTCATCTTTGGCCAAAAGAAATCTCGTCTCACGAGATCATATGTCTTCTCGACTCCTGGATGTCCCGCACATGGGCTATCATGGCATTGTTGAATGACTCTCTGCCTCAGATAATTCTGATTAGGTACAACTACCTTGTCATTTCTTTTCAGCATACCATCCCTTATGGCATATCTTGCATAAGTTTGGCATTTTCTGGATG
Organism: Dipteris shenzhenensis; assembly: GCF_047967505.1. Lineage (NCBI taxonomy): Eukaryota > Viridiplantae > Streptophyta > Polypodiopsida > Gleicheniales > Dipteridaceae > Dipteris > Dipteris shenzhenensis. The sequence goes on from NC_141616.1 coordinate 30,414,413, forward strand.
CCAGGTCATCTTTTTCCCTGGGTTTGAATTCATGAGCCTTAGGCCAAAGAGTCTAGACAAACTTGTCCACCTTTTGAGTTTCTCTAATCTCGGTCATTAGAGCACTCTCTAATACCGTGAAACTCATATTATGCATAATACGTGATAATGCATCAGCAACTTAATTATCCTCCCTCTTCGGTACCGAATTGTCAAGTTAAACTTCTGCATGAGTTCTGCCCACCTAGCTTGGCGGCCTCTCAAGTCAGGTTGTTTACAAAAATATTTCAGAGTATCATGATCAACATCAATATATAACTCTGATCCATACAAATAATGTCTCCATGTTTTCAGAGCATGGACAACGGCATACAACTCTAATTCATGAGTTGGCCAATTTCGTTGAGAGGAAGAAAGCTTCTTGCTTTCAAAGGCTACTGACCTTCCCTCTTGGAGGAGAACTGCTCCTACCGCAATGCCACTTGCATCGGTTTCAAGGAAAAATGGTTTCTGGGGATCAACTATTTTTAACACCGGTCCTGAGACCACAGTTTGTTTTATGGTGTTCAAACTCTCTTGTTGATTCTGTCCCCATATAAAAGGTACTTTATCTGAGGTCAGATCAGTCAATGGCGATACTATTTCAGAATATCCTTTGATATGCCTTCGATAAAATTGGACAAATCCCAAGGATGATCACAAAGCGGTCAAACTCTGAGGGATTGGCCAAGTCAGTATTGCGGCCACTTTCGTTGGATCCATTTCTACCCCCTCAGGAGTAATTATGAATCCTAAATATTCAAGTCTTACCATACACAGTATAGTTTTCTTTTTATTTACATAAAGATTGGCTTTCCTCAAAGTACTGAACACTATTCTTAAGTGTTCATAATGCTCAGTAATACTTTTGCTAAATATAAGAATATCGTCAATGAAGTGTACTACAAACTTTCCGATATACGAACGTAGTAAATCGTTCATAAGCATGATGAATGTAGCTGGAGCATTGGTAAGTTCAAAGGGCATTACCAAAAACTCATAATGTCCAAACCTGCTTCTAAAAGCAGTTTTATGCACATCCTCGGCTCTAATACGGATCTGATGGTAGCCACATTTAAGATCTATCTTACTGAAAATTACGGCTCCATGTAATGCATCTAGCAAATCGTCGATTCGAGCCATCGGATACCTGTGCTTAATAGTGATATTATTCAATGCTCTGTAATCTATACAGAGGCGAAAAGTATCATCTTTCTTCTTCTCTAATATCACTGGCGAAGCAAAAGGTGAGAAACTTGGTTGAATTTGCCCCAGCTTGAGGTATTCTTCCAGTTTTCTTCGTACCTCTGCCTCTTCGGTAAAACTCAACCTGTAGGGAGGTCTATTTACAGGTTCTGCCCCCGGGATTAGTTCAATCTTATGCTGAACATTCCGCTCTTGAGGTAACCCATAAGGTAACTCATTCCTAAAACAATCAGAGAACTCCTCTGTTATTTGATCATCCAGCTTGGCCATCTCTCCATTTTGAGCAACATCAATGCTAGCCGAAGAATCATCAATCGGCTCTACCGATGCTATACAAAGAAACAAAAACTCTTCTTGAGTCTTTCGAATTTCCATTACGGAAACCAACGGTCCTTGAGGTGTATCTTTTCACCTCGTAAGACATACAGCACATCATTCATCTTGAATTGATAAATGTGCTTTTTCCAATTTATGACTGGATTCTTCCTAGAATGCCAAGCCTTACCCAGGGCTATGTCTGCATGAGCAAGCTTTGTCATTTCAAAATCAAGCTTCTCAGCATAGTCCTGAATTCGAAGCTCTAACTGGGTAACCCTTTGGTCCCATACTTCAGTTGAACTTCCATCTGCCATTTTGACTATATATGGATAGTCAGATGGGCTAGTCTTTAGTTTCAGCCTCTTTACAAGCTTGGAGTTAATTACATTGTGCATTGACACTGAGTCAAACAACACAATGACATTATGATTAGCTACTTGCCCTTTCATCTTAATTAACTTCGTATCATTAAAGGCTGTATATTCCGTTGCTGCGGGCTTTAACAGGACATTATCAGGTGCACGAGTTACTAGCTTAGCAACAGACACAAATAACAAAACAGGTACTGACCTTTAAGAAGATCCCGCTAGCTGAATCTTCATCTGTTCTGCTCTGGGACTTTCCTCCATTTCCACGTCGCATTCTGAGATCACCATCTCAGCCATTCGACGATCCTTGTTTCGTGGACAATCTTTCCACTCATGAGGCTGAAGGCATGTTACTTTTCTTTTCATTCCAATGGTGGTACTTGATTTAGGAGTCTCAACTGGTTTCGCCTGCTTGGCTTGACCACTAGGCTGTGAGGCACTCCCTTTGCTAATCCACTTCTTCTTAAACCCAGTTTTCTTTGGGTACTCATATTGAGTCCCAACGTGCACAAACCCACTTGGTCTGTTCCCTTTTGCATCCTCATAGTTCAGGGCTATGGCAATTGCTTGATCTAGCGTGTTCGCATACTTAGCCCGAACTTCCATCTTGATCCGATCATTCAATCCAAAGATAAAATCTTTTACTTGGATTGACTGAGGTAGAGGTTCATAAACCTTCATTACACTTTCTCTGAACTTATCAGTGTATTCCATCACTGATAAATTTCTTTGATGAAGGTTTCGATACTGATCCCAAGCTCGGGATGTTTCATCAGGAGGTAAGAAGTGTGTTCTAAATTCCTTTTTAAACCCCTCCCAATTAGTGGATGCCACTCCATCTTTCTGCTGTTTTATCCAGCACCTATCCCCTTGGGTGGCCTCGTGGATTTTTTTCATATCATTCATGATTTCACAAATGGCAAAGGCCTCGTTCCATTTGTGTAACCAGGTGTCTATGATATCGGAACTACGGTCAGACATCCGACGAGAATACTTTTCTGTCCTATAATTGGCAATATACGTGCGAGACATCCTGGAGTCGAGAAGACATATGATCTCGTGAGACGAGATTTCTTTAGGCCAAAGATGAAAAGGCATATTCGAATATGTGACAAGTTGTTTTTCGTGTCAGGTAAGTAAGGCAGAGCGGGTGAAGCCACCCGGACTTTTACAGCCCTTGGAGATAACACTAGGTAAGTGGGAGAGTATTTCCATGGACTTTATTGTAGGTCTGCCTATGACACAAGGTGGATATGATTCTGTCCTTGTGGTGGTTGATCGTCTTACCAAGATGGCTTACTTCATTTCAACTAGAGAGTCTGTTAGTGACCCGCAAGTGGCGGATTTGTTTATTAGACATATATTTCGTTTGCATGGATTACCCAAATCCATAGTGTCAGACAGGGATGTCAAATTTACCGGTCATTTTTGGACTGGGGTGTTTGAGACACTAAGGACTGAGCTGGGAATGAGTAGTGGGAATCATCCAGAAACGGATGGTCAGACGGAAAGAATCAACCAAATTTTAGAGGATATGCTTAAAGCATATGTGTCATTGAGGCAGCATACATGGGACAAGTGGTTGCCATTGTTAGAATTTGCCTACAATGATAGAAAACATTCCTCTACAAGGTTCAGTCCGTTTGAGCTGAACTATGGTTATAGACCAGCGAATCCAACTATAGTTGGAATACCTCAGAAAGTGCCTAGTGCCACGAACTTTGTGGTTTAGATGCAGGAGATGCTAGCACTTGCGAGAGCTAACATCCGCCAAGCTATGGATAGAGCTAAGGCGTATGCGGATGAAAACCGATCCGCTAGAGAATTTAAGGAAGAAGAAAAAGTTTTTCTCAGAGTTCCTTCGCACTCTAAGTCTTTGACTGCATGAGAGTGTGCTAAGTTATCATCTTGATATTGTGGGCCATGGTTAATTCTAAAAAGAATTGCCATAGGGTTATAAGGTGCACCCAGTGTTTCATGTTTCTCGTTTAAAGAAATTTTTGCATACAGGTGACTCACTAATGGAGGGTGTTGTTTTGTTTCAGGAGATAGAGGATAATGCAAGACGCAAACCAACAAGAATCCTGGACCGAGGAACAATGCAAGTACGTAATCGGAAGATACCCACGGTGTTGGTTGCATGGCATGGTCTACCTCTATCAGAAGCTACCTGGGAATCCGTATACCAGTTATGGAGAGTGTTCCCAGACTTTATCATCGAGGACGCTGATGCCTGAAGAGGGAAGGAATGTTATGCTCAAGTCGAGGTAACATGACCTCGGAAGGGTCTGTCGGCATTTTCCTTTAAAGGATCAATGTTTGTATTATATTTATTTGGGCTTCATGTAAATGATAAAAAAGGAATAAAGGTCAAGGTCCTTGATGAGGGTGACATGGCACTAGACTAGGTGGATCTAAAGCTAAGGGACCTAAATGCATGAAATGTGCCTAGGGTCAAATGGTTTCAATGATATCCCAAGAGAGGGGTAAATGATGCATGAGGGAGGGACCCTAAAATGAAGACATGTGGCATACTAGATCCATCTAGGGAAATTTGGGGCTTGGTGGAGATTTAGTAAGCAAGAGCTTCAACGTAGAAAGGGTGCGAGAAAGTATACGACCACTGAGATCGGCTGGGAGGTTATTGAATGTGCCTGCACCCGTGATTCGACGTAACAGTCTAGGAGTAAGCAGATTATCACGTATCAGTTAGCAAGCTGCTAGGCATAGGCTAGGCGTTGCAGCCTTGCAGGTCGAAGCAAGCTTGCAAGCGGCGAACACACAAAGCATGGAGGTCGACTGCAAGTGGGGAACACACAGAGCAGCGAATCGCGCCGATTAGATTAGGATTAGATAATCTGCCCCAAATCTTTACCTGCATGAAGGGAATGGCTTAGGGAACGTTCCCTAGATGTTCCACAAGGGATATGGAACGTTCCATAGCCGTTCCAGAGGCCTAACGTTCCACAGACGTTGTCTTCAAGCTGAGTGAAGAGAACGCCGTTCCAACATTCCATAGCTATGGAACGGCGTTCCCTGGCAACTATGCTGCAAAGGCTGCCCAAAAACTCCCTTGGCAAATGAGCCAGGGAGGGCTTTTTATAGGCTGGTTATAGGCCAGCCAGTCTGTAAAACAGACTGAGTCGGTCTGTTTACAGACTGGGTTGGCTCGGTCCAGCCCTATAAAAGGGCCCCTTGGCTGCCCTGTTTTCTCATTTAGTTTGCTCTTGCCTTCAGTCCTCCTACAGCTCCACTTCAGCCTCCTGTGCAGCCCCTGAGATCCTCAGATCTGGCCCTGCTCTCTAGCCTCAGTCCCTTGGCCATCAGATAAGCCTGATCTGAAGGTGACCACGCAGCACAACAGTTGGAGGTTTAAACCAGCAAACGGAGAGAGGTTTGGACACTGTTTCGTCAGCTTTCTTAGCTCTCTTTTACAGTTTACACAGCTCACTCTCAGCTCTATATTTCAGTCATCTCTTAGTTCTCTCATAGGATCTATCACTTCTAGTTTTCACTCTCTCACTCTCGCAGTAACCCTGCATTCTGGTAGACAGCACAAGCCTCTTCCTTACCTTGCAGAAGCATCCTACAGCGTCAGTGTGGACAGCATCAAGGTCTCGGTATTGGTCGATGTTGCCTCTCAGGTCCTTGGGTCTGCTATACGTGTGCACAGTGAGCTCTTCAGAAGCGCGTTCCGTGCTCTCTCGAAGAGTGTTCTTTGTATTTCTCAGTTCTCCAAGTATAAAGCAAATTCTCCCCTGATTGGGCCCAGTGGGTACAGGGACCCAATCGGTTGTCGACTCTACTCTCTCTCTACCCTCATCTCCTTTCTCTCTCAATGATAAACAACGCTCATTCCTCGCTAAAGGTTTAAAGAAGGTCTTGCTGTAAATTACATGATCAGATAACCGTTGCATGTTACATTGGTGTCAGAGCTTCGGTCTGTATTCAGCTTGACTACCGCGAGTGTATGGTTGTGTTGAGATCCGGAAAGGACACACAATCAAGTGCCATGGAAGGGTCAGGAAAAGATTTCAACCGCGAAGAGTTTAAAGACTACCAACAAGATACGCTTTCGCCAAATGCTCAAGAAGTGATGGCGAACCTTCTAGAGCAGAATCGGGTCCTGCTGTAGCAACTCGAAGAACATTCATCCGAGCTGGAAGAAGTTTACACAGCTCACTCTCAGCTCTATATTTCAGTCATCTCTCAGTTCTCTCATAGGATCTATCACTTCTAGTTTTCACTCTCTCACTCACGCAGTAACCCTGCATTGTGGTAGACAGCACAAGCCTCTTCCTTGCCTTGCTGAAGCATCCTACATCGTCAGTGTGGACAGCATCAAGGTCTTGGTATTGGTCGATGTTGCCTCTCAGTTCCTTGGGTCTGCTATACGTGTGCACAGTGAGCTCTTCAGAAGCGCGTTCCGTGCTCTCTCGAAGAGTGTTCTTTGTATTTCTCAGTTCTCCAAGTATAAAGCAAATTCTCCCCTGATTGGGGGAGGGGGCCCTCAGTGGGTATAGGGACCCAATCGGTTGTCGACTCTACTCTCTCTCTACCCTCATCTCCTTTCTCTCTCTATGGTAAACAACGCTCATTCCTTGCTAAAGGTTTAAAGAAGGTCTTGCTGTGAATTACACGATCCGATAACCGTTGCATGTTACACTAACCCCAACCCTAAAGGGGTTTGTATATATTCATTCTTTTCAACTAAATCTAGTGTACAACTACTCATTTTTTGTATGATCTCTGGCTGTGCCCTCTCTCATTAGCTCTACTCCTCTCCTCTCCCCTTTCCATATTTGTTCATGGTAGCAGAGCTCCCTTGCCTTCTGCCGAGGCATTGAGATCCTTCTGTGAGAGTTTGAGACATTGAGAGTTCCCTTGAGTGTTCTCCACGAGAGTTCACTTCCGATGAGAGAATTTTTGTTTGTTTGATAGATTTTCGTCCATTGCCAATTTTCCGTTCATTCTTCCATAAGAGTGAGTGGTTTCCACTTGATTGAGAGAGAGATCTATTCTTCGAGATATTTATTATTTGAGTATTAGCTTTTGACTAACTTTGGGTGAGAGAGAGGTAGAACCTATCCAGTTTTTAAGAGAGTGAGAAAGAGAAATCTCTACTCTCCTATCCTTCTTTGAAAGAAAGAGAAACTAGTAGCAACTTGCTAGAAAAAAAAATTCTTGGGCTCCCTATGAAGCAAGCAATAGGGAAGGCAACAACAAATCTGTCTTGACGACTCCTTGCCCATGCACACATGACTACGAGCAAGACAATAGGCTCTGCAAGCATCCTAGCTTACAGTTAGACATTCAACGACCGCGAAGCATACCGATCCCTCCACAGGCACTGCATATGCACACAACTACCCCCTCATCACTGTGCTCCATAGGCACGCCTCTTCGCACCACACACTACATTTGAATCTGATTGCCACATCGTCACTACTGCCCATTTCATCCTTTTTTGTCGGTCCACCTAGATCAAGTCGTATCTCTTAATCCTAGAAGAAGGGTGCTCCAAAAAGAAAAATTGCTTGTTTTTTCGTGCTCTATGCGCTCGTCACATCACGCGCACATTTTGACACTTGTATCAAAACTTTTCAGCCTCGGCATCAAATCCACTTCTTACGCACATTCAAGCCTCTGTATTGACGCATTTGACCCTGCACCTGAAAGGAACAAAAGAAAAAGAAATTATTTGTTGCTTTTCATCGCTCGACTGTTGGTCTAGATCTAGATTAGCGTAGATTAGTTTATCCATAGAGGAGACAACTCCAAAGCGACCAATCGAAGCTATGCCTAAAAATTCCCGACTTGTTTCTACTTGGAGTTAGTCCCTATGCTCACATGCGGTTTCACATCATCACATGTCCTGAAACCTGGCCGTCTACACATCAGTGGGCAAATTTCAGAGTGTTCAGAGGTATCAGCAGATTATTCAGTGGGCAGATTTTACATCATTTGGATTTTGCACTCACATGCCTTCATTGTAAAGCACCTTATTGGCTATTTTCTGGCATTTTTGCACATTATTGTAAAGCATGTTGGCTATTCCTGGCATCATTTGCCACATAAGCCTTGTAACAGATTAAAAATATAGTGCAGCTTTATCTTCACCGCCAGTTCAGATTATAGTTGATTTAGACTGATTTAGACATTGTTTTGTCACAGGTACTTTCAGTACATTTCTTGCATCATGTCTATCACTAGCAACCTCAATTTGGAGGCATCTGCTACGTTGGACAACTCCAATTACGGCACATGGATATTACGAATGGAGACCATTCTTGTACTTCAGGACAAATGGGAGTATGTAGATGGGTCTACACCTAGACCATCTAGTGCACTAGTAGTAACTCCCACCAAGGTCTACACTTGCACCAATGGTGTCCACACCTGTAGTAGATCGTGCCATTGCTCGAGTATAGGTAGAATGGGACAAGAAAAACAAATATACATATTTTTTGATGAAACAAAATATGCAAGTTGTCATGCTTGGACAGCTCAACTTAATGAAGACATCAAAAGAAGCATGGGATATGTTTGTAGCTCTTTATGAGTCTAAGAACACATCCAGGATTCTCACATTAAGAAATCAGATTAACCAGAGTTTTCGTAACAGCAATGAAACTGGTCATGCTTACGTACTCAAGATCAAGGATTACAACAGTCAACTTGCAACAGCAAGAGAGACTATGAATCTTGCAAAAATGGTTCAAGTCATCCTGAATGAACTAGGAGAGAAATATGAGAAAATTTAGTCCAAAGTATTTCCATTCAAAGGCAAATTTCAACATTGAAAAAATAACATCCGGTTTTACTCAGTGAAGAACTTAGGACTCATGCTATTCAAGCACGGAAAGGTCATCCCAATGATCAAGCATTCATAACCTCAGATATAGGCAGAGGTAGAGAGAGCATCTCAGAGAAGTCATCAGCATCCTAGAGAAAATCATTTCAATATAAAAAGATTTCAAGGAAGAGGGAATGCATCTACCAAAATGTCAAACATTTAGCGCAACTATTGTCATAAGTTTGGACACTATGAAAGAGATTGCTGCAAGAATCAATACAACTAAGAAGGTTAGTCAAACAGCGACAGAGGGAATTTTCGTGGAAGAGGAAATCACCGTGGAGGACATCCAAGTCACAGTCATTATGCCAATGAACCTCAGACAATGTATCTTGCAAGTGAGATTATGTAGAAGATTGATATAGTATTATACATTGTCAGTGATTTAGAAAAGAACTAGAGGGGCAAAATGATTGATGCAAAAAGCTTGTTGCACATGAACCATTTAGCTGGGTGGAGAGATGCACCTCAAACACTTGTGAGGTTATGGAACAGAGGAAGAATTTGATCGTAACTAAAAATATTGCAAAAAGGGGGGAAAAGAGCGAGGCAAGGGATAGGCAGAATCAGACATGCATGGGTCTGTTAGAGGTAGCATCTCCTGTATCATAGAGTGAGGGCCTTGGTTGCGGGTCTACCTACCTAGGAGAGGTAGAGGGGGTCGGACTCATGCTCACCCTGTTATTCCAAAGGAAAATATAGCTATCAAGTAGATCAAGCTGATCAAGATCCTTGGTACATCGACAATGGTGCATCATCTTACATGACAAAGAATCAGGAATAGTTCACAAAGATGAAACCATTAGAAAGACTGAAGATTGCTATCTACACTGCAGATTTCACACCAAATCCAGTTCAAGGGAAAGGCATTGTCCCTATGAACAATTTCACATGTACGAAAGAATTGGTGAAAGATGTACTTCATGTTCTAAAGCTCAGCAAGAACCTCTTGTCAGTTGGACAAATGATGGAAGACAACTATCGAGTCATCTTTGATGGGGATGAATGCATAATCAGGGACAAATCCAATTCAAGGGAAAGGCATTGTCCCTATGAACAATTTCACATGGACGAAAGAATTGGTGAAAGATGTACTTCATGTTCTAAAGCTCAGCAAGAACCTCTTGTCAGTTGGGCAAATGATGGAACTATCGAGTCATCTTTGATGGGGATGAATGCATAATCAGGGACAAATCCAGTGGATATCAGCTAGTGGGAAAAGCAGTCAAGGAAGGACGCTTGTTCAGAATGCTAGCTTCAGTACTAGATTTGCATGCCATGTTAGCTCAACAACAGTTAATGACACTTTCGGCAATATGGCATAAGAGATATGGACATATCAATTTCAAAAGCTTGATGCGGTTAATAAATCAAAATATGGCACTTGGCATTCCGAAACGCCAGTTTTTTGGAAGAGTTTGCGAAGCATGTTGCTTTGGTAAAAAAAAGAGAATAAATTTTGACAGAAGCACCTCTCGAGCAACAAGTATTCTTGATTTGATACATACAGATGTACGGGGTTATGCATAGATCCATAGCTTCAATAGCTCATTGTACTACTTGACTTTTATCGACGACTACAACAGATATTGTTGGGTCTACTTTCTAAAAGAGAAATTTAAAGTCTTTTCCAGAAGAATTCAAAGCCAAAGTAGAAAACTAGACAGGTAGAAAGATTAAAGTCATGAGATCAAATAGAGGAGGTGAATATATCTCTTCAACATTTATGAACTTTTGTAGAAGTATTGGCATTCGAAGATAGTTCACATGTGTAGATACTACTCAGCAGAATACAATAGCTGAAAGGAAGAATGGGACTTTAGTAGACAGTGCTAGAGAAATGCTCAGTGAGAAGCAATTGCCACTGCAAATTGTTTTCTTACTTAGCTTCCGATCGAACCGATTCAAGGTATGACACCTTATGAGGCATTCATTGGATACAAGCCACACATTGGGCATCTCTGCATATTTGGTTGCATAGCATATGGCCACATATATAACGATCATCGAAGAACATTTGATGTCAAGTCACATAAATGCATCATCGTTGGCTACAATGAAGAGAGCAAAGCATACAAGTTGTATGATCGTATAAATTGAAAAGTCATAATCTCCACAGATGAAATCTTTGATGAATAATTGGAATGGAAAACATTGAATACACAGGATATGGTCACACCGATTACTCAGCCACCTCCGGAGACAGTTGATGAAGAAGAGTAAGAATTGCCAGAGAACCCTCCAGAAGTGCAGCAACTCAGATTGTTACGCTCTAGCCGAGGTAGCATGACCTCGGAAGAATCAGTCGACATTTCCCTTATAGGATCTATCTTTGTAATATATGTGTTTGCGCTTTATGTAAATTGATCAGGAGGGATTAATGTCAAGGTCCTAGGTGAGGGCTGATAGCACCAGACTAGATAGATCTGAGACCAAGGGCCTAGTGCAAAGATTGTGCCTAGGGGCAAGGAATTAAATGCATCCCAAGAGAGGGGTGAAATGTTGCATTAGGAAGGCCCTATATGGATGACATGTGGCATCTAGATCTATCTAGGGATTTGGGGTCTGTCAAGGCTAGAGAGAGAAGATAAGGATTGAGTTTTACGTGATTTCGTTTACAGCTCTATCTCTCTTGCTTGGGAGTCTTGGCAGAATTGGCTGGGAGGAAAAGAAAGGTGCTACTCCCGTGATACGTAAGATAAGGCTTCAAGAGAGAAGGTAGCTGACAGTTGGTATCAGAGCCTAGGTTAGAGGGCGGAGAGGACGTAAAGAAGCTGTGCAGCGCCAATCAACGAATTGACCTGGTGATGCTGCGACGTGACGAATGGAGGCTTCTGAATGGTGGCTTGAGCCTGGGGGTCCCGTAAGCTAGTGGCGGATAGTAGGTTGGTGGAACCGCTGGTAATTCGGCGACGCCCATGAACAAGGACTGGTGACAATTGGTATTGCGAGAGTGCCACAATTGAAGGCGGGCTGGTCGACGTGCAGTGACGGGGTGATGGCGTATGCCGGAACTCACGAACGGGATGTTCGACAATTACCCAAGGATTAGCGTTGACCGTTGCGTGAGCAGGTATCCATCCGAAGGTCGTGTGAGTCCGTGATGGACCTGGTATACGCAGTCACAAGGCCTTGCTGGGCCACGGGTGGTGTCTAAGGAGTTTACATAAGTCATTCGACGAAGTTAGTGGTAGGTGGCGCAGAACGATGGAGCGCAGGAATGTGGTGGTCTTCGGTGAGATTTGTGGAAGGGCGACGCGCAGGCTGGAGTACGGGGGATCTGAGAACCTGTGACGATTGAATATGGTTGACAGCACGCCGCCATCTGTTCCGCCATAGCCTTGGCCCTCCAAGCTCACGTAGACAGTTCGTAGTTGGGATTTTTTTTTGGCCACCAGTTCTGCTTATATGCTGTAGCTAGTTGATTGCAAATTGCTCGGGCTGCAAGCTGTGGGATTCGAAGTCCAGGGAGCACTCTATCTATTTTCCTTTTGGTTTTCGTTATTCCTGTTTTGTCGGAAGCAATTAGACTTTTGTGGTTTTGGCAGAGGTCGCAGTTGATGATGCTATAGCAAGAACAAATTATGCTTGAGCAGATGCTTGTGTGCTTCAGTTAGAATTAGATTGCAGGAATTTCCCTAGTATAGGGAAAAGCGCCATCTGTGATATATGCCTGTATTAAATGCTTGATCAGTGTGAATGTGGGATTGCAGGAATTCCCTAGTATAGGGAATTGTGTTCAGAGTGTCAGTACCCTGAATTGTGTCAGCTTGTGATTACAGTGTTCTAGGGGTGTTATTTAAAAAAAAAAAAAAAAAAAAGCCCCAAAACAAACCACCTACTGAACTAAATGGAAGCAGAAGAAGGAGCTTCCAGGAGGGACCCTGGTGAATCAGGAGTCCGACCGACCCAGCAGGGATCGCGCCCAGTAGCTCACACTTTATCTGGCAGGATTGCATTGCTGGAAGATGCCTTGCAACAGTTGTTAGCGCAGCAATTACAAGCCAACGCAGGGCAATCTGAACTTAGGAGAGTGATACAGAGTATGTCTGCCAGACCTTCTCGAGAAGAGAAGGGAAAGGCTCCAATGGAACTGGAGTCTAGTGTCCATACGGTCGAGCCTAGGAAGGCTAAAGTGCCAAATATTGCTAATTACAGACCGGAAAAGTATTCTGGTCGGATGAACGACCGTAGCTCCGATGTCATTGAGACCTGGTTACACAAATGGGACGAGGCGTTCGCCATTTGTGAGATCAGAAATGACATCAAAAAGATCCGCGAGGCCACCCATATGTTTAGTGAGGCGGCGGATCGGTGGTGGATTAAACAACAAAAAGATGGCATAGCATCCACTACCTGGGAGGGGTTTAAAAGAGAGTTCAGGAAACACTTCTTACCTCCTGACGAGGCATCCCGAGCTTGGGATCAATATAGGAACCTTCGTCAGAGAAATTTATCAGTGGCAGAATACACTGATAAGTTTCGAGAGAGTGTAATGAAGGTTGACGAACCCCTGCCTCAATCAATCCAAGTGAAAGATTTCATATTTGGATTGAATGACCGAATAAAAATGGAAGTTCGGGCTAAGTACGCGAACACGCTAGATGATGCAATAGCTATAGCCCTGAACTACGAGGATGCCAAGGGCAGCAAGCCAAGTGGGTTTGCACAGGTCGGAACCCAGTATGGGTATCCGAAGAAATCTGGGTTTAAGAAGAAGTGGGCTAGTAGAGGGAGTGGTTCGCAGCCGAGTGGTCAAGCCAAGCAGGCGAGACCGGCTGAAACTCCTAAACCAAGTACCACCATTGGAGTGAAGAGGAAAGTAACCCCAATGGCAGCCCGGGCTTGGTCTAAGTCTCCCTTGAACCCAGAACAGCGGGAAAAAGCGAGGAGAGAAGGCTTATGCTTTGGTTGCCTTCAACCTCATCAGTGGAGAGATTGTCCACGTAATAAAGATCGTCGGATGGCTGAGATGGTGATCTCAGAGTGCGACGTGGAGATGCAGGGAAGTCCCAGAGCGGAAGAGATGCAGATTCAGCTAGCGGGATCTTCTCAGAGGTTAGTACCTTGTTTGTTCTGTGTGTCTGTTACTAAGTTAGTGACGAGTGCACCTGATAACATCCTATCTAAGCCCGCAGCAACGGGGTATACAGCCTTCAATGATACGGAGTTAATCAAAATGAAAGGGCAAGTGGCCAGTCATGATGTCATTGTGTTGTTTGACTCAGCGTCGACTCCCAATGTGATTAACTCCAAGCTCGTGAAGAGGCTGAAATTAAAGACAAGTCCATCTGACTATGCGTATACAGTCAGGATGGCCGATGGAAGTTCAACTGAAGTATGGGACCAAAGGGTTACCCAGTTGGAGCTTCGGATTCAGGACTATGCTGAGAAGCTTGATTTTGAAATAACCAAGCTTGCTCATGCGGATATAGCCCTGGGAATGGCGTGGCATTCTAGGAAGAATCCAGCCATTGATTGGAAAAAGCACGTATATCAATTCAAGATGAATGATGTGCTTTATGTCTTGCGAGGTGAAAGAGATATACCTCAGGGACCGTTGGTTTCCGTGATGGAAATCAGAAAGGCTCAAGTAGAGTTTTTATACCTTTGCACAGCATCGGTAGAGTCGGCGGATGAGTCTTCGGCTAGCACTGATGTTACGCAAAGTGGTGAGATGGCCAAGCTGGCTAATCTTATAACAGAGGAGTTCTCTGAATGTTTTAGGGATGAACTACCTTATGGGTTACCTCCAGAGCGGAAAGTTCAGCATAAGATTGAGCTGATCCCGGGGGCAGAACCTGTAAATAGACCTCCCTATAGGATGAGTTTTACTGAAGAAGCGGAGGTACGTAGGCAACTGGAAGAATACCTCAAGTTGGGGCAGATTCAACCAAGTTTCTCACCTTTTGCTTCACCAGTGATATTAAAGAGGAAAAAGGATGATACGTTTCGCCTCTGTATAGATTACAGAGCATTAAATAATATCACTGTTAAGCATAGGTATCCGATGGCTCGGATTGATGATTTGCTAGATGCATTACATGGAGCCGTGATTTTCAGCAAGATAGATCTTAAGTGCGGCTATCATCAGATCCGGATTAGAGCCGAGGATGTGCATAAAACCGCTTTTAGAAGCAGGTTTGGTCATTATGAGTTTTTGGTAATGCCCTTCGGACTTACCAATGCTCCAGCGACCTTCGTCATGCTTATGAACGATTTACTACGTCCGTATATCGGAAAGTTCGTAGTACATTTTATTGACGATATCTTGATATTCAGTAAAAGTGTTACTGAGCATTGTGAACACTTAAGGATAGTGTTCAGTACTTTGAGGAAAGCCAGTCTTTATGTGAATAAAAAGAAAACTATACTGTGTATGGGTAGGCTTGAGTACTTAGGGTTCATAATTACTCCACAGGGGGTAGAAATGGATCCGAAGAAAGTGGCTGCGATACTAACTTGGCCAATCCCTCAGAGTCTGACCGCGTTTGCGATCATTCTTGGGATTTGTCCAGTTTTATAGAAGACATATCAAAGGATATTCCGAAATAGTATCGCCATTGACTGATCTGACCTCAGATAAAGTACCTTTTATTTGGGGACAGAATCAACAAGAAAGTTTTAACACCATAAAACAAGCTGTGGTCTCAGGACCGGTGTTAAAAATAGTTGATCCCCAGAAACCGTTGTTCCTAGAAACCGATGCGAGTGGCATTGCGGTAGGAGCAGTTCTCCTTCAAGAGGGAAGGCCAGTAGCCTTTGAAAGCAAGAAGCTTTCTCCCTCTCAAAGGAATTGGCCAACTCATGATTTGGAGTTGTATGCTGTTATCCATGCTTTGAAAACATGGAGGCATTATCTGTATGGTTCAGAGTTTTATGTGGATGTGGATCATGATACTCTGAAACATTTCTGTAAACAGCCTGACTTGAGGGGCCGCCAAGCTAGGTGGGCAGAGCTCATGCAGGAGTTTAATTTAACGATTCGGTACCGAAGAGGAAAAGACAATAAGGTAGCTGATGCGTTGTCTCGCATTATGCATAACCTGAGTTTCACGGTATTAGAGAGTGCTCTAATGACCGAGATCAGAGAAACTCAAAAGGTGGACGAGTTTGTCCAGAGCTTATGGCCTAAGGCTCATGTGTTAAAACCCGGGGAAAATGAAAAGGATGACCTGGCATCCAGAAAAGGCCAAACTTATGCAAGATATACCATAAGGGATGGTATGCTAGTTAGAAATGGCAAGGTTGTAGTACCTGGTCAGAATGATCTCAGGCAGAGAGTCATTCGACAATGCCATGATAGCCCGTGTGCGGGACATCCAGGTGTCGAGAAGACATATGATCTCGTGAAGCGAGATTTCTTTTGGCCAAAGATGAAAAAGCATATTCATGAATATGTGACATGGTGTTTCTCGTGTCAGGTAAGTAAGGCCGAGCGGGTGAAGCCACCCGGACTTTTACAGCCCTTGGAAATACCACTAAGTGGGAGAGCATTTCCATGGATTTTATTGTAGGACTACCTGCAACACAAGGAGGGTATAATTCTATCCTTGTGGTGGTTGATCGTCTAACCAAGATGGCTCACTTCATTCCGACTAGAGAGTCTATTAGTGCCCCGCAAGTAGCGGATTTGTTTATTAGACATATATTTCGTCTGCATGGATTGCCTAGATCCATAGTGTCAGACAGAGATGTCAGGTTTACCGGTCACTTTTGGACAGCGGTATTTGAGACACTAAGGACTGAGTTGGGAATGAGTAGTGGGGATCATCCTGAGACGGATGGTCAGACGGAGAGAGTCAACCAGACTTTAGAGGATATGCTGAGGGCATATGTGTCATTGAGGCAACATACATGGGACAAGTGGTTGCCATTGTTGGAGTTTGCCTACAATGATAGAAAACATTCATCTACTGGGTTCAGTCCGTTTGAACTGAACTATGGTTATAGACCAGCTAATCCAACTATAGTTGGAGTACCTCAGAAAGTGCCTAGTGCCGCGAACTTTGTAGTTCAGATGCGGGAGATGCTAGCACTTGCGAGAGCTAATATCCGTCAGGCTATGGATAGAGCCAAGGTGTATGCGGATGAAAATCGGTCTATAAGAGTATTTGAAGAAGGAGAAAAAGTTTTTCTCAGAAT
Organism: Dipteris shenzhenensis; assembly: GCF_047967505.1. Taxonomy (NCBI): domain Eukaryota; kingdom Viridiplantae; phylum Streptophyta; class Polypodiopsida; order Gleicheniales; family Dipteridaceae; genus Dipteris; species Dipteris shenzhenensis. The sequence goes on from NC_141616.1 coordinate 30,431,324, forward strand.
TCCTTCGCACTCGAAGTCGTTGACTTCAGGAGAGTGTGCTAAATTATCACCTCGATACTGTGGGCCGTGGTTAATTCTAAAGAGAATAGGCAGTGTAGCCTATAAATTAGAATTGCCACAGGGATGTAAGGTGCACCCGGTTTTTCATGTTTCACGTTTAAAGAAATTTTTACATACTGGTGACTCACTAATCGAAGGTGTGGTTTTGTTTCAGGAGATAGAGGATATTGCAAGGCGCAAACCAACAAGAATCCTAGACCGAGGAACAATGCAAATACGAAATCGGAAGATACCCATGGTGTTGGTTGCATGGCATGGTCAGCCTCTATCCGAAGCTACCTGGGAATCCGTTTATCAGTTGCGGAGAGTGTTCCCAGACTTTATCATCGAGGACGCTGATGTCTGAAGAGGGAAGGAATGTTACGCTCTAGCCGAGGTAGCATGACCTCGGAAGAATCAGTCGACATTTCCCTTATAGGATCTATCTTTGTAATATATGTGTTTGCGCTTTATGTAAATTGATCGGGAGGGATTAATGTCAAGGTCCTAGGTGAGGGCTGATAGCACCAGACTAGATAGATCTGAGACCAAGGGCCTAGTGCAAAGATTGTGCCTAGGGGCAAGGAATTAAATGCATCCCAAGAGAGGGGTGAAATGTTGCATTAGGAAGGCCCTATATGGATGACATGTGGCATCTAGATCTATCTAGGGATTTGGGGTCTGTCAAGGCTAGAGAGAGAAGATAAGGATTGAGTTTTACGTGATTTCGTTTACAGCTCTATCTCTCTTGCTTGGGAGTCTTGGCAGAATTGGCTAGGAGGAAAAGAAAGGTGCTACTCCCGTGATACGTAAGATAAGGCTTCAAAAGAGAAGGTAGCTGACACAGATGGTCTACTAAGGAAAGCAAATCACTAGCAAGGTTGACATATGCTCAGAAAGACAAAGCAATTCTCAACATAAGCAGAATATAGAGCACTCCAACAGGTGCATGTGAGGCTATATGGCTTAGAATAGTATTGTCAGAAATAGATTACTTTGATGAGTCAAAGTCAACAATAATATACTATGATAATTAATCGGCTCAAGCATTAGCCAAGAATCCAATATATAACTCTAGGACAAAGCACATTGATGTCAGAGAGCATTTCATCAGAGAAAGAGTGTTACTTGGTGACATCACGCTACGACATTGTGACATCATTCTCTGTATTTTTATCAAACCACTTGAAATGAGAAGCATTGATAAGCTCTTGGTTTGACTCAGAGAAAGGACATTCCCATTAAAGGGTTGTGATGGAATGTAATGTTCAGTTCTTCTTTGATTTTCCATAATCATTATCTTGGGGAAGGCCTACTTCATGATGTTGATCTTGAGGGAAGGTATTGAGGATTCATCTCAACATCATGTTTAATATTGTGCATAGCACTAACTAAAAGAGGACTAAAAGGCACAAGGGTTGGGAATCCTAACCCTAAAGGAGATTTGTATATATTCATTCTTTTCGACTAAATCTAGTGTAAGTTAATCATTTGTGGTGTCCGCTCTAGTTGTGTCCTCTCTCCTCATCTCCACTCTTCTCCTCTTCTCTCTTCATATTCGTCCACCCTCATTAGGCAATCCAAGAAAGTTGGTCTCGCTCTTGTAACAACAACTACATACGTGACATGAGTACTTCTCCTTAGTCATAGGAAGCTCCTGAGGAAAGTTCTCGCTAGGGTTCCAAAACGGTGATAAGAGAAATAGAGAGACCGTGCGTGACCACTATAACAAACCTTCAACTCACAAAACAATAAGAGCAGCGCAGATGAAGGCACAACCTGTGTATTTCATCAACATGCTTAAAAACGGCCTCTCATCATTTAAGAAAATAGAGGAACGAAGGTCAGAATTGATGGCTCCAAAATACTGCATAACATGCACAATTTCTCTGACGATTTGCAACCCTTCAAGTTGATTTTCCACAAGACAATCATACATTACGACTGTGACCACCGAAAATCTTAGCTGCAAGATTGGAGCAGCCTTCCAATATAGACAAACCAGGTCGCTTGTTGTATTCTGCATTTTCAACCCCTTCTCTAGCGGATTTGGACCCTGATTTCGAAAGTTGTAGAGCTCAATCTCTGCTTCACAACAAAAAAAAGAGCTCCTAATCTAAGCTACAGATCAAAAGTTATGACGAAAATAGTGACTGCTACATTTTTTTGGGAGGTGCAACTGCTTTTTTGTCTGCATGCTTTTTTCCAAGCCTCTGGCCTATCTGCAACTAGCTCCACAATAAATAACTAGTTCCAATCTTCATGCAAATAAACAGTGTCATGTGATGATTTATTTTGTTGCTACTAGAGGTGCTTAGCAAATTTTAGTGACATTGTATAGAAGGCTATGTTGAGTTTTATTGTAGATCCACCTTTGCTTTGGAGTCCAGAGGGAGGTGGGGTGTCGAAACGGCTTTCAGATGGGGCTTGTTTCATGTCAATGGGGTCATTGTAACCCGAGATATGCAATTAGATGAGTAAGTGTAGGGTCATGTACCCATGGGGGTGTTAGAGAGGTTTGATTAAGGAGTGTGATATGTAGTGTGAATAGGCGTACGAAAAGTGTTTGGATGGTTTGAGTGGATGGCTTTCCATATATATAACTTTGTATGGGATCGAGGAGAGAGAAGGGCGTACAGTTCGAGGGATAAGAATGAAAGTTTGTTGTTTTGGTCTAGATGTGGTTCTCTCCTTTCTTCACCCTTGCTTGTTTCCCGAGCACAAAGCACACATTGTATTCAAATAAATCAATTAGCTCTCAACAGCTAGTCCTAGCATGCAAAACAAGATGTACAATATTATCAGTTGCACCTAGTTCCTATCACTAGTAGTTCAAAATTCTTTCAACAAAATCCTGAATTTGTACAATTGGATATATTCTAGTCTTACAAAGGTATATGGTTCCTATCACTAGCAGTTCAAATTTAGGGTCCTCGAAATCTTCCTATCAATGTATTCCAAGTTTTTTTTTTTCATTCGTTCAAAATTGCCTTTTCAATTTTGGGAAGGATTCCTTAAAAAATTTATAGAAAAAGGTGAAAATATGAAGCCCAATGGTTACCTACAAAAATGCATATCATTTAATCTAGAAATGAAATTGGTCTTATAGGACTTTTTCTTCTACATGATAGGCTACTCTATTAAGTTCTATTATTCAAAAGTGAATCTAATACAAAGGACACCTTTGAAGATTCATATGCTACATAATGCTTCATGTAAGCAAGGTTGTATCTTCTTTTAAGGATCTATTTTTTCTTTAGAAATCTTTCTAACCTATTTTCATTGATAGGTTTTGGTTGGTCCACCCTCATTTGGTCATTAGACTACTGCTTGTTTTTTGCTTTAAAATGTTTGTAGTTGCTACTTCCATGCCAATTAAAATCTATAATCTTTATCAAGGAGGTTTCAAAACTCTGGGCATTCTCAAGTGTAAACTTGCGAATGGGCTATTCTCTAGTGGGAATGGGAGTGAGAGGAGAACCACCAGAACGTGAAAATGTGTTCAAAATGTAAGGGTTGTGTTACAAAGAATAGCGAAATAAGAATTATATCCTAACTCATACTAACCCTAAGAGAAAAGACCTCCTAAACTGAGGGAAAGTGCTCTCAGAGTGTGTTCACACCACATCTCATAATCTAACAAATTTCCCTTATCGTGGTAGTGTGAACATGTTCAGGCAAGTAGATCAATCACCACAAGGTATCAAGCCTAAGCTTTGTGGAAAGCCTTAAAATTCTTTCCGGATAATGCTTTGGTGAAGAATTTCAAACATTGCCATGTGAAGGGAAATAGATGAGGGTGATCTCTCCTACATGTAATCTCTCTTTGACATAGTGATAGCGAATCTCAATGTGTTTCGTGTGAGCGCGAAACACAAGATTTCATGCTACGTCAGTGTAATCTCTCTTTGACATAGTGGTGTATCTCATATGTGTTTTGTGTGAGCATGAAACACAAGATTCTGTGCTACGACAATAGCGCTTTGACTGTCAATGAGAGTAGGAGAGGGTAATTGCAACTTCCATGAAGATCCCAAAACAATCTTTTGATCCTTAGACACTAAGTGTTGTTGTGAAGGCTGCCCTATTCTCAGCTTCACATGAGGAGGTGGCCACAGTGGATTGCTTATTGTTCAACCAAGATATGCTTGAGCTGCCAAGAAGGAAACAATTTTCATTTGCGGATTGCAGTCACCAACCCAATCTGAATCACTTAATGCAAAACAATCCAAGATGCTCAGTGCCCTACAGGTATTAGCTTGATTGCATACCATTGAGTGGTCATAGGGCTGTGCATATATCTTCTCACCTATGACACTCCAAACCAATGCCAGAGTTTGGAGAGGATTTCTTCTTTGAGTCTTATTCAGGGTTGAGGTGGAATTTTCAGCCTCCACCTTAGATTTTTGTTAGCTCTTTTTTAGCTGTTTATTTTCTTCTCATGCATGGCATGTTGTACTCCCGCATTAGAGCTTGCTCTTGTGGTTTTCAATCATACTTAATGAAGTGATCTTTTTGAAACAAAAAAAAACCAATGTCAGGGCATATATCTGCTCACATGCGACTCTCCGAATTGAATGTCAAGGCATTTGTTGCATAGGTAAATGAGGCAGCCAATAGCCTCTGGCTGTATTGTTGGAAATATTGTAATGCCAATGTATTGAGGGGCACTTTTTCCTTCTAAGGTCTTCCCCCCAACCATACTTAGTGGTACAGTCTGTTTTTCTTGATTGCATACCATTGAGTGGTCATAGGTCTATGCATATATCTTCTCACCTATGACACTCCAAACTCAATGTTAGGGCATATATCTGCTTACATGTTACTCTCCGAATTGAATGTTAGGGCATTTGTTGCATACGTCAATGAGGCAGCGAATAGTGTGGCTGTATTGTAATACTTAAGGCAGTGGCCAATACATTAGTTAGTTAGGAGGGCTAGGGGCACTTTTTCCTTCTAAGGTTTCCTCCAACCACAGTTAGTGGTTGAGTTAGTGGTAGAGTCAGTTTTGCTTGATTGCATACCATTGAGTGATCATAGGGCCGTGCATAAATCTTCTCACCTATGACACTCCAAACTCAATGTCAGGACATACATTTTTTCACATGTCATTCTCTGAATTGAATGTCAGGGCATTTGTTGCATAGTTAAATGAGGCAGCCAACAGCCTAGCTGTATTGTTGGAAATATTGTAATACTTAAGGCAGTGGCCAATGTATTAGTTACTTAGGACGGTGATAGGATAAAATTTGTAGATATTTTTTTCACCTTGATGATGCATGAGGGTAGGCACCATAAATTAGATAGTGATCGGATGTAGGCAGTGTGTGAGAAGCCAATGTAACTGGCAGCACATGTAAAAGACTGATGGTTTCAGACTTGTGAAACTAAACAAACTTTTTGGCAGGAACTAACCTGGGAAATGATGAGATGTGAGTATGGGAGCACCGAGCTTTCCAGAGGTTTTGGTATCCAATGTGTGTGGTCTGGGTGGGAGTGTCATGTCTGCATGAAATGTCTCAAAAATCGTGTCTTCCAGTATTCCTGTGAGAGGGCTTTTGGTGTGTCCATTTGTGTTCACGTGCGAGCTATGCATGTGTGTGAAAAATATGGAGGAAAAGGTCTAAATGTGCACATTTGTGTTGGGGGGCTATGATTTTATGTGACAGTTTATGTGGATTTGGGGAGGACTTTAATACTTTGGTTGAGGTGGCATGGAGTTTCCAGAGAACATGCACGTGATTTTTTGGTTAAGGTGGCTGGATAAGCATGCACGTGGTGGTGGAAGTTTTGGGAAGAAGCAGGGTGGCGGATTCGAAAACAAGGGAAGATAAGCGGCCTGTGTGGGGGATGGGAGAAAAAAAGGAAGAAGGGAGCAGGGAAGATAGCGGACGAAAAAAGTGAGGTGAAGGGGCCTGTCCTGTACATCGTGGAAGAGAAACGGCTTGATGTGAGAGAGGAGATCATGGAAGAACTGGACGTGACACAGGCGAGGAAGAAGGAGGTGTAAGTGAAGGAGTTGTGGTGACTGTTTCTGAACCGACCTTGGATCGAGAGGCAACCGTCGAGGAGGAAGCAGACGAGAGCAGAGAGGAGAGAAAGTGTGTGGGAAGAAGGTCGAGAGGCGACCGATGTGAGTACCCGCTTTTTCTCCTTATCGTGATGATGCTGCCCGTAGCCTGCGTATGGAGGAAGCTGATCGACGTTGAGAAGGTCGTGGCCTAGTTTGTGAGGGGCTGCCTATGGAATTGAAGAATTGTCGCCTGTGGAGTTCTGCCGTTCTGCTGACGTGACCTTGAGAAGTCGCTACATTGGAAGGTGGTCGGGCATCATGATTTGATGCTGAACGTGAAAGTGTTGTGTGTTGTGTATCGTTAAGAAGCTGTCTAAGGAGCTGCTCAGTTACTGCCCAAAGATAACCACTGTATTGTTTGTGTACAACCTGAGATTTGATGAGGCAATTTGGAGAAGTTTTCGAAGTTGGAAGGTGACCTGAGTTGTGTACTTCCATGCTGCCTGTACTGCTCATTGAAGAGAGCTGTGTGTAAGAAGGCCTGTGGCCTGGTGTTAGTGGAGGAAGCCGAGAAATGGAAGATACAAGTCTGTAATATGGGCAGTTTGTTGGCTTCTACCTAAGGGGATGCAGAGATGAATTTTGTTTTTATGAAGAAGGGAGAGAAGCTGAGTATTATGAATCTACAGAGGTGTTGGTTGGGTGAAAATATTCAGCATATGGTTTGATCACAGGGAGATACAGTTTTCAGAACATACATACTTTGATATGCTTACTCTGGTGTTGGGTGGGATGTTCTAGTGTGTCCTGTTTTGATAGTTGTTGGTCAGTCCTCATTCAGAATCTCGTTCCTGTGGGGAGTCAGTGAGTGTTTATAGTCAGTTGGATACCTGACTCTGGTGGCTCGTGCTCATAGCTCTCGTATTGTCACAGCTACCTACTCTTCTGATCCTTGGTGGTTTCTGGATTGGTTTTTGTTTTTGAAGAATGATTTTATCCTTGGAACTTGATACAGTTGTAAAGGAGGTTTTATTTGTGGGTTTGCATGTAGAGGTATTGTTTTCAGAGGTGCATGGGGACTACTGGTCTCTATTATTACGTTTAGTGGACGAAGAATGGGGAGGGCATATCTTTGCCAGATGAAGCAGCTCTTCCAGAGTGTGTCTTGCATTTTGAGTTATGTAATGAAGATCTTATTTGACTGAAGGCAATCTCCTAAGTCTTGTACTGAGTCTTGAGAGTCTTTCATTTCTTTTCCCCTTCTTTTGTTACCTCAACGGGTAGGGGCACTTTTTCGTTCTAAGGTTTTCCCCAACAACAGTTAGTGGTTGAGCTAGTGGTACAGTCAGTTTTGCTTGATTGCGTACCATTGAGTGGTGATAGGGCTGTGCATATATCTTCTCGTCTATGACACTCCAAACTCAATGTCATGGCATATATCTGCTCACGTGTGACTCTCTGGATCGAATGTCAGGGCATTTGTTGCATAGGTAAATGAGGCAGAGCCAACAGCCTGGCTGTATTCTTGGAAATATTGTAATACTTACGGCAGTGGCCAATGTATTAGTTAGTTAGAAGGGGTAGGGGCACTTTTTTCTTCTAAGGTTTCCCCCCAACCACATTTAGTGGTTGAGTTAGTGGTACAGTTAGTTTTGACTCAGCAGGCTCACCCTAACGTTTTGTCATGTTGACAGCCCTCTTGTACTCATTCTCGTAAGCTCCACGTTTTTTAGCTCTCTCCATCTCCAAACTCTCACATTTGGTAACAAAGCATGCTGTCCCTTACTCCCACACACCTCCCTTCCCTCCCGCAGCCTTGGGATGTAGAATCTCATTTTTGTCGCAAAAACTACTGCTATCCAGCACATTTTTGCATCAGCCTCCCTTTTTTTTGCATCTGGAGAGCTCTTGGAGAGCTCCTCAGCAGGGCGCCCCTGTTTTATAAAAAATCGCCCATTCTGCAGAAGATTTCGAGTCACTGCAGCTGCTGGTCAACCCATTTTTTGCTTCCTGCAGCCTCCCACAGGGATCTCTTGAGTCTTGACTAGGCAACCACTTTGGAGCAGGTTGTGAACCTGCAACAGGTGTCCCTCTGGTCGCCAACCTTTTGCTACTGTTTTTTGCTGTTTTTCTTTTCCTAGAGCAGTCATCCCTCTCTTGGAGGGATTTTGTTGCTGGCCGCCTTTATTTGGAGCTGATTTACAGCTGGTCAACCAACTTTTTGGTGAAGCTTCTGCTGCAGCACATCTTTGTCGATGATTCACCCCTGTTTTGACTCAGTAGCACGACTTTCAAGGTCATTTGCAGACCTATTTTTCTGTCTACTAGCTTGAGATTGTTCCGAGGCTTTTGGAGCTGTCTACTACCCGATTTCGACTTTTTCAGTTAGTGTTTTGCTCCGGCAGCTCAGCTTTGGCACTCTTATGTTTATCCTCAAAAATACAGTTCTGGAATTTACTGTTTTGACCAAAACAGAGGTTAAAATCAGTCATTTATTGCATTACTAGTCAATGTTTGACTGGGGGAACATTTGTGGGTCATTTGGAACAGCTTTCACTCCATCTTTGGCATGTTTTCGAGATGGTTTTGGTGCTCTGAATCTGAATCTGAGATCAATACCTAGTAAGATTTCAATCATCCCTTACCTTGAATTTGGAGTTTTATTTTCATCTCCTTTGCTTGCATTTGTAGTGCCTTGAGTATGTTCTTTTTAGGTACACTCAGAATTCAATGGGCACTTGTGCTTTGTTAGAGCCAAGCATTGGCTTGTTTGGGGCATATTCAATGCTCCTTGGAACTTTTCAAACAGTCCATATTCAGGCTGCATTTGCCTAGCCAAGTATTGGCTTGTGGAATAGTGGTCTATTGTTGTTGTAGTATAATCCACAGCACATGAATTTCAAGAACTGTTTGTGCATCCATGTTTGAAGATGGCTCAGAATTAGAATCAGGAGATTTTGGTCCAGGAGAATAAAATGGATGGTGCCAATTATGCCCTGTGGAGCTTTATGGTCAAGAATATTTTGGCTGGAAAGAATCTAAGGAGTTATGTTATGGGTGAAGATGCCCAACTAGGAGATGCAGTCATTGCTCCTGGTACACCTTAGCAAGGATGCAAGCCCAGTGGGGAAGTAGGCTCAGGCCAGGTAGTTAGTAGTAGCTGCACTTGCTGCCCCTACAAAAAATCAGAGGAGATGGGATGCCAGAGATGCTCAGGCTTTGTCTCTCATTGCCTTGTCTATAAAGAGGTTCCTCATACCTCATATCTGCTCCTTCAAGACTTTCAAGCGAGCTTGGGTACCTTGGAGAGTAGATGTCCATTTTATTGCAATAGAAATCTATTCAACGGTCACCCTGGCACATCACGAGTGGAGCTCGATATCTCAACACTCCCCCTCGATATCTCAACACCCAAGCAGCTAGTACCTGCAACAATTAATTAAAGCGCACCACCATGACACCCATTAATTGTTAGTGCTTTGCATGCAAATAACACACTGTGGACTAATTCTAGTCACGGTGGGTGTCCCCACTGAACACGTGTACACATAACAAATATAAAAATATATATTTATTCTCTGGTTGACCGGAGTCAACACTCTTGATCATAATTAAGGAGCTTTGACCAAGGGTCGAGGCGCCTTAATTATAGCCAAGTCTCTCCAACCGAAGTTGGCAAAACTCTCCAACCGAAGTTGGCACATTTTGGTTAACCGTGGTTAACCCTCTTGGCGCATGCCAAGTCTCGTTGACCGAAGTCAACACTCTTTGACCGTAGTCAGCTCTGTGGTTCAAGGTGGCTCACAGGGGAGCAAGAGCTGAGTACAGATCACAATTCTCGAGAGAGCATAAAGGCTTTGAATTTTTGGACTGGAGCGGGCAGCCCGAAAGCGTAGGCTTTCTAAAAGCTGGGGCCTGCTTTCTGAAAGCTAGGGCTTTTTAGCCTAGAATAGACCAGCTTTTCCAAAAACTGAGCTTTCTTGGGCGTTCTCCAAAAAGTTGGCTCTGCAACTTGCTTTTGCTTAAGTTGGCCTTCTTGTAAAGTGGGCACCACTAGTCTTAGTGCTTTTCCCTTTGGAAAGTGGGAAATTTAGCACTCTCAAAGGTCCTACACTTTCAACAAATAATATTCAACACTTTAACCCATTAGAGGTTAGCAAATGCATGCATTCTAGCTCTTGGACTAATCCTAGTCCCTTGTGGGCATCCCCAAAGTGCTCATTAACCAATGCAAAGCAAAGGAAAAATGAAACTTGTTCTAGTTAACCAAATTCAACTATCTTTGACCGTAGTCAATAACAGGATTTCTCTTTATTTCTTGGGTGGAGCCTAGCTTTCTTAAACTTGAGGAGTATGCAATCTCCTTCATTAAGATTAATTTCTCTTCTGTGATTATTTGCAGCTCTTTTGTGTTTGTCTCTAGATCTTTCTATGGCCGTTCGAACCTGAGAAAAAGCATACTGATCAATCTCTTTTTCCTGGGTGGAGCCTAGCTTTAAACTTGGGAAATATGCAATCTCCTTGAAGATTCATTTCTCTTCTGTGATTATTTGCAGCTCTTTTGTGTTTGTCTCTAGATCTTTCTATGGCCATTCGAACCTGAGAAAAAGCATACGGATCAGCTGCAAAAAACTCGTCCTTGGTCCTTAAAATAGGTGGTAGAATCACCTTTCCATAGATCATTTCAAATAGGGCTTTCCCTGTGGAACAGTGAGTGGTGTTATTGTACGCAAACTCCACTAGAGGAAGACACTTTTCCCACTAAGCTTTCATTCATACACAACATTTAAAAAAATCAAGCAATTGTGAAATTTGTAGTTCTGCTTTGGCCGTTTGACTAAGGGGTGAAAAGAAGATGAGAAATCCAACTTAGTCCCAATGTTGTCAATTTACGGCTCTCCAAAACAACGTGGTCATTCGGGGGTTTCGGTCACTTACTATTTACTTGGGCATCCCTTGGTTGAAGAAGTTGGCCATGTGGTCCGCCTTGATGGTCTTCTTCACAGGAATAAAGTGAGCTTGCTTACTAAATCTGTCAATAATGGTTTAAATTCCATCAGTCCATTCTTCGATCCCGAAAGATCAAAGATGAAATCCATGGCCATATTTTCCCATGATGAAAGCTTTCAAAAACAGAAATGTGTTGCAATCGCTGACCACTTAGCTTAAGCCTCGGGCCAACTTAAACCACTAGTGTCTATTTTATTCACTTTTGCTTTATTCCATTTTTTCCTCGTTTGTATGCCTGTGTTGCAGCTTTGGCTTTGTCCACTACCACTAGTCTGTATTGTCGAATGAGAGCTTATTAAGTCTTCTGTATAAGTTGATTTCACTGGCTGATTGGTATGACTAAATGGCGATGGTGTTTCTATGTGCAAAAGATGTGGTCAAGCTGATGGTTGATTTTAATTGTTAATCCAGGCATCAGCTTTGTCAGCAGGAAAGAAACTAAGACGGCTGAGATATGCTGGGGCAGCATCTGATCACACAATTGACCCTGCATATCCTGAAGGGGAATATTTGACCAATGTAGTGGTCAATGTTTTGTAGTTTTCTTGTCACCAAATCATGAGTGCTGCTACTTTAACCTACTGCCGTCTCTATATTTGGATTTTGAAGCTGAATCAGCAGTGAACTTATGGAATTTTCTTGGGAAGTTCCTGGTGCCTGCACCTCAGAGTATGGTCACAAATTCAATCTTTCATAGTACTGATAGTGAGCCCAATGAAGCGGACAGCAACCTATCTTGGCCTTGCCAAAGTTTTAATATCCAAGGTACTTCATTTTGTGATAAGCTGCTGTAATTCCCACTCTCTCAACTGTCTACATTGATGAATTAGCATCCATTCTGAACACATTGGGTTGGGAGGGATCGTCTCACTATCACATACTCTAGTTCCCATTATACACTGATGATGTAGTGCTGATCTTGACACAACAGGGGAGTGCTGCAGGCATTCTATGAAAGCAGAGATGTGAAGCCAAGGTCACGATCTTTAATACTCGTAAGATTTGAGTGCACCATGAGCCATTTAGTCTAGCATGTATACCATTTATCTACTTGTGTACATTACTCCAAGACATAGCTTCATTATGAAACCAGCTACTCTAGCACATTTTATTAGAGGACATGCTTTCTTGCTGAGGTTAGAGAGATGCTTCTTTTAGGCATATTTTCAGCATGCACAGGTGAAATTCCTCCTATGTGACTCAATAGTTTGACTGAGATCATTCTATGTAGGTACTTTTTGGGTAAATTATGGGGGAGCAGATATTCCTCTAGAGGCTGTGTTGGAGCATAGAGGAGTAGGGAAAGGAGGTAGGGTAGGAAGACGAAGAGGAAAGCAAAGAATGCAACTAATGGAAATGGAAATGGAAAGAACTAAAAAGAGAAATGAAAGTACTAAATCAATGAAAGACTTACATTAAGAAATCTTGATGTTGACTCCTATGATGTGACACACAACACAAGTACTCTCTATATAATCTAGACACTAGACACTGGAATACCAAAGTGGATACGGGATACCTCCCAATATGACACGTGGCATCCATAATATACGCTAGACTAGAACACACACAAGGCTCACTCCATTTCCCAACACTCCCCCATGGAGGAAAGGTGAGGGACTACTGAAATGGAACCGGGAACAAAACATGGTAATGATGGGATCTACTAATCTGTGCACCCCATGTAACTTAGAGGCTAAAGTCTAAGCATGTTCAAAGGTTGATCCAAGCACTCTCATGGCTTGAGACTCAACATGACTCTGAGGCTCATGTCTTAGCATGGCTACATGACCAGCTCATAGGTCTAGTGGCTACAACATCTTGGGACGGCCAGACCTAATAAAAAGACCCATCAAAGACCAATACAATGAGGTTCCCACAATACATCCCCATGTTGTCTTCAAAACGGGACTAATTAGTGACATGGAGCCACACATAATAAAGCAATACATCATTTTAGGAGAACTATTCAAGGTTGTGAACCTTTATTGACTCAAGGACGCAGACACTCATGAGATTCTTACAATCATTTTGGGGAAACTACTCAGGGCAGAGTACCCATGACTCATGGACAAATTTAGAAAACAAAATCATCATCCTCATCTACCTCTTGAGGAAGAAAGAGATGCCGAATTTTAGCAGTGAGAGCATGAGTTGGTGTAGGGATGTCTTCTTCTTCTTTACTAGTGGTAGTTGCAACTAAGTTAGCATGGTCCTTAGTTTGTTGCTTGCAAGCTTCTGAAAACAACGATCTTCTGTATGGCGAAGCTTCTTACAATACACACTTGAGAGACTTGAATTTTTTTTAACGCTTAGAATATAATGCCATTTCCTCACGGACATGGTCATCCTTATGAGCTTCACAACAATCTCATCAATTTTCATATCTCGTGCCACACAAAGTGTTGGAATAATGTCACGATATTTAGGAATATCCTCAATTCTAGAAAGGAGGATAGTAACGTGATCTTCTTCCCCAATGGGGGCCTTCAACACAGCAAGTTGGGTAATGAGAGATTCCATATGATTCAAATGTGCATTGAGAGAGTCTTCATGCTTCATTTGAACCTTAAAGAATGTCTGTCTGAGAAATACTTTGGAATTGATGATTTTGTTACCAAACAAGCGTTCTAGCTTTTCCCACAATTCTTGTGCAGTGTAATCAAAATCTAAGTGATGAATAACCTCATGAGACAAACCCAAACCAATAATAGCAAGAGCTTTGTCATTGAGATTTTTCCATTGTAGAATTTTCTTCTGGTCTGTTAAAGTCTTTGTCTTTTCCAATAACAACATTCCATGCACCGTCCTTCATAAGAATAAGCCTCATCTTGGTTTGCCATGTGGGAAAGTTCTTGCCAGAGAAGGTCTCAATGATAATAGTAGACTTAGAAGACTCCATTTTAGCAAAGGTGAAGCAAGAAAGAAGTGAAATATTGTGTACCTTAATGCTTGATGAAAATCTCTGAATTTATGTCTCCAACTTAGCAAGTAGTAGCAAAAATGATGACTACCTCCATGAATTGCAGGAGCTCGAGATTCTTCATGCCACGAAATCATGAATTAGTGGCGTTTGCAGCTCCAATGCGTCTTCTCCATGTAGTAGCCAACGTAGCAAATCACAGGGTCTCCATGTAGTTACCAACGTAGCAAATCACAAGGTCTCCATGCAGCAACCAACCGTCGTAGCTCCAATGCGGCTTGTATACCAACAACCTCAGTAGCTATTGAATCAAAACTTACAACCAACATGAGCAAGAGCTAAGTGAAGAGCGTCAATGAGGGAATGGAGGTCACGGTGAAGGAGGAGAGGGCATAGTAGAGTGGTAGCCAAGTAAGACGAGGAGAAGGAATGAAGAGGCTAAGGTAGACTCTCCATAAGGAAACAGGGAGAGTAGCTTCCTTTGGCTTCCCTCAACCTCATTCCCTCAGAGAAGCAAGGAGGAAGAAAGAGAGGAGAGCTGGCTTTGATACCATATGTTGAAGCATAGAGGAGTAGGGAAAGGAGGTAGGGTTGAAGAGGAGAGGAAAGCAAAGAATGTAACTAATGGAAGAAGAAAATGAAAGTACTAAATCAATGAAATACTTACATTGAGAATGCTTGATGTTGACTCCTATGATGTGACACACAACACAAGTACACCTTTATATAATCTAGACACTAAACACTAGAATACCAAAGTGTATATGGGATATCCCAATATGACATGTGGCATCCATAGTACACACTAGACTAAAACACATCCAAGGATCACTCAACTTGACTCCATTTCCTAATAGGCTGCAGGTCATCATGCTCACAGTGCACTCTACATAGAATTATACTTCGAGAGTTTGCAACAAGACTCTACGGAGTATCATACATATAAAGTTCACATCTACTTGATTAACCTTGATGGTATGGCCAATTGAAGGTGGGTGGACAAGGGCTTCCTTTTCTTGTTAGTGCAGTTGGCAACAAGGGAGATGAAGATTATATGTATGTGTGAGCTGTTTGAATGATTTACTTACATGGAACGTCTATACATCCTTTAATATTGATCCTGTCCAGATGCTCCTACTCTATGCAAGACTCATTGGATGGTCCATTGGATTATAAAAGATGTAGTAGGTGTACACTCAACAAACTAAGGTTTCTCCTCTACGACCACATGCTATACTAAGATGGTATTTTGTAGATATCATTTTCTTCATTTAATTGAGGCTTATTTGGTTCAAGTATTAGGATGATTTATCTTTGGCATGTGGTGCAAATTGCCATGAGCCAATTGCACACCTCATCTCATCGATTTTAGGTTGACTTTTTAGCCACATAGCTATTGAGAACTGAGATTATGTACACCATGAGATTTAACGTTTTCCAATCCTTTCTTGTTTTTGAGATCGCATTGCATAGGGATAGATCATGAGTCACAGTCAAACAAGAACCTTGTCATCAAACAATCATAGGCTTCTTTTAAAGACCCTAAACAAAGTGGACAAGATGCAAGGCTCACTCAAAGACACTAAATTTGCATGCAATGGGGGACAAGCTCTTTAGCTCTCAGTCCATTTGAAGGCATCCTCTCAAGAGCACCATTGCACCAGGCTACCTTGTTGTACATGCATGTCTCAATGGATTGAAAGAGCATGGCATCAAGAATTTCCAATGTGTTTTAAAGGCATCGGGATATCGGATGGGACCTTAGAACCACCCACATAGCACCCATTTCACTCATGGCTAAAATGGGATCCTGATATCTAAACACAATCATGCTTTAATTTACATTAGTTTTTGAGGGACATGCCACGCGTCCAATTTGCTCATAGCGGGTTTTGATCATAGAATGTATTACTTAATGGTCTCTTTAGGTTCTTTGGCCTTTAAGAGTTAATAAACATCTCTCTGTTATGTATTCTTATTATTGAAGAGGTTAGACACCAACTTAAAAGTATATTGTAGCTTTTTGGACTTTGGGAAGGCCTTTGACTAGTGTGTCTTGTGTCATAACTTTGGGACCTACGTATGTAGGATGCTATCATATGGGCAATCATGCTTTATATGAGACGGTCATAAGTAGTTTGCACTATACAAAGAGGTGACTAGCATCATTAGTGGAAGAAAGATGTTCAATTTCCCCCACCCTTCTTGGACTTTATAGCAATGAATTTCCATCCTTTGTGGACACATTAATGAAGAGGGATCAATATTGGCACAAAATCTTTTTACATGTTGCTATACGCAAATGATAGAGTGCTAATCTTGTACATAGTAGGTCTCTAGATGCATTTGGCAATGCTACATGCATTTTGTGATCATTGGGATATAAAGGGTAGGCTTTTTGAAAACAATCTTATGATCTTTAACAAAAGAAAACTCCACCATGACATGCTCACTCTTATATGAAAGTTGGTGTAATTTGACAAGTTGTGTGTCTAATTATTGTGCATTAATCATTGGAGAAACGTTTGCAATCAAATTGGGTGCTCATGCATGATCCACCGAAGGGAAAATTCCTTGGTGAGGTTAGCAAGATTGTTTTTAGCCCCATTTTTAGGATGTGTAGAGGATCTCTTATTTGGCTTACAAGTTTGACTGGTAGCAACGTTGCATGCATGTCTTGAGAGCAGTGGATTTCTAAGAGGTTGAGCTGTCTGAGAGCAGTGGATTTCTAAAAGGTTGAGCTGTCTAAGTTCAAGAGGTTATAGGTCTCATACCTCATCCAAGGTAAGCTACACACTTGATATCATACTTGCAATCTTGATGGAAAGGGACGTTTCCTTTCATATCATTACTACCTTGATTCTAGCTTGAAAATGCAGCCACATTTAGGTTACTTTCCATGTCCATGTAATTAGTAGCAAAGAGAGAGGAGGATTATTGGTAAGCTAGATGGTCTCATTCCAACACATCTTGTTTCGATTTATGATCTAATTTGATTTTTAGCTTTTGAATTTTGGAATTGTTATCTTCGTAATTGAAATTTTGAAGGTTGTCTCAATTTGTATGTATATTCAAGTCTTCTAATGTAACCTTCTACAAAATCTTAGATAATGTCTCCTATGATGTTTTGTATACTTATTGTGAGATGCAAGTAAATTGTGTATGCAAGTATTACCCTCTAAAAATAGTTATCCAACATCTATTATGTTTTTTGTATATTGAAAATTAACATTTCTTTTCAATGTAAGAGTAAGTAAATTACATACACAAGCATTATCACTACATAATATTTGTTAGGTTATTAGCCATAATTATCTTTTTTTACAACCTTCAAAAAAAGTTTTCATATTTTATCTAGTAGCTTGCATACAACCTTTTGTTTCATTCAAATCTAAACATGTAATTATTATATTCTTTCAACTTGGATTGATTTTGCTATTAGTGTCCAAGAAATAAAATCCAAAATATGTTTTTAATCAATTTCATCAAATTATTTAAAATTTTTATTTTCTTAAATTTCAACCCATGGTTGAGAAGCCAATCATATTCCTTTATGGCCAAGTTATATTCACTGGTAGATTGCAAGAAATAAATCTTATCTTTGAAGATCTTATAGAGTTAAAACCATTATTTGGAACTAGCTCAAAAGCAGATCTTTCTTTAATTCAAGTATTTCAACTCTATATTTGGGTTTTCATTTAAATGTTGATTTAAAGAAATATGCCTACATCTTTTTCCCAATGATGATTTATTCAATCCTCACGAGGGGACAAGATGGGACAAGACTTCACCAATAGAGACTCATACATGATCCATATACAAACTTTCCAAGAAGACATATTCAACATAATATTTTCTCTTCAGGCTAGAGATTTGGCTTGTTTCTATGGACTTCTCCACATTTGAGAGTTTGCAAATACTACCACTTTCTTTGTAGCAGTTTTAATAGCTATGGTTGCAAATACTACCACTTTCTTCATAGAGGTTTTAATAATAACTGTAGAGAGGTTGGACTAACATAGGTATAAGTCTAGAGAGGGTTAGAGACTTGTTAGATGTGTTGATGAACTTATTTTTTTGGAGGCAAGGAAGGATGAAATGTTGTTTAGAAAGAGGAAAAAAGAGACAAAAATACAATTTCTCACATGAGATACTAATCAAGAGTATCCTTCAAGGCCCTAGAAATTCATGGCATAGGCAATGAAGTATTTAAGGGTGACTAGGATTTTTGCCATTATTATATGGTAGAAAGCATTGGGAAACTTTTTTCTATAAAATACCATCAAATACCTATACCTACATATCTTTGACATCATGATTAGGCAGATGAGAGACCGCAATCAATACTACATTTTGCTTTTTGACTTTGAGAAACCATCGAGTTCTTGTATCTTTGAATGTTTTGGATCATGATGATTATGCGAATAAAAAGACCACAATTGGTCCTACATGGTTGAACTCCCTTTATCAACTAGTAATGCTTACATCCATCTGATTGACTAGTAATGGTTAAAAGCCATGCTTGAATAATATTTCAAAGTGCATTAACAATGTAACAATCTATTAAGCCTGTGGCAATAAGAATTAGAACGACAGCCTAGAGCAACGAAGATGAGATCATTGTGTGTGTAGAGTAGTGGCAAAGCTCCGCTTGTAATATCTTGAGCTTGAAAGATGGAATGATGGATCTAAAAAGATGAGGATATCCAAAATCCTCTCTAGAATAGATACAATCATACTTGCAAAATTAGGATCTAGAGAGAGAAAGGCTAAAACGAGAGAGAAAGAGAGAGAGAGAGAGAGAGAGAGAGAGATTAAAACCCTACACTCTATGAGGTCGCCCGAAAAAGTGTAGAGACCCAAGGGGGGACCTCAAAAAACTATAGAGACTCTCACTCAAGAGGTCTCCTACAAAAGAGGTCCCGCCCTTAGAGGAGGTATGGCATGACCACTAACCTCGGCGGTAAAAGGGTGCAGCACCAAGACTTCCCGAGAGGTGTTCTGGCCCTAGCATGCTTAACTACAAAGTTTTGATGAGAACCGATGTACTAGCGCTGGTGTGACCGCACCATGTAAAATAGCCATGAGAAATGAGTATTGTTCTTATTTTGTAAAGGTGGATGCGGGGGGGAGATTCATCAAAATAAAATGTGGACACTTATCTATTGGCACCTCTCAGTATGGATATCTCAAATTTTGGGGTTCACTTGCAAATGAGGGAGTGGAAAACTACAGATAAGTAGCTCTCAAAGGAGTTTCACTGACAACCTTAAAAAAGGTTAGCATTCCTTGTGCACCAGCACAACCTACATTGGATACAAGAAAATGTTCCAACGCTAAAGTCCTACTATTAGGACATGGGGTCTTTAACTCCTGCTGCACGAAAGGAGATGCAAACTACAAATCCCTTTGGTGGAATTGGTTACAACCTTTCTTCAGGTATGCTTGTGTATCAAACAAATGCGGTGGCTCTCTCATCTGGGTAGACCATGTGTAAATGGTGAATCACCTACATTCTTCTAACCTAGTATGAGTTTGGCAGCATCTTTTATTGCATTCCTCATTTGGGTGAATGGGCTTGCGAAACCCATAATTGAAACTAATATCACCTTTGTCTTTGTAAGAGAATTCATGATCCAAGGGTTTTTGGAATATGCGGACAATCCAAAGGCCAAACTTTTTTCTTCATCAATGGATGGTGAGCAAGGAATCACTATTAGTGAAAATTTAATTAAAACCCCTTCCTTTTCTAAGGAAAGTGCCAACCTTATGAAACCAAAATATGAGGGTAGAGGCAATGGAAGAGGCAATTTGGTCCCTTTCCGGATGGAGCTAGATTAAGAAAAAGCTAGACAAGAGGACATAATAATAGTAGCCGGGGATCTACTTTTCCTCGGCAGGACATTGTGGATGTGTTGACACCACCCTCTAATACTCCCAACAATACAATTTTAATAGTTGGTGAAAGTACTCCCTCTTTGAGCTCCAACTCCAACAGGTGCAAGAGGCCTATGATCAATAATAGTAATAGTATTCCTTCCTTAGCAAAGAAACTTAACGGTGTGACACAGGTTCTAGGTCTTTGATGGAGGTTTTTGGATGATGGATTTTGGTGAAAAACTTTCTTACTAAAGAAACCATGGGCAATTTGCATATTCATTACACCTCTTGAATTTTAGAGAGTATCTTCTTAAAATATAATTTATTTTTATGCTTTAATAAGTGAGAGTGCTCTCAACGGAAGCAAGAACGGAAGAAGGAGAGAGAGAAACAGAGAGCCACACAAGTTTTGGTGGGTGCAGAACACCCTAATCTTCTTTTTAATTCATTTATATATGTGCTTGAGTATTGTATATAACCGGGGTAAAGGCACATTGACATTTAACCCCCACAACCTCCCACTTAAAGGACAATGTGCCTTTAAGGGAGAACAACCAGTGAGCATACTATCCAATGCCCATCAATACACGACAATACTCAAACTGCTAACTAGGTAGACTCTTCGTCAGCATATCTGCAGGGTTATCATCTGTATGAGCCTTGACAAGCTCTATGCGCTTGTCCTCAAGTACCTCCCTGATGAAATGGTACCTGACCTCAATGTGTTTGGTCTTTGCATGAAAGACCGGATTCTGTGCTAGCTGAATAGCACTCATGGAATCACTATGCAATGTCGGTACACCTGTATGAATCCCCAAATCTCCCACTAGCCGATCAAGCCATATAGCCTCCTTGCAACCCTCTGTGGCTGCAACATACTCAGCCTCTGTGGTAGACAAATCAATGCACTTCTGTGCGTGAGACATCCACGACACTGCACCACCTGCAAAGGTGAACACATAACCAGAAGTGGTGGATCTCCTACTATCCACATGCCCTGCATAGTTTGAATCTGTATACACAAGTACACGCATGTCTCCTCTACCAAAGTAGATGCACATCTCCTTGGTACGCTTCATGTACCTCATGATGCACTTAACTGCCTCCCAATGCCTCTTTCCTGGGGATTAGCCATATACTGGCTAACAACTCCCACTGCAAATGCAATGTCTGGTCTAGTAGCTATCATAGCATACATAAGACTCCCAACTGCTGATGCATAAGGAAGCTTGACCATCATAGCCCTTTCTCATCTAATTTGGGACTATCTGTATGACTCAGTTTCACATATGGAGACAATGGATTACTCACAGCCTTCCCCCCCTCCATATTGAAATGCTGCAATACTTTTGTCACATACTCTTTTTGTGAAAGCCAAAGGAGTTTCCTACTCCGATCACGCGTGATGCGCATACCAAGAATATGACCTGCAAATCCCAAATCGTTCATATCAAAGGCCTCATGCAACTTGGCCTTTAATGCATCTAGATCATAAGTATTCTTGCTAGCCAATAGCATATCATCCACATATAGTGCCAAGATTATCAGGCTATTATCCTTAGCCCTTTTAGTGTAGAGGTAGTGATCAATTTCACTCCTTCTAAAACCCTAGGACCGAATGAAAGCATCAAACTTCTGATACCATTCTCTAAGTGCTTGCTTAAGACCATAGAGACTCTTCTTCAGCTTGCAAACTAAATGCTCTTTGCCCTTTTCTTCAAAGTCTTCCGGCTGCACCATGTAAATTTCCTCATGCAAATCCCCATGCAAGAAAGCTGTCTTGACATCCATCTGCATAAGCTCCATATCCTCTGATGCCACTAGTCCAAGCATGCATCTAAGTGTGGTCATCTTCACAACCGGAGAGAATATCTCATTAAAGTCCACACCCTTCTCTTGCTTGATCCCTTTAGCGACCAAACGGACCTTGTACCTAGGCACATCATCACCTCATTTTGTAGACTCATTTACATGGCAACGCTTTCTTTCCATGCGAGAAAGCTGTCTTGACATCTATCTGCATAAGCTCCATATCCTCTGATGCCACTAGTCCAAGCATGCATCTAAGTGTGGTCATCTTCACAACCGGAGAGAATATCTCATTAAAGTCCACACCCTTCTCTTGCTTGATCCCTTTAGCGACCAAACGGACCTTGTACCTAGGCACATCATCACCTGTGACCTTCATTTTGTAGACTCATTTACATGGCAACGCTTTCTTTCCATGCTTTCTTTCCATGCGGCAAAGAAACCAAGTCCCAAGTCTTATTCTTCATAAGTGAACTCATCTCTGATTGCATAGCATACTCCCACTTGCATTGATCCTCGCGCATCATAGCCTCTCTATAGCAAGAAGGCTCTCCACAATCAGTAAGCATCACATAGTCTACCCCTGGAACAAACCTATCAAGCAGTCTAGACACTCTAGATGATCTTCTCAAGGGCATTTCAGCTTGCTATCCCACCTGCATATCAGCCACATTTGGCTCATCATTTCCACCAATAGATGATCCATCATCTACCCTTGACTGTATACCTGTGGGAGTACTTGGTGGTACCATTTCTTGCACATTTGGTACATGGATAGCTTGATGTCTATCAACATATATAGGTGGATTCACATTCTGAAAAGTGATTATCCTCATTTCCACATCCCTCATGGGTGCCTTATGCGTCTTCTTCTCATTGAAGACTACATCATTGCTGTGTATGATCTTCTTTGCTTCTGGATCCCAGAGACGATAGCCCATCTCTCCACTTTCACCATAACCTAGAAAGATGCATTTCCTAGACTTAGGATCTAGCTTCTTTCGAAGCTCTTTTGGCACATGTGCATATGCCTCACACCCAAATATACGTAAATGAGAGTAAGAGGGCTTCTTGCCACTCCATGCCTCTTCAAAAATACCACCATCCAAACTCTTACTAGGTGATCTATTGATCACATGCACTGCAGTCTTCATTGCCTCAGCCCAAAAACCACCAGAAAGACTTGCATTTGAAAGCATGCATTGCAACCTTTCTTGAATGGTATGGTTCATCTTTTCTGCAACTACATTTTGCTCTGGAGTATGAGGGGATGTGAGCTCCCTCTTAATCCCACGTGTATCATAGAAATGCTAAAATTCATGAGAGAGATACTCTCCACCATTGTCAGTCCGTAGGCATTTAAGTGTTCTACCTGACTGATTCTCAACCAAGGCCAGCCATTTCTGAATGCATCATCAATGAATGTCACATAATAAGTCAACACTTATCAATGAATGTCCGAGTTATAGCATAAGCCAACACTTTCCTAGTTGCATCATCAATGAATGTCACATAATATTCAGCCCCGCCTAATGACCATGTAGGCATGGGATCACATACGTCTGAATGCACCAAATCAAGCTTTTCAAACTCTTTCTTTCCCCTTCTTTTATGGGCTGATTTAGTTTGCTTCCCATAGAGACAGTGTTCACAAAATTCAAAATAAGAGAAACTCAAATGTCGTACATAACCCAAATGGCATAAGAGTTTCATTCCATTTTGGGTAGTGCTTGGCTGCTCGGTTATTGCAACAACATGATCAAATACCCCTGATACATGTAAGGGATACAAAGTCCCACACTTGACACCCCTGGCGAAAAGCATAGAGCCCTTCTGAATTTTCCAACTCTGAAAGCCAAAAGTGGTGTGAAAACTAGCATCATCTAGTTGACCCACTGAAATAAGACTCTTGGTCAACTTAGGCACATGTCTCACATGTTTTAAAACAAATGTAGACCCATTTACAAAAGAAAACTTTGTCACCTGCTCCCACTATGTCACATGCATAGTCATTTCCAAGATGCACACAACCTGTCTTTCCACTGTCATAAGTGGAGAACCATTCCCTATGGGGAGTAACATGGAATGAAGCACTAGAATCCAAAATCCAATCTTGGGAATATGCATCATCTGAAGTGGTAAGCAACTCTGCAGATAAACTAGACATGAAGGGAACGTCATTGTCACTATCATGTGTGACTGCATTGATCTCGATCTTCACTTTTCCTTTGTCCTCCCTTGGACTCTCTTCCTTTTGATTTGCACCCCAATTTGCATTCCTTTTCTTATCCTTTTGCTCTCTTTTCATCTTGTAGTAGTCCTTTTTCATATGGCCCTTCTTGCCATAGTGGTAACACTCAATGTTCCGTGCCATGGATTTGCTATAAGACTTCCCTCTTTCTTGGGACTTCCCCTGAACTATGATCTGCCCCTTTGCGCATTTAAGGCTGCATCCTGCTTGTTGCCATCCATAGACTTCCATCTAATCTCCTCAGCCAACAAGCTACCCATAACATCATCAGATTTCAGTACTCCACCAGGTGTAGAGTTACTGACAGCTATACGGAAGGTATCCCATGAGGATGGCAATGAACATAAGAGAAATATTGCCTTAGTCGCCGCATCAAAATTCATCTTTTGAGCCTGAAGCTGGCTGAAAATAATGTTGAATTCATTCAAGTGAGAAGCAATGGAGACCCCTTCCTTCATCTGCAGCTCAAACAACCTCTTCATGAGGTAAACTTTATTAGAGGCAGTTTCCTTTTCATAAGTGGCACACAGTTTCTTCCACAAATCTTCTGTAGTCTACTCATTTACTACTGTGAAATAAACTGACTTTGCAAGATGAATTCTAATAGTAGATTTTGCTAATGCATCCAACTCATTCCAATCATCCTCAGACATATTTGCAGGCTTAGCTTCAATCCCTGCCAAGGGTTTAATCTGCTTCTTTTGAATAAGCACATCCCTTATTTGTTCTTTCCACAAAGAAAAGTTTGTCCCATCAAACTTTTTAATGCTAAAAAACTCCTTTTTAGACATGGAAGAGGATGCCATGATGCAAATGAAGCATAAATCCCAAATGCTATTGCCTACAAGAGAGAATCACACAAAATACCAGGTGCACCCAAATTTGTATGCCACAATAGAGTGAAATATCACTAAAACTCAAAGCTCAAAGCATTAAAAAAAAAAAGGATGCAGCTGACTCATGTGCATGTACTATGCATCCATATGAGCAAATCTGGCCCAAAAGAAAATGCCAACTGCAATGGCAATCCAAAATGCTAATAGGTGTCCAATGGCTCAAGCATAAACACTATCCATGGGCATATGCATCAATAATATCTCATCCAAGCAAGCATAACACTATTAGTGCATCACCTGCAATGTGTCAAAGCTGTCCCTCAACATAAAATAGCATCCATGTGCAAAGCGTCTATAAAAATAGCATCCCACAAGGCAATTTGGGCCTATCAGCGCATCCAATAAGGACCGCAATGCATCCAAATGTCCTATAAATCATCCACTATAACCCAACGCACACCATGAATGAGTGTACACTACTCAAACTACAACCAGAGTGATCTGCATAAGATATGCTCAAGAAATCATAGTCCCACGGTAATGACCGCTTCTGAAAATAGAACCTGAGATGCCTCAAAACATGGGTGCCATTGCATAATCGAACTCAGCAAGAAAATTTGCAAATATCTTTCTTCTGCTGGAACTCCAAAATCCCAACCGATGAGTGAGAAATGGGAGTCAACACTTATCCACTGCCATGTGGCATAAATCTAAGGTTTCAAAACCTTAGAATAAAAAATGCATAACAGAGAGACGAAATCGAATACACGGAGATCTATAACTCTGAAAATCCTCCACCGAATCGTGTAAGAACTGACAGGTAGGGGTTTTTGGGCGTTCAGAACGCAATGGGACAGACGGTTTTAGAAACCGTGGTCTTAATCACTGGGCCCAACACATGGACTGAAAAACGTTTTTGGAACCAAAGCTGTTTGTAAACTCCACTGGAGTGCAAATGATGAGCAACATAGAAGCTTTAGGACCTCTTGAGTCCACCGAAACTGACAGATCTACAAATGGTTGCTCCAAACTTGAGTTCTAACACTCGGGCAAAAAAACGAGAAACTGACACAATGAGTCAGAAATCCATTGAAATGATCCTAGATTCAAGAATGAAGGTGTTTCCAAGCTCCTGAAGTGAAGTGGACACTAAAAGCAAGCAATAGTTGCCTCTACAAGTCAATACAGAGTCTCTGTCATTGAACGAAACAGGGAAAAGCTCAAAAAATGACTTTATCTTTGAAAACACTTAACAGGCTCTCAAAACCACATCACAAAGCGAAAGCGACTTTTCCAAAGATTCCTCCAAGGTCTCTACACACTCGGATGCAAGTAAAGTCACCCACAAAGCTTTCCACAGAGCTTCTCCTTCCTCCCACAGAGCTGCTGAGCTTCAAGCATTCACGCATGCTCAGCTAGATCACCTGGGCTCTGATACCAGTTGAGAGTGCTCTCAACGGAAGCAAGAACGGAAGAGGGAGAGAGAGAAACAAAGAGCCACATAAGTTTTGGTGGGTGCAGAACACCCTAATCTTCTTTTTCATTCACTTATATATGTGTTTGAGTATTGTACATAACCGGGGTAAAGGCACAGTGACCTTTAACCCCCATAATAAGGTATATCCCAATTTGATAAACGTACTCTGCAATTTCATTTTTGGATGGTACTATGATTGATAAGCCAATTAGTTGGATATTTGCTAATGGCAAAGAAGTATTCACTAATTTTTCATGGGAAAATAAGGAAATTCGTTAGCAATGCTCTTCTTTTAAATGATTGAAACCATTTACTATAAAGATATCTTTGGATAATCTTAAAAAGGGATCACATGTTCAAACATTAGATATTAAAATCTTTCAGTGCAAAAATATTAGACAAACACTTTGCAAGTGTTCAAATCATATCCCTTGTAAACCTTCTCTTTTTTCATTGGCCTTTAAATCCCTCAATGATTTTTGGAATGAGCTATTAGCTCTTTACAATTTAAACAATAATCACCTAGCTAAGTCATCTTTCTTAAATGAATGTGTAGTAATTTTAACAATCTAGCATAATGGTTTATGTTCAAAAGTAGCATGCACTACTTACTTTTGCCATTGTTGTGCTACCTATGATATTGTGAGTAATCGATTGTCTTACATACAAAAAACAATTTCAAAAAGTAATGTTTGGCAATGCTTTTTCAAGAGTCAAGGAAGCAGGGGTGGAAGAAAGGGCTAAGGTATGTATAAGATAAAATTTTCTTATGCCATTGCCATTTTCAAGGCAAAAAATATTAGTAGGAGGAGCATTCCAAGAGGCCATGATATCATGATCCTCCTATTGTCAATTTTATTTTGGCCATAACTTGGGCAATAGGACTCTGAATATGGTCATGTTTGTAGTTAAAACAATTGGAATGATATGAATGGGTCCATTTCTCATGTTAAAGTGTCAAACTTCTATAGCTTTTAGAATTTTTTTTTTTGCTTATCTTTGTTTCATCAGAGCTACACCTTACGAAACTCTATATTTTCTTATGACCATAGGATTTTCTCATATAGAGTTTGTGGGTCCTTGGTTCCTTCCTCCATCCTAGAGGTATGTCTTATGAAGGTGATCCATAGTTAGCTAGCATCATGGTCATAAGATGATCAATAATTTATAAGCCCCATAGTTTAAACATTTTACTCATGTGATTATTTCGTTTACAAAATGGATTCAATCATATGGTAATGAACTACAAATAGTTGTTTATGATGGATTTTGCTAGTAGGAGCTTCTATATCATGGGTGGGACTATTGTTCTTTGCATGTAACTCCAGAAATTAAAAAACCCCTTCAACACACATGCTACCTTACATAATTTTGAGTGACTTTATCGAAGTGTGGAGATTGTATCATTCCCCCTTTTGTATCCATTGAATGATTGCCAGCTTGCATGGACTTATGATTTATCCAATAAGAAGTTTTTTCTTTATACGTTGCCAATAATTTTTCCTTTGCTATTCATTAAATAATTGCTCACTTGCATGGATTTATGATTTATCCAATAATAAGGTTTATCTTTGTAAGTTTCTAGGAATCATACAAAAAATAATGAAAAACAATCTCTAAATAGTGTCATGCAGATTCAACAATTTTTAGTTTCAAAAAATTGCTACTATAGTTTTATACAAAGTTCCTCATGAGCATTGCTCAAAGCCTAAGCTCGCTTGAATGCAGTCACTCAATGTTTTGACTTACTCAAAATTAACAATAATTGCATAACAAAGAGAGGGGAAGTAGGGGAGGTAGAGGGGCAGGGGGAAGAAAATTAGTTTCAAGGGGAAATTTATATAAGTGACATAAAATTAAGAAACATGCTTCAGGGGGGGGGGGGCATTTACAGGTTAAAGATGAAAAAAGAGGGGAAACAGAAACATCAACTTTATTAGATAATAGCTCAAAGTACCATTAGAGATTTCTAATAAAGAACAGTGCAATAAGGCTGGGGACAAATTTTCTTTTAAAAAAGCTACAAAAAGGATTTAGATCTAGAAATCCCAAACAAAAGAGAGGGCAAGCCCATATATTGGTAGCCACCATGTGTCATTCTTGCATCAATGAGATAGTTCCCTGTAATCATGACAATGAAAAAGTTGATGTGTGGTAGCATGGGTAAGATTTTCTCATGCACAAAGTATCACATCATTTGTGTGTATGCATTTTCCAAAGGTTACATATAATAGATGTGTGTGTGTATGTGTTTAGATTAAAAATTCCCATCAATAATTGAGCCATACAATTAATTCCATCAATTGGATAAAAAGTGAAAAAAGGGGAACATATAAGGAAAAAATGTGAGACATCTAAGTTGAAAGTACAACAACTAGATCTTGCAAAAATTTCCACCAAAATTAAGAATTTTTAATAATATTGAGTTTGACAAACACAATATTAAAAAAAGATGTTGAATCCTCAGGCAGTCCAGGTCTCGAGGTCACGGTCCACTTATCTGCCACCATCCAAACAAACTAGGTGTTAGAACATCATAGTTATGTTTGGGTAGACAAGTAATGCCTATTTTCCTCGACTTGTTATCGCCTTACCTAGGAATATAGACAACCATATGGATTCTTAGATAATTAAAAACAAAGTTCAAGTCACAAGTGGAACAAGGAGCAAATTAGTACAAGGGTTGATAGGGATTAGAGGAGGTATGGGAGGATTAGTGTGCTTGGTGTGTGGGGTGGTTAAAAAGAGAGTGTAAAGGGGAGATTTGATGGGAGGTACATAAAAGAATAATTCATAGTTGGGGAAGTATACATGTGTGTGTGTGTGTGTGTGTGTGTGTGTGTGTGCATGTGTGTGTGAAGAAATAAGTGTCTGTGTGTGTGAGATACATTCACTAATCAAAATTATTGTGTGTGTGTGTGTGTGTGTGTGTCGCCCATCCCCAACCCAGAGGGTAAGACCACATGATTAAGCCCACCATGTGGAACTTACTCCCCACCTACTGTTAATAAATGAGTAAAAGTGCATCTATATGATAAAAAATGCAACAACTAGAGTTTGCAAAAATTTCCACCAAAATTAAGAATTTTTAATAATATTGAGTTTGACAAACACAATATGGAAAAAAGATGTCGAATCCTCAGGAAGTTCAAGTTCTAAGGTCAAGGTCCACTTACTTGCCACCATCCAAACAAACTAGGTGTTAGAACATCATAGTTACATCTGGATAGATAGGTAATGCTTGTTTTCCTTGGATGGTTATCGCTTTATCTAGGAATATAGACAACCATATGGATTCTTAGATAATTAAAAAAAGTTAAAGTCAAAAGTAAAGTTTATATCGCAAGTGGAGCAAGGAGAGAATGAGTACAAGGGTTGTGAGGGATTAGAGGAGATATGGGAGGATTAGTGTGCTTAGTGTGAGGGGTGGTTAAAAAGAGTGTAAAGGGGAGATTTGATGGGGGGTACTATAGAATGAATTTGGGGTAATAAAACTTCACACACCTCTTAGCTTCCTACTGCTTCCAAACTTAGTGATAGAGATCTTTATCACTGGGAAAGGGGAAATAAAACAGAAATTTTCATGCTAAGAGACCACACCACACCTTCTTCCCTCTCTTCCCTTGGATGAGAATGAAGATAACATCCCAAGTAATGTTGTACTCTAGCATAGGGAAAGGAATCTACAAGCAACAATTGTAAATAGGTGAAGGAGGGTGACAAAATCTCTATAAAAGGAGACCTCCTCTCCCTTGTTCAACATCTCTTCCACCATTGAGCCTCCTATTATTATAGCTCTAGTCTCCTCAAGCCTCTTCCATGAGCCCTCTCCCTCCCTCTTGTAGATATCCTCTTATGTAGACATTTGAGTCCATATCTCTCTAGTTCATTCTCTTTCTATGAGTAGTCTTGGAGCTCTCACTCCCTCTTGTATGTATGAAACCTCTTCTTCTCCCTTGTGTTTGTAGTATTTTGAGTTTCATTTGAGTAGAGTCTCACTCTATTGGTAATGAAGGTCACTTTAGGTTATCTCTCTTGAGTGTCTTTCCCCTTTTTCCATTGCTTTGTTCTTTCTCTCTCTTTCAAAGTCTCCAAAAGTGCTTCTATTCAACCGGTCATTGTGCATACATGGTTTATCCGTTTCTTGAGCCATAAAGGGAGTTCTTACTTCTCTCCCAGGTGACCTCTATGGGACTTGTATCATTGTTAAATGTGAGCATACAAGGGTATTCTCCCAAGTCGGCATCTGTAGGAGTAGGTGATTTTCATTACTCTTTGACCCCCTATTAGTATTTTACTTATAATTCCTGGTCAATGCTCCCATTTCGACAAAACATATATCACCGCAAAGTTCTCTTCAAGGAGCATCACCCTATGTATTCAGTTTTTGTATTTGATGTCAAATCAAAAAGTTATGAGTCTATGTGTGTGACTATTTATTTTTCATACGATGTTTACCCCATTCCAGTAAAATGTCCATAGCTTTTCATCTACTTCTCTATTTCTTACAAAACTTATATCAACGTGAAGACCATTTCAAGATGCATCTCGATATGTACTTGAATAATTGATATCATTTTTCTATTAGAAGTTATAGGCCTTTGTGTCTGATGATAGTTTGCAGAGTGCTTTAAGCTACTTATATAGGTATCTATGAAGGAGGTGCAATGTTTCCCCGGAACCTACCCATTTGACCCAATCAGTTCCTTCAAACCCCTTGATATATATCAGTTCATGTCATATTGAGCCACAAGATCTTCTTTCAACAATGTATCTATGTTCTCTTTGGTGCAAACCAACTTGGTGAGATTATGGCCTCCTCTAATCCTTTCCTTTCATGAGCCTTTAAATATTGAGAGAGTCAAGGGTCTTCCCACATGGAGCCCATAGCGACCCTCTCTTTTCCATATGTCCACATCCTCCTTATTCCACATAGGAATTCTAGAAGGATTCCTCTTGACTCTACACTCTTCCACACTCCTCCACATGCCTTCCACACACTTGGCATGTGATCTCTCTTATATTATTGAGCACACATAGACATGAGATCCACCTCCTTATATGACTCACTCTTCCTATTTTCTAAAAATCCCATAATATCCCATACACAAATAACTCTCCCCCCATACCAAGGTAATTTGTTGGATAAAGGTGTTATAGAAAATGATTGGAGCTCAGTTTCTATTTTAATTTCTAAATTCAATGTATTTATTATTTCAAAATCCCCATCATTAAGTCTCTTGTAGGCCGCATCACGGGCAAATTTTTGACAAACCAATGCCAAGTTATTAGAAGCTTTGTCGATCCCATGCATGAAAAATGTTCTTTGACAATTCCTAAAATTTCCCAACAATTATTTATCACCCCATACATCTTTCATAAATCTCTTATGGTTGGGTAATTTTTTGTATTGGTTCCAGAGCCAATCATAAGAGAATTTTTTGAAAATTCATAATGTAGCATGTAGGGATATACCAAGTATGTGGCATAATTTTTTCCAAGCTTGTTCAAGAGCTATATAAGCATCATGTATACAAGGTCTTTTAACCTGTATATGGTTTAATCCCTTTATGAGTTGATGTCTTAATGGTTCGTAATCAATTATATTCAAATCACAAGTAACCACATGACCCCATTTATTATCGATGATAGAGTTTTCAAAATTCTGGCACTAGCTTTGTAACTCAACATTATTACAAAAGGTCTCTTTTGGAGAATAAATGTATCCCAGTAGTAGATTTTTGTGGAGTTTCCATGTAAACAAGATTTCATCAAAGATAGTACTTTCCACTATCACTTTCCACAAATCACAGGCATTTAGAAAAAAGTCTCTCAAAACTATACCCTCAAGTAGCAAGTTATCAAAAAGAACATGGATGAAGTATGAAAAGTTACTTTCTCTTGTACTTTCCAACATCTTCCTTCTGTGGGCTCAAAAAGAGATACATCTATGAACCTGTTTCAAAAAATAATCCTTTTAGGAGGATCATCTTCCTCTACAAAGATATTCTTGAAGAGTTTTTAATTCCCTCATCGGTATCATATCTTGTGTTACCACATCACTAAGGGAGAAATCAAAAGTTTCATGTCTTCTCCCGACATCACTGCCTTATTAAATCCATAGGCATTGATTGAATGTTGCCCTCTACCTCTACCCATAGGGGGGTGATAGCCTCCTCTTGGTACGCTCCCACATCTCCCACCATGTGTTGAGTTGCCACCACCTCTAGAACTTCTGGGTTGCCTTTCATCCATAACTCTAGCCTGTTTTGGGTTGAGGGATCTGACCAAAAAGTTAATCCCTTTGCCATTAAGCCCTTGAAATGGATCAGTGTCTGGATCAATTACTGTAGCTTTCACAGCTTCATTGACCAACTCCCAGTAGCAGGAGAAAATTATGTCTTTTGCTTAACTAAGAGCTGAAGAAAAGATGAGCACCATTGTATAAAGGCACGCATTTTGAGTGTAAGGGTGTTTCCATGCATAAATAGGTGTACATGATTAACTATGTACCATATAGCATGGTCAAACCACATTACTTTGTTTGGGCATTGTAACCTATATTGTTACAGCTGCATTTTAAGTTGGGTCGCATATAATTCCAAACAACTAGTACCTTTTTTGCAAGTAGTAAAGTTTTGTGGCTACAAAAAATCCCTTGCTTTGATGTGCACAAAGATTCTTCAAGATCATTTAGTGCAAAGAGTTTCAGTAAGATAACATTATGGGATGGTAAGATAGATCATAAAGTCACTGTTGACAAAATGCCACATATTAATGTATATAGAAAGTGTTTTAATAAAGAAAATCACAACTTTTGTGAAGTAGATCTGTATTTTTCTTAGCATGCAAAGTCCTTCACCCCGTTCTTTTAATAGTGAGTATGCCAGCTACACTTATAATTGCCCATCCAGGGAATGAAGCTTGTAAGTTTGTGAACTATCTTCCATGATGTATGTCATAATTAGAAGGAGCAAGTTATGTCACAATAGCAATTATCTACTTTAGTCCCGTATTCAATTGCAGTAGCAAGAGCCTTTAGATTATAATCAAAATATCTATAAGAGTCGGCATTCAATTATGTTGTAAGGTCTTACCCTCCAAGAGCCAGTTATGAGTTGTATTTCTAGCCAGCCAAAGTACGCGTAGGTGATGACTCAACAGTCTATGGCAGTACCACACCCTTCTGTATGTTCTCTTTTTGGATAATATCAAGTATTGGTAGACATGTAAGCATTCCACCTTTACTATTGGTTCCAAGTGAAGAGGCGTTTAGTTGATCAAACCAACTCTATATCAATAGCCAATAGCATAGAATCTCCACAAAATGCAACTACTAGTTGCTATTATCACGGTGGTAATAACAACAATAGTGGATAGCAAAGGTGACATGTATAAAACAAGCTTTACTATGAAATTCTTACCCAAGTATATCCAGTGAAAAACTGCTTCCTATTCCAATGATATATGCTCAATTTGAGAGGTATTCGTGGCTCGAGAGCTGGTTGTTGGTATTGCAGTTGCCTCCGATAATATGTGCTTCCTTAGTCAGCTTGCCCAAGCCTCTGGAACTAGGTCGATAACATCCTCTAGTCATGGTGTCTGCAACATGTCCTAATAACTGAGAGCAACCACTACATTTTGGAGGTAGATAACAAAGCCAACACTCAATCAACCTAGTGGGCAGCGAGAGTTTAACAATAATTCTATTGTTTACGTGATAGATGTGAGTAGCATGCCTACGTGTTAGCGCTAAGTTATCTATGTATAGAGCTCAATGACTATTTCTATGCATGGGAGGGTAGCAAGATTGCCTTGAGGAGCCTACTAGATGTGGCTTAGGGCAAAGAGGTGAGTAGTATCTAGCTCTTAGCTTAGGAGGAAGAAAGTGCACTCTAAGTAGCTATGGAATACATGGAAGGTTTATATAGCCAATCCATGCTTTGCCTGACTCAATCGGTTCAACTATGCATGTCATTTCATTTCCCCTTGAGCACTTTTATGAAAAATCACGTATAATATGTGTAATGAGTTTCATGTACTTTAATCATGAAAAGCATGTAATGTTATGAGCCCACTTGAGATAGTTGTGAATCAAAGTTTGGAAATTTTGTCCATTTACTGAACACAGTAGATTTATCATTCAAAAGCTCCCATCATATATATCATCGAGATGACACTGTGTGCACGTATTGTCGATTGTGAAGCTTGGGTCCCCCTAGGCCAAAAACAATGTTTTAATGCTCGTTGACTTCCAAGCATATCAAGGATTTATTGGATGCTTATAGTATATGTATTCCTTTACTATCATCATGATGTTTCAATCACCCTTTCAAAGATATGACTCTGTACACGAGCAAAGTTTGGATTCTTAACACATATCATTAACCAAAATTCTTGTTTTACAACATTTCAATGATTATCAGATATTCCACATCAGATTAATGCAATGGTCTAACCTTGAATGTTAGTCCAACATTATAATGCAGTACAAAGCATATGTACGTGTGTGTGTGTGTGTGTGTGTATGTGTGTGTGTGTGTGTGTGTGTGTGTGTGTGTGTGTGTGTGTGTGTGTGCGCGCGCACATGCATGTGTGTGTAAAAAGAAATAAGTGTTTATGTGTGTGAGATACATTTACTAATCAAAACTATTGTGTGTGTGTGTGTGTGTGTGTGTGTGTGTGTGTGTGTGTGTGTGTGTGTGTGTGTGTGTGTGTTTGTGTGTGTAAGATTTGACAACACCCCTTTGCATAGTGAAAAGACAAAAGAGCGAAGCTAGACAATGGAATAGGACTAATTGCATTAACGAAAAAGTTTGTACAAGTCGGTGAATTGCATCACTTTTATTGAAAAGGGAAGTCTGCCTACCTGCCACATCCAACAAGAAAAACATGGTGAGAACTTGCTTAAACCTTAGTTGGGAAGACATGTGTCATAAACACCCCTCCCTTGATATCAAGGTCGTAGAGTTGGACTTTTTAAAGGGTGAAATTTGGAGTTTTTGTAGAGGGAAAGTATAAGTAAAAAAAGGGCCGCAAGTGGTGACAACATTAGAGTAATAGGGTAGTGGGGTAATGGGGAAATGGATGGGAATAACAAGGTGAGGGAAGGGTACTAGTATACAAGGGTAATAGGTGGGAAGGAAGGAGGGAAATGTAGAGTGTAATATTATAGAGGGGGGAATCTTAAGATTTAATAGGTAAAAGGAGGGGGAAGTTTTTATTAGTATATTAGTGACATTAAGAGGAAGAAATAAAGGTCGAGGAGGTGAGAGAAATAAGATTTAGGGGGGTGAGGTTTGAGAGAACTTAATGGGAAAGAATTACTTTAACTTGAGCATTTTGAAAATAAAAGATAGAGAAGTTCAAATTAAGAGGGGGGTAAGTAGTGAGGAGGAGGGTAAGTAGTGAAGAAGAAGTTATGGAAAGAAAATACAAGAGGTAAAAGGGAAGGGGGAAGTGAACTTTAAAAATAAATATGAACTTAGCTTAGTAGAAGGAAATTGAGGAGGGGAAAAAACCATACGTTTTCAATCTAATAGAGGACATTTTTTCAAAAAAAACCTAAAGGAACGGGAACTAAAAAGGGAAAACATCCAAAAAGGACCTACGAAGGGTAGAGGCACTGGTTGTCGGGATGCGTGCGTGCTACTCCAGCAATTGCTGACTGTGCAGAGGTAGGAGTGAGGGCACAATCATCGAGATCATGCGGCGAAGTATTTACAGAAAAGAGTAAGAAAGATGAGGGTGTACTTGGGGTATAGATCAAGAAGAGGGCATACTTGGGGTCAGTGGAGCTAAACGCAGAGGCCAAGCAGATTGCATGAGGGCATAGTTAGGGACTATACGGGGGTCTGGAGGCAACGCCAAGGTAGGGGATTTGGGAGGTCACCGTGAAGGCCGTAGGCAGTAGGCCGTAGTGAGCATACAAAAATACAAGGTCTTGAGAGATTTCTGAGGGGGTACGTAAGACAACATGGGTTTTAAATAAATAGGTAGCGAGTTGGGGATTTAAAACATGTGAATATATGGAGCATCAAATTTGAGGGAAATTTAGACAATCGGGAAAGAACAAGGGTCAAATACCTTAGTAATAGTGTGGAGTGATTCACGAGAAATTTGGGGTGTTGGGGGGGGTTTTAGTGTTTACAAATGGATTTAAATCAATAAAAATTTAAAGTTGTATAATTAGGATAAGTCAGGAAAAATAAAAGGGAGAAAATTAATGTTAGAATTAGGAAAAGAGTGAAAAATAAATAATTTAGGTAGGTGAGAAAAAAGATAAATAATTATGAGAAGGTCCATGTTAGAAAATAAAAATAGTAAGAAAATTTAGAAAAAATAGAAGAACAAATAAGAGAAATTTTAAAGTTAAGAACAAAATTACAAAATGTTTATTTTATTTTATGAACTAAAGATAAAATAGTAAGCAAAAGGTAAGAAATAATGAATAAAGGGTAAATTTTAAGTAAAAACAATAAACAAATAAGGAGAATTAGAAATTTAGAAACAAGCAAAATTGGGGAAATATTTTTTGTTAATAAAAAAAGGCTTTTCAAAAGAACTTTAAAGGGAAGAGTAATAGTTTGCAAGGACAAAAGGGAATGAGGATAGTAAGTGTGTGTGTGTGCGCGCGAGCACTATACCAAGTGACACCTCACTAAACATGTCAAAACTAAACAAAATACTACTATGAGAGTGCTCTCAATGGAAGTGAAATGGAAGAGGGAGAGAGAGAAACAGAGAGCCACACAAGCTTTTGGTGGGTGCAGAACACCCTAATCTTCTTTTTCATTCATTTATATATGTGCTTGAGTATTGTACATAACCGGGGTAAAGGCATAGTGACCTTTATCCCCCACAATTTCCCACTTAAAGGACAATGTGCCTTTAAGGGAGAACAACCAATGAGCATACTATCCAATGCCCATCAATACACGACAATACTCAAACCGTTGACTAGGTAGACTCTTCGTCAGCATATCTGTAGGGTTATCATCTATATGAACCTTGACAAGCTCTATGCGCTTGTCCTCAAGTACCTCCCTGATGAAATGGTACCTGACCTCAATGTGTTTGGTCCTTGCATGAAAGACCGGATTGCATGCTAGCTGAATAGCACTCATGGAATCACTATGCAATGTCGGTACACCTGTATGAGTCCCCAAATCTCCCACTAGCCGATCAAGCCATATAGCCTCCTTGCAACCCTCTGTGGCTGCAACATACTCAGCCTCTGTGGTAGACAAAGCAATGCACTTCTGTGCACGAGACATCCACGACATTGCACCACCTGTAAAGGTGAACACATAACCAGAAGTGGATCTCCTACTATCCACATGCCTTGCATAGTCTGAATCTGTGTACCCAAGTACACGACGCATGTATCCTCTACCAAAGTAGATGCACATCTTCTTGGTACCCTTCATGTACCTCATGATGCACTTAACTGCCTCCCAATGCCTCTTTCCTGGATTAGCCATATACCGGCTAACAACTCCCATTGCAAATGTAATGTCTGGTCTAGTAGCTATCATAGCATACATACGACTCCCAATTGCTGATGCATAAGGAAGATTGGCCATCATGTCCCTCTCCTCATCTGATTTGGGACTATCTGTATGACTCAATTTCACATATGGAGGCAATACAGTACTCACTGCCTTCCCCCCCTTCATATTGAAACGCTGCAATACTTTTGTAACATATTCCTTCTATGAAAGCCAAAGGAGTTTCCTACTCCGATCACGCGTGATGCGCATACCAAGAATATGACCTGCAAGTCCTAAATCCTTCATATCAAAGGCCTCATGCAACCTGGCCTTTAATGCATCTAGCTCATAAGTATTCTTGCTAGCCAATAGCATATCATCCACATA
Organism: Dipteris shenzhenensis; assembly: GCF_047967505.1. NCBI lineage: Eukaryota > Viridiplantae > Streptophyta > Polypodiopsida > Gleicheniales > Dipteridaceae > Dipteris > Dipteris shenzhenensis. Next base: position 30,469,441 of record NC_141616.1, read on the forward strand.
TAGTGCCAAGATTATCAGGCTGTTATCCTTAGCCCTTTTAGTGTAGAGGCAGTGATCAATTTCATTCCTTCTAAAACCCTGGGACTGAATGAAAGCATCAAACTTTTGATACCATTCTCTAGGTGCTTGCTTAAGACCATAGAGACTCTTCTTCAGCTTGCAAACTAAATGCTCTTTGCCCTTTTCTTCAAAGTCTTCCGGCTGTACCATGTAAATTTCCTCATGCAAATCCCCATGCAAGAAAGCTGTCTTGACATCCATCTGCATAAGCTCCATATCTTCTGCTGCCACTAGTCCAAGCATGCATCTAAGTGTGGTCATCTTCACAACCCGAGAGAATATCTCATCAAATTCCACACCCTTCTCTTGCTTGAACCCTTTAGCGACCAAACGGGCCTTGTACCTAAGCACATCATCACCTATGACCTTCATCTTGTAGACCCATTTACATGGCAATGCTTTCTTTCCATGTGGAAAAGAAACCAAGTCCCAAGTCTTATTCTTCATAAGTGAACTCATCTCTGATTGCATAGCATACTCCCACTTGCATTGATCCTCGTGCATCATAGCCTCTCTATAGCAAGAAGGCTCCCCGCAATCAGTAAGCATCACATAGTCTACCCCTGGAACAAACCTATCAGGCGGTCTAGACACTCTAGATGATCTTCTCAAGGGCATTTTAGCTTGCTATCCCATTTGCATATCAGCCACATTTGGCTCATCATTTCCACCAATAGATGATCCATCATCTACCCTTGATTGTATACCTGTGGGAGTACTTGTTGGTACCATTTCTTGCACATTTGGTGCATGGACAGCTTTTTGTCTATCATTATATGCAAGTGAATTCACATCCTAGAAAGTGATTCTCCTCATTTCCACATCCCTCATAGGTGCCTTATGCATCTTCTTCTCATTGAAGACTACATCATGGCTGCATATGATCTTCTTTGCTTTTGGATCCTAGAGATGATAGCCCATCTCTCCACTTTCACCATAACCCAGAAAGATGCATTTAATAGACTTAGGATCTAGCTTCTTTCGAAGCTCTTTTGGCACTTGTGCATATGCCTCACACCCAAATATACACAAATGAGAGTAAGAGGGCTTCTTGCCACTCCATGCCTCTTTAGGAAAACCACCATCCAAACTCTTACTAGGTGATCTATTGATCACATGCACTGCAGTCTTCATTGCCTCAGCCTAAAAACCACCAGAAAGACTTGCATTGGAGAGCATGCATTGCAACCTTTCTTGAATGGTATGATTCATCTTTTCTACAACTAGATTTTGCTTGGAGTACGAGGGGATGTGAGCTCCCTCTTAATCCCATGTGTATCACAGTAATACTGAAAGTCATGAGAGAGAGACTCTCCACCATTGTTAGTCTGTAGGCATTTAAGCGTTCTGCCTGACTGATTCTCAACCAAGGCCAGCCATTTCTGAAATACCTGGAACACATCACTCTTCTAAGCTATGGCATAAGCCCACACTTTCCTAGTTGCATCATTAATGAATGTCACATAGTATTTAGCCCTGCCTAATGACCATGTAGGCATGGGATCACATACGTCTGAATGCACCAAATCAAGCTTTTCAAACTCTTTCTTTCCCCTTCTTTTATGGGCTGATTTAGTCTGCTTCCCATAGAGATAGTGCTCACAAATTTCAAAATTAGAGAAACTCAAATGCGATACATAACCCAAACGGCATAAGAGTTTCATTCCATTTTGGCTCATGTGTCCCAACCTGCAATGCCACAAAGAAGTACTTGGCGGCTTGGTTATTACAACAACATGATCAAACACCCCTGATACATGTAAGGGATACAAAGTCCCACACTTGGCACCCCCGGCCAAAAGCATAGAGCCCTTCTGAATTTTCCAACTCCCAAAACCAAAGTTGGTCTCAAAACCAGCATCATCTAGCTGACCCGTTGAAATGAGACTCTTGGTCAGCTTGGGCACATGTCTCATATTTTTCAAAATAAATGCAGACCCATTTACAAAAGAAAACTTTATGTCACCTACTCCCACTATGTCACATGCATAGTCATTTCCAAGATGCACACAACCTGTCTTTCCACTGTCATAAGTGGAGAACCATTCCCTATGGGGAGTAACATGGAATGAAGCATCAGAATCCAAAATCCAATCTTGGGAATATGCATCATCTGAAGTGGTAAGCAACTCTGCAAAATAAACTAGACATGAAGAGAATGTCATTTTCACTATCATGTGTGACTGCATTGATCTCCTCGATCTTCACTTTTCCTTTGTCCTCCCTTGGACTCTCTTCCTTTCGATTTGCACCCCAATTTGCATTCTTTTTCTTATACTTTTATTTATTTTTAGCTTGTAGCAATCCTTTTTCATATGGCCCTTCTTGCCACAGTGGTAACACTCAATGTTCTGTGCCCTGGATTTACTACAAGACTTCCCTCTTTCTTGGGACTTCTCCTTGAACTGTGATCTGCCCCTTTGCACATTTAAGGTTGCATCATGCTTGTTGCCATCCATAGACTCTGTCTAATCTCCTCGGCCAACAAACTACCCACAACATCATCAAACTTCAGTACTCCACCAGGTGCAGAGTTACTGACAGTTGTACAAAAGGTATCCCATGAGGATGGCAATGAACATAAGAGAAATATTTCCTTAGTCTCAGCATCAAAATTCATCTTCTGAGCCTGAAGCTGGCTGAAAATAATATTGAATTCATTCAAGTGAGAAGCAATGGAGACCCCTTCCTTCATCTGCAGCGCAAACAACCTGTTCATGAGGTAAACTTTATTAGAGGCAGTTTTCTTCTCATAAGTGGCACACTTTCTTCCACAATCTTGAAGCTTAGAGAGGAGAGGAGCTCAAAATCAATGCTCGAAAAGAAGAGCAACCAGCTGAGGAAAAAGCTTGGAACACCCTTTGATAATTGAGCAACAAAAGAAGAGAAGAATCGTGCATTGAAGGATGGAACCTATGCTCCCTCATGTTCCCTTGTCCATGTCATTAGCAACAAAGGGCATTTGATGATAGTTAGTATGCTTGAGCTACTACATTGTTTTGCTCATGAATTTCCCAGTAATTTTTGTCAAGATATGTTCATGTGTGATTGGACCTGTCATTGCATGAAAAGATATTCATGCATGCAAATCATGTATTAAATGCACACATAATTCAATCCTTGGGGAGTTGTGATACATGATTCTAATATGGTATTGTTGTAGATTCACGTGCTTTTGTTACCTTTTGACGAAAAAATGGCATGAGTAAGCTAACTTCAAAGATATGACAATGTTGGGCTTAACTAGTATGCATGCATTTAACAAGCTACCTGGCTTTGAAAACCATCTAATTCTTGTATCTCCAAATGTTTTGGATTATGATTAGACGGATGAAAATCGTTAAACCATCATTTGTCTCCTAATAATGCTTACTATCATCTTGCACAGGAAGTACAAAATTCTGGCAAGGTAGCCAAGGCTTGAATAGGTCCACCAGAGGCTAGACGATCAGGGCTGAAAGGTGCCAAATATATTATGGGCTCTACGAAGCCATGCTTGTACTCTATTCCAAAGAGCATCAACAATGTAACAACCTTGGCAATGGTTCTCAAGTTTGACAGTACAAATAGCGAGGTGATATGTCTTTCCATTTAGTTAATTTATCCTCTCGTAGGAAACTTGCAACCAATTTCCACACAAAATTTCAATCAATTAGACAGAGTCCTCAAGCTAGCTCGAACTTCTCTCAAGTCAAGAGGCACACATTTCATCCAATCATCATAACTGATGCTGGAATATCATTTGGACAATAACAAAACCATGAGAGCCATCCTTACTTGATCTGCCACAATCGTTTGCTCACTTTCTGATGTCTACAACCATCTAAGGACAAAAATAGTTGATCAATCATCCTTTAGTCTTCTGATAATCAACATCAAAAAGGCATGCTATACGTCAAGAATTTTCTATTGTGGGATCATGGGAAACTCAAAAAATAATAATTTTTACCATTTTGCACTTTCTTGACAGAGCAACAAGGATGCTCCTCTATCCAATGATGAGTAAGATTTATAAATGCAACTTCATGAGCCATATTTGTCATTAAAAAGCTCGAGATCAATTCTTCCTACCTGGAGCTATAAGTGTTCAAGAGGTGGAATGCCTATTATTCCTTCACAAGAACTCCTAAAAAAGCTTCTCAAACTGTTAGAAAACCAAGTATGAAGAAAGTGCTCATGTCACATACATCAAAAAAAGAGGTCAGAAGAACACTTATTCTACCACTTGCACAGCTTTCTTTTTCTAAGAATTTGATGACTTGTTTGTTTCACTAGGGTTAAAGAGCAATCAAGGTACCTAATTATTATGGTAAGACCGTGATGGGAAGAATTGAAGAGGGTTGCAATGTAAATAAAGCATTAATGTTTAAGATACACCTTTTTTTAGCCTACCTTTAGGTAGCCTTAGTAAAGGTTCAAAGTTTTGAAAACCAAAACTCATTTCTAGCATTTTCTAGCCGTGTTTTTTTAACAAATTCTTTGATTGGTTGGTGTGTTGACTTTAGAGCATGTTTTTCAAATTTGGGTGTGCTTTTTGTGTAAGTACATTCATTTCCTCTCTCCTCTTCCATTTCTCTCACTTAGGGCAAACCTCCCCCTCTCTCTCTCTTCTCCCTCTCTCTCTTGGCAAGCCACCCACATGAATGCAATTCAACTTGTTGAGAAGTTACAAATGTTCATTTTTGGAAGTTCTCATTTGGATTTTTTGATTTTTAAGCCTCCCTCACCTTTGTTCTCACAAAACACAAATCATAACACTTGAGGTTCTGCATTTCGAATTCTCAAGGTTTCCTTCAGAATTTGCCAATTTTTCAGCACTCAAAAATAATTAAATTGCCTTACATTTTATAGATTTTATGAAAATGAGATTTCTTTTTTATCAGTGAAAACAAAAATGTTGCAAGTTTATTGCATATAGTTTGCAAGTTTTTTGTGAACACCATATGTGCCTCGTACCAAGTAGGATATAGTGATTAGTGCCTCTTTTTCAAAAGAAAATTCAAGTCTTTATGTTTTACAAAAAACATGACTTTTTAAGAGGTTTTACAAACAGGCACGTAACATTGGACCATGGGCCCTACATATTTGGCAACTAAGGGAGGCTTGGGTGCAAGCACATTTACAAACAGGTGCGAAACAAACAAAGCTCGATCATGATAGCAATTAACAAGGGAGGTAAGCAATGTTGACAAAGAAATCTACAATAAGAGCAATTGTTGATAGATAGCATTGGTGAACAAAGTCCTCATCAACATGCAAAAGCTCCCCAGTTCAACATGACTTTCAAAATGAAAGACCACTTTATGCGACTATGCACCTTCTCCATATCTAGATTTGGAAGGTAACTAAGGACACTCATAACTAAGAGAGACTAAATTATCATTGTTGAGAATGATGTCACTTTATTTCATACATTACAAGGGAATCGATTTTAAGGGTCACATTTTGTCCAAGCACTTCAACAATCTAAATTTGCATTTATGTCCATAGTCACAACAAGTCATTGGAGATGTAGGGGGGCACTATTGTTGTTATAAGCATTAACCGATTACAAAGAGATACGTATTAACCAAATTGTGAGTGATGCACCAAGATTCTCTCCTGGTCTTCACAATCAACATTGATAAGAATATATCTTTCTATCAAGTCCGGTTTTTAAGTTGTGATACATGTTGCCACATCACTTCACAAGTACATGTGGCAAGCACCTGATTTTTGCTTGCACTAGTGGCCACAAGCTAGACACAAGTTTCACAAGCTAAAACCCCCACAATTTTCAACATAAACATTACACCCAAATACGTTTAGTGCCAATACCCAAGAGGCTACTTAAACAAGGTAAAATTGCTACTCAGTAGATGATTCACACTTGAAGATACTTGAAATACAATACATACTATTCTCTTATTTCTAAAAGGGGTTTGAAAGATATGTTTGTAAACCATCCTCAAGAGTCATGTCTGATCATGTGACACAAAGCAAATTTAACAATTGGCAATTCAAAAACTGCTACTCACAAGGTATGAGTATCATCATTGCCATATTTTCTAGGTGATCTAAAAAAAGCATTCCCAAAACGATATATTTTGTCCAAATAAGCAACGTCGTTAAAACCATTTCGTTTTCCGTCTTATCCTCGCTTATTTTGAACAAAATATAGTTTCAAATACTACGCAAGATGGTTCTACTCAAGATATCAAGGACATGGCCAATAGATAACCTAAAAAAGAAGCACCATTTCCAAAGATAATCTCGGTTGCCAAATCAACAAAACGGCTTAATTACTAAGGTGTAAAAACCATGAAGCATTATATTTGCCTATACATCTTTTCCTACCACCAAAAACTGTCATGACACCATTTCAAAACTTGCATTTCGATATCCTGCTCAAGGATAAAAGCCCGCCCAAAACTATCTATGCCAAGACTGAAGAGAGCTTGACCACTATACAAAAATTCAGGTTTACTATTGCCCTCAATGTTTGAGACCCTTGATATTTCGTTTCAAGAAGATAACTTTTGATCCCTGGTGCAATGTAGCCAGAAAGTGGCCATTTTGCAATGCGAAAATGATTCAATAAAAATGTCTGCAGAGACAGAAGTCGGCAGTGTTATCAAAATCTGGGGAGACCAAGGCTGCAATTACCCTCAACGCTAGTTATCTTCCGAAGATGCATCCATGCAAAATCATCGACGAATGGGAGCAGCCAAGTTTGTAGCAGCATGTACCTTACGTCTTCTGGACACAACACCTGCCTTACATAAAAAGCATAACAGGAAGATAACGGCACCATACAAACCCCCTATCCGATCAACCAACCGATATTGTATAGAAGAGGGCGCTCAGTGGAAGAAGAAGTCGCTTTGTTGATATGGCTCACAGAGAATAGCCTCAAATCCAAGAATTGGAAGCATCATCATAGCGCCCAGAATACAGTTATCGGTCACGAAATCGTTCAAACCCAAAACAGATCATTTCCATCTCTTGAAACTGAAATCGCCATCGCCTAAACGCAACGCAAGTCATGCAAGACCATCACAACTCCTTACAGAAATCGAACAAGACGTCCAAACCCACTAAGGCTTTGTAGAAAATCAGGCAAAACGACCACAATTCGTCCCAACGGAAACCGGCTGGCACCTTCACACAGAACCCGTCAACAGCAATCGCCACCGCCAGGTCAATAGCCCAGCAGCCGCGGAAAGTTATGGCCAGAGCTTTCTTTCTTTATACACATTTCCATAACCTAAACCCTAAACCCTAAACCCTGATGGCTGAATTTTAGGGTTAGAAATATCACTTCTACTTTATCAAGAGTCCAAGCATTGTCAACAGCGTGTGGATGTGTATCAAGCCACAAGGGCAGCTCAGGGCTTTATCTTAGTCACTCGTATGGTAAAGTTGTTGGCACTTCCAATTTCAATAAAACGGAAAAGAAAAGAGTCCTCTCTCTCGTGTAGGTTCAGCGACACAAAGTCATGCATTAAAATTGGCGGGCACAAGAATGTTGGGCACCACCCCTAATATAAAACATATCTATTTTTTTAATAATGTTTATACGATTTCGAGCTGATTTTGATCTTATTCTTCACAAATGAGTAAATCTAGATGACTCGGTTATCATACAAATGATTTACCAAAACCATAGAAACCAAGAACAAGGAAAGGGGAGAGAAGAGAAAGAGAGACGGACACTGCATGGGGTCCAATGTGCCCCCCTAGATGATGGTGGCTCTTGCTACCCATCTAGAGTATTTATAATTGTAATTCCAAAAAGCAAAGAGCCAATAATAGTACATCCAAAAGCATCCCTTGTCCACAATTAGAGGGACTCCTCAACATACCTCCATGAGCTCAAAATATCACAAGGCTTAATATGCCCTCATCCACAATTAATAAAATAAATTAGCCCAAGGTTTAATATTCATTACTTTACAATATGGCCTATGGCCTTTGGGGCAACCATTCGATACTTCAATCAATCCAAATCACCTTCACCATCTCGTTCCTTGGTATCCAACTCATCATCTGTACTCAAGCCGCCAATTGTGTTAGTTGTTATAATGATTTGATGAATAATCACAAACTAATTCCAACACAATTGTACACTTTATAGACAGACATCAAAATACAAACCTTGCGACCAATTGCAATAATACTAGTAGCACTAGCGATATTAGTATTAATATGGAATCACCCACAATACTAACCATCTAGCCTGGCAAAACATAGATAGTTAGGCGTCCCCAACTAAACCCCACAAAGCATCCACTAGGATCCATGCCGCGTCCGGTGCGCTCCTATGGAGTACTTTGCCATAGTCACACTTGACTAAAATAAAATAATTCCCATAGCAAGAAATATCGGAAATACAATTCCGCAATAGGATGACTCCTTGGCGAGGATGATTTCAATGTGCAGGATTGGTTGGTTTGTTTCGAGGTTGTGCCTAAGAGAGATTCCAAGGTTAAGTGCAAGACTGTGAGGCACTAGGATCCATGCCGCGTCTGGTGCGCTCCTATGGAATACTTTCCCATAGTCACACTTGACTAAAATAAAATAATTCCCATAGCAAGAAATATCAGAAATACAATTCCGCAATAGGATGACTCCTTGGTGAGGATGATTTCATTGTGCAGGATTGGTTGGTTTGTTTCGAGGTTGTGCTTAAGAGAGAAGTTGGATGATTTGGGAATATATCCTGATGAACGCTTTTGTACAATGTGTCGCAACTATCGAAGAGTACCAATGACCATATCTTTGGTGTAATTATTTGGTTGCATTCTTTGTCCATACATTGGTTTGAGCTGGTAGTAAGGTGTGCGAAACACTATGTATGCATGCATGCAAGCAAGAACATACCTAGTGCTTCGGTATCATAAATCAGCTAGCATGGAAGCATGATGGAGGTAGACAAGAGGTAGAGACAATGGCACAAGTATGAAGGAAATGAGCAACTGATCCATTCATAGAATGGAGTACATATAGGCAACTGGCCATGAGTAGGTGGAATCTAGATCCACAATCATCTCAATCAAGAAGACCACCAATGTCTCCTAGAATCTCTCAATCACACACCACACTCCTATATTCAGTCAATCACACCTATTGACTCACACATCATCAGTCACACCTAACTCAAGCACACCTATACACACACACACATGTGTTCACACACTCAATCACATGATCACTCACAACCATAGACCTTGGTATGATCCATTACATCAATTTGTCCTTCATACCCCCCCACAAATTGATGACCTCAACCCTAGCAGTAGTCCATGGGAACCTCATGGCTTGCCCACCTCTAGTGGCAACACACATGATCCACAATCTGGACTCACTCTAGTTGCATCAGCAATAGACTCATTTGGGCATCCTCATCCCAACATGATCTAACTCTGACTTTGGTCTTTTGGTTTACAATTGGGAGATAGACAATGACTATGCACAAGAAGTCCCACCGGTCTAACAAGGTAAAAACTCACATAAGACTAACAATCATTTGAGGGGGACATCCCCAGGCAGGAACCCTTATTGACCACACACAAAAGTTCTATTTGAAGATGTGGGGAAATTCCCCCCCACCATTGTATCAGACTCATTAACTTGCTTGTCCATTGCATTGTACTTGGTGCCGATGAAGCAAAGCTTTCCTTCTTTGTGTATCTTCTTGGTATACCAAAGCATAATCTTTTTGTCTATGTGAAGCAAAGTATCCAATTCTAGGCAAGGTCTTACCACATGGGCAGTGTCTAATGCCTTACAAGGTTTGACAAACAGACTCATTCTTCGAGAGCACAATCATCATGTCATCCCCATATAGATGCAAAGAAGTTGCGTACATCATAAGATATATTGCATACACCATTAAGTCATCTCCATAAATGCAAAGTACAATGACACCCATGAATTGCATAACTGAGTTCTAATGCTCAAGAAGAGTCAATATATTGAAAACTTTTAGCCAAGGTCAAAAGCCCCAATTTTTTTTTGACTTGGTTAAACCTTTCAAAGGTAAAACTGTCCAAAATAGCAACCAAAGATAGCAACAAATTGGAGGATGAAATTTGACCAGCAGCAAGCAGCTTTGACAAGGCTTTCTAGGTAGAAAGAAAGGTCGTGTACCAAAGATCATCGTAGCAATTCCCGTGGTCAGGGCCGAGGTCGCGGCCGACATCCTTGGTTTTCCCATCAAAAATTTCCATCTTTTGACTACCAAGGAAGTGTGCCATGCTTAACTGGTATTTTGCTATTTTCTCCTTCGTTTGTGGATGAAATGTGCTGAAACTTGAACAAGAGCTAGCTCATAAGGTCACCCAGCCTCCCCTAAGAGGAATTAGAGAGATTTGTCTCTAGCAGCTCGCAATTGGCAAAATGGTGCAGACTGAGTATTGTGTCGGCATGGGCAGATGAAGCGAGCATTTGTCAATTCCTACTAGCCAGAGGTTTGCCCTAGCATGGAGATGCTTTAGCTCAGAGGACATGGGAAACGGTCGCCTAGATTGGGAGAACAAGCTTAAGGAAAATCAAGAAAGAAGGTGGAAGAAAACATGAAGAAGGAGAGAGATGGGGAAGATGATGACATGGCACTTAACGTAAGGTTCAAGGAGGATGTGGTGGCTCTGATACCACTTGTTGGTGCAAGCATGGAAGCATGATGGAGGTGGAGGTAGATAAGAGGTAGAGACAATGGCACAAGTATGAAGGCAATGAGCAACTAATTCATTCATAGAATGGAGTACATATAGGCAACTGGCCATGAGTAGGTGGAATCTAGATCCATAATCATCTCAATCAAGAGGACCACCAATGTCTCCTAGAATCTCTCAATCACACACCACACTCCTATATTCACTCAATCACACCTACTGACTAACACATCATCAGTCACACCTAACTCAAGCACACCTACATACATACACACACACACACGTGTTCACACACTCAATCACATGATCACTCACAACCATAGACCTTGGTATGACCCATTACATCAAATTTTCCTTCACATAGGAGATAAAGCCCCATCCCACCAACCCCACACCTTAGAGGGTCTAGATAATGAAATCCCATTCTAATCAATCATAAGCCTTGTCAAAGTCTACTTTCATAAAGCAATTGTCTTGGTAACTAGGTGTCTTTGGCATATCCACATCCTTCTCATAGGTTTACAATGGCTTCCAAATGTTTCCTTTCTATTTTGGTAAAAAACTAGGAATCCATCCTCTTCTAAATCCTCATGGTCAAGGCCTTAGCAAAGGTTTAGAGCTACAATTACGCAAAGGCCTCCAATTTTTCATAACATGTCTGTCCCTTCCTTTGGGGATCGACTTAATAATGCCTGCATTGACATGAGGAGGTAGAGAGTGAGTTTGAAGGCTCTCCTCCGCTCAAGAAGGTGAGGTCCTATATCTTCCCAAAAAACTTTGTAGAACTTTATGGGAAGTCCATCCTCCCTTGGAGTTTTGCCATAAGCCATGATGTCTACATCTACTTCCAACTCCTTTAAAGTGAGGTTGATTAAGGGGAAGGTTTAAAAGGTTTGGATAGCTTTGTGTCTAGCTTTTTTACACCTCTCCCTTGCTTGAAGGACCTGAGCATTCACTTCCATAGTTGTGGATAGAAGAGCTTAAAAATGATGTTGCATCAGCTCCAATATCTTCATGAGTGGCTATGACTATCTAGTCCTCTTTTTTAAGAGGGTGATCTTTCTGCTTTATTAGTCTAAAGGTATATGGGGTGGTCATATTAATCTTCCAAGCCCACCAATCCCTAAAGTAGAACCTGGACGCATTTAACTTTGTGTGTTCTTGGATCTTGAGCTCTACCTTGGCTTGAAGCAATTTTGATTGGGCTCCTTGAGTGCCTTGTCTCGCTCTTGCTTTAATACTCTATATTTTTTATTTAATCCTTTCCATCCATTGAGCCCTCACTACTACTGCTCTATTTTTCCTTGCCAACTTGAGAGTTTCCTGTGTCTTATGGATTTCTTCCAACCAAGAATTAGCAATAGGTATATTAAAGGAGAAATTATGAGTCTAGATGCTTCTAATATAGGCTTGAAATTAGTCTCAAAAAGCCTTGGGTCTTCCTTGAACTACAAGGGAGACCTCTTTCCCTTGCCAAAATCACAAACAAAAATTCTAGGTCTGTGATCCAAGAGAGGCAAGGTCATAAAGGATTGAGAATTTATATTATTGTCTAGTCCAATAGCTCCTAATATAAGTAACACCTTTCAAATCTACCCTCTCTTCTATTTTTGCCTAGTTTTCTATTACACTAAGTGAAATTTGTAGTGGAACCAATATCAACCAACTGAAGAGACTCTTTCAGTCTTTCCTGCAACTTAGTGACTTTGACAATATATCCCTTGCCAACCATTAATCCTTTGAGGACTCCACCATATTGAAATCCCCCAAGATTATGGTATCTCCACCCAAAAATGAAAGAGAATCCCAAGTTTGCATTCTGCTTTGTGTACCAACTGGGGCATATAAAGATACTACATTTAAAATGACTCCTTTTAGATTGCATCCATGGGCAACCCATCTAGCTTGATCATGGGTGAATTCTCTAATTACTCCCCCTTGATAGTGAGAGAGTATCCATATGGCAGTTCCACCCCTACCTACTTCATGCTTTGTGTAGTACTAGGTTCTTCGTCTGTCAATAGAGGGCAACCTCTTCTCTAACTCTATGCCAATAATTTTTACTTCCTGGAAAGCCAAAAAATTGGAGACAAAGAGTTGGATCTTAATCAATAAGAGATTTCAAACCCTCTTGAAGGGTTTATTAAGCCACACATTTAGTGTGAGGAAAGAAATGGGTTTACTTACCATTTTTATTTTCCCCTTTTTAGCCTTGGGGGGAGGGATTTTGACCTAGGGAATGGCTTCCTTTATTTGGTAAAATGTTCTATTGTTGTGTATGACACCAATAGCTTTACCTTCAACTATGCAATCCTTTTCAACTATCTCGAGAGGAGGAACTTTCTCCTCAGAGAAGTTTCCTTCCCATTCTCAATAATCATAGCATCATTTTGAATAACCTCATTTTCAAATTTAGATGACCATCCTAGTTGAATTTTAAACTCTTCTAAGTTGTCCTCATTCTCCATTATCCAGTCCTCTATTTCCTTGTCCACCAAAGCCTCAAACGTGTTTTTGATAAGTAGTGGTCTTTTCCTTTGTCTAATTTGATGCTTTCCTCTGTAGGCATCTTACCCTCATCCTGAGGTTTGTCCTGTGTATTTCTCCCTTTCTTATTCTCTTTCACCACCCAAGTTGGATTATTCTCTTGGGGAGGATGAGGAGGGGTTCTTGGTCCTTTTGAGAGGACAATCCTTAAACCTGTGAGTGGCTTGCCCACATAAAAGTTAGGAGTGGGGAAGATTCTTGTAGTAGGTAAGAAGATTTTTTGCCAAAATAGTCCCATTTTTTAGGATTATTAGAGTTTGGGGAGTTCAAGAGCATCCATCTTAATGCACATCTAGGGGTTTTCTCTAGGATTGATGAATTGTTCTCTCTCCTCAAAGCCAATTATCTCACCCAAATCTTGGCATAGTCTGTTAGCTTGGTTACACAAGGAAAGGGGTAGGTTAGGGAGTTCCACCCAATGGATCTCTCCCTATCAAGAGAACTCTAGGAAATATGGCTCTAGATAGGGGGCTAGTTTCTTAGGATCTATAAACCTTGGTTTAGGGTAGAAACAGCCTTATCTTCTTTTTTAAAGAGAAACAAATAGAATCCCTTTTAACTCTGACATTCATAACAATAAGTCCTTTCTTAACCCAATTGGTTTGCATGCGATTTTCAATGAATAGGCTAGGGGGCCGATGCTAGGGATGAAAACAATAAGCGCATGTCTGGCAAGCTAGTTAATAGGCTCATCATGTAACCTCTCATCCAGGCTAACAATCAACTAGTAGGTACCAAACGACTCCAATAAAGGAGAGAGAACATCTGAACACTTCGAATGCATTCCTTTTCTGATGCGCCACAAGTATTCTAATATATATATATATATATATATATATACACAACATTTCATCAATAATGCTTTGATGGTTTTAATGAACATGAGCAGCTCAAGCAAAGGGCGTCCAAACTTTAGAAGTGGAGAAGAGTCATCAAGCAAGTAGGACTATTGCCTTAGTCATTGATGAAGAGGATCTCAACGATACTGAAGATTTTCTTTTTAACCACACACTCGTAGGATTCCTACATTGCCCTCATCCCCCTGTAGCCTACTTAGAAGGGCGGTTTAGAAACAATTGGGTGAAGAAGGGACTCGGTGTTATTGACATATGTTTCTTATAGAGAGGGTATTTCATCTTCCTCTTTGATAGCTTGAATCTACCTCTAACGTGCTCCAGTCTCTAGACCATAAAGATCCAACCTTTCTACCTAGGGAGGTGGTCGTCTTTCTTCAACCTAGATATGCCTAGGTCTACTAAACTTCTAGTCTAGGTCAAGCTTCCAAATTTCCCTTTTTCTCTATTAGCAAACTTCTTTGTTGTGTAGGTCTTTGGAGAAATTATTGAGTGTTGAGCATGAATAGTTAGTCCTGTCTTATTCAAGGATTTCCAGTCCTCTTCTCGCTCTTTCCCCCATCATGTTTACCGCCATCAAAAAATTCTGGGGTTTCATCAATCCAAGGGGTAACCCTCAAGTTTGCGTTCAACTTGACCTTGCTTAGGATCTCCCTAAAACATGGCTCCTTCTTAATAGGAGAGGTGATGTCATGATGGAAAAATATCTTGTGTATAAGAGTCTCCCTAACTAATGTTTTCTATGTGGCCTCTCTAGCCAAATAGTTAAAAATTGCCCACTCAAGAAAGCCAAGCCCAAAAGTCCTACAGAACCCCTAGTGGCCACAAACAGAGAGAAGTGGGTTCCTTAGGTATCCACTCCCCCCCCCCCCGATTGTCCTCTCAGATCTCTTGGATCTACATAGAACAACTTGCATAAAAGAGAGGTTAACAAAGTTGATCCCCTAGCTAAGAAGGGTAACCTTGCAGCCCCTGTTAATAACCCGTTTAATGTGTTATCTAACTCCTCATCCAAGGACATGATTATTGAGAAGCCCAAGGGTGAGATGGAGGGTGGTTGTTCTAAAGAATTTGAAGATAGGGTCCTAAAAAGTGATGACATGCTCTCGGATGAGGCAGAGTCAAAAGAGGAGCTTCCACCCGACCCCAGTGCTAAGAAATTCATCATTGTCAAAGGAAAAGCACTGGCCCAACTCCAATTCAAAAGGAGACTCTCTCATGCTAAGAATCCTTTGGCCTTGCCTGCCTAAGATCCCTAACCCTAGTGCCAAGAAGGGGGAAAATAAACATGGTAAACAAGCCCATGTCTTTCCTCACAATTAATGTGTGTGGATTAGTAGACCCAACTAGAGGGGCGGCGTTGGCTAGGTGGTTGAGAGAAAAGTCCCTATCTCCCACTTTTATTTCACCTCAGGAAGTCAAGTGCACCCAGAATGATCTTGAGTATAGGCACAAGTGGATTGACAAGAGAAGGAAATGGTTTTTCACTGATCATGAGATAGGAAAGGGAGGTACTGCTATTAGGGTACTCTCACACTCTGAACAAATTGCTAAGAAGGTTGTTTCAAACATAAGCCACAGATGGATTGTGATACACTGTCATTGGAATGGGGTTTCTTTTTGGGTTATCTCAGTTTATGCTCCTACTAGTTCTCAAGACCGATTGACCACTTGGCAATCGATGGATGTTTTAGATGGAAATGCCTTTCTGATGAGAGATTTTAATATGGTTGGAGACAGATGGTTAGGCAAGGGCACCGTTCTAAGGGGCAATGAGATTCAGGCCTGGGACGACTTAAAGAATGCCATGCAACTTATAGACACTGACTTGTTGGGGGAGTACACTTGGTCTAACAGTAATATTGGGGACTACAAATGGGAAACTAGATTGGATAGATTTTACCTTTCTCACCATTTCTTACTCAGCACCTCCAAGGTTGGGATACAAACATTCTTGTCCCTCTCTCTTTCTAATCACAAGCGAGTAATGCTTGTGCAACGCCAGATTACTAATGTTAGAGTAAGACAGTACTTGGCCAAGATGCCTCATCCTTTTGGCAAAATGCAGTCAAGGACACAACTTATTTTGAAGAGTGCAAGAAAAAGTCAGACTAGTATAAGGGCTAGAAGAATAGACAAAATTAAAGATGTCATTGCAATGCTAGAGCTGGGGGCAAGGCAAGGGTGCACTAGTACTCAAGTAGAATTGCTTCACACTAATACGTGTACATTTCAAGAACTGGTGGGTGGGTAAGATGGACAAACCAAGCAAGGAAGTATTTAATCTTATCAGAAGAAAAAAATCCCATGAGGACATCCCCCTTTTGGAAGTAGTTGATAGTCAGTGGGTTAAGTGCGAGACTGATGAAAATCTAGAAATCGTCAGTGGGTGACTCTTGAGATTTGCCAAGCCCAAGAAAATTATAGGAGGGCCAGGAAGGCCCAGGTTCAACCTTTTGACCAAGCATACCTTGAAGCCCCCCTTTCCTTAAGCCTCGATGAAAGATGGGAAAACTCCTGGGGAAGATGGGCTCCCTATAGAGTTTTATAAAACATTTTGGGAGGTGGTATGCCCTAGGCTCCTCACTACTATTTGGCAGGAGAGCCTACACACTCATCAACTTCCTGATCATTTGAATGGTGGAGTTATCAAGCTTATCCCCAAAGGTGGAAAGATAGACATACTTAACAATCAGTGAACTCTAACAATGTTAATAGTAGTTACAAAATACTGGCCAAGGTGTTAGCCTTAAGGATTCGGTCTAAGATGGACACTTGGATTTTGCATGAGCGGAAAGGTTTGACTAAGGGACACCATATCTTGGAAGCCATCATTAACTTGTAGAAAAGATGTATGCAAGACCCTAGAAGCAAGGGCTTGACTCATCTGATGTCTAAGTGTAGATTCTTCCTTTGGGGTGGTAGCTCTAGAATACCTAAAGGCTAAGTGGGATTTTTGCACCATGCCTAAGGCTGAAGGAGGCTTAGGGGTTGTTGACATTAAGCTTTCTTCTACTAAGCTTGCTGCCTCATGGATTATCAAAGCATTAATTAAGGCAGAACAAGATTGGGCTCAACTCCTCCCTAGGAATTTTTCTCAGGTCTGTCCCTTGACAAAGATAAAGTGGAAGAACTTCCCCTCTTTGTCTCCTATCTTTAACCTAGAACCTATTTCACTAAAGGTAGTCACAGCTTTAGAGGTTGTTGTGAGCTACCTTTGAGACAATCAAATCCCAAATCAGATTCTTTAGCAAGGGGTCCTTTGAGGCTCTTAACTCCATTTGGATATCATCTCTGCGTAGATTTTTCCATTTAAAGGATGAGGACTTTATCACTGCATATGGTCTCTTTAAGAAAGGTCTCCAGAGCTGGGGACAACTCCATCTTTCCAACCAATAGACTCTCGGGAATAGTTAGCACTATGGATGATTAATATTCAGTGGAGAGGAGGTGCAGTGTTGGTGTATGACCGTGAGTTGAGTTTAGTGCAATCCTCTCATCTACTCCCCATCTCAACCCTTTTTGAAGATGTTGAGGAGGTTTATAGGATGTTAACTTCTAGATGGAATCTTCATGATAGTTAGGCCTAATGGAAGAACAAGTTTCTTAAGATATGGCACAAGGAAATCCCCAAAAAAATGTCTACTGTCATTTGGCTCATTCTTCACAAAGCTGTGTAGACCAATACTAGAAGACAAAGGATAGGGAAAGGAAATGGTCAATGCAAATGCTGCCCGAGGTCCCAAGAGGACATTTTTCACTTATTTGTTGCATGCCCTCAGGCTATGAAGGTCTAGAAAACTACTCAGATCCTATTAGGGGAGCCTATAAACTAGAAATCTATTCTTTTTGGGGATGCCGTAAAAGTCAAACAGGGTTTATGGATAGCTATGAGGGTGCACACGTTATGGTTTATTTGGCTTTCTAGAACTGCTTTTCATTTTAATCAAGAAATGATGAATGTTGAGCTATCGATGTTGAATTGGCTAACAGGTCATTGAAGGTTCTCCTTTGAAATCATAGCGACTCTACTTACTAGTTTTTTGTTCCCTACCAATGTTCTTATGCCCACTAGTATTTCTCTGCCTATGAGTGTTCCTCTACCTACCATTGTTATTCTACACAGCCTCTTCTAGTTTATTTTGTTGTTTCTTGATGATGAATCTCTATGTGATAAGGCTCTGTAATAGGAAAATCATGTATATATATTTTTAATAATATAATATCACTTCTTTTTGCCCAAAAAAAAACAATCATGAGCTTAGTTGGCAGCCAGCCATAGTTCAATTTGAAGCCAAACATAAATTGAGTTAGGAGCCATTCATTGCTCACTTATCAGCTCAACATGAACTATGTTTGTAGTCCAACTTCTCTTTAGTCTAATAGAGTGCAGCCCAACTATCAGCTCAGTTAGCGACCCAATGGCCAGGGAGCTTGCAGCCTATCATTGGCTCATGAAACTGCTCATATTGTAGACAACTTGTGCTTAGTTAAAAGTTAGCAACTCTTTTGATGGGTTTGCAGCCACTCTTATGCTCAATTTGTAACCTCATCATTGTTTCCTACATGACAAGGGTTAGCACATTCTATGATCTAGATAACAGTTCAATGAGGGATTATAATATAGTCATCATTCTTTTTCTTGCATACCCATATTTTTTATAAGGCTTCTATGCATAACATCCCTCTTTTGAGAGCCTTGATAGATCTACATATTTATCTTTTTTACCCTTAAAAATTTTATTAGATTTATAGTGAATGTTCTATTGACCTATTTTGAAGAAGCTAATTTCTTGAAAAAATCCCATAGGATGGAACTAGAGCCAATCATTTGTGCTATTAAGAATATGCACACATGATGTGTGTCATTTGATTTTTTCTTTATAATGAAAATACTTACTCATATCTACGAGTTCGAGTTGCGTGGGCAAAAGAACGGTCCAAACTTGAACTATTAGGTGAATAAGATAATGTTTGTAAGAGTGAGAGTTAATTAACATTATTCTCATTTACAACTGGCAATATTTTGAGGGAAAGAATCCTCAATGAGGTTCTTGGATCAAGGAGAAAACACTAAAGTTGGAAGTACTTGTAGTACTTGTAGTACTTCATGAGTAGAGCAATGATCTGAATGCCACTTGATTAATTTGTATGAGCATAATGTCACTTTGATTTTAGTATTTTTGTTTAAAACCTATAATATTTGTCAAAAATGCTTTCTCAATCAAACATACTACTTCAATGACCTGAATCATTATCAGCTTAATTTCTAAGTTTGCAATCTCCTTTGACAATATCCACCTAGGATAACCTCAAGGTATTCCAAATGCACATATGTATATGAAAGAAAAAATGTAGCTTAAATGGTGGATCCTAATTTTTGGATGCACACCAAACAAAAGAGCATAGCTTGTCGATGACATTCTCGATCTCCTCTGTTAACCAACCTCAAAGTGATATTTGAAGCATATAATGTCATGATGGCAATGTAGTAATATATGTGCAATGCATATTTTTTTAGATGTACATATGGCATGAAAACATGAAACGCCCCAAATAGATGGTATTTACCCATAACATCTTGTGCCAATCGTGTTACTCTAGACCACTTAGTTTTTGTCACCAATAAAAGCACCCTTCAAAGAATGCATGTATCCTATTGGAGTTTTCATGTTCCCAATAATGGTTTTGGCATATCTATCTTCAATTGGAGTAAAAACCACGTTCCCTTTGGCAACCTCACATTCCAATTCACCTCCGTTGGCCAGATTCTCCTCTTTATTCCAATGAGCCTCAAGTCCCCTCATTCCAATGAGCCTCAAGTCCTCTTTATTCCAATGAGCCTCAAGTCCCCTCATTTCAATTGTCTTTATTTTTGCTTTGATAGCCTTTTAAAACATTTTTGAATATGTGCCTCAGATCCAAATGATAGTTGACTTGTAAATGTTTCCAATAACGAAGGGTATAGAAAATAGAAAGCACTTACATGCCATGTGGAGACGTCAATGTGTTATGGTCCAACCATTCCATCAACCAATCCCCTACCTTCATCATTCAAGGTGCTTTGGTCATTTTTAGGCACACCAAATGAAGCATGGATGTGGTAGGGACGATCCATAGGAATATATTTTAGATGGTTTTCATAGACACCTTTTTCAAGATGTGTGAAATTGAGACTCTCCAAACTATTTGAAAAATGGGCAAGCGTAATATCATTGCAATTTTATACCCACACAATCATGTCACCCACGATATTTTTGCATGGTTCATAACAAATTCCCTTAATAGTCAAGCTCTTTTGCCAATGGGTTGTGAGATCTCATAAACCTGAGTACCTTGCCCCAAAGCTTGAAGCTCATCCACCAATGGTGTAAGATTGCTTGAAACTATCAGGGCTAACATGAGATGCCCCTTTGTTATAGTACAGAGGAATACCGCCGTTCCCAACTATCACTGACCATATAGATGAAGATGTGGATTGGCATCCAAAGGAATTAACACCATCCATCGCTAATCCAAATGGCCACTTGCTCTCTAAGTGGCTTCGTGCCTTCCCATCACTGGACATTCTCAACATGCTATCTTTTGAGCATGCTAGCCCATAAATTGGGCCAATGAAGCGCAACATAACATGTATTTTTCCCTAGGTATAATACGCATGTCGCAACACCTTCTTTGGTATCCTATCCCCTTATATCCTAGTCTCCACATTTCGAAGAAACTATGGCATGCTCATATTCATCCCTATAAAAAAATAATCTTTTGGGCAAGCATGGATGGAGTTGTAGTCCATGCCTAACACTATGATGACTTGCTTTGTCTTGTTCTTGAAATCTAGGGCAGGCTTAGCTTTTGGATGCAACATATGAAGCAACTTACGCTAAATTGCAATGGCAAACCATGCATAGGTAGACTTTAGATTCAATATGAAAGGAGTTGTTGTGATACAAGATTTGCCATATCATTAACTTTCTATCTGTCTATTTTATCAATCGAGCCTCCTTGGCCTAACTATTTTTCATCTCCTAGAAGGTCCTCTTCTTCATGTTTATTCCTTGGGTCTAGACTAAAATATGCATGTATCATGTCTTATATTGCATCATCTTGCTCATCACTCTCCTCTTGTGTAGGTACATGCTCACATTCTTGGACTTCCCTCATGCTACTCCTCTTCTTTGCCCATGCTTCTTTTAGTAAAGTTGATAGTTTCGGTGCAACTATGATTCTTGAGGTCATTAATGTGATGCAAACATGTTGCCTTTCATCTGGTTCCCCTTTACCATCCTAAAAGACTATCCACATATTGAAATAAATTTTGAATCTCACATAAGGCTGATAATTCTTACAAGTATAAACCCTCATGCTCATACCTTCTTATTGTTTTGCAGATGTTCCTAATCGCCCATAGTGTTGACTTTGCTTATTAGCTATATGAAGTTATATGTTTACAACACCTTCATGTTTTGCACATTGACATATATCCTCACATATTTGCTCTACCACATTTAAGGTGCTTGACAGCATTTGTAGATCACAAAAAGATGTTCTAGATGGACTTACAACCCTACCTTTCAAAATAACCATCAATGAAGTACAAGCATCAAAATAACCATCGATACAAGGTAGCATCGATAGAAACATTAATAAAGCTATTGATAAATTGCAATTATATTGATGCTTATAGGTGCTAGACACCTTTCCAAGTTGGATATGCTTTGTCATATGGATCCTTATACTCACCTTTGTTTGATCGACTTTGTCATTACTATGTTTTGATGAATGTGGCTTACATCCCTATCACTTGCAATTTGCCTAAAAATCATGGGTATAAAATGGGCTAACAAATGAGGTGGTCCTTTCAAATTTCTACAATCAAAATATATGCACATTATAATAGGCTACTTGCAATCTTACAAATTATAATCCTATGGTTCCATGTATTATTTATTACCTTAAGTCAATAAGTTTTCCATAGGATAAGATATAGAGTGCTAAAAAGCTCCAAGTGGGCCACATTTTGGCATAGATAATGCCACACATAAATAATGATTGTGCGATATTCCACAACCATTGAAATTGTTTAGCCATGTGAAAACCTTTGGCACCTTTGGCACTCAATTCATATTACATACTAGGAGGCAATGTTTTTATAGGAAAAGTGTTTAGGATAGCTTAACAAGGTTTAGCTGAGATAAAACTTTGCGTGAAAAGGGATCAATGCATCTTTCATGCAACCTCACCCTTCAAGTGAATTTTCACCTTTAATAACATGTATTTTATAATAATCTAAACATTGATATAACTATTGCTATAATGTTCCCAAGTTAAGCATCAATGAAACCATCAATATAACAATCGAAGTCGTTTCTAAAAATATGTATGACATTGTGGATTTATTTTGAAATATCAACGGTTTTATTGATACTTTTACTCCTAAATGAGAAACATCCATTTTGTGATGCTAAACCATTTGATCTTGTATCCCTAAATAGGAAACATACTTGACATGATGTCGAGCCATTTGTTTTTTGTCTTTTACCTTTGGGAAAGCTAACCCTCCAGCCTACTCTCCCTCCAAACTGCTCTCCATCCATTCCACCCCCTCTCCAAGAGTCTTTCTCCTACCTTTTGACTTTGAAGACAAGAAGTGGGCATATAGAAGCTTGGACTTGGAACAACTCCACTCGACAAAGAGTGAAGAACATACATAAAATTGAGAACATCAAAAGTAAAGAGGTAGAAGTGCCTGCACTAGTATGGTGCAGGATGCCTACATCCCTAGTTTATACATTACTTTAAGAGACCACTTCTTTTGAACATAAAAACGATCCTTGAACACATTTTTTTGTGAATAAATGATTTCAAAACTAAATTTTCTGCACTTGCCTTACAAACACTCATCAAATTTCATATCCATCCTACATTTGTTTACAAAGCAAGATACTGACCCACCTTGTTAGGTAGGCATGGTAAAAGACATATCTACATAGGAATTACATGCAAATGCCTACAAAGTCATAGACTAGGTAGCAATCGTCCATTGTACATTTTATCCAAAAGTGACTTTGACTCTGGTCTCCGTAGAAGGCCCTTGTTGTTTGCAACACCAGTTCCGAAGCAAATAGGGCAGACCAATTTTCCACGTCCTGCAAAGATTCAAATTTGATTGGAAATCAAATTATATGAGCAAAAATACAGGCAGCTTGCATGACCTAATATGTCAGAAATCTAAGACTCTTTCTGCAAACTCTAGGAAGTATACGATGAAGACATAGTTTGTCCATTGCCAATCCAGATTGCAGAACAGGTATGCGAACCGTAGCTTTTCCTTTTGACCTACTGAAAAACAGGAAGAACAAAGATTCGACTACAATTGCATGAGCTTAACATACAGTCAATATATACCTAGATGAATCCAGGAAAATTCCCAAACTCATCCTCTAAAAACACAACATAGTGCAGTTTCAATCTCATGATAGTCACTCACAAGGTTGAAAACCATGAACTCCATCATGCATAGCAGGGACTAGCTACTATGACATCCCCACTGACGTCATCAGCGCCCAACAGTGGGTGTAGACCATAGTATAAAAATATGCTCTCACACATACAAATCCACACACCCACACATACTTAAACATCCATTTATACAGAGTCTTCGTACTGAGTTTCTGTCGGCACTCCGGAGGTGAAGGGCAGACTCAGCCATGATGAAGGCAGTCAAGGCAGTCAACACCATACTCCTGATGAGGCAAAGTTTGAAAATCTAAAGAGGACTCCAAAGAAGCAGTAATCACAACACTGCAAAGGAAGAATAATGTCTAAAACATGGCATCAGGATACACTTTAAGCTATCTCTAATTGCAAGGTAGCTTGTAACTAACATAATAAAGCTCCCACAGATCTCAACCAAGAAAATGATATGACTTACATGCTTCCAATGTGATGTGTATGACTGAACATATTATAAGCTCGCGCATGACAAACAAAAGCTCCTTCAATAAGGAACCACTACGGAGAATGTGAGAAAACGTTTGCAGATGTATGTTACTGAAGAAAAGAAAAGATGATGACAGCCAAGATGAAATCACAAGGAACTACAATTCATTCAATTCTCTGATCATGCAGCAAGCTGCCCCTTCCATCCTGAGTTGGAAAGTTATGAAAGACATGAAACAGGGCTGCGTCTAACACAAAGGGTGTCTTTCCTATTATCTCATGATGTCACTCTTTTGGACAAGGGCATCGTTTGTTCTAGACAACGAAGAAATTGGAGCATTTAGCTTGAAGAATGAGATGGAAGATGGATCCACGCTATCGACACTGGTTTGCAATATTGCTATAAAACAAAGATCCTCAAATTGTTCACTAATATTTCTGCAATGTCTTCAATCAGTTTCTCATTGAGACCAGCATATAATGGCATAAATGAAACACAATCAGACATAGTGCGTGCTAAAGAGGTAAGCAAGAAAGTGAAAAGAGGGAGAATAATTCAATACAAAGCAAGACGAAGGAATATGGATGAATTTAAACAAAGGGGGTAACTTATACGTACTCCAAACCTTGCTATCATGATTTTCTCATCTTGGTGACTTTCGTTACTATCTGTTGTACAATATTGCATATAGTTTCGTTGCTTTTACCAAAACCTTTTAACCAAAAAATAAAAAGTTTTCTAAATCTCAATTAATGTTTTCTTCTGTTTTAGAATAAATATGTGCTGATCTGAGCTGTATCTTAAGGCTTTTCATTAACTGTATCCTAAAGGTCTTCTTAGCCTCTCAACATCGATGGACCAATTGAAGTAAGGATCAAGTTACCACACATGAACACAGAGGATATGATCTTTAGCCACCTTATTCAGAAAAAATTTCAGCAAAGTGTCTCACAAACTTCTCACGCAAGACTTGTTTAAAAAGCCATTCTCAAGACGGTGATCAAGCCTGTCAAGCTTAGTACACTCAGTGACTGGTTCCACAGGAAGGCACTTCCCTTCAATGCACATTACTTGTGTTCATTCTCCCTTAATATATCTGACATTGTTATCTGGTGTTTTTCCAAAGGGAAGAGATTCGATTTTGAGACAGCCTCTGTTCTTAGACGCTCATCCTCATTGAGAGCCATCTAGCTGGTTTTGAGTTAAGAGGCAGATGGGTTCACTGGGAGCATTTATTGCCTCTCCAGTGGATGACAAACAGGTTTCAGTTTAGAGGAGACCTCCCATAAGAATTGATTATGGCCGCCTTTTTGCCACAAATATCACCCAATATATGGTTCCTTCTCTTAAGCTTGTCATTCAAAGAGGGATTCCGCAGGACTGGGGACATATTTTGCAAAATTTTCAAATTTCAAAGAGGAATCCCACAGGACAGGAGACAAAACTTTGCAGAGCTTTCGAGTTGAAAATTTCACCTCATTCATGTGATGTGCTTGTTTGATTGGTCAGGTTTAGAGGTTGGGTTATGACAATTGACTTGCACTGCCAATCTTAAACTCTACCATTTTGTATGCTTCTTGAATAGAAAAAAAACTCAACCATCTGTAAGAGTTCATGGATCTTCCAAAGGCACATGATCAAAGTCGTTATTTATTCTGGTAAGTTGCATGTCCTTGACCGATCCTGGGACAAGCTTTTGTAGATTTCTCAATTGGTCAAAACCGATACTCTCTTGGGATCTGGCAGAGTGTATTTTAATCAAAATACCATATGATATTCTAAAAGATCAGGTAAATCATGACTATTCTTGCTTTCTTGCCAGATGAGAGAAATTTTGCAATCACCATGTCTTTTTGAATGATCGAACTCATGAGGAGTTCCATGGAAACACAGCTCAAACCTGCACTATCCACTAACCTTGGACTACTAAAAAGCGAAAATGTATGTAGATACAACACCATCATGACGGCTTACACAATCCTTCAATGGCCTTAAGCTCTTAAAAACACCAGCCTTGCAACCATCCTTACTAGGTTAATCAGGACACCTTTCAGAATATGCTATCTGCTCCTGGGTGTCATCACTTGCATAGAGCTGGAGAAGGAAAGACCTTTCTCTAGCTTACTTATTAACATCATGACAATCGGTATATGCTTACAAACGATAGTAGGAAGATCTGCCATGAGTCAACATGCCCATTCACATTCAAAAGCACATTTGGTCTTGCACTCCACCTAGGCATATTTGGTTTGGGATTTGCCAACAGCTACTACTCTACGAGGATGAGCCTTCGAGTGGCATTCTCGACCCATCCCATGTCACCTCAGACCTATTTCCATTTTTCAGCTACATTCTTCACATTCCCATTCGATCTCAAGCTGGATGTGCACATTATGGCTACTGTTGGTTAAAAAATTCATTACTTTTACATCACAAATGATATAAACATGATTCCAACACCAATATTTTTTTTTTTGGGTGTAAAAAATCAGATGACAGAAAATCAATTTGCATTTGACTTTGAAAAACCGCATTAATTATATAACCATTATTAATCTAAGGCCTATGCTTGATTAAAGCTAATCTAATCTAACCGAACCCAAACTAGTGTAGTTTAGCTTGTCCTAGGCTAATTTAACCTAACCTAGCTAACATGATTTAACCTAACATAACATAATTTAGCCTAATTGAACCAGCATCGGTTACCCTAATAATGCATTAACCTATTTTAATCCAACCTTAACTGATGTAGGTTAATCGCAAACAAGGCAAGGGTGGGCGTTGACAGGAGCAGTGTGAGGGAGCTGGTAGGATCAGGGTGGCCACGGGGCAAAGTTTCCGGCTGGGAGGGAGGAGGGAGGAGCTGAGAAAGGGAGCGGGATGAGTGGGTGAGTCTAGTGGTTATGAGGGAGTGTTGGAGGGGGTTCGGTTTTGAGGCATGTTGGTTGTGAGGGAGGGAGAGGAAGAAGAGGAAAGCCACCAAAAGAGGGAGAGGAGAAGAGGGGAGCAAAAGAGCAGAGCGGGGGGAAGGGACACAGAAATCAAGCCAAGGCGAGATCCTGCCCATCTGCCATCGCAGCCTACGCTGAAGCCCAGTCTCCCTCGTGAATCCCCCCTGTTGACTGCTTGATTCGCATTGATCAGTCTCATTGCTTGCACTGTACGCCCAATTTTTACACCAATTCGCAAACCTCCCTAGCTTATCCAGCGTGGCCACATTTATCAGTCCCATCGCTTGCATTTTATATAGCAATCCACAAACTTTCCTAGCTTATCCAGGATCGCATTGCTTTTGGATTTATTCTTGGCTTGAGGTGAAGGGCTTTTGATAGGGCTGATGGGTGATGATTCGATACCGGACGTTGAGAGGAAAGGCTCCATGAGATGAAGATGGCACGGCGGCAAATAAATCGCGATGAGAAAGCAGTGAAGAAAAGATTTGCTGCAAAGAGATTCCCAAGGAAAAGCTTTGACGTAGACATCCTTACTGAACTATTCACCTCTGTCTAGGCACCTGTATCTGGACCATGGGTGTAGCCGCCTTCCTTCATTTATTATAAATTAAACATTATCTCACACCAATTGACACACTGATAAACGGTGCCTTACCTTACAATAGTGTTTAATTTTTGGGAGGTTCGAACCATTGATATTTGATATTTGAATTTTTATTCGAAGGGGGGACATACACTTTTGGGGGGTTTGAATTACTGATATTCGATTTTTGAATTTTTATTCGAAGGGGGGACATACTAGCATGGTTGTCTCAATTACATCCACAAATGATTCTTTCTGGGATACTATCTCCATGATATCTCTCTAGGGAATCTTATGTGCCCATTGTTCAACGGTTGAGAGCTGATAGAGGACACACACACACATGCACACACAGCGAAGATGTATCCTGAAAGGTTGCCCCAAACCAAAATCCACAACCAAAAACGTAGGAACAGATTGCTCCATGTTCCAAAGTACACAAACCCTTATGCCCCTGCTTGCAACCAAAAAATCCTGCTTCAAAATAAATAAAACACGGCCCAAAAGAGATGCAAGAGAGGGTACATGCTGAAGAAAAGGAACTGGCAAATCTTTCAAAGTAACCCATACAGGGCAGTAACTGAGCAGAGATTTGGCCGGGTCAAATAAAGGGTAGGGCATCACTACCGCAAAGTGACCTGCTCCATGAACTCCACCCAAACTGAGCAAATGAAAAACTGTATCCATATCTATACATTTGGTGAAGTAAAATCCCTAGCCTAGAAAGACAAAAGATGTAATCTTATTTGCAACCGCAGCAGCCAAAGACCAAGCTTTGAGATTGGTAACAGACATAACTTTTCCCATGAAATATAAACAGACACCAAGCTGCTGATCCTGACGACTGCTTTGAAAAAGAGGTTCTGGGGAGAGGGTTCGAGAAACGGATGAATCACCTGAAGGAAATTGAGTCACCAAATAGGCACAAAGATGCTGAAGAAGATCTTTCTGAAGAAAGAAAGAGGGAAAGTCAGAGGGGAGAAGTTTAGGCACTTAAACTCCCTCTGAAATAGTGGTCAAGGACGGCATACGCTTCCTTCCTTCAGAAGTTTGGGCACGAAAAGTAACTTCAGGTAGCAGAAACGGATGGCGCCGAAAGAAACAACGGTACATGAGGAGAAGACTGTACAGGAGTCGGCGCAAAAGCAATGGATGGGGCAAGCTGCACGATAGCTGGTGGATGTTGAACAAAGAGTGGCGAAAATTGTACGGGTGAAGCGGAGATCTGTACAGATGAAGGCTGAGGCAGATCGATAGCAGGGAGAGAGACGCCATGCTCCATTGCTGCTCAACCCCCCCCCCCTCCCCCCCACACACACACATATATAGAGAGAGAAGAGAGATGCATATTGTCACAAATCTACCAGGAGATTATATAAACACTCACGCGGTGACTGGATGGATGCATTGTAGATTATTGTGCTACCTATAACAAATTCAAAAATTTCTTCAAAATGTAGATGGTGACCTTTTCTTTAGGTTGACAGAGTAGGGAATGAGATGGCATTATGGCCCTTCTCATGAGCATTTTTGTGACACAGAAGAGCAGTTTCCACACTCTTGGTTATTTATTATTCACTTTCATGACTTGGTTGAATCTTGCCTCTCCTCGTGATGTATATACTGGGTAATAAGACCAGCTGATTGAAGCTCTCTTCTCCCTTATTATGGCCCTGTTAGGGGCCTATGGGTTCATGCTCAAAATTTTTGGAGCTCAGAAATTTCAGTTGAAGTTGCTCGACCCTCTATGGTTAAGGTTGGATATGGTTAGCAAATTGGATTATTGCTAACATGTTGGAAATCAATGCTCCGCATTTGGAGATCCACCTAATGTAGATGCTCACCTGAGAGTTCCCCAAATGAGGAGAAGCTATGAAGAGATCCATGAGAAATAGCATAGACATGCTCCACCCTTAGCCATCCACCTAGTATAGATACTCACTTGTGAGGCCCCAAGTGAGGAGAAGCCATGATGGGATCCATGAGCAATAGCATAGATGGTAGATGGGCATCATGTTTCAGCGACAGGCTGATGTATGGACAGCAGCATTGGCTGTCAAAGAGCCCCAAATCAGGGCTGCGATGATGTGTCATGCCAATGATAACATGACACGAACAGCTACAAATCTGCAGCATGAGATGTGTGAAACAGCAATGTGGCAAATGGCAGGTGACATGGCAAAAGTGCAACGGGTCAGAATGGATGGGGTGATATGGCAACCAATCACATGGCGATTGGTTGCTGATGCAGGCAGTCAGCCAAGTGACTGATCGGCTGCTTGGTCAGGTCTTTTACTAATCACTAGGAGCACATAGATTGCACATCCCTGTTTCACGAGTATGTGACAAGGCTACTAATATCCAATAGGAGCTTGCGGTCACTTATTTGGAATCGTGGTGGAGCTTGTCATGATCCGTGACGTATTCTTTTCCTAAAACCTTGTACTTATGGATGGTTGGATAAATAGATACTTGTGGAAGGTGTGCCCTTTCAATGCATCGCTTCCCATGGGGCACAACCCTTCACAAGAGCTACAGCTCTTCCAAAGAGGCATACACTTATGAAGAGGACACTTTTATTTCTAACGTTATTATGTACCCTCTCATCAGGGGTTGCACCCTTCACAAGAAGTACACATCTTTTCCTACACACAAACTTTGGAGCACACACCTTTTCATGTGTGGCTCTTCACTCTCATTTCCGACACTTTAAACATTTAAAGCAATACAAATGTTATTGTTCTCTGCTATCATTATACTCCCCTTTTGCCTCCTCAGCTCACTAATGATATTAGATTACTAGGATTTATTACATTGGTATTAGAGCAAACCTTGCTCCTACCTGTACGAAATACTCATGCCTCTAGTTACGACATACGCTAGGAGGTGTTCAATGCATTTTGCATGGAAGAGATGGAGGGAAGCAGTGAGAAAAAATTTAGCCACCACCCCACATGATTCATAGTAGCCTCTCCATAACCTCACATCACCAAATGACATGAATGGGCATGATCAAACTCATGCCCCCTGGTGTGATTGATCTCTCCCAGACCATGGGATGTGTAGGCCATCTCCTGGAGGTTCTAGTGATGCCCTATAGGCCATGGTATGAGCCTTGTAGGCATAAATAAAGACACTTATAGTATTAGTGTCTTTTAGGCCACATAGGACACTTAGTCCTATGTGACACCTAGGACACTTAGTCCTAGGTCTAGATACTTGTACCTTGTACTCCTTTGTTTTTATTTATCCAAGTTTGACATGACGGAAAAGACTAGTGCGACGTTTTGCTGTCTACACTCTCTCTCTCTCATTTGATCCTTCAATGGTATCAGAGCCCAGCTTTGCTTCATGTGCCTCTTGTCCGTACTATTTGTACAATAGTACGGACGTCTGTACAGTCATGTACGGATATCGTACGTTTCTTGCAGCTGCCTGTACATCTGTCGAAACTGAGTTTGTACCTACGTCGTCGTACAAATCTGTACCTCCATCGTACGTCTGTACCTGCACTCCATACAAATATGTGCCTGCACTACGTCCGTACCTGCACTCAGTACTGCGTCGTACTATACTTCATTGCGATGTGTTCCATACTAGAGCCACCGTACTTGCGCCGCCGTACAGATTAGTACTTGCATCGTCGTACTGTCCGTATTGATCCTATTGCACTACGTAGGTCTTTCGCACCTGCACGTGGGAGCCTCCGTACAACTGCAGTACTTTAGATCTCCGTACAACGTACGGCCGTACAACCGTGCAGTCGTACACACCGTACATTGTACGGTGTACTTGAGCTGTCTGTACAGCTAGTACTTCTCTCAAGATCTCCGTACAGGTGTTGCACGTACAAAGTCACATTCAGGACATTGGTAATTTTTGAAGCTTTCAGTTCATTTCACCTTCTTTGGTTGCAATTTCTTGCAAGAACATTGGGGCTTTGGAATTTGGCCTGCAATCTCTTGTTGTTTCAAATACATTGGGACAGATTGGAGAACATTGAGTCACATTTGCAGGACATTGAGTCAGACTTACAGACATTGAGTCTTTTCTGCAAGACATTGAGTCAGATTCGCATACATTGGGTCACATTTGCAAAATTTCAGCAAAATTTGGGGCTTTTCTGCATTTGCCCTCTTTCTGGCCTATTTGCCCTCAATAAATTTGGGGCTTTTACTAGATTCGTTGTTTTTGCAGTGAACATTGCCTGCCACAGTCACATTTGGGTCAGATCTGCATTTGCCCTTTGATTTGGGTTAG
Source organism: Dipteris shenzhenensis (assembly GCF_047967505.1). Lineage (NCBI taxonomy): Eukaryota > Viridiplantae > Streptophyta > Polypodiopsida > Gleicheniales > Dipteridaceae > Dipteris > Dipteris shenzhenensis. The sequence goes on from NC_141616.1 coordinate 30,501,294, forward strand.
AAATTTGCAGATATTTGCTGTCATTTTTGGACAGCCAGCTTTTTGCAGTGATAGCCTTGAGGCTTTTGGGTTTTCAGGTCTCTTTCAGGGTATCACATTTGCCATGGCTGGGAACAATCAAGATTTATTTGGAGTTCTTCGTGAAGATGATAAGTTGGATGGCACCAACTATCCGATGTGGTCTTATCTCATGAAACATATTCTTGTTGCAAAGCATTTGTGGAATATTGTTTCTGGGGTTGATCTGAGGCCAGCCAATGCTACAGTGGTTGCCTCTACTGCTGGTCCCTCTGTAGGGGTTACTCCTCCTGATGCCTCATCTTCTAGCACTCTTACTGCTGCTCTTCCAACTCAGAAGCAGTCTAGATGGGATGCAAGAGATGCAAATGCACATTCATGTATTGCTTTATCATGTAAGAGAATCATTATTCCACACATCCGATCTTGCAGGACAGCAAAGGATGCTTGGGATAAATTGGCTTCTCTCTATCAGATTCGCAACGAGGCACGTGTTGCATATTTGAGAAGGCAATTACAGGAAGTCAGCATGAATGAAGGTGACTCTATGGATGCATACCTAACAAAGTTCAAGGACCTCATGGAACAACTTGCCAACATTGATGAGGTGGTGCCAAATTCACAGCTTATCATACCACATTGAGTGGACTGCTAGATACATATCAAGGGTTTGCTACAACCCTTCGGTTAGTGGCCATGGGTAATCCAGACCACTATTCTTTTGATCAGCTAGTGACTTTGCTTTTGCAGGAAGAGCAAAGTAGAGCTAATAGACAAGCCATTATTCCTGATCATGCATTCGCTTCACAGTAGACAGGAGGAGGCAAGGCTTCCAAGCCTATGGGCAAGCCAAAATCTGCACATAGCAGCTGCAATTCCTCCCATGCATCTAAAAATACAGCAGATAAGTCAAAGAAGAAAAGATGCAACTATTGTCGCAAGCCTGGACATGACATTTCAGAATGCAGGAAGCGCATTGCTTCGAAGAAAAAGAAAGCAGGGTTGACAGTTAATGCCTCTCATGCTATTGAATCCCATGAGCCAGAAGATGCTTCACATGCACATGCTCTTCAGGATGATTGGGCATGGGCTGTCCATTGCTCATTTGATCCCTCCAAGGCTGATGCATTCTCTACTGCTAATGATGCTCAGTCCTGGTACTTTGATAGTGGTGCTTCCAAGCATGTCACATCTTGCAGACAGTTGTTTCATTCTTTAGCTGATGCACCTCGAGGGGGGACTGTCACATGTGCTGATAATGCTTCATACGCTGTAAAAGGAATTGGAGATGGGCAGCTCACATCCATTTCAAGCCATCCTGTTACTCTGACAAATGTTCTTTTTGTGCCTGGAATTGAAGTCAACTTGATTTCAATTTCAGCAATTGCCACTTCAGGTTTCAGAGTTATTTTTGATAGCTAAAAAAGTGAAAAAAGTAAGGCTCTGCTTATCTGGAAAAAGTGAAAAAAGTAAGGCTCCGCTTGCCTAGTTTATGATCTTCATGATGACAATGCCATAGATCTCACTGGCACTTTGCAAAAGGGACTTCATCACCTTGATCACCACTCAGCTGCACTTTCTATTGAAGCATTTGCTATTTCAGATTCACAGCTTGTTGAAATTCATCTTTGGCATGAGAGAATGGGCCATCTCAATTATAGAGCTCTTGCAAAGCTACATTCATAGCAGATGGCAAATGATGTACCTCAAACTCACACAGTTTCCAAACATGTGTGTGAGGGTTGTCTTTTGGGTAAGATGCATCGATTTCCTTTTCAAAAGAATTGTCCAAAACTCTCACAAAGGAAATTGCAGCTAGTGCACACTGATGTCTGTGGCCCAATGAGGACAAATGCCATTGGGGGGTACAAGTATTTCATGACTCTCATTGATGATTTCACAAGATATTGCTGGATATATCCTTTAAAAGCCAAATCTGAAGTTTTCTTATGCTTTCATAGGTGGCTGAATATGATTGAGAATGATTCAGGATGCAAGCTTGTCACCCTCAACACAGATAGGGGGGAGAGTATATGTCTAAGGAGTTTGATGCATTTTTGTCTTCACAAGGAATTATTCACTCATGTACTACTCCTTACACTCCTCAACAGAATCCTGTTTCTGAAAGGAAAAACAGGTCCACAATGGAGATGGCCAGATGCATGCTTAAGGCCAAGTCTTTGCCCAATAAATTTTGGCTTGATGCAGTAATGTGTACCAACTATGTGCTCAATAGATCACCTACATGGGCATTGAAGACTGTTACACCTTATGAAGCATGGAAAGGCAGGAAGCCTTCACTTTCACACATGAGAGTTTTTGGGTCTCTTGCATATGTTCATGTACCATCTCAGCTGAGACATAAGCTTGATGACAAGGCAATCAAATGCATATTTATTGGTTACAACCAGGAGAGCAGAGGGTATCGGTTATACCAACCAAATACTGGGAAGATTATTGTCAGTAGAGATGTAATCTTTGCTGAACATTCAGCTTCTCCTCTTGTGGACTGCAAAGCTAAGCCAGATGTTGACATGTTTGATGCCTTTGAATCTTGGTTACCTCTGCCATCTTGAAACATTACGAAATGATTTCTGCCTTCGTTTTGTGGAATCACGGGCACCGGCACTTGGTTTCTCCTCCCAGCCAACCTCGTTGGTAGCAAGCTCACGGATCATCCATCACGTAAAAGCTCATGCTTACTTTTTTTCAACGAGCCCCAAAACTCCCTAGATGAATCTAGTATGCCACATGTCATAAATGTAGGGTCCTTCCTTAATGCATTAATTACCCCTCTCTTGGGATATCTTTGAAACATTTGCCCCTAGGCATATTTAATGCATTAAAGTCCCTTAGCCTTAGATCCACCTAGTCTAGTGCCATGTCACCCACACCAAGGACCTTGACCTTTATTCCTTTTTTATCATTACATGAAGCCCAAACAGATATAATACAAACATTGATCCTTTAAAGGAAAATGTCGACTAACCCTTCCGAGGTCATGTTACCTCGACTTGAGCGTAACACATCCTCGAAAGAGGACTTTGACCAGCAACATGAGCCTCCTGCAGGCCCTCCACCAAGCAATAATCATCCACTACCTCATGCTGATTTGCAGGTTTCTCTTCCAGCACAAAATGATCCCACTATTCATGATGCAGTCATTGAAGAAAGAGCTGTCAATAGACAGCAAAGGCAAGTTCCCATATGGCTTCTTGATACATTGAGGGACAGCAAACAAGATCAGCCTTTTGCCAAGATCAGGGAATAGACAGCATGGTCACTTTCTTGAGTTTGCACTCCTTGCTATAGCTTGCAATGAAGAGCCTCTGTGCCATAAAGATGCTTTTGACAGCAAAGAGTGGATGGATGCAATGAGAGCTGAGTTACATTCCATTGCTAAAAATGACACATGGGAATTAGTAGTTCTCCCTTCCGGCAAGCATGCCATTGGTACCCGGTGGGTCTACAAATTAAAAAGAAAATCTGATGGCAGCATAGATCGATACAAAGCCCGTCTTGTTGCAAAAGGGTATGCCCAACAACAAGGCATTGTTTTTTAGGAGACATTTGCTCCCACATCCAGGAATACTACCATTAGATGTGACATTGCCATTGCAGCCCATCATCATTGGCAAGTGCACCAACTTGACATCAAGACTGATTTTCTTCATGGGGATCTGCAGGAAGAAGTATATGTTACACAACCTCTTGGCTTTGAGGTTCTTAATTCTGAAAATAAGGTATGCTGGCTTAGAAAAGCACTTTATGGTTTGAAGTAGGCACCCAGGGCATGGTATGCCAAAATTCATGCACACTTACTATCCCTTGGTTTTCAGAATAGTCCCACAGAACCCACTCTTTATGTCCGTGGGAGTGGATTTGATTTTTTAGTGCTGAATTTATATGTGGATGATATGCTCATCACGGGCCCAGATACTCAGCAAATTGCAGCTTTCAAGGCTGATTTGCAGCAGATTTTTGACATGTCAGACATGGGACAGCTCCATTATTATTTGGGCATTCAGTTTGCTCATGTTGAGGGGGGTATCATGATGTCTAAGTCCAAGTATATTGGACAGCTCCTTGATCGTTTTCAGTTTGAGGATTGCAAGCCAATCTCTACTCCAGTGGACCCTGGCTTCAAATTCTCAGCTCATGATGGGAGCTCACCATGTGACATCACTCTTTATCAGCAGGCTGTTGGATGCCTTATTTATTTATGTCACACCAGGCCTGACTTACAGTATGCAGTATCTCAGCTCAGCAGATTCATGCACATGCCCAGTTCACAGCATTGGCAGGCAGTGAAGAGAGTCTTCAGATATCTCAGAGGCACTCAGGATTTGGCCCTCTTCTATGGTGATCAAGGTTCACTTACCATGCATGCTTACACGGATAGTGACTGGGCAGGATGTTCCGACACCAGAGTGTCACATACTGGCAATTGTTTTTTGCTTGGCAATTCATGTATCTCTTGGCTCAGCAAGAAGCAACTAACAATTGCCACATCTAGTTGTGAGGCTGAGTACAGGGCAGCTTTCACTGCTACATTAGAGTTTGTTTGGCTTCGACAGTTACTTACAAATCTTGGTATGCGCCAGACATCCTCCACTATTGTCTACACTGACAGCCATTGCTTTGGCCATTGCGCGTAACCCACTGTTTCATGCGTGTACCAAGCATATTGAAGTTCATTATCATTATGTTCGGGAGTGGTTGTCAGCAGGAGACATAGAGTTGTCCTGTCTTCCCACAGAGGACAACATAGCAAATATGTTTACAAAGGCACTTCCTCATCCCAAGTTCGAAGTCTTTCGACAGACTTTACACTTGGTTCCCTTTGTTACATGATCTGACATCCCTTGTACATTCATAGGTGGCTATATCCTTTTCAATGAACATGTACCACCATGACCAGAAAATACCAAGTATTTTGAGACATTTCTAGAGTACTTCAGCCCATCCCATGGAGGGGAGTTTGTAGGCCATCTCCTGGTGGTTCTAGTGATGCCCTATAGGCCATGGTATGAGCCTTGTAGGCATAAATAAAGACACTTATAGTGTTAGTGTCTTTTAGGCCACATAGGACACTTAGTCCTATGTGACACCTAGGACACTTAGTCCTAGGTCTAGGTACTTGTACCTTGTACTCCTTTGTTTTTATTTATCCAAGTTTGACGTGACGGAAAAGACTTGTGCGACGTTTTGCTATCTGCACTCTCTCTCTCTCATTCGATCCTTCAGGATGCACCTTTTTGCTATGAGCAGACACACCTTGTTAATGAAGATTCATACCTCTTCAACCAAGGGACATACCCCATTGTGAAAGGGTGACACCTTTTCACCCAAGGGACACACTCTTTCATGAAGGATCACACCCCTTCATTTTTTGGACATATCCATATGAAAGGACACATCCCCTCATATCAACTCATACCCGTTCACAAACGACACACTCATATGTTGAAAGGATGAACCTTTTCACGACGGCACACCCCCTTTCACAACCCTTCAACGGGACTGTCCCCTTTGAATGGATGCATCCTTTCACGTCACACACGAAAAGGTGCCTACTTGCACCCTTTCATGACAAGGTGCAACCCGCTACTTTGATCTATGTTCTTTCTTCTCTCTCTCTCGCCGCCCCTTGCCGCTCTCCCTCGACGCCCCCCGCTACACCTCTCGCTACCCTCCCTCGACGCCCCCTCGCTGCCCCCTCGACGCCGCCCCCTCCCTCCCGCTGCTACCCTCCCTCCTGCTACACTCCCTCGAAGCCCCCTCGCCGCCCCCTCGCCGCCCCCTCGCTGCCCCCTCCCTCGACGTCGCCGCCCCCTCGCCGCTCTCCCTCTACCCTCCCTCCCGCTACTACCCTCCCTCCCTCCCGCTACCCCCCCTCGACGCCCCCTCGACGCCCCCTCCCTCGACGCCCCCTCGCCGCCCCCTCCCTCGCCACCCCCTCCCTCGTCGCTCCTCCCCCTCGCCGCTCCCCCCCCCTTGCTTGTCGCTCCCCTCCCTCGCCACTCCCCTCGCTCCTCCCCTCGTCGTCGCTCCTCCCCTCGTCGTCTCTCCTCCCCTCGCCGCTCAGCCCCCTCCCCTCACCGCCGCTCAACTCCTTCCCCCCCCCCTCACCGCCGCTCAGCCCCTTCCCCCCCCCCTCACCGCCGCTCAGCCCCCTCACTTGTCGCTCAGCCTCCCCCTCTCTCACCGCTCAGCCCCCTCCCTCGCCACTCAGCCCCCTCCCCCCCCCCTCATCGCTTAGCTCCCCCCCCTGCCACCCCCTCGTCGCTCAGCCCCCTCCCCCTCATTGCTCCGCCTCCCCCTCCCTCGTCGCTCGCCCCCTCCCTCGTCGCTCAGCCCCCCCCTCTCTTGTAGCTCTACTCTGCCCCCCTCTCATAGCTCCACTCTGCCCCCCCCCCCTCCCGTAGCTCCACTCTACTCCCCCCCCCCTCCCACAGCCTCTGCACCACCCCCCCCCTCCCGTAGCCTCTGCCCCACACCCTCCCGTAGCCTTCCCGTGGTCTGAGGGCCCTTGTCTGCTGCAAGCCTTGGCTTGCCACTGGCCTTGCGCAGGCCTGCGCACCCCTACAGCAATGCTGCACAAGATCTGCCTCCCCTGGAAATCGTGCACTTGAACAAGTCCTACAATGGCCCACAAACCCAAACAGTCTCCGAAGCCAATTGTGGGAGAGATCACAAAGCGCATCTCCAGGAGTGGATTAGCAATTGACAGCCAACCAGCCCTGAAAACATCCGGTGCAATGGACACCAATGCAGTTCTTTCTCCCGTAGCCATCATCTCTACTCCAATCACTGCCCCCCCCACCACTGTACCACTCAGCCTGCCCCCCACAGGAAAGGGTCACAGTCCCTCACCCCCCACACAGCTTCCTTCTGTCTCCACCACTCTTATGTCCCCCCTTCCCCTCACCCAACAGCCTTTCTCCACTCCTCTGCCATATACAGCTAGCCTATCGCCCACGCCTCCACAGCCATGTCCCAGTTCGCACCCCCTCGGGTCCCACCTGAGACGATAGATTACATCTTTGCGGAGCTACATCGACTACGGGATCACACCGTAGCACAAGACCAGCTTATTCAGAGCATGCGCCAGGAGATCACTCACCTCCGTCAGGAGGTTGTCTCTCTCACTACTACAGCCACAGGGGCCCCGCGCACTACACCAGAGGTAGAGGAGCGGATCGCTACTATCCAGACTACTATTGCGGAGACTACCAGATGGGTGGACGTTGCGAGACGGGCACCCAAAGCAGCAGTCTCAGCCACCATCGCCGAGCAGGAACAAAGGGCCAGTAAGGCTCTCAACATCCGAGTACGAGGTATGCCCCGCGCAGATTCACTCACCCCCTTAGCGGACGCGATTGCTTTTGTGACCTCTACCCTCGGCCTCGTCGAGCATGGGATCGAGCATGCATGGCACACAGGACGGGATCCCACGCGCCCATAGCCACTCATCATCCGATTCAGGGATACTCAGGCTCGACTTGCAGCACTCAGGCAGCGTGCTACACTACGGGACCACCCTACTATCTTCATGGATGAGGATCTCACACCTATGCAGGTGGAAGAGCGACGCACCCTGCTTCAGCAACGAGATGTAGCCCGTCAGGAGGGGAAGTGGGCTGTCGTCCGAGATGGCCGCCTATTAGTTGGCCCCCGCCGCCGAGCCCCACCAGGTACTCCAGACATGGTAGCAGACTCCCCCCCCAAATAGGGAGACATGGTCTAATTGTGGAGTTCGCTAGACGCAGAGAGGTCCTCCTAGTTGGGGATTTCAACGCAAGGACAGGTGCACGTCAGACATCACTCCTGGATTTCCACTCAGATCCGGTCCTATTACCTGAGATGGACACAGAGGACTCGGGCTTCCCTCGCTCCTCAGCTGACAGTCGCGCTCCCGTTACTGGGTATGGGCAAGCTCTTTTGGACCTTGGACGTATACATGATCTGGTCATCTACAATGGACTAGATCGGTGGCCTGCCTCCTCTGGTTTCACATGTTTCCCACATGGCGGAGGGCCAGTGTTGTCGACTATATTCTGGGATCTCCTGCTTTAGCCCCACAGATCACTGACTTCCGCACTGCACCCTTACCCCCAGGAGCCGATCACACTTACCTTTTCTTTCATATACTTGCGTCCCGAGCCCCTCCCAGCCACACCCCGCACTATACTACCTATCATGATATACACTTTGATCATAACCTCTCACCTGATTACTCATCCCACCTAGCCTCCCTCCTCAGACACATAGGCACCATACCCTCTCTAGATCACCGAGCCACCCTTATCACCCACTCCCTTCACAATGCAGCCCGCCACATCTTTCCTTCCACTGCCCGGTCCACCCGCCCTCCACCCGCTGGCTCTACCCCTTGCAACAGATGGTATGATGACGAGTGCAAAGCATTACGCCGCACACTCCGACTCACAACCAAGCGAAACGCTAGGGCCAACCCACGTCTCACCAGGGATTATCGTCGACTAGTCCATCGCAAGAAGCTAGCCTTCCTGCGCCAGAATGAGGATACGCTACTGAACATTATGTTTAGTAGCAACTCCAAGGATTTCTGGAGGAAACTCCTAGAACGCCGATCCCCCTCCCCCCTCACGGACACTTCCCTCTGGCACACCTACGCACACACACTCTATGATATCCCTGATCAGCCCCCCCCCCGACCTCTCAGCCACCCCCCGTCCCAATTCTTGTATCCTCTTCACAACCCAGGGAGTCACCCACGCAGCACATAAGCTTCATAACGGTCGAGCTAAGGATCATGAGGGCCTATGCACAGAGTTTGTTGCCTATGGCATCAAAACTCTAGCCCCCATCCTGGCAACGCTGTTCAATGAAGCTGTCTGTCACGGGTTCCCCAGAGCCTGGACCCTGAACACTATCACACCCATCCACAAAGCAGGAGATCCCATGGATCCAGGGAATTACAGGACCATCATGGTTGAACATGTTATGTCCAAGATCTATGCATCAGTGTTAGATGGCGAGGTCAGTGCTCGCGAGAGATACAGGGGCTCAGGGCATCCGGACAGGCCGGCTTCAGGACGGATCACTCGACTTACGATCACATTTTTACACTTAGAGGGATCATTAAGGAGGCCAGACACAGGAGACAGAGAGTATATTGTTGCTTTGTGGATTTCCGCAAGGCATTCGACACCATTCCCCGCACCGCCCGACTCATCAGACGTCTGCAGGAGTTAGGCTACGACTCAGCGATTATCTGGGCAGTAGTAGCTCTCTATGAGCGGGTGACGGGGCAGGTCAGGATTGGCACCAACTGGACCCCAGAGATCACGAGTACTATCGGAGTCAAACAAGGATGTCCCTTGTCACCGACTCTCTTTGGCCTCTACATCGACGAGCTCGAGACCACCATCAGGACACTCGGAGGTGCAGGCTGCTCTCTTGCGGAGACTGCCATCCAGATTCTCCTATACGCAGACGATGTAGTACTACTATCCTCTTCTGCTACTGGTCTTCACCGACACTTGGATGGACTTCAGGCCTTCTGTGATACACATGACTTGAAGGTCAACCTTGGGAAAACCAAGGTGATGATCTTCAACACTTCCAGACCCGCTATGCACCGAGAGCAGTTCCTCTTCGCCGGCGACCCTGTTGAGATAGTTGACTCCTACACATACTTGGGCGTTGTCTTCTCAGGCCCGATCTTCACGATGCGCCCGGCCATGCAGGCCAGGATCAGCCGGGGATACGCCGCTCTTGCCAGGCTGGAGCGACAGTGCTACCACTCCCACTTCCAGGACCCGCGGACCAAGTCTCTCCTTTTTTATTCTTTGGTCCGCCCAACAGGCATGTATGGTAGCCCTTGGTGGGGAGTCGACCTTTCAGACACAGAGTGGGCTCGAGTTGAGCGCCTGCAGATACTGATGTTTGCTCGGATGATCCGTAGCAAACCATCGGTACCACACCAGATCATTCTAGCAGAGTTCGGCGCCTCACCCCTACAGCTTGATGCGGCTTTTCAGGCTATCACCTACCTCCACAGAATCAGGGATTTTGGCTCCTCCGCTGACGGTCGCCTCCGCCTACCTTGGTTAGCCCTATCCTCCTCTATGGCCTTATCCGTTGATGGGGACCAGCGATGCTGGTATAGTCGTCTTTCCAGTTGGTTCACCCGACTAGCCCTCGACTTAGACCGATTGCCTCCTTTTCAATACAGCCTCGACGCTCCACCATCTCCTCTCTCCCCCACTGACCAGGAGGTCAACCGGCTCATTCGGGCGGATCTGCTCCAGCTCCACACCTGGCGGACATGGTTTCTTCACTCCGAGCTTCCTGTGAAGCTCGACTTCTACCGCCGACACTGCCTCCAGATCTCACAGGAGGGCTTCATCACACCTCCGGGTTACACACAACTTCATCTACCACATGCGCTCCGGATCTCCCTCGGTCAATTTAGGGTCTCGTCACACCGATTACGGATCGAGAGTGGACGCGCAGAGGGTATCCCACGAGAGGACCGCCTTTGCCCACTTTGCGACTTACAGGAGATCGAGTCAGAGGAGCATTTTGCTTTCAGATGTCCTATCTATTATGCCATTCGAGGCCGATACCACTGCCTCTTCCGCAACGTATTCGGCTCCCTCCCACACATGCTACAATTCCCGGATCAGCGGTGCCTTGCCGCTTTCTTACATGAGATGACCCGCCACCGAGATACTTCTCTCCGAGCACAGCGACACGAGCAGCACACACAGCGTGAGGATATCCAGCGGCCTATCACTGACTTCTTTCAGCCACAGGATACATCTTCTCAGTCTAGCCGATGACGCAGACGTGAGCGAGAGCCAGAGTCACGACAGCTGCGTCAGCGGACAGACTCACACATCCAGGTCCATGACATCTCGTCTCTGCTCTCGGCCCGCCCCACTGGGGTTACCGTTGCCCTCATCCACAGGGCCACCCGCCGCCCCCGACGACCGAGCTCGACTAGGCCGCGTGACGTCAGAGGCCAATCATCTATCGCAGGGTTTTTTCCGACTTCCCATTTGACGGCCCCTCTATGATTGGTCTCTGACGATCACCACCTGCACATGTATGCTGTATCTCCCCCCTCTGCCCCACTTTTTTGTGCCCCCCCCTTCTTCTTCTTTGTATCATCTGGAGGTAGACACATATTTTTTGTATCAGGACTAGACACATAGTCCTTCATAACCTCTTTTTTTGTAGAAACGGTTGGTTGGCCCGTTTTGAAACCACCACCGTTATGCTCATTGTATCAGTTATCTTTAGTCTCATAGACCTTCACGGTCTCCCGAAGACTTTAATAAACTTTCTTTCTTTCTTTCTTTCTCTCTCATGTGTGACTGTTGCTTTGTGCATCACATGCACAGTGAATTCTCTCAAACCAACTCACTGCACTAAAGCTTGCAAAGTGGAAGGAGGTCAAAGAAATCCTCAACAAGACTAAAGTGATCCATGATTAATTAGACTCCATTGGTGAGAACTTGGACACAAAAAATCCAACAAGGCTTGTACTTAGCAAGCTATCCAAAAGCTTTTGGCTTGGAAGAACAGCTAAGGATGAAAATGTATGATGGCAAGCTACTTCCACACTCCTCATCACAGCCCACCTGAAAGAGGCCATCAAAAGCTGCAAAATGGGAAAGACAAGGATTAGAAATGTCTTCAAGCGAAACTCCTAACACAGGAGGTGCTTGCTCCAATCTTAGCCAAACTGTTCAATCAAGCCTTCTATACAGGCTTTCCCGCTTCCTAGACCACAAACACTGGCATACCCATTCACAAAGCACCAGATCTCATGTTGCTCTTGAGATACATCAGTGAGTTACGTGGAGAGAGCGGACCAGCGAGCAATTGGGCAGGCAAGCCTCAGACGAGACCGATCCACACTAGACTGCATCTTCACCCTCAAAGCCATCATAGAAGAGGCCAGATACCAGAAACAGAGGGTATATTGCTGCTTTAGGGATTTTCGAAAGGCCTTTGGTTCTGCACCACAGTTCTATCTCATTGCACAATTCCTATGTATGTATCTATCTATCTATCAAACAAAGTGTACGTTTACATAGAGGAGGTAAGAAGCTCCATTGGAGTGAAACAGGGATGCCCTATATCCCTCATCCTATTTGGCTTATACATGTAAGCCCCCAAACAAGGAGGACGATGAGGCAAGTGATGATTTGTATTAAATGTTTAGAGCAAAACTAAAGTACGAATGGGTGACTTGGTCTTCAAAGCGAAGACAAATTACGATCTCAACTCGGTTAGGAGTCCAAAATTGGATGCAGATGAGAGGTAAACCTGCAGATATATCCCAAAGTCCGATTCAAAAGGCAAGAGTCCCGAGTGGGACCTAGAAGATAGGTAACCATCCTGGATGACGAATCATAGCATTGATTCAGGAGTTTACCTCAAAGGCGGCTGGAAATCCCAAGGAATCTCCTTGTGACTGCTGTTTGAGATTTGAGGCATTAGTCACCACTAACACCACCACCATTTGCAGGATGGCAGTGATAAAGGAAGCTCGACTCTATAAAAGACCATCCACTACTACACAATGTGATGCTCCTAAAGCTACTGTTACTAATAGTCTTTGTTGATGAGGGTACTGAATGTTGTTCCTTGAGCAACATAATTCTTGGCATTGATGGGAGCTGCCGGTGACAGGAAAAGCTTTGTGGTGCAACGTAGCCCCAAGTCTGTCGTCGGGTAAAAAACGAAGCTTAGCAACATAACGTAATCGCACGTTGAGGTCCAAATCCAAGACAAAACTTTGTCGCATAACATAGCCATAAGCGAAGTCCATAGCAACCAAAGTTGCTAAGTTAGGCTTCACGTGTAATCTACACCAACCCTTCATCAATATAGCCGACATGTTGAGTAATGATGTAGTCAAGAGCTCCTTCATAGCTGTGTGTCATCAAGGAATGAAGTAGTTCATGAATTCGACAATTGTATCTTGGAATGATTATTCTGTCGCATTTGCTTACTGGTCTAGTACAGAATTGAAGAGAGGCTTTTGTCTTGAGATCATCCTGCACGGCAACAAAGATTCTGCCATGATTCGTTCAAGGGTGTCAAGTCAGTGTTCGTTCTAAGATGAGCAACATGACATTCAAAGAACCGTAATAGAGAGTTAGCTATGTTTAAAAGTTTTCACGCATAGTGTCAAAGCTACGTTACAATATGAAAATGGACAAGCGAGATTCAGAGCAAGACTAAAACACAAAGGTGAAAGCAATCAAAGATCAACTTGCGATAGAAATCGGAATCATCTCAAATTGGCAAATTGGAGTTGGGCATGCTTCCTTGAAGCTGCAAAGGGTTCGTGAGACGACCACCTTCTTGACCAAAGGGAAGGGCAAAGGGAAACCCGACAAGAGCAAGCCAGATAAGGGTTCAAGGTCTAAAAAGGTCAGGCTTGACAAGAGGCATAAAATGTGCTTCCACTATGGCAAACAACGACAGCTCACGAGAGACTGGCGAAGCAAGAAAGGGGGTCCACAATGAAGTGGCTTTAGGGAAGCAGATCCACTAAGGCAGAAATACTGAATGTCATCATGGAAAATATGTTTGAAGCCCGAGTGATAGAAAGATGTTTGGCACTCTTGGCAACTCTGATAGGTGAAGATTGGTATGGTGACAATGATGCATCAAAGCACATGTCGAAGACCCGAGAGTGGTTCTAGACACTCTTCGAAGTAGGTTTGAATCTAGCATCATGGTGGGAGACAATAGAAGTTGCCCCATCAAAGAAATCGAAACAGGCCGTCAAAGATTACCACTATAGAGAAGAAAGTGCTCGAGGATGTAATTAATGTCCACATTTGTGTAAGAATCTGCTCTCTATGACAAAAAGCTTGAAAGAGATGGGATCGGTATTGATCTTTAACAAAGCAATGTCCTCATTTGGTCCAAGGCCACAAGGGCAAGGATTGCCAAAGGAGTATACTACAAAGGTCTCTACATGATTAATCGTGACGCATAACAAAGATGCCTCAAGATTATGACATGGTCCTAGAAGCCATGCAAAGATCCGGAATAGTGGATAGGCGACCATCCTTCGTAGGCAGTCATGAAGTCTACTAGGCTTGTATGGAAGGCAAGAAACAATAGAATTCGTTTGCGATTGTTGGCCCCCATGGGGCAAGGCAAAGGTCATGTTTGGCAGTTGGTTTAGGGCTGATCAGGCCTGGGCTAGCAGTAGCCTGCCGCATGGCAGGGCTGGGCCAGCCAGCCCTCAAAAGGTGTGCCCCCCAAAAGGGGTTTTATAGGCTGCTACTGGGTCGGTTAGTAGGGGATTGCTGGTCGCAGCCAGAATCCCCCTGCTGGGTCAGGGTTTTGTGCCCTATATAAGGGGCCATTTGGGGCCCCATTTATCATCACTTGGAGCAGCCCTCAGACACGCAGATAGGAGCAGCTCCTTGGGCATTATCCAAGAGGTGAAAGAGACCCAGAAAGAGGCTGCACACTAAGCTTGAGATGCTGCCCACCTAGGCTCGCTTTCCGGAAGGCAAGGTGGAAGGGATCTTTGGAAAGAGAGTCTACATTAACTCATAGGAGCAAGCGGGCTCAAAGGTCTAGAGGTGCCAGCCATATCGTAGGAGGACATTTAGGTAATGTATTGTGTCCAGTTTGTGGAGGAATGGAAATATATAAGTGTTGCTTCTATATTTATCTTGGATACACTGTCTATTCGAGCTTGCACACACGCATCTATGATTGTGAAGTACACACAGTGAATGAAGTTTAATTCTGTAGTGAAACACTTCCGTGGGTAATTTCTGGGCTCATCTATCAGTCTTTCACCTGCCGGATACCCTCTGGTGGGATTTTCTTTTCTAACAGGAAGCAAATTCACATCCATTAAATTCGCAAGTACTGCATGCAAACAGGGTTCAAGATGCAACGGACTAGGCAAGGACATCTCAACAAATGCGGTATTGTTGAGGGATTGACCATGATGAGAAGGAAGAATTTTTAATGCTCCTTCTGGGCACCACCAGTCCATGCAATTGATCATATTCTAAACTGAACTATTACAACAGTAGGTGATGCGGAAACACCTCTTTCGAATACACAGGAAAGAAGCACACAATCAAGTATCTCTGAGTATTTGGTTCTAATTCGTTGGTCCAGTCCACAATGACACAAGGACCAAGCTGAATTCAAGGAGGCGAAAGCACATCTTCATCAGCTATAGCGAAGAATCCCAGGCTTACAAGTTGTACGATCCAGTTACGAAGAAGATGGTGTCCACTCACGATATGGAGACTGACTCACAAGAAAGTGGAGTATCTGGAGGATCACACTTCAAAGGACAACCAAATTCGGTTGCAGTAACAAAATAAATCCCGGATCAAACAATACAGACTCAGGACCCCAAGAAGAGAGCAATATCGATGAAGGAGCTTCGAAGGCCCTTTGGTGTAAGAAGACATTTGGAAGACTCTCGGACTATACTGGAAGACTCTGGAAATGCCGCCATCCCAGATGTTAATTTGACGGGGTATAGTGGTCAAGGCAACTTCAAAATCTGGCAACAATGACCTATGGTCAAATTACTTTTTGTGATTGCTGCCTAAATTTTTATCTATGATATCAACTTCATAACTACCATTCTTGTTGGCCATAGATCATAACAAAAACAACACACTAATTTTCTTTTCTTTGGTCACCACTAGTAAAGATTAAAACTGGAATACAATGATATCATTTGCTTTTATTAGCACTGCCTTCAGGCAGCGCTCTAGGTACACTTTTGTTTAAAAAGTGTCCCACACACTTTGTTGCCACGTGCCCCCCTTCTATTTTGGTTCTTTCTCTCTCCCACACACATTCACTCACACACTTTCTTTTTTTAAGAGCTCTCTCTCTCTCTCTCTCTCTCTCTCTCTCTCTCTCTCACACACACACACACACGCACGGAGTTTGCAAATCATTCGAACTTTCCTATACACGGCTTCCATCACATGTCTTGCAAATTGACAATTGTTTTCCTTTGACAGAACCAACTTGAAGGCAATGCTCACGAGTACTTGTACTCACTTGTCTTTTTACTTTCATTAAATATATTTATCTTAAAGAAGGTATATTTTACAACTAAGCCATTATTACCATAGCAATTTGGGCATTCCGTGAACTCATAAACATCCTTTGCCCTTTTCCTATTCAATGCCTTCCACTTTCCAGTTCCACCACACATATCACCTACATCATGTTGCCATACACGATAAGATAAAATTAGACACAATCTCTCTCTCTCTCTCTCTCTCTCTCTCTCTGGAACATGGAGACAAACTAAAGGGAGATCAAAAGAAATCATGGGAGACTTCACAGATGAGGAAATGCTCCAATATGCCAAGCAACTTTACACCCATCCACATGCCTTACCTATATTCACAGACATAGCTCACTACAATAGCCCACATATTTTCTCTTTGGACGATGTGAATGAGGGCTTGAAGAAAATGGCCAATGGAAAAGCAGATGATACATTGCATATAAAGGCTGAGCTACTAAAATGGACAGGGGACTACACACGAATATGCCTAGTCTCTTTGCTTAATGATGCAATTGCCAATGGCTTCCCCCCAGAGTGGCAAGAAAATTGGATAAAACCAATATATAAAGGTGGAGATCGTAACCAGCTTTCCAATTATAGAACCATCATGGTGGGATCCACCATGGCCAAGCTCTTTGGCACAATCATTGAGACAGAACTTAGTATATGGGCAGAACTAAATGGTAAGAGGGCCATCGGACAAGCTGGTTTTCGAAGAAACCATAGCACTGTGGATCACTTGGTCACACTACGGGTTCTAATGGAAGAGAGCCGGTTGCAAGGAAAGCCTCTCTATTGTTGCTTCATAGATTTCAAGAAGGCATTTGACACAGTGCCTAGAAACAAGTTGGGGGAAAGAATGGACCAATTAAGAGTGCCAAACCACTTAAAAACAGCAGTTTTCAGATTGTATGAGAGGGTAACTTGCCAACTCAAAGGCAGAAACGGATTGTCAAATACATTCCATAGTAATATGGGGGTTAAACAGGGTTGCCCTTTGTCACCAACATTATTTGGACTATGTATTGACAGATTGGAGGAGTTGGTCAAAGAAATGATGCAAGAGCAGCAGCTAGAGGGCCCTGAAATATGTGCATACACCGTACTACTGTTGTTATATGCAGATGATGTTGTCTTTTTCTCATACACAGCAGAAAGTATGCAGAGGATGATGCCCATTCTACACAAGCTCTGTGCAGAGAGTGGACTCATGGTAAATGCCACCAAAACTAAAATGATGATAGTAAAAACAAAGCAGCCTGCAAACACCCCAAGTATTATGTTCAATGAGCAGGAAATTGAGAGGGTAAACACATTCAAATACTTGGGAATAGATGTGCCAGCAGATCATAGATGGAATGATTGTGTCCATAGAAGGATAGATGCTGGGTGGGGAAAGTATTATCATTTTGAAAATGACTGCAGAAATAGTGACACTAAGAGATGGAGCATCAAACGGATTCTATTTGATGCATATGTGGTGCAAACAGTGCTATATGCAGTAGAAGTATGGGGAGGAAGCATCTCAGCATCAAAATGGAATGATATTGAAAAAATACAGAAATCATTTCTAAGACGGCATCTAGGAGTCAAAATTACTACACCGTACTCAATCATGCTTATTGAGACTGGTACAAGGCCCATTGAACTGAGAGCACTACGAAGGGTTTTCAAATATGTGAAGAAGGTCAAGAACATGGGGTGGCAGAGATTACCAATGAAAGCATGGGAAGCAAGTAAAAGGCCTCAAAAGACAAACAAAAGCAAGATGTTATCATCTGGTTGGTGGCAAGACATTCAAAGATGGTTCCAAAGATGGAGAGTAACATCCTACCTTGAGATGTCATCCGGGGAAATGGATGAGAAGGCATTTCATAAAGCTTTGTTGGGAATATTGCAACAAAAATGGCAATCAGCTGAGAAAAGGGCTAAGTATGAGTACTATTGTACACATATCAATCCCATCTATTGGGACACCTACTCCAAGGAGGAAGATAATGCACAAAAGTACATAACTATACCCATACCTGCAAATGCAAGAAGAAGTATTGCACTCATCCGCACCCGATCACACACTTTGGAGGTAGAGAAAGGTGCTTGGGGAGATGTCTCAAGGGAACAAAGATTTTGCAAGTTATGTGACCAAGAACAAGTAGAGACAGAGGCACATGTCCTCCTTACATGCCCACGATATGCATGCATAAGGAGGGACTTCAACAACATTACAAAGGAACACGACACCCTCGCAAGCTTGCTTTCACATACCCATATAGCCACTCTGGGCAATTTTATTGCCAAGATTCTTCAATATCGGGAATGTTGTATTACTCAATGTATTTCAGAATAGTTGTTTTCCTACCCCTTCCATAAAAGAAGGGAGACACTTGTATTGTGATTTTCATGGGTCCCATGGGTCGGTTTCTCGGCCCCCAGAGGACGGTAATACATTCTTCTTCTTCTTCTTCTCTCTCTCTTCACTCCCCTCTCACGTTTCATCATCAGCAGTCCAGTGTAATCCACGCCACGCCACCACCACACAGCCAGCTAGCAGCAGTAGTTGTGCCACCAGCCGCCTTGTCGGCATTAGTGTCAGTGCCAATCCGCCTGTCAGCAATGCCCTCCTCATCAGCGCCAGCCCGTCAACCAAAACAGGAGCTTTTAGCAAGGCTCACGCTCTAGGGTGCGGGCTGAGTCCCAACCCAACCCTGGGGGTTAGTCACAGCAGGGGGGTGCCCAATATACACGTAGGCCACCATGAATGGGGAAACTAGGATGCCCCTGGCATTCCCCAAGGCCAAGACTTTTACCTCAACCCCGATCAAAGCCTCATATTCCTCAATCGTGGCTCTTGCTTCATCCCCCCTTACGTGTTTGCAAAGATGCCTTCCCCATATGCCAAGAACTATCTACATCAAAAGAGAATGGTAAGCATGATAGACCCACAAGAGCATATTTATTACCTATAGCAGGAAATCCGTGAGCTCAAGCTAAGACTTGCAGCCCTAGAGAGGAAAACAAATGCATGGGAAAGACAAGGAAAACATGAAATCATTCACTAAGTATTGATACGCAATACAGCAGCACCCACACCACAAATGGTGACTAAAGTCAAGGACTTGGTTACAACTCAGCTTCAATCAGTGAAACAGGACATTACAGCAACATTGGATACTAAAGTCAACACATTGGATGTATACAATGAAGTACAAGAACAGGAAAAGAGGGTGGCTAATGCACGACTCATACGCATAGGGGGGCTACCAGAGGGCTGGTTTGAAGGAAAATATCATAGAAAGAACCCCACAAATAGAGTGGGATGCTGAAGATGTAATAGCTATCCTACAAGAGGGGACACAAGCCAAAATATGCTTTCAGAACAAGATGAAAGGAAGCAAGATTCTCAAGCAAACCGATAAGTTGAAATGTACTAAAATATGGTTAGCGGAGGAGCTCACCCCAACTCAGCTCAAATTGAAGGCCACTGAATTGACTAAAGTGAAGGATGCTCGAAAGGAAGGAAAATGGGTTGGTTACAGAGATGGAAAAGCACTAACCAGAGATTTCAAATCCAAACCTAAAGACTCTCAATCTTAAACTAATGTAATGCAGGCCGATCATCTTTTGTAGTAGACAGTAGTTAACCTATAAGAACTTTGTGAGTGCTATACACACTCCCAAGAGACTCTCGGTTTATAATTGATGTTTGGTGTTTACCTATTTGGTATGTGCTTTGTCCATAGGTCCGTTAGGCCCATCGAGGATGTTAATCTCTGTGTGTGTGTGTGTGTGTGTAGGATTGGACAAAGAAAAGACGAATACTTGGCACCTTCTAGGAGCATAGATCAGGATAGTGGGTGAGGCAACTGGTAGATGCTATTTCGGGAGCAAATCTGTGGCTGAGTGGAGCTCCAAAGGAAGGCAAGAAGATTGCAACAGATGGCGCATCTATATGGAACAGGTGGTGGGGGTATCCGGCCCTGGATCTGGACTGGCGACAAGAAAGCGGGTTGTTCAGAGGCACAGGCACCTAAGGTGACGAGGTTTTGGTGGGGATTGTGGGCAGGCTGATGGCCTACAACAAGCCAAGAATGATGGCAGGGAGTGCAGTAGCAGGGTCGGCCATAGAGATGGCTGGTTGGGCTGGTTGGAGCCAACCAACCAGGCCATGGTTGAAGCATCTTAGGGGCTGGGCCCCTGCATTAAAGTGTGGGCCAAAGTGCCCTGGTACATGACCGATGACGCTGCTCATGTGGTAGTCTCTCAAACCCCAGGTTCACCCCCCGCAATGCTCTCCGCATTTTGGGGCATATAGACGGGGAGGTGACCTTTCATATTCCAACACCTGGACAAGTTGGTTGACCCGACCTTGGTCAAGGTCCCAAACCAAAGCAAACCAGGTCTCTACCTAGCCTCAAACTGGATGTCACATATACCAGGGTCAAGCCCAAGTTGCAATGACAACTGGTTGCCTTGTCAACAAATCGCAGTGCCCCACGCAATATATTTGCAAGGTTTTGGGGCCCCCATAGGCTAGCACCAACTGTAGGAAGTGGGTTGGGGAAGGCAGCGTTGGCCCCTCCCAAGTCGGTCCATAGGGCTGCTAAATCTAGCCTTATCAGCCGACTGGCTGGTTGGGCTGGTTGGAGCCAACCAACCAGGCCATGGTTGAAGCAGCTTAGGGGCTGGGCCCCTGCATTAAAGTGTGGGCCAGACTGCCCTGGTACACAACAGACATGACACTGCTCATGTGGTAGTCTCTCAAACCCCAGGTTCACCCCCCGCAATGCTCTCCGCATTTTGGGGCTTACAGACGGGGAGGTAACCTTCCATATTCCAACACCTAGACATGTTGGTTGACCCGACATGGTCAGCTTGGTTGACCCGACCTTGGTCAAGGTCCCAAACCAAAGCAAACCAGGCCTCTAACTAGCCTCAAACTGGATGTCACATACACCGGGGTCAAGCCCAAGTTGCAATGACAACCGGTTGCCTTGTCAGCAAATCGCAGTGCCCCACGCAGCATATTCGCAAGGTTTTGGGGCCCCCATAGGCTAGCACCAACTGTAGGAAGTGGGTTGGGGAAGGCAGCCTTGGCCCCTCCCAAGTCGGCATAGGGCTGCTAAATCGAGCCTTATCAGCCGACTGGCTGGTTGACCTGTTTGGGCTGGTAAATTCGGGCGCAACAAGCCCCTGTTTCCTCATTCAGTCTCCAGCCTCCAAGCAGCTCTCCAGCCGCTTGTGCAGCCATCAGCCCACTGCAATCTGCACCGTACAGCAGCAGCGATCAGCCATAAGAATCGTAATCCAAGAAGAGGCTGTCTGCAGCACTTCAGCTGGGATTGGCCAGCATATGGTTACCATTAGGTGTTCTGCCAGTACGATAAATAAAGCAATGTACCATAGTTAGGAAGATCTCTGGTGTTTCTCATGCTTGAGTTCTCCCTTTGCATTTCATCTATTTCCACACTGGCCCTAATTGTGGGCTCAAACCAGGCCTAGATCAGCATCACCCAGGCCTAACGACCTCAGCATCTAACTCTGGCAATGTACCCTGGGCAGACCCCCGCCTAACCTGCAAAAATGCAATAAGAACGGACCCAAATACTACTCTCTCTAGGTGGGCACACCCACATAGAAGCCCGCTCTCACTCCTGTACATACAAGATATGACTAACTCTCAGCTCTTGGATGTCGGATGCTCTCCATGAAACTATTGTGGAAGAGATTTGGTGAACACATCTGCTGCGTTGACCTTCGTCGGACAAAAGGTCAACAAGATCTCCCCATCAAGAATCTTTTCACAGACAAAGTGATATTGTATCTCAATGGTCCGAGCATTGAGCACACAATTTCCTGCAATTGCTATGTAGCTCTGGTTGTCGCACTTGAAACTCTCGAATCTCTTTGTGGGAACCCAAGTTCTCCAAGCAATCTCTGAAGCCAAACCACCTCACAGGTTGCTAAACACGCAGCCCGGTACTCAGCCTCTATGGAAGACAAGGCCACAGTGGGTCGCTTCTTACTACTCCACGTGATGGCTGCTGAACTGAGGATAAAGCAGTAGCCAGTTGTCAATCCCTGTGTATCTAGATCTCGACCCTAGTCAAAGTCACTCCACCTCTGTAATTGGATCTTGGGCTTAACTCCTGCACCTGCCACATAGAACAATCCTCAATCTCTTGTACCCTATAGATACCTGACAAATCCACATACCACAGAATCCCAGGGAGCTGGTGTGCCACCAGAACATCTACAGGAATCCATTGCATGAACCACCATGTGTTGAAAGCCGCCATAAGTAGAAGACCCCTCTCAAGGGAAACCCCCTCTAGGCACAAATTTGCCTCCGTGAGATCACCTCGGATACTGAACCACATGCTCCCAGGCCATGGGTACAACTGGGTGACATCAACCTCCTCGTGAATGCTCCTCTGTCCTCTGATTCTCGGCCCCTTGATCCCTCGTCAAGGTCATAAACTAGGCCATGATCACTGCTGCAAGATCTACTCTCTTTCATGCCAAGGCTAAGTGCATCACTAAGCTCAACAGCCCCCTCTAAAGCCCTCAGGTCCAATCAACAAATTGATGAACCATGGTGGTCCAGGTACAATAAGGCATTCATTTGCTCACTAGGATCAACTACGGTGGTGTCCAGGTTCCTTTGCTAGCAATCATCCGACCTATGTTGTTTCTAGCAACTCATCATCAAACCGTTGCAGCAGAACAACCCGAAACCCCCTCTAGGTTTGCCAGTCCTCTATGTCCAAACAAAAAATGGTCTATGCATAGGTCCGCGCGACTCACCGAGAACTAATCTTGTGGTCTCAAAGCCCTGTCGGGAAGACTTCCTCGAACAAAACCCCTATGCTACTAGACCCAACTGTAGGTACTGCCACCTCCAACAAACAAGCAATCCTCCATCTAGAACCAAAATGCTTGTGGGCAGTGCATCCTGCCACATGCTACTTGAGGGGTCCTGCTCACCTCCAAAGATAGTCCTCGCTTCCAAGTCCATCCACCTCCCTGTGCAACGAAGAGGGAGATCCGATATTGGTGATGTGCATGTGTAGAAACAAAGGAATAGGTGCAATTGCAGCTACGAAAGCGCCATTGTCAATCCGCTCATCAGTCCTCTCCCGGCTGTGCTGAGCCAATTCTGCCAATAGTGACCCTTCCTGGTCACAATGGTTGCAGATTATGTCTGCCTTGGATGCCTTCAACTGCTCTTCCTGGTCCAGGACCAGGGCACCAACTTTTCAAAACGACGGCCTACCCCGTCCCTCATTGCAAGATGTCATGGGATCATGTGAAAGCAAAGTGGATTGTAGAAAGAAGAGAACAGAAGGTGCAATAACTCGAACGGTGGGTGTCTAGCAGCCACACCTCCTTCTGGCGTCTTCTTTGCATCCCAAATAGCCTATATCTATGCCAATCAGCATCACGAACTTACTGCCTTCTATGTGTTCATCTTCGCAGGGGTTCATATGTCATATGAACGAAGGGGAAGGGGGTGGGGGGAAAAATGGATATACCTTTGTAAGACTAAAATAAGTCCAATCATACAAATTTAGAATTTTTGTTGTTCTAAAGATAAAAAATCTACAAAGAAAATAAAAGAGAAAATGAAAGAGAAGAAAAAAGAGGTAAACAAAAACTTTTATGAAAAGCAAAAGGAAGACATACTTAGCAAGCAAAGCAACACTTATGTCATCATCAGTGCCCAAGCATAAGCAGCTATACTGGGTTTCTAAAGACCCGCGAAGTCTCTTGGGCAAACCCAGTGCTTACTAAAATACGTCAAATAAACAAAAGAGAATGAAAACAAGAAATAAAGAAGAAACGAAGCAGGTGACTTAAGCAAAAATAAACAAGCAAGTCAAGAAACAAAAACTTCCAAAAACCTAGAAACTCTCTCTCTCTCTCTCTCTCTCTCTCTCTCTCTCTTATTTAAAACATAAAAAGTTAAATGGCACTTTACACTTATGTCTCGTTTCTGCAAAGAGGCAAAAATACATTTCTAACTTAGAAAGCACAAGTATACTCAAACAAACTCTCTTTTGAAACTAAAAGAAAAACGGGCTACTCAGCTCCCCGCTTTTTGTTTTCAGCTTATGTTCAATCATTCTAAACAAACCTAAGGCCGAAACACCATAGATAAAAGACTTCATATCTAAGAATGTGCGAACTTTTTTCATTATTTTCCTTGGATTATACCTCTTGTGTAATAGTAAAGTAATCAAATTACTACATTGAGTGATAAAAGACTCCTTAGTTGTACAAAGGCGGGAAAATCTATGGAATTGGGAAGAAATAACTCCATATTTTGCCAAATCAAAAATGTTTGAGTCAATGTGAGGCATTTTTATAATGTGTAAACCACTATATTCAGGTTGTTCACGTTTATCGTATATATCAACCTCTAATCCTATGGTAGATTGAGAAAGTCTAAGATCTAAGAAAACACAAGAATCCCCTCTTGAAGTGCAGTTCAGTTCACAAGAGTCACGAGGATAGATTCCTTCTCCAAAAGCTCTAGCATCTTATAAAGTCTTGAAAGTTAGGAACATCTGGTACAAATAAATCATCTATCTAACTTGACTAAGCTTATGTAAAATGATAGGGCAGGTATTGATAGAAATAAGACGTTGCATAAACTCAAATTCATAAGTGAAAAGATAAAAGTTTGCTAAAAAGACGGCACAATTAGTGCCCATGGGGATTCCTATAACTTATTGAAACAAAGAATCACCTATTGTGATGTAAAGATTATCTAAAAGAAAATCTATCCAAGAGCAAACATCTTCTACACTTACTACCTTTGAGTATCTTTTCTTTTTAGAACCTATGTCATGATCTTTATTTTTTAGCCACAAAAAGTCAAAGCATAAGGTCTATCTTTGTCAAATCTCAGCTTGAAAACTTCAGCCACTAGCTTTTTAATTCTAAACTTCAGGTCTTCCAGCTCAATCTTTGTGTAAAGCGTCGTAAAATCATAGGTTTGAAGGAGAATAGGAGACTCTTTTTCCTGAATGCTTCGAGAGGAATTAAAAAATTTTACAATAGGAATCACTCCTACAGAGTCATTTAAAATCCAGCTTGAGTTCGAGGGGACATCTGCCTCTTTTAATAAGTCCCTCCAAAGTTCATGGACACTAGGCAACATGGCTTTGAAGCAGTAGCTGAGCCATTTAGAGACATTCATCAAAGTAGTCTCACAAGCAGCTGCAATAAATCTTGGCTTTTTTGGAGTTTTGTGAAACTTCCAAGCAGCACAAAAGGTATGCTTGCAAAAACTCTGATGTTTTGAGATCAAATCCTTTTGAGAAACTAAGGCAGGGGCGTAAGTTTTGGCAGACGAGTTCACTTCTCTCAAAAGACATTCTAAGTAAAACTTTTTGCAAATAAAAACAAAGTTATTGGAACATTTGTCCACATAAGAAATGACAAAATTCCTATGGAATTTTCGAAGAAGAGTTTCATCTTCTTTAGAAAGATGGTTACTTTTCTTTGAGCAAATAACCGAAGGGACTTCTTCTAGTTTCAAAGCAACTTTCTTCAAAATCTTCCCTTTCCATTCTGATAAGATATTTTTAACTCCTAAACATTCTTCTAATTGCAAAACAAACTTTAAGATTCCCTTATCGATAGCTTTTAAAAGGCAAGACTCTTTAAAAGAGTACGATCGAAATTTTGTGCCTTTCATGAAAAGGTCTCTTAGATTACTAGAAAGCAAAATTGAGGTATCAGTTGTGACTACATGTCCTAAATCAGCATCAATAAAGCTTTGGAATCTCTTACTTTTACAACAATAAGGTTCTTTAAGAATAGAAGATTTTGAATGCTCTGAAAGCCTTTTACCTATCTCTCCATAGTTGAAAGCCTTTTGTCCTAAAGTTTTTACATACTTCCAAGCTACTACTGGATGCTTCCAAATTCTTCTCACAAAATGAGGGAGAGAATCCATTACTTCAGGAGACTTCAAAATGGAGTTTAAGCCTATCTTGTCAAGTGAGGGAGAAGTAAAAATACAAATCAAGAGTTCCTTATTTAGATAGACTTCTTTGCTTTGAAATGAAGCTTTTACTTTTAAGAAGCGATCCAACGAAGTTTTAAGGGGGAAAAATGGAGAAAGAGACTGCAGCAGATCACAAGGTGGCTGTCCAACGATGACATCTGCCTTCTGCCCTCTTCCCCACATCCCATAGGGACCAAAACAGCTCCCAACAGCACCTCAAAATCCGTCCACCAAAGTCTCTCTCCATCTCCAAGACCTCAGCCAACCGCCAGCTCTGATATTAATCATCACACAATCAAGACAAGGTCAATGGTTTCATCCATTCATAATGTAGTAATGGTGTGTGGGATATGGACTAAAACAATATCCCCAAACTATCCATGCCTAGTGTGGATAAGGGCCAAAACAAAATACCAAAACTATCCACACCGCAGCTCGAAGTGCCCGCAAGCAGCAATCTCCAAATAGTTCCACACTTCAAACACTCTCAAGGTTCAAGTTTCTAGACGACTTGCTGCTCTGATACCATGTGAAAGTGTAGCGGAAGTACAAGCAGAAAACTGAGAGTAGAACAACGAACTGGAACATCAAGACAGGGAAAAAACTCTACTAGTAATGTTGAGAAAAACCTCCACGTGTGATGATACAATTGCAGGGCTGGAAACTACGGAACCAGCTATCTAGGATCTACTAGAGACTGCTGTCCACAAGACCGCCCAACAAGTGGTGGAAAACTGCTCTGGGGTTTGAAATTCAGCCTCTGTCTTGCACTCACGAATACATTAGTTGCAATATTTGCTGCAAGTGCTCTTTGTAGGAGTTCTTGTGTAGGATTGGGTAGAATCAGTTTTTGTAATTCAGCTTGTGCTTCATGCAATTCCATGCTATGTAATGAATTGTATGAGGAACTTGTGCCACTTGGAATATAATCAAAGTCGTATAGGGTCAGGGGGCTGTTGACGTGCTCAACCAAGTCTATTGGCATGGCCAACCCAACCGACCTGGTCTAGTCAGTTGACCCAACTTGGTCAGGTCGGTCGAACTGACCCTTGGTCAGCGTCCTAAACTAAGCCTCTAACTGGCCCTAAGTGTGGGCTCAAACCAGGCCCAAATGAGCCTCACCCAGGCCTAACAAGCTCAACATGTAACCCTGGCAATGTACCCTATAGACCCCCATCTAACCTATAGAAATGCACTTAGAAAGGACCCATTTCCTAGTCCCCTCTCTAGGTGGGCACATCCACATAGAAGCCCTCTCACATATAAGAGATGACTAATTCTAACAACGACTAGTAGACTATCCATCCGAAGCTTTGGAAAAACGGGTAAGCTCGACGGAAGTAACTATCTACTCTGGAAGATGAAGATTTGGAGACAGTTGGTGGTACGAATGAATTGGGAGATTATGATGGGAGTGGAGCTAAGGCCCCACAACATATAAAAAATATGGCTGGGGTAGTGATGACACCAATCCGATCAAGACGTAGTGAGAGAGCGAGTACTATGAGATGCAAAGGCCCTGGCCATAATTATTGCATGACTGCAGACTCGGTCCTCCCTTACATTGAACTGGTGGACAAGAATGCTTCTACTATGGACATTTTGCTAAGGACTGTAGAAAGAAGAAGGCTAACCAGAAGAGAAGGAAGGAGCCCAATCAAGAGTCACAGGAGTCAAGCCAATAGTCGATGTGGTAATAGAAACAGGAGAACTTTTCTTGATGACAACTCCGAGTACTGCTGAGATTAGGGGTGTACATCTATGTGTACCTGTTTGTATGTCTGACATTGAGAGATGGTGTGATGAGTCAGATGGACCAGAGACCTTTGTGGAGGCGAAGAACAACAATGTTTACTCAGGTTGTTCTGGGAACAAAGCTGACATCACTTGCATAAGGCAGGTGTCTTTGAGGGGACCTCAAGAATCAGAGTCAGATGGATGCAGGGACACCGCAGATGGCACTACAAGGTTACACAGGAATGCTGTGGGTGCCTCCAAGAGGTACCTGCCTTGTTTCAAAGCAAGCATGCAAATGGGTGGATTCATCGGTATGTGGATTCTTTGTGCATACATTCAGAATTCAGTAGCATGGTATGGGTAAAGTCTTTGCTTTGTGTTTCTCAGGCCTTGAGGGACTCGAGGGTGAATAGGCAAAGGGGGAAGTCTTGGTGCTTCTTCAAAGCTCGTTTGCAGGTTACTGAAAGGAGAACATGATGAACCTGTGGAAGTCTTCACGCTGGAGACATGGACGTCTACAGGTCAAAAGGGTATATTGATCCTGAAGGATTACTCAATTGAGAGTTCATCTGAAGCTCATGGTCCACAATTTTGGAAAGACGCTTGGCCTTGGAGATCTGTGTTGATCAGTCACTGGGATGTCGTTATTCAGTTGGGTTACTTGGCTGAGGATATTGCCAGAGTGAAGACAAGTTGAAACAGACCTTGGGAGCATGGTGCTTTGCAGTAGGATCCAGGCTATTCTTAGATTTAGAGGGGGACAGCTGGATAGACCTGATGGCTGCACTAGGATCGCTCATGGACACTAGTGAATTTGTGAGCGAGAATGGTGGTGCCATTAACATTTGGTGCTACCTGGATTGTACCTATGTACCAGGATGGTTTGCTTGCACCAGACCGGATAGGGAGGAGCAGGAGCTGCAGGTTCAAAGAACTATGATTAAGGACACCTTCAACTTGTTCCTGAGTGCTTCTTCAATGGGAGCTAATGGAGCATCTGCATCGACGTGCGGGTGTTGGCCCTTGGTGGTTCTGTCAGAGAGAGAGTTGGGATTATTGAGGTCACCTCCCTGCAAAAACTGTACAGAGGACTGCGACAGACGCAGTAGCAACCAGGAGCAGAGAAGCAAGGGCAACCAAAACCAGCTGTCAGGGCCATGTTATAGGCCGGCAGCTCTGCGCAGAAGACAGCAGATCGGAGCAGCATTGCAGAAGGTCAGGGCAGCCAGTCTGTGGACAGGGTCAGCTAAGTTGGCAGGGCGTACAGCCCTATATAAAGGGCCCCCGAAGGGCAGTTCATTCATTCAGTGTAGGAGCTTCTGGACCCTCAGTCTGGGCTGCACATTCAGCAGCAAGGAGGTCCAGGGACACTCACAACAGGCTGCCTATCAGGGCAGCAAGGAGGACAGAATCAAGGAGACATGTGCCTCACCATTGGCTGCAGACGGAAGCAGCAAGGAGGTCAAGGAACAAGGTGCAAAGCAGTGCTTCACCATTGGCTGTCCACTGGAGTACCAAGTACGTCCATTTGCAGGACATCACTAAGCAGCCCACTGAAGCTCTAGCAGAACACGCAGACTGACAGAATTTTCAAGGTGCCAAGAGGAGGTAGAACAGTTTTGTAGTGATGGGGGTCCACATCAAGGCAGCACCTTGCTGCTAGATGGTGGCACATTGTGCACACCTTTGTAAGAGGTTTTTCCCATCTTTGGATCAATATATATTTACTCTTTCTACTCTCATGACATAGTTCAAAATCTCTGTACCTTTCTCTATGCACTCATACACATTAAAGATGAGATTTGAAATAGCACTTGGGCTTACGTTGACATGATCTTCCGCTGCAAGGAGTGTTGGCTGAAGCAAGCAATCTCCACCTCTGCTTTCTAACAAATATGCCTGAGAATAGATGCAGCAAACTCTACATATCCTTGTCTTCACCATGGACTTTTTTCCTTACCCTAGTTTGTGAGAGCCACTTCAAGAGCATCCACACACCTGCTTCTTCAACAATATTCTCAACTTCTTTGAGATCACAAGATCAAGTTTTCTCTGGCTGCACAGCATCAAGCAAACTTGTGCACTGTTGTGGCAGAAATTTAATTTCAGAGTTTGCAGGTTCCTTAATGTCTTCAACTAATCATACCCAAAACCACACCAACTTAGGTCAAGGGCAAATACCTTTGCATGTATATGCTTCATCAACATTTGATACGTATATCTTGACACACTTTTGCTAGCAATGAAATCCCCATTAGCAACTCCCACGCTCGTTCCATGATCTATATTTGTATATACCAGCCAAGTTGCTATCATAGTCTTATACTGTCAACAAGAGCAAAACCCTCACCACCTAAAGAAAGATTTACCACTACTGTCTCTTTTATTATCATTAAAAAAAGCTTGTGCCTCTTCCAAAAGATAGTATATTTTGGATATGGAACCTTAAAAGACCCATCATCATCTGAAATATTTTTTTCAGGACAAAACGGAATTTCAGTATCATTCGCCACTACCTACCTGGGTTAATTATTCAGTTCTCATTCTTCACCTCATCATCCTTATCAGAAAAATCAGCCTATTCATGCCAATGACCATTGGAGACTCATCCTCTGATTGTGAGATTTTTACAATCTCTCAGCTTGTTAACGTTAGTCCTTGCTTTGTAAATTATACTGCGATCAGCAACTCACTTGTCTGCACATTGGAAAAATAAGCCTTTTCTTTTCGAAACATACTCCACTCTGTCTCCTAATTGAACACATAATGCTTTTTTCTATCTATCTTCCATAAGTAACTGGGACAACTGCTTCCTGGATTCCACCTTATCTTTATCTTCGCTAGCATCAAAAAGTTAATAACTCATAACTTTATCAGATCTCATGGTAGGGACTTTGATTGAGTCTAGGAACTTTCTGAAAACTGCAAGTATAAATAGAGATGGGATAAACAAAGCTAGGGTCAGCTGTGGGATCAGCAAAAGCATAGGCACAGTCCAATAAGACTCTACACAAGATATTTCAAGAGCGTTTCAAGGACTTCATAGCAGGCTGTGAGCGCTGTTGACGAGTCTCCTAAACGTGAAGACAGATACAGCCCCTGATAATGACCCACAGCTATAGGATAAGGACACGCAACAACTTTGGGGCTACCAGCACCACTGCAAGAAATTTAGATAGATCTTGTCCTCCTTTGTTACAAGAACACAGAGGCTCTTCACATTAATCCAGAAGGTGACCTTTTATTCTGGGATATGCTGTGCTGTTACCTTCTCCCCTAGAATAAAGGACTATCGCTAAACAATTTAACCACCAATGTCGTGATCTACAAAACATATTATCATATAGCTCCAGCCACCCTATATCTGCTACCAACCTCAATTCTTCTCTTCTGGACCATATAAAGAAGATGCAAAATTGATGATCATTGTGATCATTAAGGAGAAAACACATAAGATTAACAGAGTGCGTGGAACAGCAAAATCTGTTGCGCACAATTGAAAGCAGTATGGGGAGAGTGAGATAAAAGTCAATGCATTTTCGTGGTCCAGAAATGCTAGCAAAAAGGGAACAATAAGAAAAATAAGACTAAATAAGAGTGGAGATGCCCAAAAAACCATTTAAAGCTTCCCAAAGCCGAATTCCTTCACACTCGCATCTTCTTCAGATTGCGTTTGCGGTACAATTTTCCTCTTGGCCAGCTCCTTGAATCTTCGTTGTATTGGTTGACGTACATAATGGGTATAAGATAAACTGGACAAATACAAATACGGACATGCAGATACTCACAAAGAACAGCTCCAGAGCCGCCACAATTTTTGCAAGCAAATTTTGAAGGTGAAACTCCTTCCATCTCTCCTTCAGCACGAGCCTCCTCTGATCCGCTTAAACCAACCATGCTAACTCCCATGCACATTGAGCATATAAGCTTACGACGTGAATGCACGAGAGGCACCTGGAAGAAAAACAAGTTTGTACAAATTTTCTCAACTACAGTTCTGCGAGGGTTCACAACGAACCGATAAGCGTTGCATAGGAAGAATCTCACCAAGGTCTTCGGTTCCGCTGAATGACACGTTGATGGTACTGTCTCTACATCAGCTTCGACGTGGGGTGCTGGGTCTGCCTGAGCAGCGCTTGCAGAAGTCGGCGGAAGAGAGGAAGAAATGATCTTTCCGGAAGACTGGCGCGTCCCAGAAACAGGTGCAGGGGTGATAGCTAAGAAGGCAGCCACAGGGGAATGCAAAGACGCCGACATTGCTGCAGCAAGCAAGCAACGAGGCGCAATGCGAAGAAAAGCGAAGGACGACGGAAACGCAAGTTCTTAATCCGTCTGTTTTGCTCCTCTACTTTTTTTCAGAGGATCCAAATGAGGAACAATTTGCTCAGAAGAAGAAGGATTGAGCTCTCATCGATGGCAGGAAGAGATTGAACATATGGAAGGAATTGAAAAGCTTGAAAAGTTGCAAGTTCTCGTCTACTCAGGGATGCTTCATGCAAAGTTTGTCTGTGTGTGCTGGTTCGTCTTCTTCTGCTGGCCACTCCCCTACGATATTTTCTCTCCTTAGTTATGCTTCGTTTCTTTATTAGCTTAATCCACTAGCGATAAATCTATCCACACATTTATCAACGTATGTATCTTTTCTTTAACCTATTAACCTATTAACCATGGACACCCCAAAAAAAGGAGAGGACACGTGGCAGCTTGGAGGAAAAGAGCCTTCCACGTGTCACAAAGACGGAGCTCTTGGATGAAGGCTTGGAGGGGAGAGGAGGTGGAAAGACAAGAGGTAGGCTTTGGGCAGCTTTGGGGGCAAAGAGGAGATTGAAGGTCAATGGAATGGAGGAGATGAGGTCATCTTCGGGAGGAAGGAGGAGATGGAAGGTTAATGGAATGAAAGGAGGAGATGGAAGGTCTCAGAGCCATGGGTTAAGACACAGCCAAAATTTCAAAATCCAATCCAAGTATGCAAGGTGAATTGATTAACAATTTAAGAATCAAAGATCCACCTTCAGATGGGGATAGGTTGAGGATGGTCATGCATCTTTGCCCGTGCAAAGCACAGGTTCAATACTCGTATATATAATATGATCTGCTCTTCTAATGGGTCTCCCATCTTCAAAAAATCATAGGTGGCAACCTACTAGCGATTCTCAACCCGAATCAACTGCAAATAATTCCTATTTTCCTATAGAAAATTCCTAGTGGGCTGAGGTGGAGGATGGGTGGGCTCAACAGGGAAGAGAGGAGGAAGCATAGAAGGAAGAGATGTTCATTACTTAATGTAGATTAACCTAAGTTATTCGTGCCACTCTGCCTCTCCTAAGTTATTCATGCCATTCTGCCTCTCCCTCACTTCTCTGGCTTTCTCTCATCCTCTTGCATCTACTCACTTGTCTTCTACCACTAATCGTGCTGCTTTGCCTCTCCCTCAGTGCTCTGGCTTTTTATCAACCTCACCACTCTTCAACCTCTCCCTCCCTCGATCACTCTCTCTCTGCCTCTCCCTCCCTCTCAATCTCCAGTCACATCCCCTACCTCCCCTCTATATAGTCAACCATGAAGATTCTGGGAACAAGCTTCTCGAACCCCCCACCCACTTCTAGCCACTACTTTATGTTATGTCAATTAAGAGCTACTCATTGGCCGATTAAGATCTTACCCTTAGCTTAATTCTTTTCGATGCTCACGCCTACTAATGCTTATACGATTTTGTCAACATTGTGGGCACCTATATACGCACATTGATAAATATAACGATAATCCACTAACTATAACTATATATACACATTTATCAATGTGTGTGTGTGTGTGTGTGTGTGTGCATATATGCATACTTACAAGGATGAGTTAGAACAAGAACCTTAGATTGTGGGACTGCAGGCTTCAAAGCACAACTCCACTTGTTATCGATGTCACAATGTCATAAGATATTTACACTAGCAAATCTTATCGACCTTGGATGGTGGTGCATCGTGTGGCACCCCAATGCTTGAGTCACAGGTATCCAGATGCTCCATGTATTACTCTTCCAGAACTAGCATTATACAAATTCCCCAGTAAGGGGTCAAGAGAAAATTCCATC
Source organism: Dipteris shenzhenensis (assembly GCF_047967505.1). Classification (NCBI taxonomy): domain Eukaryota; kingdom Viridiplantae; phylum Streptophyta; class Polypodiopsida; order Gleicheniales; family Dipteridaceae; genus Dipteris; species Dipteris shenzhenensis. Next base: position 30,535,239 of record NC_141616.1, read on the forward strand.
ATAAGGTACCCTTATCAAAGAAAAAATGGTTAGTTAATCAATATGTATAGATCGTGATCATCACAATATAGGGTTATATCCTTATGTAGAAGCCAGAAAATGCTTCTTTTTACTACTGTATATGTTGCCTTATCTCCCTATATAGCCAGGGCAAAAAAGACTCGTCACAGTCATTCACATTTCTTATCACACACATAGGTCCATCGTTTTTCTATATAAGCACTACTCTTATATACAAGAGGCAGTGAGTGGTGGCGCTAATCTTGCTAATGAATGATCTTTAAAAATTATAGGGCTAAGCATAGCATTTAATATATATATATATATATATATATACATATATATATCAATTAAGAAATTCCATGAGAGTGTATATATTACCAATTGTGGTTCCTAGTCGTATTGACCAGTATGTGCGTTGCTCTTCTTAGTCTAATAATCGGTCAAATATGCATGATCATCCTCAACCACTCCCCATTGGAACGTGGAATGATCGATTCTTAATTGCTAATCAAGCCACCTTGCATACTTGGATTTGCTTTTGAAATTTGTCTTAGCCCATGGCTTTGAGACCTTCCATCTCCTCCTTTCATTCCATTAACTTTCCATCTCCTCCTTCCTCCCAAAGTTGAACTTCCATCTCCTCCATTCCATTGACCTTCTGTCTCCTCCTTTCCCCTAAAGTTGCCTCTTGTCTTTCCACCTCCTCCCCTCTCCAAGCCTCCATCCAAGAGCTCCTTCTTTATGACACGTGCCATGCTCCTCTCCTCCAAGCTGCCACGTGTCCTCTCTTTTTTTTTTCTGGTGTCCTTGGTTAATAGGTTAAAGATAAAGATATGTATCATGACATTCCCATTGAATTAAATTGTTAGTATTTCTTTAGTGCACTATGGTATTCTCTCTGTCTCTCAAGGGTGTCGCATTCCATAGAAATAAATTATTAGTCTTGTTTGTCAATGTTATTGCACTATGGTATTCTCTTAGTCTCTCCCCATCTCTTTCACCTCTCCTCCAAACACACAATTATATTAAGTCACACCTTCAACATTTCACTCCATGCCCTCGAGCAAATCAGGCATCTCCCCAACGTTCGCATGCACCAGACCTCAGCCCTTTCTCTTTGTTCTCACCCCCTCTTCACCCCTTCTTCGTCTCTATATACCCCTTTCTCTTTGTTGTTCAGAGAAAAAGATGTCCTAGCTGCATTTCTGAGCATACAGTAGGAGAGTGTTGAGGGCGCGCTTTGTGCACAATTGAAAAAATCAATGGCCCTTGGCATTTTTATTCCCTGGTGCCTGGGCTGTAGCTTGATTCTAATTGCAGACACCATCCATACATATCGTGCTCAATGAAACCCTTGTTCGTGGGAATGATAGGACTGTGATCCATGCTCATGTCACAACAACATCCAGTGGTACTACCAGATACAGATTTTGTAAATCTTTCCACTTTTTGGGTCACTGTCTGTTGGATGGTGAGTATCCCGCCTCGCAAGTCAGCCGATCATATACTGGTTTAAATACCTGCAGGACAGGTAATCGGTCAAAGTTGTCAAAATCCAAATCCAAAGGCAACAAATATCTCCCTTGTTCAAATCAACAGTTTGAAATTCACTATTCGTCTAGGGATGCCCAACTATTCATATCAGCATTTTCTAATTGATTTTCTGAATCACTTCCCTTGCCCCAGGAAGACAATTTCATCTCTAGCAATTCTTCTAACGTCGTGTAGTGGTGCTATAGTTGAGAAAGCATTGTACATCAGACAGCTAGTTAAGGAAACATATATCATTCGCAAAAGCAAAATTCATCTTCAGAAGAACACAAATAAGCTAGATGAAATTTGTTCTCAAAATTTGTGAAGATGTAAGGGTCTGAGCTTCTTCATTCTTCTTGGACTGGCTGGATTCTTTTCTCGATGTGGTTGCTTGGTTTAGATCTGAAGACGATCTTTGAAGGTTAGTCTAACATTATGATGTTGTAAAGAGCGTATATTTGTGTGTGTGTGTGTGTGTGTACCCAACCGTCTGCCTGCACAAACACAACCCCACACCCTACGAGGGTCAGCATGCCCCCTTGTAGGGGGGGGTCACGGTGCCCACCTTTAGAAATGACTGATAACTAAACAAGATTATTTAGATCATGAATGTTGATCAATGTTTCTTTAAAAAAATGATTTATGAAAAAGTCGATGATAAACCCTACTCTCATCAATGCTGATACTTTACAAAGAGAGAATTTATATGAATTTTATTAGATGCTCAGTTTTGATCACAGCACTAGGGAAATCACCCTTGAGAAAGTTACATACAATTATTTTAAGTCTCAGGCTATTGCATCCATTATCAGAAAACTATATGAATAGTTTATGGATAAAATACCTAGCCTACTTAGGATTGTTACAAATGTAAATGATAGGCATAATTTGAGAGCATATACCCATATAACATAGCTTTAATGGTCTATTGCTTTCCACTTTGATGAGTCTTGACACTTTAAAAGGGAGGGAATCCTTCTTATCATATTTGAGGATGATGAACGTCCCATTATGTATGGATGTGATAATGATCTTTGTGCTACAAAATTTAGCGCTAGTACCAATTATGCAACCATTCTCTAGTCAGTAGAATGTTGTAGTGTCAGTGATAATCTCCACAAAATCTAAAGGGTAAATACAATAATCACCATGGGAGCAAAACCTCATAGGCTTAGGTATATTGACCATACAAATGTCATCGATATACCTAAAGGGATACTGAAACCATTTTAGAATATCCCATCTGCCTTGTCTAGCCAAATTAATGAAAATTTTATATTCAAAGTAAAATAGGTATAGATTGCACCAAATGAGTGAGCACGACAAGTCCATAGGAATTCCCATTGTCTCCAGGTCATGTTGTCTAGTTGTACATACATGTTCGAGATAAGCCATGAATTAATTTCAAATCATTGTTCAGATCAAGTCCATCTGTCATGGTCCAAATTCCTTCAATGGGAGAATGGGGGTGCAAAAGAGATGAATTTGAAGTTACCATCCCTGAATGCCATAGTGATTATTTATCTTATGATGTTAACTAGACCATTTTCACCTTCTAGAGGAATCTTTTTATAGCATTGTGCTTTGTTAGCAAGAAAAGTACTAAACATTTTATCAGGAAGATTTAGAGTGTAGTCGTAAAGGGATTCAATCCCCCACCAATAAGAACATTTAACTCCACTTTTGAGTTTTAGCACATTTATTTTTTAGTTGTGAGATGCATGTTTTTAGTAGGCATGTATTGATAAGTCCAATTTCATCATATGTACACCCAACAGCATTGGTAATCCATCTAAAAGTGTTTTTATGGGCTTTGTATATTCCCATAATAAATGGCAGCTTGTTGGATAAAGGTGTTATAGAAAATGAATGGAGTTTGGCTTCTATTTTAATCTCTAAATTTCATGTGTTTACAATTTCGAAATCTCTATCATTAAGTCTCTCGTATGCCAAGTCATGGGCAAATTTCTGACAAACCAATGCTAAGTTATTAGAAGCTTTGTCGATTCCATGCATGAAATAATGTTCTTTGAGAATACTTAAATTTTTCCAAAAATGTTTATCACTCCATATATCTTTCATAAACCTCTTATGGTTGGGTAACTTTATGTACCGGTCCCATAGCCAGTCATAAGAGAATTTTTTGAAAATTTGTAGAGTAGTATGTATGGATATGCCAAGTAAGTGGCACATTTTTTTCCACGCTTGTTCCAGGGCTTTATGGGCATCTCGTACACAGGTCTTTTAACTAATATGTGGTTCAATCCCTTAATGAGCTCACGTCTTAATGGTTTGTAATCAATAATACTTAGATCACAAGTAACACATGACCCCATTTACTATCGATAAAATTTTCAAATTTGTGGCATAAGCATTGTAACTCAGCATTACTATAGAAGGTCTTCTTTGGAGAATAAGTATATTCCATTAAATTTTTGTGGAGTTTCCATGTGAACAAGATTTCATCAAAGATAGTATTATCCACCATTACTTTGCATGAATTACAGGCATTTAGAAAAAGTCTCTCAAAATTATGCCCTCAAGTATCGGGTTATCAAAAAGAACATGGATGAAGTGTGAAAAGTTATTTTCTCTCGTACTTTCCAACATCTTCCTTCCGTGAGTTGAAAAAGAGAGCCATCTGTGAAACTGAATAAAAAAAGAATCCTTTTAGTAGGATCCCCTTCCTCTCTATAATAGATATTCTTGAAGAGCTTTTAGTTTCCTCCTTAGCATCATATCTTGTGTTGCCATGTATTTGGGGATTCATAGGGTAGGGGCATTGACGTACCAGCCTGGCATTGTCTAGCCTGGGGATTGTGTGCTGAACTACTTCGACAGGAACCCCTTTTATGTTGGTGTACTTCTAGGCCATGTAGTCCTTGTACTCTTGTAGGAGAGCTATTAAGGCGTTCTCCTCGTTGGGGGTGAGATCATTGGCAATGAATATGGGTTGGGGGTCCTGCCCTTTTGGGGCTAGGTTTACCTCCTTGATTGGGGCTGGCCCATCATACCCTTGAGAGCATCCGTCTTTCCAAGGATCTTATGATCCTCAATCATGTAGGCCTTGTAATGGGCTGGGGTACTTGACGTAGGCACCGGGGGAGAAATCAAAAGTTTCCTATCTTCTCCCAACATCATTGCCTTTATTAAATCCATAGGTTTCAATTGAACTTGGCCCCCTACCTCTACCCATGGGGGGGGAGGTAGCCTCCTCTTCTGGGTACATTACCCCATCTCCCACCACATGTTGAGTTGCCACCACCTCTAGAACTTCTAGGTTGCCTTTCATCCATAACTCTAGTTTGTTTTGGGTTTAGAGACCTGACCAAAAAGTTAATCCCTTTGCCATTAAGTCCTTGAAATGGATCAGTGTTTGGATCCTCTACTATAGCTTTTACAACTTCATTGATCATCTCTTGGTAACATGAGAAAATCATAGCTTGCTTAATCGAGAATTGAAGACAAGATGAGCACCACTATATGAAGGCAAACATTTTGATTGTAAGGGTGTTGCCATGCATAAATATGTGTACATGGTTTAGTATGTACCATATAGCATGGTCAAACCACATTACCTTGTTTGGGCATTGTAACCCTACATTGCTATAGTTGCATTTTAAGTAGGGCTGCATATAATTCCAAACATCTAGTACCTTTTTTGTAGGTAGTAAAGTTTTATGGCTACAAAAAATCCCTTGTTTTGATGTGCAAAAAGACTCTTTCAACTCCTTTAGAGCAAAGAATTCCGGTAAGATAATGTTATTAGTATGTGCCAGTCTCCCTTCAATAGACATGTTCTTATATTCTTTTTTAATAGTATCAACATTCTCAGTGTGATCCCTGCCAAAATTGCCCACATTTCAAATGTAATAGGTGTTGTAATGCTCAAGTCACTGAGTGACCACAACTTATGGTCAACCTAGTGTGCAAATGTTTCTTCAAGTATATTGAAATATCCTTGATATTCAGAGCCAAAGTGTCTGGTGCAGGAAAGTCCATTTCTTTCTTCTTGAGATAAAGTGTCAAATGGATTAAGAGAATGCAATTTTGTGGAAAAAGGTGTAACAATGGTGTTATGTTCCCTTCCTCCACTACTATCCAAAAGATATTCCGCATTGTGATAGTGGTAAAAAGCTTTAATTACCCATCAGATTTTCTTTTATACTCCTCATATTGTGACGCATCATTGGAAATAATCCTACCAATAACTTTTGATAGCTTTTGAATAGTGGAAATGGCATTGTCCGAAGATTTTGCAGAAAGTTCCCAAATGCGGCACCAATCAGAAATACTTAGCTAGATCAGTAGTAGCTGTTTGTTTTCTAGATCTGTAGAAAGTACACCACTGTCATGCTATTGGATGAATTTATGGATTTCCTTACTGGAAATGATAAAAATCCTTGGACTCCAATGGAAGGAGCCGGAAGGGGATCAATAAATCCCAATAAGGGGTCATGAGAAAATTCCATCATAAAGTACCCTTATCAAAGAAAAAATGGTCAGTTAATCAATATGTAAACACCATGATCATCATAATATAGGGTTATATCCTTATGTAGAAGCCAGAAAGTGCTTCTTTTTACTATTGTATATGTTGCCTTATCTCCCCATATAGCCAGGGCAAAAAAGACTCATCACAGTCATTCACATTTCTTATCACACACATAGGTCCATGGCCTAGGCGTACCATAGCCAAATCCATATAGGATGGAAAGATAGACAAGTCTTGGTGAAGATAGACATGTCTTGGTGAATTAATAATTGGTATATAAAAGCACCATGTATTTATATATATATAACTATATAAGCATTCGTTTTTCTATATAAGCACTACTCTTACATACAAGAGGCAGTGAGTGGTGGCACTAATCTTGCTAATGAATGATCTTCAAAAATTATAGGGCTAAGCATAGTATTTTACAATATATATATAGATCAAGAAATTCCATGAGAGTATATATTACCAATTGTGGTTCCTAGTCGTATTGACCAGTATGCACGTTGCTCTTCTTAGTCTGATAATCAGTGGTAGATACTTTGATTATGTGCGCCCTCTCCCGCTTCTCATGCGTCATTACTTAGTTTGAAAGCAAGCATAATTATCTGGCTTTGACCGCAGAGATTTTCTGCTTAGTACATCGTGCAAGCACATGAGCCACCTTAATAAACACTGAGCCATGTATACAAGGTGTCTGAAAAGAGATACTTATAAATAGACCCTTACCATAGCTCTTCGAAGTGTCGACCAACAAGTATGTGCAGGACTTGGAGTCTCTCAATGGTTTTAGTTTAGTACAAGAGACTTCCCGTAAGTTTATGATCTTTACGAGTTTCACCATTCTGACTGGTAGAGGTAGGCACATTTCTGTGCCAATCACAGTCGTAGTAGTCACGAGCTACTTATGTGAGATGAGCAGACTCAGCATTTTACAAAAGATAATAGTAGAGATAAAAAATAGTATACCAAATGAGCTTATCTCTTCTTACCTCAATGCCTTCCATAGCAAACCACCCCCCCCCCCCCGTTTTTTTCCCCCTCAATTTATTGTTATGGTCACACTTACCATGAGGCATACCTTGATAATAATGCAAAGAGTACTTTGTGACATGGAATTAGTCATCTTGTTAGTATAACCATTGGTTCTTCAGATATCTTATATAGTTCCTATAAATTCTTTATTTCTTTTTTTATTAATATGTAAACTTTCCATATTATTACTAACCTTATTTGAAATGCTAAACATGTTTATTTATTTTTTAAATTTTTTTAAAAAAATGTGTGCGTTATGTTTGGATAAGGGAATAATCAGTGGCGTACCTACTCTAAGAGGTGCCTTTATTTTTTCGGTGGCACCTTGCTTATTTAGTACTACCCTATCCCCTACCTAGCCCCCACTACCTAATCTTCCTCCTACTACTTCGAATTATCTTCTCCATCTACATCTGTCGTGAGTACTGCCTCTATGTTCTACCTCTACACCCTCTCTTCCTAAGCTCTCTACCCCCCTCTAAATCTTATGATTACGTATCTCCTCTCTACAAAAATGATGACTACTCAGGTGCATAGCATGTGCTCTCTCTCTCTCTCTCTCTCTTCCCTCACCCTCAGTATCCCTTACATATCTCCTCTACTCTACCCCCTGTAAACCTTATGATTACGTATCTCCTCTCTACAAGAATGACGATACTTAGGTGCATAGCATGTACTCTCTCTCTCTCTCTCTCTCTCTCTCTCTCTCTCTCTCTCTCCTGTCACCCTCAATATCCCTTTGTTCTTTCTCCTACACTGATACGGCTCGTCCCTTGCAAGCATGTCTATGTAGTCATGGTTACTGATAGGAGCTATGTGTGAACACATTGCCTTTGATTTTTACTCTGGTGCTCGACTGTGTTGTTGTTTGTTTAGCTTTATGCCGTAGTCCTTGTAACATAGCCTTATGGGTTGGCTTACCTATGCCTATTATGTACATAACTACTATTCACAGGAATGTGGATCGCTTCTTGCTACTTAGGAAGGATTGGCATTAGTTGCTTACCATCTGAACGTTGTGTACTACCCTTACATTAGTCTGTTGCTTGGCTCCCTTCTCTGTGTCCATCTGCTGCCTCATAGTATAGTAGAACTTTGTGTATAGCCCCTGCAATGGTCTGTTGCTTGGTTCCCTTCTCCACATACTATCATAGTAGCTACGAGTTGGGTATGCATGGTAGAGCTCGCTTATTTACTGTGGAGTGTCATTGTTACGCAACGGCGTCGTCTTGTAGAAGCTCTGTGAAATCGCCGTAGGTTGGCATCTTGTCCCACATTTTTTCCTATTCCTTTGCTTGGTTTGCTTCTGCCATGCATGCACGTTGCTATATTATACACTAGCCCTATTTTACATGCTTCATAACCATATGCTAATCGATTTTCATCATTATTAACCCTCCATTTACCCCACTTATTAGTGGCCCGTTTGTATGCCTTATAATTTCTTTTTGATCTTTTTATTATGTTAAATGCGAGTATGCGTCCTTGTCCACACACATTGATAAATATATATTTATATAAAAATGCCAAGTATGCTTCATGCTAGTATACTTACACACACACACACACACACACACACATTTCCTATTCATTTACTTCCCTTCCCCCCCCCCCCCCCTTTTGTACATTTACACTCTCTGTCCTTTCTCTCTCATTACATTCCCTATTTCCCCTACTTCCCCAAAATTTTCCCCTAATTTGCCTAACCCCTTTCCCTATTTTCCTACCTTTTCTATTCTCCCCTTATATTCCCCTAAATTCCCCCAAACCCCCTTATTTTTCCTATTTTTTCTACTTTCCTAAATATCCTAAATTCTTTTTTCCTATGTTTTCCTAAATTTTCCCTACCCCCCCCCTCCCCCCCACCCACCCCCTCTCTTAATTTCCCCTATTTTCTCCCCTTCTCTAATTACCTATTTTCCCCTTACTTCTCTAATTATTCTAATTCTCCCTTAATTTCCCCTATTTCCTCCCCTTACTTCTCTATTTCCCTAAATTTCCCCTTATTATTTGTTTTCCTAGCTATCCCCTAATTTTTCTATTTACTTATTTCCCCCTTATTATGCTCTCTAAAGCCCTTTTAATTACCTCCCACCCATGTGCTCACCTTTAGGATAATAACTACGTTCCACGACCTTCCTCGACCTTTGTGTCCCTTGACTACCCACCTTCCCACAACTAGCTAAACCCCTACCCACCGCTTTTGCTTCTGCGGTCCTTTCACCTCCTCGACTCACCAGACCCTGCCGACTCCCCCAGCCCTGACTTGCCCACCTATATATTACCCATTCCATGCTTACACTACTTACCCCGTGCCAAACTCTCCTACCCATACCTTCCTACGTACTGCCTCATTGCTATGGGATTACTCCCCATAGCAAGATTGTTGCGACTTGTGCCTATTGCGCCATTGACCTATTGCCAAGATCCTCTCTGCTACGCTAATTCTCTGTTGCTTCTACCCACCATTTTCACCGAGCTCTAAGCTCTCCCGGTTTTCTCGCTGCCTCTACACACTACTGTGCGATATCCCCCCTCCTCTGACTCTACTCTTCGCTCCACCGAATTCACACCTTCTGCCATGACAGGAATCCCCCTCTCTCGATGCCCATGATCTATTAATTCCCACTCTCTTGGGTCCCACTACAAGCACCTGATAGGTGCACCTCCATATAACCACAACCTCCAGGATCCCAAGGCCAAGACCAGAGGGTCGGGGTCTAAGTACCACTGCAAGCTCGCTCCATGGTCCACAAAACCAGCAATCCTGACAGGTTGAAAGGCAACCTCAAGAAGAATGCCATCCTTGGATGTAGAAAGTAAACCTCCATCCCCAACATCAAGGACCAGTGCGTCTTCCCCGAGACCTCGGAGAGCGATCACCTGTAAAGGAATTGATGTCCTCAAAAACCTAATAGAAATCAAAATTTGCTTTCATATGGTAGATAACCTTTTGTCCAAGTGATTTTCTCAATCAACTTTTTGGTCTGTGGCCCCCATCCAAGTGGTGGAAGTAATAGGCAGCTCAACTATCCATTCCACTGGGATGGCTGCATCTATCTGCTGAATCCTGCGTGCTACCCCTCTCAGGTGACTCACGGACTGCAGTCTCTGATCCTCAGGTAGCCTGATAAAAGATTTCCAAGTGCCTACTGTGTAGGTAGGGCCTCTCTCCCATTTAGACCACTGCATGTAATGGGAAGTGCCTAGTGGTCTGGCATGCTTGTCAAGAATACTATCATTCCAAATGATCGGCTGCCTATCAATCTCTTCGACAGTAGAAGGTGGAATCCTTCGAAGAGTGTTCCTGAAGCTCCCCCAAGCTTTCAAGATGGCAGTCATGAGAGGAGAGGTAGGAGATCTGAGAGGGGCTGATGTGAAAATCCAGCGAGGGCTGTCCACCCAATCATCTCCCAAGGTTGGTGTGCAAGCTTGAATGCATCCAAAAAAGAAATCCTTCCAAGGTTCTTGCCCAGGCATGAGTCCCCTCACCACCACCTTACAAAGCAATGCCCTGCACTGCAAGTTCGGGTCAATGACATTAAGGCCCCCTTCACATGTAGGGAGAATAATAGTCTCCCAGGCCACCCTTGCTGCAACATCTACTGTGCCATCAAGTCCACTCCATAAAAAATTCATGACTGATCTGATGAGCTGAGTGATGCAATCCCTAGAGTGGCACCAATAAGAACACACAAACCAGGAGGTGGCCAAGAGAATCTAGTTCACTACCACAACTCTAGATGCAAGGTCGAGTTTGGCAGAGCTCCATAATAGGAGCTTTTTCCTTATACTTTCTAGTACTGGGGCAAACTACTGTGCTAGAGAGATGTCCAATCCTACGTGACATCCCAAATACCTGATAGGAACACCCCTCTGAATCCAAGAAAAACCAATGTCAACTCCCCAGCCTGGAGTGTCCTCATCACTGATCCAAAAGCCAAAGGATTTATGCCAGTTAATGTGTGCCCTTGCAGCTGAGCAAAAAATATCCAAGGCTGTCCGGAAAGAATCAAGTGACTGCAAGGAGGCTTGAATAAAAATAGCAGTGTCATCAGCCAACTCACAGTCAAAAAGCTCCTGCTCCTATCTCAAGGGCAGTCTCAGCCCAAAAAGCTCAACCTCAGATCTAAGGAAGATACTCATAGCTTGTGCCACAAAAAGAAAGAGGAAGGGGGCTAAAGGGCATCCTTGACAAACTGATCTGGAAATCTGAAACCTATCACCCCTTACCCCTCTAATCAAAACCTGGCTGTGGGCTGATCTGTAAAGGGAGGCCACCCCTCTGATCCAAGCATCTGAAAATCCAAACCGTAGAAGAGTGCCCTCAAGAAAACCCCAATCTACTTTGTCATAGGCTTTCTCGAAGTCCAAGAGTAAAACTGCTAGCCTCTGCCCACTTTGCATAGCCCACTCTGTGGCTTCCCAAAAGGAAAAGATAGTATCATGGATAAGGTCTGGAAGAAGGGGCTGAATTCGGATGCTGATCGCCTTGGCAAGGATTTTGTAAAGAGTGCCCAAAAGAGTGACGGGTCTCCAATGGGATACAAAATTCCTGTTGCCACCTTTAGGGATAAGGTGAATGAGTCCCTCGGTCAGTGAGTTAGGCATCTCACTCGAGTCCCAAATGCCCTGCAGGGCTGAAGTAATATGATCACCTATCATATCCCAAAAGGCTATAAAAAAAGAAGGAAACCAACCTGATCTTGATTACCAGGATGGTGAATTAATATGCCGGCTCTTTCAAGATGACTTTGACGATATGCCTTAATAAAATCTATATGAGCATAAGTAATGGATCTCCTTTTTATGTCCTTAATATCTTATTGCAGTGACATTCACGCATCAATGCCAAAAGAAAATCAAATTTGATCACTATTTAAGGAACCATATAACAAATTAAATATCACTAGATTTTGCCATGCTAGATGATCGATATTGTGGGTGATTCCATGTTAATACTGATGTCGCTAGTGTTATTGGTGTTGTGCTTGATTATTCTACTTTGAGTGCGGTTATGTTGGGATCGGTTGATTCAGTGATTCGTTCAATCGATTGTTAATAACTAATGTAATTGGTGGCTTGAGTACAGGTGATGGAACTCCTAGCGAGGATTGGAGTTAGTGCGAGGGTACCGATCGAGGTGTCGCACAATGCATTATATATGGCCATGGGCCAAATTTTGTATTTGTTTTATTATTGCAAGTTTGAGCAATATATTTTGTAGTGGACATAATTCATTTTGGGCCCTAAGATGGCTATGTAAAGCAAATCCCTCATTTTTGGATGAGGGGGATAATTTTGGTTCCTTGGTGCTTTTATGAAATATCATAAATACTCTAGATGAGGAAGCGTGAGCGACTCATCTAGGGGGGGAGATTGTACCCAGTTTGCTGTCGTTCTCGTGGTGTGATTGTGCTTTTCTTCTCCAATTGATTAAGTGGTGAATTTGTGTGAAAAGAATTACCTTTCTGGTTTCAATGTATATGATAGGTGGGTAAGATATTCTAACCACACAAGACAACAACACAAGCCACCTCAAATTATGTGTACCCATGTGTACCCATCTCTAGCTAATTCTTTTCAACATAATCTCAAAAGTTGCATCCAAGCTTGCTTCTATAATGTTGTGGTTGAGCCATCACTTCTCACCACCAGTGCTGGCCGTATCAGGTAATTTTACATGAATTAGCTCCATGGGTGGTTCGAAAATGGAGAAAAGGGAAAAAGAGAAGAAGAAGTGTGGGGAACGGTTGAAGGGAGAGTATGAGAGGAGGAGGAGATAGGGGAGAGGCACTAGTGGGCATTGTGGCTTTTTTATGAAGAGAAGGGAAAATGAGGAGAAGAAGACAGGAGAAGGGTTGGAGGAGGAATAGGGAAGGATGAGGAGATAGATGTTGATTGTTAATAAATTTAGTAGTTTTAGAAGTTGGCAAGAAATTATACTATATTATTTTTTTGAATCTTTAAAATGTTGATTGTTAATACACTTGGTGATTTTAAAGTTCACAAGCAATGAGTCTATATTATTTTTTGAAATCTATAAAAACATTGATTGTTTTTTTTGAAAAGTGGCATGGTAAATTATTCTCATGCCTTACAGTATGCAATCATGGTGATATATTTGAATATTGGTTCCATATTTAATAAAAATGAGCTAAGATATTTTATTACCCAATATTTTATCGCTAAATTATCACCTTTGACTTTTAAAGAGTCTAGACTCATCTATATAAAGGCCCTAAGGCTAAAAATAGGCTTTTTTGTGCTCATCTTCAACCCTCAACTCATGCAAGTTTCTATAGATCTCCAAGGGCCACACCCTATGATGCATACCACCAGTTCATGGCTTCTACTCGTTATTCAAGTAGAAAGGTTGACTTGTATGAGATTTTTGATTTCAAGATTGATGTGGTAGTGATAGCCCATAAGCATGGACATTTTCAAAGATGTTGTTGATTACATTAATGAAAATGGGAGACCTTTCTTGATCCAAGTAGATATAGAGAGAGTAGATTGGGCTCCTATAAATATCCTTTTAGAGTGTTGCAAGGCTAATCCTTGTTTTAGACATAGGATGCAGACAATATATAAATCTTTGAGTCTAAAAGATTATAGAACAAGGTGAAAAATGAGTGGAGAAATGAACACCACTCGATACATCAAACATGGAGAATGTGGTGCCCTCTAGTCATAGTACTTGTAGGCACTTGGAAGCATGATTTTTCCATACAATGTTGTCACACATCGATTGGTGGGTTTCCCTTTGCAAGAAAGGATTGATTTTCCACCACGAGATTGGCTGCAAGTGGTGTGATCGAAGTTTATGTAAAAGCTAAAGGCTGCACATCGTGCTGTCGTAGGGGCACGCAGGCGTATGTGAGAGAGTGGTCTGACCGATAGATGAAGTTAGTGCCACTTTCTCCAATGCGTGGCATCATGTTTGTCCATACATGGTCAAGGTTTTGACCCATGAATAGTTGTTGGTTGGTGAATGAGCTATGTCATTAGGCTTGTGGCATGTATTGTCAAAGCAGTTCTTTTTTCCTTGATGGTGTGTTGTAGTCTATGTCAAAATCACCATGTTAGTGTCGACGCTAAAATGTTTTTCCTAATGTCTTCCAAGATTTGAATAAGTATTTGTACAGGTGTCCTTGGGTTTTTGTACACTTCACAATAGTACTTTGTTGCTTGCCATCATGCTTGAAGAGTGTGAGGAGGCACTGGGATTGTTCTTCTAGCATGGAAGATTCATGCAAAAGTTGGAGATGGTTTTGGTAGCATGTTGCAATCCGGCCAACGCCTTCTGGCCTTGTCAAACATGTGAAACCTATCAAGGATATTATCTCAGTTGGTGTGAAGTGCAATTCTTGGAGGCATAGTATGCTCGCACTTAGCAGCCTTGGGGTACTTGCTATGTCATGAGTGTGAATGATTTCCATGTGTTCAAAGATTGGATCGATTGTCTGTAGAGTGATGTGTTGAATAGGTCAACTTGTTTCAATATCCATTGTTTGTGCATTCTCATTCGAGATATTTCTACTAGCACTAAGTTGTTGACTTTGATGTGTTTGCATTCTATTGGCTTGAGTATGTATAGGTTTGTCGGGTCCTTGTGACACATGAGAGAGCCATGTACACAATCCCATGAGATTTGCTTGTTGGGTCGAACATGAGGGCGTCCATCAATAGTCCTTGCAACCGATGTATTGTTCTTGCTATTGTGGGTTGGATGGAAAATTGGCATCGGCAAATTGTGTTGATATTGTTCTTCCCTATCTTAAATTCATGTGTTATTTGGTAGATTGGGGTCCATTGGAACGATGTGTGGTTATTGTATAATGAAATGTTGTGGGAATGTGTTTGTTGGCTTGCTTTCTTGTTGTGCTGAATAAAACCTAGACTACTTGACGATTACTGTTCATGCTTGAATCCATGAAGGTTACATCTGCTCCATTTACTAAGCCAATCTCCACTAGCATGCCAGGCTTGAGGAAGAGCGTTGAGTGCAAACCCCCTGAGTTTTTGGGTCTGATGGTATGTTGATTGTTTTGCTACAGTTTTTTTCCTTCTTGTTGATCGCGTGCAAGATGTGAGGGCTGCCTTTCAACAATTTGAAGACTTCCTCATTGTGTTTGTCTTTCGCTGTGTTAGTGTAGAACAAGTGGGGGATGGTTTCCTTATAGATGATGTTCTCTAAAATGAGGGTTATAATGAAAAATAAGTAAGTATATGGTTCCACAAATGAGAAATTAAGAAAGAATTGTATATTCCTTTGAGAAATATACAAGCATGGTTGGTGTCAAAAATTATCGCTTGGACTTTGATGCTCGTAGGTTTTTGCTAGAAAATTGTGCACATCCTCCCTCCCAGGTCGCATGTATAAAATGCCAAAGGGTTGATTGTGGTCTTCACTTGTTGGTTGCATACATTGGAATACAAGCTCTCCTCCTTCTCTTTGGAGTTGTCTCTTGCTCCCTCACAGTGCCTTTTGTGAATGGCATGTTTTCTTCTCCTCTTCACTTCTTCTCTCCTCCTCTTTCTTCTTCTTACCTCTTCCCTCCCTCTTCTTCTCCTTATTTTTTACGTACCATTTTCTCTCTTTTAGTATGTAATTTTGGAATACAGC
This sequence comes from Dipteris shenzhenensis, assembly GCF_047967505.1. Taxonomy (NCBI): domain Eukaryota; kingdom Viridiplantae; phylum Streptophyta; class Polypodiopsida; order Gleicheniales; family Dipteridaceae; genus Dipteris; species Dipteris shenzhenensis. The sequence continues at coordinate 30,550,937 of NC_141616.1, forward strand.
ATTGCAATTGGTGAAACTAATATATATCTCTATAAACAATTAGAAAATGAAAATGGGCCAGGAGTGTATGGATGAGGAGTACAAATATGCATATGATAACAATATGGAAGCACTAATGAACTTGCTCGCAAGAGATTAGATGAACGCTTGCCAAGCCCTAATCTACCATACAAAAATTTTGACCACAAAAACATCTTTGATATTGGCATCAAAATAGCTTCCAGATATTGTACCAGTGTGGATATTAGATCGAAAATTGTGTATATATTAGTATTAGCACTGTAAAATCCTAAAAAGACTTTTGATATCTGTCTTCTATATTATCATTTCTTTTAGCGTCTTTTGCGACCATAATATCGATTCTTTCCTTTTGATGCTAATATCAACTTTGGCTATGATGCTTTCTTGAGTTGGAAAAAAAACTTCCCAATGTATTTTCGATTTAAAAAAGTACAAAAAATGAGGTAAAAAGTTGTAGTGCTTCTCTGCCCCTCCTCCCTCTTGCTACTCATGCTCCCTTCTCCTCCTTTTTTGACTTTCTCAAATGCTTAACCCCATGAATTCATAAACAAGACTAGCTCTCTATTCCTCCATGGGGTCTTAACCTTATAATACATTCTCATTCTTAAACTCATCCTAATCCTTACACTCCTCTCTCAACCTTAAAACCCTAGATATATTTTTCAAAACTATCCTCCTTCTAAGCCCTCCTACACTTTTTCTAAACCCTTGAATTCTATCCTCCCACTCTCAATCCTTAACCCATAATTTAGCAAAGGAGACTAATAACTATGATCTCTCTACCCTCAAATAGGCCTCAATCTTGCAAGTCTTTCTCTTCCTTAAACTCATCCTAATCTCTGAACTCCTTTTAACCCTTAGCTATATTTCTCAAATCCTATCCTCCTTCTAAACCCTACAAAACTCATATAAACACTTAACCTCTATGAGAATCTCTATCAAACCTCATGATTAATCCTTTTTTTCCACCTTAGCTCATTGTTACATAGACACCATTGTAGATCTTAAAATCTAAAGCATATAATTTTACTAAAACATCATGATGCCTTCCCTGTCTTGATTATCAACAAAAATGACAACATTACATATTTTGACTCTTCTAATCATGATGTATGCACTATTCTATCAATGAAGTGGTCAATATCAGTACTAGAAATTTCATCTATGAAGAATAACTACACCTTGTTCCAAACTGAATTATCAAGTAGGAAGTCCTGATTTGAAACTCCGTTGTACTCCACAAGCTTTCTAGATTCCAAAGTAATCTCTACATTGAATTGAAAGCCTTTGTTGAGGTTTCTTAATATTCCTCATCTGTGCTCATTGACTGACCTTTCTACCTATGTCAACACCTATTCTGGGATTTCTTTTTCTCATGAATGACCTAACTAACTCTGACCCATATTCTTGCTTTTGCATCCACTTATGTTCCGTTATATTTTTCTTAGCTATGGATAAAGCTGTTATATGCTTCACAATATTAAATTGAATATTGCATTGACCAATAGGGATGTGTTTCTCTATGAGGAAATACTTAATGGTACTATCCACTACATCATGCTTCACATGTACATTGATGCACTCCTCTAATCAATGGTCTTTTTCCTTCTTGCGAAAAAACCATTCTTTATTTAGGAGATTCTATACTGGCATGTTTGCATAAGTGTCTGGTAAATATTTCATGGGACATAAGGAAGCAAGATAATGTTTGTGTAATCCTAATACCTAGCCCTCACTACCTTGAATCTTGTCACATTAGTTATTCTTGTTCTTGATTTCCCCTTCATACAACTACACGTAGGTAAATATAGAAATATACTAGCATTTTAGTGTCTACTTTTGCAGTAGTTCTCTTTAAATGAGTTAGTGGAGAACCAAATATTTGCCATAGGTACCTCACTCTCTTTAAGCTCTTTGTTGTGTGTAGTCTTTTTTAAAGCATAAGATAACCTCAACACTTTTTTAGGTTCTACTTCCAAATGTTCTTTCTTTATGGAGGGATGATGTCTTTTTCTAGAACTTAAATTTCTTGCTCTTGAAGTATTTGCCTTTTGCATTTGACATCGTGGTTTGACTTTGAGGGCTTTACCATGATGGTTGTGGATCTCCTTGCTCTTCTTCTATCTTTTGTAATTTTCATGCACTCAACGCTTGTGTTTCTTCTTCATTTTATTCTTGAGCTACATTATCCATTTGATTGTCTAGGAATATGTGTGTAGGCCCCTAATCTAAAGGTGCATGTCCAACTTGGCTGTGAACAAAAAGAGCATGTTCATCCTATCCCTAAACCAAAAAAGCATGTCTTGTGCGTCCTTGAATCGAATCATGTGCATGTTTTGCTTCATGTTGTTTAAGATTGTGCACTGCAGAAAGGCAATGTATGCCAAGAAACATCAGGATTGTTGGCGAAGATCATGTGAAAGTTTTTGGAGAAAATTGTGACATCCTTCATTACATCCAAGAGCAAATTTTGTGAAACAAATTGTTCTCTCCTTATCACAAGGCGAGCTTCCCTCCATTTCCATAGCGAAGTATCACGTGCATTCATGTCTCTATGAAGGAGTATGGTGAGTTCACAATGAGATGGTGGTTTGCCACTTTATCTGATCTACGTAAGCTAGTAATGGATGGATGATATAGTCAAATAGATGCATCATAGATATTATACAAAATATGTCAACAATTGCAAAAATTGAGTACTTATAGAAGCATTAAATATGGTCATCTCCCCTTCTACTAGCCATGCAATCTTGCCTCTCCTCAGTGTTCATGCCTTTTGGGACTATGTTCTGCAAAGAGATCATGAAAACTCAATGGTGATGGTGGAAAAGCCTAGCGAATCCTCTCTCAATCTCTCCCTTGCAGGGATAAAGTAGATTTAAAAGAAGTTTTTGAGGAAATTCTTGTAGACATGGATGCGATTGATGTAAAACGAAGCACAGGTGATCAAATTGCTGACCTCTTTATTTTGTAAGTGTTTTCATTTTGTAAGTCCTCTTCTTGTTTGAGCGGTTGGTGGTGTGAAAGTAAGAGGTGTCTCTTGGATTAGTTTTTGGCCACGTGTAACCTAGAGCAAATAGGCTAAATGAAGGACATGTGGCTACCTATTTGCTCGACACCTCAATCCTTAAAATAAAAAATATAAGATAAGATAAGAAGATTCCCAATTAATTAGTGTCCCCCTCCCAAAAATTAAGGTAACTTAAATGGGTAACCCTCCCCAAAAATTCATCTCCCTCCTACTTGCCTTCCTCTCCCCTTGCTTTCGCTCTGCCCTTCCATAGGCTAGCAACCACTACCTCTGCTCCTCACCCTCCTCTTTAACCTTTCCTCTCCCATCCCTTCACCATCGACTACCTCTATGGTACTCGTGCTACTCCCTTCCTCTCTGCCCTCTCTCCCCCAATCTTTGGCTTCTCCTCCTCTTCATCTCACCTCCCCTCCATCCTTCATGCTTCTACCTCATGTTGGGTTGGCTCTCCTTCCTATCCGGATTCTCCACTGCATTGGGCTGGCTTTCTCTGGTGGCACTCCTGCTCCTACCTTTACTTGCTCTTCTTCTTCTCCCTCTCTCATGGGGCCCTTCTTCCTCTCTTGGCTAATCTTTTAGCTACCAAAATTTCCCCCTCCAGCAATACACGTCAGTAGAATTGGATATCCCAAACAAGTGCAATATTGTGGCCTCAAACGCTTTGAAACACAAATAGGCCAAATGGCATGCTATCGGCTTTGATGTTGTGTATTATGAAATGAAATGAACTTTAACATGCTTATGAGCCATATAGCAAGCAAGTGCATGGAAAAAGAAACAATTTAAAAATGTAAACAGTGTTGGATTTATTGAGAGATCTTTGCTCACGCACAAATTGCACATTTTCAACTTCTTACATTTTAGGGTGAATCTAGATACCAATATCAACAACTATCAATGTTTTAAGACCAACATGCAGTAGTCTCACTAGTTTGGATTCCAAAATTTCAATCTGTTTTGGTTTTCAACAAAAAGAAGAAGTTATGGAGTGTGCCAACATTGGAGGCCACTCTCTTAAGCATGCAAGTCTGGTGATTGGTAATTTATTGCACTCATAGTAATCATGCATGCAATCTCAGTGGTGGTAACTGGAAGGTGAGTAATTACGGGCCACTACGGTGGTTGCTGGTAATTAATTGCCAGCTTGGTGGGTCTTAGCCTCCACCATAGACGTGGCTGGGAATCTTAGATGTCACCACCTCTAATCACTCACTACCATGCAAGTCAGTACTGCCGCCTTGAATTAATCAAAATTCGAGCCAACCACCACGGTGGCTCTCACCTTGATAGTGTAGTTGGCGGGCTATAACCACTGCAGTGGCTCTCACCTTGATAGTGTAGTTGGGCTACAACCACCGCGGTGGCTCTCATCTTGATAGTGTAGTCTTGTACAAACTTCTATTCGATTCCCTTAACCATTTTGTCTTCTATCCTTGTCGACCGTTTTGTTCTCCCTTGCAATCAAATTGCAAACTCAAGCCTCCACATTTCCATTTCCTTCATTGTTTCATCTTCTATCCCTCTCAACCATTTCTTTCTTCCTTGCAATCGGACTACAAACTCAAGCCTCCACTATTCCATTTCCTTCAATGTTTCATCTTCTATCCCTCTTGACCATTTCTATCTCCCTTGCACTCTTCCTACAACTTCTATCCCCTCTTGTTATGGACCCTGCATAGTTTGGGAGCTCCTCACACAATCTTTCCTCCCCCTCTGCAGCACAGTGCGAGAGCCCCTCCTCCCTTGATCTTGAAATTATGACATATGGGAGCTCCTCCCTTGCTCTTCAAAAGCCCAATTTGGATGCTCTCCAAAACTTCACCAGGTTGGTATAGGAGGAGAACGTGAAGGAGGGGCAACTAGTTTGTCAAGGTTAGAAGATTATCATCAATGAAAGCATGATTGAAAATGCCCTAGGAATTTTTGGAGGTAGTTTGCAAGCACACTTTTTCAAGACACAGTGGAAGAGACAGGATATTCTAGACGTATACCCCAATGCTCAGATTAGTAAAGATGGCAGAGTCAAGTTTCTAGCTTGCCAACAGACCTCCAAGATGTGTTGAAGAAGACCATTCACTTCTTTCTTGATCTACAAGAGGAGCCGTGAAGTTATTGCAGGTTCAAGCAGTAGTAGAGCAATTGAAAGGACGTGATGTATCTTTCTCAAGGGCAATGTCCAAGAGTATGTTAACCAACCTAAAGAATCACATGGATGGCAAATCCCAATTGTCATCTCAGTCCACTAGAGTTGCAATGCACCTGATGGCATCTACCCTTAAAGGGATTTTTGAACAATACAATAAGCAGATGTCTCAAAAGGTGACTTTTCTACAAGTGAAAGCCACATATGCAGCAATGGCAGCACAACTTGAGAAAAGTCTCAGGGAAGGTGCAGAAGCCAAGGTAGAGGAGGCACAAGCGAGGGCCTTGCAGGCATAAGAGCAAGTTGAGGCCACTACAAAAATGGTCGACATGGAAAGGCATAGAAGACAAGAAGCAGAGAAGCACATGAAGGAACTTCGAGATAGGATCGAAGAAGTGAGAAGTGACAGGGACATGGCAGACAAGGAGCTAAAAAAGATTTGAAAGGAGCTTGAAGAACAGAGAGCCAAAAAAGAGGGTCTATACAAATGGTTCTGCAACATGCAGAACACATTGAACATTGAAAAAGACTAGATGACGGAGGAGCTGAAAAGAGAGAATACAAAAACCAGAAAGGTGATGCAAGAACTGCGAGAGAGCTTCAAGGTCAGGAAGGATGGGGTAGAAAGTAGTCGGGGTGGAGAAGACAATGAGGCAGCTCTCCAATCCAGGAAGGATGGAGAGAGTAGCCACGTGGAGCAAGTTGCAGTAGCCATGGTGGAGCAATTTGCAGCAGGCTTTCAACAATTATAAAAAGCAGTCCGTCGCCCTGTGAGATTTCTAAACTAGAGTGGAAGTCTTGGAAACTGCCCATGAAGAAGTTTTTCAGGAATTTACAAAAGTTCAACAGATGCCAAGGGATTTTGATGAAGCTATTGCACAGAGTGAGCAAAAAGTAGAGGAGATGAAGGAGAACATCCACAGCCTAAGGATGAGGGAGGAAGGAATCAAGAGGCAACTTCATCATGTGTAGAGCAAGACTGTGGTATTGACGACCGCAGTAGTTAAATCGGATGCCTATCCTACTATGCAATAGGGTCCGAAATGCATGGTTTGCCATACCCCCATCATAGATGACTGCTATATCCGATGGCTTGCATGCTACCACTCTGTGCATGTTTTTTGATTTGGGGTATTTATGCATACGAAATCGCTGTGTAGAGAATGCCATTTGCCATTGCCCAGGTCATGGATAGATCAAATGTGCCTTCCTGCTAATAGCTATCTATGACGACAAAGTAGATGTTGTAGCTTAATTTTTCCATTTGGGCAAAAGATACAAAAGACAAGGAGCTCAAATTAAAGGCGGCCAAGAACGAGCTTGACTGCTATGAGGAAAAGAAGCTTGAAGGGAGGAACCAGACCCTTCAAGAAAGGAGCAAGAAGGTCCAGCTTGGTCCAAGCTTGCAACCAGGAAGCTCAAATCAAGGAAAGAGGAAGTGGCATGAAGGGAGGGGACGGGTCCCTACAGGAAGGAACCAATCCCATTTTGGAAAGGAGCAAGGAGGGTCGAGCTAGCAATCATGGAGCTCAACAAGGAGTCCTTGAGATGTAATATGAAGTAAAGGAGTCTTTGAGATGTAATCTATGTAATATGTGTGTAATCTTTTGAATTGTTAATTAATCTTCTCTAGAGTTTACTTGGGCAATGTTTTCTCCGCTATGTGACTAGATAGTATCCTTTGATCCACGCCAAGGACCATAATGTGAGATGAAAGATTTTGATTTGACAAGTAATGTGAGACCAAATATTTCGATTAGTTCACTAATATGAGATTGAAAGATTTCGATTAGTCAATAATGTGAGACAAAAGATTTTGATTAGACAACTAATGCAAGACGAAAGATTTCGATTATATAACTAACATGAGATTGAAGAATGAGAAGCTCGGGCTCAATGAACTCAAAGATTTTGATTACCAAACTAACATGAGACTGAAGATTGAGAAGGTTAGGCTCAATGAACTCTCTCCCTATTTAAGTGCAGTGCAGACACAACTAAGAGCCCATTATGAAATCTAGCCCCAAAACTCTATACACTGATCCACCTACCGTCTGATCCACCTAAAATGAATATATGGCATACCCAAAAAACTTTGGAATGCTTTTGTTCTATTTGAAAATGATGTTGGATGACATCCTAACAGAAACAGACCTAGAGAAGGAGGAAAATATATGCAACGAGGACATGCTTCGGTGGTGGGTGTATTACTTGGAGTCGGTAGAGATGGTGAATATTAATTTCCATGGCTATCGTTTTTCCTGCTCCTTTAACACTTTGCCTTTGTCCATGAGCCTCGTTTTGCAATTGATGTTGGCCTACCTTATCCTCTCTGACTGCCATGATTGTTGTCCATGTAAAAGAGATAAACCATCTTGAGTAGATCATGAATATGTTTCCAACAATTCAAGACAATGTCACTAACATGTCATCAAAAAATAATGTAAGTTTGCTAAAGAGAGAGAAACCATCCAATTGTCTTGCCCCCACCCAACATAATTGGATGGTTATAGACATGGTAATTTCTGCCTATGGAAATAAGCATGGGATGGCAAGTTGCCTTTTCCCACCTCTCGCTCTTTCTCGAGTAAGCATGTATCTGCATTATTATCGTTCATGACATCATGCTCTGTATGCAAATGTTGGTATTCCACACACACTAGTGTAGTAGCCAGCAATACTTACATGTGCACTTATCACAAATCTTTGTTTGAATCTACGGAGTAAAGGACACCTACCTAGGTTAGACATACCTAACATGAGTTTATTCATACATATTATACCTATATAAGTTCAACTAATTGTTTTGGAAAGAAAGTATTACAATCTACACATAAATGCATGGTATAGTATGCCACAGATTTCATCTTACAAGTAAGTAGACAAGTATAGTCTGTAACATTCTCTAGCATCATATAATTTATGGGTTGATACAACCTGGCAATTGCGAGCTACACAACTGATTGGACTAGCCGTACTTTCAATGGGTTGTTATTGATTGGCAAATGCAAGCAACAACCGGTGAAAGCTAAGTATTTTTATTTCCTAATAAGTACATATAAACTATAATATATCATTTACTATTTCACATCCATGTGCGAGTAGTTACTGGTTGGCAAATGCGAACCACCCACTAGTACATGGTTCAAAGATATTATGTATCCATATGCGAGTAGTTACAAGTCAGCATATGTAGACTTCCCATTGGCACGTAGATACTTGCATTCAAAACCATCTATATTTTTTATTATTTTTTTGTAACCTATATAGCTAATGACTACTAAACATGTAATTTCTTTATAAGTTTATAAATACTAAATAATGACTATAAGGTTTCACTAAATTTTAAAAGCTAATTGGCTAATGCCTACAAAAAAACTTTTTTTCAAAATTGTAAAGAAATAACTTATTAAAAAAAATATTATTCTTTACAAAAATAATCCTTTCAAATCATAAATGATAAATCATAAACTAAGAGCTTTGCATTTATCCATTTTGCATCATTGTGTGGTCTTGGAATCCTTGTGTAAATATAAAGTCCTTCAAAGATCTCAAACTTGATCTCTTGGAAATCTTGGATATATATTACATGGGACTTTTTTAGGGGCTGACCAACCCTCTAATAAAGTCATCTTTTCCGTAGAACTTGAGCTACGTATTAAATTGTATTCTTTGAAAAAAGGAGCGTAGTAAATTATCTTTGTATTTATCCATCCTTAGATACGATGGTGGTTGCTTTTCAAAATGTAGAAGAGTAAAACTTGGTTGTATACTACTCGGGTATATAACTTTAGGGGTTGACTATACATTTGGTTTATCTATATAACTACAGTTTAAAGTAATAATTTGCCATTTATCCGTCCTTGGATACCTCTTTTATGACTGCTTCACTCAGTTGAACTTTATAATTTGAAAATGTTGCATTTTGTTGGATTCGAAGCTTCTATTTTCTTAAGACTACTTTACTCAATTGGAATTTATAATTTGGAAATATCTCCTTGAGTTGGAATTTATAATTTAATGGACATTTTCCAATAATACAGTACAATTCTATAGCTTGCAATTCATTTAGGATTTGTGGTCACTAGCTTGGTGGCTGCAATCTGATAATAGATAAAGAGAACCAACCTAAAGGGGACTATTTTAGAGATATCAGTTGGCCTGAGCGAGCCCACCACCGACATTGGACACTTTTTAAAAGGATACAAAAACTTTACAAATTAGCTTGGAAGCTTTCTTTATCCCATTTTTCTTATCTTTCTTTGTTTTCTTTGAGACTCCAAGCAGAGCTAGATTCTCAGGAATGTAAATAGTAGGAGGTGGGCGCACAATATATATAAGACATTGTACTATGTAGATTGTCTACAGTATCATGCGGTATGTGCAGCAAATCCACATGGTAGTTGAACTATACTATGCGGTATATCTATCACTGCTCAATATAGATAAATACTGAGTGATATACCTATCTTATTATTGCACGGTATGTACTTTTGCTGCATGGTAATAGGCTGCAACTAGTCCTGGTAAAAAAATGTGGTGAGGCTGGTTTAAATCACTCCAAGGGGTCCAAAAAATGTTTAAAACATTTTAATTTGCCAGTTTAAAATGCCTGTTTTAATTTCCTCGCAAATCCCTGTTAATGATCATAATTTTTGGGGATCCTTTAATTCCTTTTTCACAATCTTTGAATCTTTTGGGTGGACCCAAGTAGGCTTTGATTCCTTATGGATTTGGTCTTTTTGTGACTTGAGCATAGCAGCCATCTTGCTTGTGAGGAAGTCAAGAAAGCTAGCAGTGAGAAGTGAGCAAAGCAAAAGAAGCAAGTGGTGAAAGGTGAGCAAGACTCTTTTACATATTCCAATACAAGCATACCACATGCAATCCAATACAAGAATCCAAGAGGTGAAATCAATTAAGGAAGCAATATCCATCCCTACAAAAGATTTTTTTTTTCATCTTTTAAAAAATCCACCATTCATAAACATGTCTAGGAGGAGTCCTTAGAGAAGTCATGCCTTAATTTTTCAAAACTCATTTTTGAAGTACGTGATTCCACACATATATCTTACATGCTATGGCCATGTTTATCCATCTATTACACACCCTGATTTAAAGCCTCTAGTGACTATCTCATAGTCTCTATCTCTATCCCTGATAAGGCACTTATTCCCCTAAAAAATGATGGCAAAGTATCTTTTTCCAAAAGAGGAAATTGATAACAAATTCTTCTTAATCCCTTGCACTAAAAGCACATCTAGAAAGCATAAATGTCCTAACAGTTGATAAAACCAATTCAAGAAAGCTACAAATTGACAAATAAACTCTTTCTAGACGTGATTTTCATAAATACATGTATCAAATTATATTTCTTTAAAATTCGCTATTGGATATTCTCGATCGATCATCATAGGCATAGAAGGGTCATGGCCCTGCTGTATCATCATACAAAGAGTATAATTGTGCTATTTTAAAATTTGCCGGGAAGCATTGGATTCATGACATCTGTCATGAGAATTGTAAGGTTTGAGAAGCAATGTATTCAATGAGTAGTTCATGATTCACATTGCTTACCTATAATATATCAATCGGTCTCTAAAGAAAGGCATAGAACATAACAATGTTGATGCCGCATTGTACAATATCAATTGTTGAGTATCGCTTGCAATTGATTGAATTGGTCTATAGTTTGTAGCATCCTCAATCTTCAGGCACATTCTTGCTGTAAATTGCACTTGGCCTTTTCTGAACATAATTTTTACTGCTAGAGTCATGGCCCTGTTGTATCATGAAGAGTCCGATTGTGCTGCTATAATCTGGTATAGAGAAATTTTTGATGGGATTTTTGGCTTGTGAAAATGGGAGATTCTCCATATACCTTAGATCCAATTTATAGGGAGAGAGAGAGACAGAGAGAAAGAGAGAGAGAGAGAGAGAGAGAGAGAGAGAGAGAGAGAGAGAGAGAGAGAGAGAGAGAGAGAGAGAGAGAGAGAGGGGTGGGGGGGCAACTGAAGGAACATGGTGGAAAGAGGGAGAGAGAGGGTAGTGTGACACCAAAAATTGATATTTTTTATTTGGCATTGGTATTGCTTTCTTCTATGTTTGAGTATCAAGTGATAGCCTAGCAGCTCTCACTTATTTCTATTTTCTAAGTATCAAGTGATAGCCTAGCAGCTCTCACTTATTTCTATTTTCTAAGATATTGTATGGGATTGAGAGGATGAGTGGAATGGATCATTGTAAATACCATAGGTATGAATTATAAATACCTTGGTATGGGGTGAGAGTTTGAGTATCAAGTGATAGCCTAGCAGCTCTCACTTATTTCTATTTTCTAAGATATTGTATGGGATTGAGAGGATGAGTGGAATGGATCATTGTAAATACCATAGGTATGAATTATAAATACCTTGGTATGGGGTGAGTGTTATTTGTGTATGGGATATTATGGGGTTTTTAGAAAATAGGAAGAGTGAGGACTTCATATAAAGAGGTGGGCTCATGTCAATGTGTTCCAATAATATAAGAGAGGCCACATGCCAAGCATGTGGAAGGCATGCGGAGGAGTGTGGAGTCAAGAGGATTCCTTCTAGAATTCCCATGTGGAATAAAGAGGATGTGGACATATGGAAAAGAGAGGGTCCCTATGGGCTCCATGTGGGGAGACTCTTGAATTTCTCAATATTTTAAGAGTCTTGAGCATCTTTTGATGGAACATATGGCAGAAGTAGCCAAAAAGGACATGGATGGTGACATACGGGCTTATGTGATTGATGGGGAAAGGAATCTACAAGCAACAATTGTAAATGGGTGAAGCAGGGTGATAAAATCTCTATAAAAGGAGCCCTCCTCTCCCTTGTTCAACATCTCTTCCACCATTAGGCCTCATGTTGCTGTAGCTCTAGTCTCCTCAAGCCTCTTCCATGAGCCTTCTCTCCCTCTTGTAGATATTGAGCCCATCTCTCTCTAGTTCATTCTCTCTCTATGAGTAGTCTTGGAGCTTCCGCTCCCTCTTGTACGTATGAAACCTCTTCTTCTCCCTTGTGTTTGTAGTAATTTGAGTTGCATTAGAGTGGAGTCTCACTCTATTGGTAATGAAGGTCACTTCAGGTTCTCTCTCTTGAGTGTCTCTTTTCTTTTTCCATTGTTTTCTCTTCCAAAGTACTCAAAAGTGTTGTCTATTCGACCGCTCATTACGCATATATGGTTTATCTATTTCCCAAGCCATAAAGGGGGCTCTTCCTTCCCTCCTAGGTGACCTCTATGGGACTTGGATCGTTGATGAAGTCTAAGCATGGAGGTAGTATTCTCCCAAGTCGGCACTAAGCTCTCTTCAAGGAGCATCATCCTATGTCTTGAGTTATTATATTAAATGTCAAACCAAAAATCTATGACTCTCTATGTATGACTATTTCTTTTTCAGATAGTTTTTACCCCCGTCCAGTAAAATGCCCATATCTTTCCGACTGCTTCTCTGTTTCTTTTGAAACTTATATCAAAGCGAAGCCCATTTCAAGAAGCATTTGGATATGTGTTTGAATCTTTGATATCATGCATCTACTAAAAGTTATAGGCATCTGTATCTAATGATAGTTTGCAGAGTGTTTTGAGCTAATTGTAAAGGTATCTATGAAGGAGGTGCAATGTTTCCTCGGATCCTACCCATGTGACCCAATCAGCCCCTTCAAACTCCTTGATGTATATCAGTTCATGTCATGTTGAGCTACAAGATCTTCTTTCAAGAACGTATCACTCTTGTCTTTGGTGCAGATTGGCTTGCTGAGATTATGGCCTTCGCTGATCCTTTCCTTCTCCCTATGCTTGAGTACAACATCACTTGGGATGGTACCATCTTCATTCTCATATAAGGGAGGAAAGTATGGTGTGGTCTCTTAGTATAAAAGCTTCTTTTTAATGTCGCTTTCCCAGTGATGAATATCTGTATCACTCAGTTCGAAAGCAGCAAGAAGTGAAGAGGTGCGTGAAGTTTATTACCCCCAACTTCATGTCACATCTTTTGGTGGAGATGCCGGGTACGTTTGGTATTGGATTCATCCCACCTTACTAAATGGTCTTGGGTGTACTTGATTGCATGTTATGCCTAGTATAGGCATGTTTTCTGATGTGATAAAGAAGATGCTTGGAAGAACTCCATTAGAAAAGTCATTTAAGAGAACTAGAAGATTGTGAAGGTGATGCTCAAGCTATTCGCACGGTCATCATGATCATATCCTTTATGTTTGCACTTTTGAATATGTTGGTGAATCGACAGCGCCGTCAGCAGGGACAATGATAGATTGGGATTGTTTCATGCACTGGCAGCTTGGTGTGAAGAAGAGTTGAGTCTTTGGGTAGTTTTTGACTATAATAGTGGAGTGGTGATTCTCAATGCTTTCAACTTCTTTTGCTATGCAAATGATGGAGTACAATATCTTGAAGCTGCACTTATTTTTAAAGATTTTGTTGACGATCACATTGTGGAGGGTTTTCAACAAGTGGTTATGCATGATAAGTTGGCCTTGGTATACTAAGGCTTTGTGGGATCTTGTTTGGGATATTATTTGAATCTTGGTGTTTCCTTTTTGTGTTTCATCATGGTGAAGATTCTAGTGTTTCTAGGAATCCAAGGGGAAGACCTGGAGTCTTATCTTAGGGATTTTGTTTGAGGATGCCGACTTTCTAGATGGTCCATAAAGGATTGGGCGGAGATTTCGCTTGATTTTCTTGAAGGTATAGCCTTGAGTTGGCATGAGGCCTTGCCGGACTCTACCAAGGAGGACTGGGACCAAGTGGTGGCTGCAATGAAGCAGAGATTTGGGACAATGGAGTCCCCAAATGCTTTGATGTTGCAGTTGGATTGGTTCTATCAAGGAGAGGGCGAGATGGTCTTTGCGTTGGCAATCCGATATGAAACTTTATGGACAAAGTATGAAAGGGCAGCTTTGCAAGATTTGTGGCATCTGCATCATCGGCCCCTCAAAGTCTCGTAGGGATGGAGCAATTAAAGATGAGTAAATTTGTTATGGCTTTGGAGCCTCGTCTTCGCTCAAAAGTAATAAAGATGCAACAACATACGTGGAGGCACTTCACATTGCAACCAAGAAAGAAGCTTCTCTAAAGATCGAATCCTCTTTTGTGTTTTCAATAGCTTTAACTTCTAAGGTGGACGTAATGGGCACTCCTCAGGTATTAAAGTCCTCTGAGTTAGATCATAATATCTCCCAATTGATGGGCAGAGTTTGCTGATTTGAAATTGCATTTGGTTAATGCACGACAACGTAGAGCACCAAAGAGTGAAGATAGGCCTCAAGATAAGAGTGGGGTCACTTGCTATGAATGTAATGAAAAAGGTCACTATCGCCCTGAGTGTCCTAGATTGAGAAAGAAAGAAGAAAAACAAGTATCCTTGTTAGAAGCTTCTTCAGGGGATGAGGAAAGAGAGGTAATGATGGCTAAACGGGGGCATGGTAAAGCAAAAGAAGTAGAAGAAAGCAAGGAAGAAGTAGATGAGGAACATCAGGAAGAGGAACGCTGTAGTAAGAAAAAGGAAGCATCTAGAAGGAGAATTAGCTAGTTAGACTTTCCTTTAGGACAAGGCATTGGAAGCTATGACTTGTTGTCCAACCTTGAAGAAAAGGAAGCTCATATCACCTTTGGTCAATTACTTCTTTGTCTCCAAAACTACGAAAGGAATGGGGAAAGCTAGCAAGCACAAGAGTGTCAAAGAAGAAAAGAAGAAAAGTGCCATTCCTATTGTTTAAAAGGTAGATATAGATGTTGGTGATGATGTACGTGTGGTTGATGTGATCATTGATGGTCAAGTGATTTCTAATGTGTACATTGATGGAGGTGCATCGATTAATGTCCCGAGTGAGAAGACCATGATAGATGCTGATTTAAAATACTCTAGTACTACCTCTCCTTATCGCATCAAATTGGTTGACAACACTAGGGTAAAGACCTCGGGAGTTGTGAAGAATCTAGAAGTGGATGTATGTGGAATTTTTGAGACGACTACTTTTCAAGTGATCCCTACCAAGCCAAATGCACGTGCCTATCCATTGATTTTGGGAAGGCCCTAGCTATGCAAGGTGAAGGCTGCTCAAAAGTGGGATACTGGAGAATTGATTTTGCAGGGAAATGATAAGAAGGTGCACTACAACATCAGAACCTGCAAAAAGGAAGTTGTCAAGGAGGAGTCTTGAACATCAGAGAGTTCAAGCTTTGACTTAACTGATGAAGAAGAAGAGACAGGGTGTAGCTCCGAGGAGACCAGCTCGGAGGGTGTGGAAGGAGTGGCCTTTGATCTTTGTCTTGGTGCTGATTGGGATGAGTCAGGAGGGAACAAGGTGGTGGTACAAGAAGATCCTATAGAGATACTTTCTGTGGAGGATGTGGAGCGCACTAAACGACGCCAATGCAATGAAGAGCTTCTTGGTGATTCTCTATCAGGTAGTGAGAAGCTCTAGTACTTGGATATGCTAGATGATTTCCCATATCTCTTTGCAACAAGCTATTCACAGGTTCGACCAGTCTCTCTTGTGGAGCACAAGATTGAGTTGAAGCCAGAAAGTAAGCTAGTTGTGCAATGCTTAAGGCGATTGGGGGTGATCCAATCTAAGGCACTAAAGAAAGAGGTAACACAACTACTTGAGGCCGGATTCATCTTTCCTGTTGATGATTCAGAATGGATATCTCCTGTAGTTGTCACACCAAAGAAAGGACATAAGTGGCGGGTTTGTGTGGACTTTCGTCCTTTGAATGCATGTACTAAGAGGGATCATTTTCCTTTGCCATTCCAAGATGAAATACTAGACCAAGTAGCAGGGCATGAGATGTATTCTGCATGTGATGGGTATTCTAGGTACTTTCAAATTCGTATTCGGGAGGAAGATCAAAAGAAGACATCATTTGTCACACCTTGGAAATTTTTGCTTATAGAGTCATCCTTTCGGGTTGACCAATGCACAGCTATATTTCAAAGGTTCATGAGTCAAGTCCTTGAGCCTTAGTTGGGAAAGTTTATAAGGGTGTTTTTGGATGATTTTTGCATTTATTCTCGGTGCATAGATCACATGGAGAAGTTAAAGATGGCCTTAGCTAGGATTGATGAAGCAAAAGGGTGTCTAAATCCTAGCAAGTGTCATTTGGCTCAAACAAAAGTAATCTTATTGGGGCATATTGTGTCTGAAGAAGGCTTGCAAATGGACCCTGACAAGGTTCAAGCAATCATGGCATTGCCAAGTCTTGAGAGTGTCACTGGTGTTCGTAGAATTCTAGGAAAGAGCAAGTATTATCAACGCTTTTGTGATGATTTCACAGAGATAGTGCATCCCATGAACTTGTTGGAGTTTCTTTCCAATGGGGTGTGGAGCAACAAGAGTCTTTTCAGCAACTTAAGGAGGCCATGAGTAAGGGCCCAATATTGAAGCCCCCTGATTGGTCTCAAGACTTTTATGTAAATCCAAGTGTATCTTTGCATTCAGTTGGTGCTGTATTGCCACAAAAAGGAGAGGAAGGTAGAATGCAACCCATCTATTATGCCAATCGATAGCTTACAAAGGTGGAAACAAGGTATGAAGAGATGGAGTAGCAAGCCCTCTCTTTGGTGTTTTCAGTAAGAAAGTTTCGCTCCTATTTATTACCTCAGCCATTTTTCTTCCTTACCTCTTAGTCTGTATTAGCATATCTAGCTCGCAAGCCTAATCCTGGGGGGAGATTTGCAAAATGGGTGTCAGAGATTGAAGAGTTCTCTTTATCTTTTGTCATCACTGAAAATACCACTAGGTCCACTATGGTAGATTTGCTCATAGGACTGTAGGATCTAAGAGAAGAAAAGAAATATAAGGAGGACATTAATGATGAAAGGGAGACACCACCAACAGCTTTTGTCTTGTATTTTGATGGGGCTTTTAGTCCTTCATGCCAACAAGGAGCTAGGGGGATAGTCTTGATGAATTCTAAAGGTCAAGAGGTGTGGGCAAGAGGACAAGAGCTTCCAAGTATCACAACTAACAATGCAACTGAGTATAATGCTTTGATTCTTGGTTTGGAGGGTTGTCTTCAAAGTCAAGTTAAAGAATTGGAAGTAAGAGGAGATTCTCAGCTTATTATAAAGCAAATGCAAGGGCATTACAAGACAAGAAGTCCTCATTTTAAGGAGCTTAATCAAAAGGCTATGGCACTATGTAGTCAATTTGATTTTTGCAAGTTTGTTCATATAAATAGAAAAGAAAATTAAAGGGCAGATGAGTTGGCTACTCAAGCCATTGTAGTACAAGACCGGGGGGTGGTTTCTTTGGTAGACACTAGATGGTTAGAACTACAAGATGTTTAGCAATATGTGAAAGAAGGCATGTTTCCTCGAGGGTTAACTTCACAACAAAAGCAGAGATTGGTTACTTTTGGGCACGCCTCCATAAGGATGTATATGCATGTCACCAATGGAACCTATCAGCTTGAGGATGTTGACGGCATGGTGATACTTGGATGCACCAATGAGTATCGCTTTAAATTCTTCTATGCTCGACCACCTTGACGGCCAACAGACCCTCTCTATCACTAGAGAGGATCTGCTAGGGGGGAAAGATGTGATGCCAAAAATTGATATTTTTTATTTGGCATTGGTATTATTTTCTTTTATGTTTGATAAGAGTTTGAGTATCAAGTGATAGCCTAGCGGCTCTCACTTATTTCTATTTTTTAAGATATTGTATGGGATTGTGAGGATGAGTCGAATGGATCATTGTAAATACCATAGGTATGAATTATAAATACCTTGGTATGGGGTGAGAGTTATTTGTGTATGGGATATTATGGGGTTTTCAAGAAATAGGAAGAGTGAGTCATATAAAGACGTGGGTTCATGTCCATGTGTTCCAATAATATAAGAGAGGCAACATGCCAAGCATGTGAAAGGCATGTGGAGGAGTGTGGAGTCAAGAGAAATCCTTCTAGAATTCCCATGTGGAATAAAGAGGATGTGGACATATGGAAAAGAGAGGGTCCCTATGGGCTCCATGTGGGAAGACTCTTGACTTTCTCAATATTTTAAGAGTCTTGAGTATCTTTTGATGGGACACATGGCAAGAGTAGCCAAAAAGGACATGGATGGTGACATACAGGCTTATGTGATTGATGGGGAAAGGAATGTATAGGCAGCAATTGTAAATGGGTGAAGGAGGGTGATAAAATCTCTATAAAAGGAGCCCTCCTCTCCCTTGTTCAACATCTCTTCCACCATTAGGCCTCATGTTGCTATAGCTCTAGTCTCCTTAGGCCTCTTCCATGACCCTTCTCTCCCTCTTGTAGATATTCTCTTATGTAGACTCTTGAGTCCATCTCTCTCTAGTTCATTCTCTCTCTATGAGTAGCCTTGGAGCTTCCGCTCCCTCTTGTATGTATGAAACCTCTTCTTCTCCCTTGTGTTTGTAGTATTTTGAGTTGCATTGGAGTGGAGTCTCACTCTATTGGTAATGAAGGTCACTTCAGGTTCTCTCTTGAGTGTCTCTTTCCTTTTTCCATTGTTTTCTCTTCCAAAGTGCTCAAAAGTGTTGTCTATTCGGTCGCTCATTATGCATACATGGTTTATCTATTTCCCAATCCATAAAGGGGGCTCTTCCTTTCCTCCTAGGTGACCTCTATGGGACTTGGATCGTTGATGAGGTCTAAGCATGGAGGTAGTATTCTCCCAAGTCGGTATCAGTAGGAGTAGGTGTTTTTCATGACAGTTTGACCCCCTATCAGTATTTTGCTCATAACGTTTCGCTTGGTGGTCTGATTTGGAGAAAACTTATATCAGCGTGAAGCTCTCTTTAAGAGCATCATTCTATGTCTTCAGTTATTGTATTAGATGTCAAACCAAAAATCTATGACTCTGTGTGTGTGACTATTTCTTTTTCAGACAGTTTTTACCCCCATCCAGTAAACTGCCCATATCTTTCCAACTGCTTCTCTATTTCTTATGAAACTTATATCAAAGCGAAGCCCATTTTAAGAAGCATTTGGATATGTGTTTGAATCTTTAATATCATGTCTCTATTGAAAGTTATAGGCCTTTGTGTCTAATGACAATTTGCATAGTGTTTTGAGCTAATTGTAAAGATATCTATGAAGGAGGTGCAATGTTTCCTCGGAACCTACCCATCTGACCCAATCTTCAAACTCCTCGATATATATCAGTTCATGTCATGTTGAACCGCAAGATCTTCTTTCAAGAACGTATCACTCTTCTCTTTGGTGCAGACTGGCTTGTTGAGATTATGGCCTTCGCTGTTCCTTTCCTTCTCCCTATGCTTGAGTACAACATCACTTGGGATGTTACCATCTTCATCCTCATCTAAGAGAGGAAAGTATGATGTGGTCTCTTGGTATAAAAGCTTATTTTTAATGTCCCTTTCCTAGTGATGAATATGTCTATCACTCAGTTTGAAAGCAAGAGGAAGTGAAGAGGTGCGTGAAGTTTATTACCCCCAACTTCATGTCATAGTAGGCTAGGGAGGGAGGAAGTGATACTCAAAGGGTCAACATTAGCTTGGGTGTAGCCAATCGTTGCACTATTTTTAGGGCCATTTTGGGGCTGCAACGCGATGCACTTCTCGATGAATATTTGAATTTTGTGCGGCCGCGTGCTCTGGTCGAAAAATTTTCCTGACATCATGAAGGTGCATTGGCGTAATAATGAGACACAATCTATTTGTTCAAAACACTGCATAGCTTGACACATGGCATCTTTGCACTGCTTCATGTAGTGTAATCTCTGGCCTATGCCGCCTGATCACTTATTACTGTGCAACCTTTTACTGCAGCTTTGCCACGTGTCACTGGGCACGCACCCATGCGAATTATTAAAATTGAAGGTTGGTTTGGAGAGACCACTGCGCTGGTTCTTGGTGTAATAATTAGATGCAATCTATCATTTTGAACACCATCACAGCGTAGTCTCTGGCCTGACCACTTGTCATCATGTAGCCTTTTGCCACTTCTTTGCCCGTAGCCCATGCAAATCATAGTTTGGCTTAGAGAGACCACTGTGCTAGTAATAATGAGATGTAATCTATCATTCTGAGCATCACCTCAGTGCAGTCTCTAGCGTGAGCACCTGTCATTGTCGAGTCATCGCCCATAATTCAAGGTTGTCTTGGAGAGACCACTGCACTGGTTCTTGGAGTTATAGCTCCACTACCTATTTTTACATATTACGGGAGGAGATCTATGAAAGCCACCGCAGTAGTTCTTGGAGTTAATATTTGTGTACCAAGGAAAATGTATTCCGTTGTGCAACCAAGCAAAATGCAATTGATGATATGGCCCTTGAGGAGTCCCCTTTAGGAGCAAGGGCCATATCTATGTGTATTATACAATATCCAAGATGCCATTGGACAGAAATGCCATGTCGATATGGCCAAAAGTGTCTTTCGTTGTCTATTCGATACCGTGCCAGTGCTTTCCTCGACCCGCACTTTGTTCCTTGTGCCTTGACCTGGCTTTTCGGCTTTCCTGTCTCATAGCCTCTGTCTGCTTCTCTTGCAAGCAATGGCGAGCTGCATGTTGCCATTGACGCCATGGCCATGAGCAGTCCATAATACACCCAGAGAAGCTAGTTGGTGAGGCAAGCAAAGAATAGAAGACAACTTACCCGAAACAAGACAATGCCAAACCAAAGTCTATGCAAGGTCAAGTTGAGGTGCATGCAGGTTGTAGGGCATTTGCAGGGACAGGGAAGGTTGGAAGTACTTAAATTTTCCAAGATTTGATGGGTGGGAGGTGTGAAAATTTGAAATTCATAGGAATAGCATTTCAGCCGCTGGTTTTTCCCCCTCTGACGACACATGTCAGCAGAATTGGATATCCCAAACAAGTTCAATGTGGCCTAAAATGCTATAAAACACAAATAGGCCAAAGGGCACACTATTGGATTTGATGCTATGTATTATCAAATGCAATGACCTTTGGCATGTTTATGAGCCATATAGCAGGCAAGTGCATGGAAAAAGAAACAATTCAAAATTATAAATAGTGTTGGATTTATTAAAATATCTTTGCACATGCACAAATTGCAGTTTTCCTACTTCCATTTTAGGGTGAATCTAGATCAAAATACTAACTGTAACTATCAATATTTTAAGACCACCATGCACTAGTCCCAATAGTTTGGATTCTAAATTTTCAATCCGTTTGAACAAATCAAAAGAAAGTTATGGAGCATGCCCTCAAATGTGTATGCATCACTTTAGCATAACACTGGAGGCCCATTAGCCCATGCATAATGATCTCATTTGTGTGTGTCCTTGGGTTGAGGAGAAGCTCATGCAGTGTACTTTAGAATGATTACTTGGTTGCATGTATCTATAGAACAAAATTTTGATGTTTTTGAATAAATTGCTATATCCTATAGTCTTCTAGGATGCATACTTCACATGCAACATTGGACTTATATGCTTTAATGGTCTTGTTCCCAATCCTTATTCCATAAATTTTGCTCTCATTTTCAAGTTTGGAATGTGTGCTACAACTTGAAGACAAAGTTTGCCAAATTTCGTTGAGCAATGCATAAGTTATGGGTCAAGCATTGTAGTCTGAAGCTGAAGAAGAGGCAATTTCATGTTTGTCCAAATGAAATAGCGGAAGACAATCCCGTTGCTTTAAAATGGAGGAGATTTGAAAATGTCAATGTTGAAGGATCCGATAAAAAGAGATGGCTACTATCATATAAGAGCACTCAGCCGAGGAAGCTTACAGGTCACTTGGTTCAATCCATCCCAAAATATGTGCTTCATAACTTTAGGGCCAGTTGGCATGATAAGAAGTTCAGGACGTGCCTTGCCAATTTTCCCCATGATGCTATTATCTCTGTCATAGATTTTGTTGGAAAATTATTCATTTCATGAACAAGATGAGACACGAAGTGCTCATTGGTACAACAAGAAGATAATAATTCTTATGCATATCACATACAATCATTTGCTTGATTCTTCTACGACTGATGCCAATCTACTTGCTAACTCATAGGAGTCCAAGTGAGTGCAACACACATACCATTTCTACATTTCATATGATAGGGAACATGACACCTTATTTGTGCAACATGCCTTTCTACTGCATTGGGAATGGCTGAAAAAAGAAGATTCCCATGACAAAATATAAAACAACATTGGGTGTGGTCAGATGGTGCTGCCTCTCAGTTTAAATCAGCCTGTGGGTTCTACTTTGTCTCAAGGTTCAAATCCTTGACGAGTTTAGATGACTGAGCTAACAATTTTGATTTGCCATCTATGCAATTCTTCAAGTTGGTTATCATGCTCTTGGAGATCACCCTTGAAAAAGAGACATCACATTCTTTCAGTTACTCTACTACTGCTTAAACCTGCCAGAACTTCACGGTTCCTCTCGTATAAGGAAAGAAATGCATTGTCTTCTTCAGCACATCCTAGAGGTCTATTGGCAAGCTAGAAAGCTTGACTCTACCATCTTTACTACTTTGAGCATTGGAGTGTACATCTATAATATCTTGTCTCTTCCACTACTTCTCCAAGAAGTGTGCTTGCAAATTTCCTCCAAGAATGCCTAGCGCATTTTTAATCATGCTTTTAGTGATGATAATCTTCTAACCTTGACATACTATTTGTCCCTCCACCTCCTGTACCAACTTGGTGAAGTTGGTGAGAGCATCCAAATTGGTCTTTTGAAGAGTGAGTGAGGAGATCCCATATGTCGTGATTTCAAGATGAGGGGAGGAGAGGCTCTCACACTATTCTATAGAGTGGGAGCTCTTGGATTGTGCAGAAGGGGAGGAAAGATTATGTGAGGAGCTCTCGGACTATGCACAGAGGGAGGAAAGATTATGTGAGGAGCTTTCAAACTATGCAGACACATTTTGGAGCTCAATGTGTCCATGGGGATCCATTATGAGAGGGAATAAAAGTTGCAGAAAGAGTGCAAGGGCAAAAGAAATGGTCGAGAGGGATAGAAGACGAAACATTGAAGGAAATGGAATAGTGGAGGCTTAAGTTTGGAGTCCGAGTGCAAGGGAGAAAGAAATGGGAGAGACATATAGAAGATGAAATAATGAAGGGAATGGGATAATGGAGGCTTTAGTTGTAGCCCAACTAGAAGGTAGAAAGAAATGGTCAAGATGGATATCAGACAAAACAGTGAAGGGAATGGAACTATCAAGGTGAAAGCCACTGTGGTGATTGGCCCAACTTTTGATTAATTCAAGGTGGCAGTACTACCTTGCATGGTAATGAGTGATTAGAGGTGATTAGGCTTCATGATTTATGTCTATGGTAATTATTGCCACCTTTCGACGGTGGTGGTGGATAAGATTACACCGAGGTGGCGTTTAAGATTACCAACCACATCTATGGTGGCAGCTAAGATTCCACCCAGCTCACAATTAATTACCATCCACCATAGTGGCCGGCAATTACTCACGTGCCAATTACCACCATCAAGCCAGTTACCACCACTGGGCTTGCATGGTCAGTAGAGTGCAGTCAATTACCATCGTGCTTGCATGGTCAGCAGAGTGCATGGTAATGAGTTATTAGATGTGATTAGGCATCATGATTAACATTTGTGGTAATTACTGCCACCTTCTATCGGTGGTGGTGGGCTCCGAGGTCCTGCAATTCAAATGGGGTCATGATTAAATTTGGATGGCATCCTCCTCGTATTTTGATTAATTAAGGTAGTGGTTTAAAATGGCTCATGATTATTTGGATGGCACACCGGGGCCTCTAAGTGAAAAGGGAGAAAAAGAAGATGATCCCCGTTGGCTTGAACTTTGATTAATATAAGGTCCGTGGCATTTGGCATTTGAATAATTTTCTTAAAAATGGCTCTAATTATTTGGATGGCACCATCCTCGAGATTTTAATTAATGAAGGTGGTGGTTTAGAATGGGTCATGATTATTTGGATGGCACACCAGGGGCACACCGAGCCTCCGGGGTGAAAAGGGAGAAGAAGAAGAAGAAGAAGATGCCCGGTGGTTTGAACTTTGATTAATATAAGGTCCATGGCATTTGGCATTTGGCTACTTTGCTTAAAAATGGCTCATGATTATTTGGATGGACCCCTCTGTGGATTTTGATTAGTTAAAGGTAGTGGTCTAAAATGCCTCCAGTCACCACAGTGGCTCAAACTTTGTAATGTATAAGATCCGTGGCATTTGGCATTTGGCTACTTTGCTCTCATTTGCCTCTACTCTACTACTTTGCTCCATGCACCCTCCTCTAGCTCTCTTCCACCCCTGCTCTACTTTGCTCCATGCTCCCTCCTCCAACTCTCATCTAGTCATCTGCCCCCTACTCATCTGCTCCACTTCTCAACCCACTCCTTTCACCATGCCTAGTACTACTATCACCCCTCAATGCAACGTAATACCAATCTTGTCTCCCTTCTCATATAAGGTAATTGTGTTGCACTTGTTAGGACTAGAAATGGTCGCTCTTGTGCAATCTCTTCCTTCCCTCGATCGGTTCCCTGCACATCTGCATGTCACCCCACCTTGGATGGCATGCACACTATAATTGTGCTCTATGGATTCCTTGTAGATATTGATAAAGGGCTAAGGATTTTCACAACGGAGTACTCTCATCTTGTTGGGGGGTCATATTCTAAGTCTTGCATTTGTGCAATGTGCACGGTCTTCTGCCTCTCCATCATCTCCTCCATTGGCTCCCCAAAAAACTCGAATGTAGCAAGCTGGACTCGTGGGAATAAAAAGTTGTAAAAATATCCTCTTGCTATCAAAAATCGACAATATCGAGTTGTAGAAATATCCTCTTGCTCAATGAGGCTCATAACGACTCAGCAATGGTTGGATGTAATCTTGGCCTCTAGGGCTCTCAGTGATCTTTTGGCTCACTGGATGTAATCTTTTGGTCTCTAAGGCTCTCAGCAATTGCTGAGTTTTTAAAATGTAATCTCTTTTGTCCAATTTGAGGCTCTCAGTATAAACTGTTGTTATTTTTTATATAAACCACTCAGCAATGGTGGCTGAGTGGTTATGTTACTAGATGTAATCTTTTGGCCTATAAGGCTCTCAACAATTGCTGAGTTTTAATGAATGTAAGATCTTCTGTTCAATTTTTGCTCTAGAGGCTCTCAGTATAAATTGTTGTTAATTTTTATATAACCTGTTATTAGATGTAGGTGTAATCTCTTTTGCTCAAATTTTACTTGATGAATTGTAGTTGACTATCTGGATGGCACCACCGAGCCTCCAGTCACCACAGTGGCTCGGGATACTTTTGCCCTCATTTAGGATTTATTACAACAAGGACTAAAACACCAGTAAAGGAGGACTACATTTTTCTTGGTTTAGGACCAAAATAGCGCTAAAATATCTCCAACAACCCACCTCGATGGTTGCAGGGTGATATATCTAGAAAAATACAATTAAACTTTAAAAAATGTAGTTGACGATATGGCCCTTGAGGGGTCCCCTCTAGGGGCAAGGGCCATGTCAACATGCATTATACAATATCCAAGATGCCACTAGATAGATATGGCATGTCGATATGGCCCTTAGCCCTAAAGGGGACCCCTTAAGGGCCATATCAGCAATTGTATTTTCCTTAGTTGCATAAGGAAATACATTTTCTTTGGTGCACTAATATATCACTCCAAGAACCAACACGGTGGTTGTTATAGAAATCCTTTTATAATAAGTAAAAATAGGTAACTCCATAACTCCAAGAACCAGTGCAATGGTTGTTCCGAGCCAACCTTGTATTTTAATGATTTGCATGGATGCACTACCCAGTGACAGGGGGTAAAGTTGTTGCAAATGGTTGTTGGAGCTATTTTAGCGCTATTTTCGTCCTAAACCAAGAAAAATGTAGTCCTCCTTTACTCGTATTTTAGTCCTTGTTGCAATAAATCCTAAATGAGGGCAAAAGTATTTCGAGCCACCGCAGTGACTGGAGGACCAGTGGTGCCATCCAGATCGTCAACTATAATTCATCGAGTAAAATTTGAGCAAAAGAGATCACATCTACATCCAATAACAAGTTATATAAAAATTAACAACAATTTATACTGAGAGCCTCTGGAGCAAAAATTGAACAGAAGATCTTATATTTACAAAAACTTAGCAATTGTTGAGAGCCTTAGAGGCCAAAAGATTACATCTAGCGAGCATAACCACTCAACCACTGCTGAGTGGTTTAAATAAAAATTATCAACAGTTTATACTGAGAACCTCAAATTGAACAAAAGAGATTACATTTTAAAAACTCAGCAATTGTTGAGAGCCTTAGAGACCAAAAGATTACATCCAGTGAGCCAAAAGATCACCGAGAGCCTTAGAGGCCAAAAGATTGCATCCAGCCATTGCTAAGTGGTTATGAGCGCGCCTTGTTGAGCAAGAGGATATTTGTACGACTTAGTATTGCCTATTTTTTATAGCAAGAGGATATTTTTACAACTTATTATTGTTGCCAGTCCAGCTTGCTGTATATGAGTTTTTGCCAACCTTGAATTTTCATGATCTACATGGGCACACTGCCTAGTGATAGGTGGCAAAGCTACATCAGAATGTTGTGCGATGACAGGTGGTCAGGACAGAGACTACGCTCCACAAAGCAGTGCAGAGATGCACCATGTAGTTAGGCCAAAGACTATGTTGCACGAAGTAGGGCGACAGAGCTGCCATGTGTAGAGCTATGTAGTGTTAGAATGATAGATTGCATCTCAGTATTATGGCAGTGCAGCATCATGATGTTGAGAAAATTTTTGGCAAGAGTGCAGGTTTGCTCCAAATTGAAAATTCACCCAGAAGTGCATTGCGTCACGGCCCCAAAATAGTCCCAAAAATAGTTCTATGATTAGATAAACCCAAGCAAATGCTGACCCTATTAGAGATTTATGTTTTAGCATACCTAAAGGCTAAGATAGCATTATAATGGTGGATTTGTTTTTGTTTTTCTAGAGATTCATGTTTTATATAATCGCGGACTTGTTTTCATTTTATCTTTCAACATTCCTTCATGATAGGTTGTCCCTCTTGTTATACACCTAGATTTTTGTGCTTCACCTTGGACCTTTATGATTCATTTGGCTTTTCTATTTCTTCATCCGAATGAGGTCTTCTGCTATCAATTGCTTTGTGATTTTAGCTATTTAGTCTTTCAAACTATATTCATCCTATCCTCTCTAATCTTGAATGTGATTTTGCTTGCTTACTCTTTTCCTCTATGTATGCCTTCCACATTCCATCTCATTATAGGGATACCTTTTTCTCATATCAAGAGCATCATTCTCTACTTTAAACCAATTTCGAGGTCACCTACTTTTTAAAAATGATGTTTAGAGATACCTCTTTTCTCGACCTTTACTCCTTGATTTCATGACCCATTTATGCTTCAATTTGCTTCTTTATGTCAACCTCAATATCCCTTTATAATGCAATTGTTGCTTTGTTCACTTCAGAGGCCACAAGTTCCTTGCATGCTCATGTTCACATGTGTGTGTGTGTGTGTGTGTGTGTGTGTGTGTGTGTGTGTGTTCAAGTCCCAAAAATCAATCCTAGAAACTAGCTGCATGTAAATATAAAAAGAAATGATAAGTATCCAAGTGAAAGTGTTTTGAGAGATACATAATGGAAATATGGCATTTATTACATGTTATTGTCATTTAGATGTTTGACAAAGTTTCCTTTGAAATCACTACGGATAGTAGGCACAAGTAGACAAACAACACAAGTTAAATGTCCAACCCCAAAGTGAATACAGTTTTCTTCTTTAGAAAAGAACTTTATAAATGAAGTTGTGCCAAAACCATCAAATTTACTCAAAAGTGAGGACGTAATACCTACCACCATCTAACACAAACAACAATGAGTTAGTTTTTAATGGGAATATGGATGTCATGGGTCCAAGTTACCTTGTCATCGATGTCAAGAGTAAAAAAGAGCAAAAGAGTGACATGATATTTAAAAACCTTAGAAAATTACAATAAGGATACAATAATGTTAAATTACAAGGTGTAGCGAAACAAAAACTGAACAAAGAATAGAGAATACACAGCAAACTGGAGACAAACAAACTTTTCTTTCAATACTGATGTAGTACAGATGATGGCTCCGTCCACCCATGCGCTCCCACATTGGAGCTTAGATGGCGATCTAGACAGATACTAGGTGAAGAGCTACTAGTGGGAAGATTTGATATCATCTGAACTGATCTGATACAATGGACTGGGGAGGTCACCTCTTTATAGCTATGAGGGCGGTAGTCGATCAACATAGTCGGTGGAACCGACTAGTCGTCCATGGAATATTCAGGGAATATTCCCTATACCATCACACCTCAGCACAGTTGCCTCATCCTCTTGCACTCCCACGTGCCATAAGATCCTCCTCAGCCACACTGCTTCACAAGTGGCAAAACATGATGCCTTGTACTCAGCCTCGATAGAAGACAATGCCACTGTTGGTTGTTTCTTACTAATCCAAGAGAAGATACCTTAACCTAAAGAGAAACAATATCCAGAAACTGATTTCCTGGAATCAACATCTCCAGCCCAATCTGAGTCACAATGACCAACCAAGGAAGTGCCCGTACCATAATTGATGCCATAATCAAGAGTGCCCTTCACATACCTAAGCACCCACATCCCTACATTCCAATGATTCTCCCGGGGCTTATTGAAAAACAAATGACCATATAAGATGATAAATAGGAAAAAATAGGAAAAGAATGAAAGTGAAACAAGGTTAGCCATGAAGACTACCCCCAAGGCTATCCAAAGGGTTGCAAGTATTGGTTCTTTTGATGGACATTGTTGTCAAATTATTGATCCATAAATGGTTTTGAATATGCAATAAGAATGCTAGGGTCAATGTGTTGCTGATTGTGTGAATCAAGACACGATATAAGGAATTCCAAAGACAAATTTCCATAGGCATAAGAAATAATGTGGGTTTGGAGTGCTGAAAGCTATGCATGGAAATAAGGAGATGATACAAAATCAAATGAGGCATATGGAGGTTGGGAAAGCTGTGACAGGGGAACACGAGACACAAATTATTATTCCATCCATATACAAGAAAGTGGATATTTTGTGAGAAGTCGACAAAACAATGGATGGGTTAAAGTATAAGCCTTTGTCAAGGGCAACATTCCTTAGATTATGGAACACTGTATGTAAATAAGTTAGTCCATCAAAGGCAAGCACATTCTCCACGTGGGGCATTTTCACTAAACTTAAAATGATGCTAGAAAGAACAAAGAGAGAGAGTGAGAGGGAAAAGATGCTACTAGAGAGACGAGCACATCCTACTAATCATGAATGTGATGTTTTCTTACTTAGCCCTTTTGTCTATGTATGCCTTCCACATTCCTTTATATTTAGGGTATGAATATTTCCACCTTTTTCTCATATCAAGAGCATCGTTGTTATTTTAAACCGATTTGTAGGTTATCTACCCAAAAATATTATATTTAGAGTTACCTCTTTACTTGAGCTTTTCTCCTAGTCTTCATGATGCATTTGTGCTTTGATTCACTTCTTTATGCCAATATTAACCTCTTTTTATAATGAAATCATTACTTTTTTCAGTTTGAAGGTCACAAGTTCCTTGCTTGATCATTTTGCATCTGTGTTTGAGTGCGGGTGTGCATGAGTGTGTGGGTATGCATGTGTGTGTGTGTGTGTGTGCTTGTGCGTGTGCATGTGTGTGTGTGTGCGCACATGCACGTGCATGCATGCACATGCGTCTGCATGTGCATGCATGTGTACGTGCATGTGCATGCATGCGCACGTGCGCTCATGTGTGTGTGTGTGTGTGTGTGTGTGTGTGTGTGTGTTCAAGTCCTAGAAGTCAATCCTTGAAACTAGGTTGAGGTGGTTCAAAAATGCAATGATAAGTATCCAAGTGTTTTGAGAGGTACACAATAGGAATTATATTAGAACATGGCATTGTCACATAGATGTTTAACAAAATTTCCTTCAACATCAGTATAGACACTAGGTTCAAGTAGATAAAGGATAGCAATTTAAATGTCTAACCCAAAGTGAATACAATTTACTTCTCTAGAAATAAATTTAATAAATGAAGTTGTGCCAAAACCATTAAATTTACTCTTGATACCTACAACCATCTAGCACAAACAACAATGAGTAGTCTATGGTGGGAATATGGGTGTCATGGGTCAAAGTTACTTGTCATCTCGATATTGAGAGTATAAAAGAGTGACATGATATTCCAAAACCTTAGAGAATCACAAGAAGGATACAATAATACCATTTGTACTACAATTTTGGAAGGAAATTTTTATATAAAAAATATATGTTAAGAATAGAGATGTTCATTGGACATTTTAAAACTGTGAAACTGTTCTTTAGGGATAATATATGTGTCAAAGTGTAATAATGCCATTGAGGATAAAAATGTGATTATACTCAACTTATATAATAAAATTAGCATATTTTCACAAAATTAAAGATTTCTAAACCTTATCAGAGCACTTTCCACAAGATGCCTATTATAAACAACTTGCACCTCTGCTATTAAATAAAGCAAATATAAATGGATTGTAATGATCATTCAAAGGATTAAACAATTCCAATGAATCTGAATTATTAATCTTTGAGTATCTTCAAATCGGTATAAGTTGTCATTAGATTGGAATTGTCTTATGGAGGACATTTCCCTCAAGGAAGCTTAGGGTCTCACCTATCCAAATGCTTCAAGGTGGATATAGCCTTAGATTTGCAAGCCTTTGATGGCTCTCTCAACCCTGAGAAGTTAGAACAAGGGGCCAAAAATCTCACCCTCTATTTTTAGTCTCAACCATTTATTGAAAAAGAGAATCTCTATTTAGCAACCATCTAGCTCACTAAAGGTGCCTTGCATTGGTGGGATTCAATCTAAAGTATGGTTCAAAAAGGACTCCATAGCCCCATCAAAACATGGGATTAGTGACATGGAAAAACAATTTATTCCTCTTCGGCACAAAGAGAAGATGCTATACACATGGCATTTCTTCAAGCAAGAGAAATGCCAACTAGTCTCACAATACAAAGAGGCCTTCCATCAAGTTCATGTTGAAGGCCAAAGTAGAGGATAGTGAGGACAAGCAAAACATCAAGTACAATGGGGGACTTTGAGGCTTCATTTCATATTGGAACTTGGCCATTTTGTGTTCTTCTAAAATGTGATTATGAGTGCGTGAAACATAGAACATGCATGACTATTTATTCTTTTAAATATACCATTTGTTAGTCTAATTTTATATCTGAGTGTGGATGTTTTTTTAATGTTGTCTTGGCAAAGTTTGTTGCCAATTTACGCAGATGCAAGCGCAAGGGCTATGGTTAATGATCCATGTTGCGAGGAGACTCAGCCAAACCGTCAGCTGAGGAGAAACATCTTTATAGATGATGAGTGTGACTCTGAGTGAATATTGACTAGAGATCCATTTGCGATTGGTGTAGGAAATTTTTTATTGATGAACATGGATCCCTTTTGTGGGCCAATTTGTTGCTTGCTTTTTCCCTCTATGAGGACAATGTAATGATCTATTTGATTTAGTTTGAGCAATCAATCATGTTTCATCATGCGATAATCTTAAAGTCACGTGTTGTGTATAAGATGATGTGTTTGTTTGCTTCTAGTGTCATTAGTTTATTTCATTGGCCATCATGAGTGTGATTGTTTTTTTCAAATAAATTGTCTCATGAAAACATGGGTAAGGCATTGCCTTTACTTTTTTGCTGAAATAAAATCAATCATGGAGTGGGAGCTTTAAGTCACATGGCTAATGAGGAAAACATTTGATTATCCATAAACCCTAAACATTAAGCATATTAAATGATGGTCTTCATGTAAATGACTACTTATTTTAGAGGGATTTGCTCAAAATTCACTATGCTCGAGAAACTTCACTTGGAGTCCAGGAATCCTCAAGGTATAGCAATGCTTGCATTAGGAATTCCCATTGTTGTTCCTATAAGTTGATACTTGAATGATAAAGATGCTATAATTCTAGGAATCAATGAGCATGTGGAATATTAGAGATCTCATTTTGGTTATATCATAGGTGGGAATTTATACTCAAAGTAGATAGCACCTATCATTCAATATTGGGAGACATTGATTTCTTGCAACATGAGAAACCTAGTCATGACTTCTAGCCAAAGAGCCAATGGAAAGATAGCTTGAATTATGATAAAGTGGACATAGAAGTTGTTGAGACTATGGGTATGGAAGACCTAGAGGACCATATACTGTGGCCCTACATGTAATAATCCAAGAGAAGTGTTCAAAAGGTGGATGTGAAACAAAATGATTCAATTATGGCTAGGCCACTTGATGACATATATACCATTTGGCTAGGTCTTGCATTGTTAGATGTGGACATAGAAAAGGAATCCACTAATTATCTGAAAGTATTTGTGTAGTATTGGAGTCCTTTCCGTAAAGCAAGATTGTAGTGATGCACTACTATATGCAAATAGTCGAAACAAAGAGTGGTGATATATGGGGGATGAGGATAGTTGGGAGCATGTGGATTCAATAGTATGGAGTTGGAGCACAATGAAAGTTCTAAATAAAAGAAGTAAGGTTAGAATATCATACGATGTTATCTTGAAAGTACAAGAGAATCTTCAAATGCTAGAGAACAATAGTGGGAAGAGATGTTCTATGTGTTGATGATTTCTTGGATGATCAAAGAAAGATAAAGTCCATTTGAGCAAAAGGCCAATGCATTCAAAGACAATTTGTAAATATTGGATGATCTCTTTTTTTATAGTCCAAATGTAATCAATCTTGCTTCATAAATATTAATTATACTCAGTATTTTCGATCTACTTTTCCAACTTGGTCTTATTTTATGAAGCAATTTTTAAACTCAGCCTTGTTTATACTTGTTTTTCCAACTTGATCTTGTTTTATGAATGAATGTTTGAGATAAAAATTGTATCTAATACAAAATATTATTATCTTAATTAATAATAATTATCTTATTTAATGATAATTATTATGATTTATCTTTATTAACAACAATGTTAATGAAAGCTCCACCTTCCCAAGCCTAAGTCCTAGAAATCAATCCGAGAAACTAGGCGCGGGTGAATTAAAAAAGCAATGATAAGTATCCAAGTGCAAGTGTTTTGAGAGATACACAATAGAAATATGGTGTTTATTACAACATTGTATTGTCACATAGATGTTTCACAAAGTTTCCTTCAAAATTGCTATGGACAATAGGTGCAAGTAGACATATGATAACAATTTAACTATCTAACCCAAAGTGAATACACTTTTCTTCTTTATAAAAAAACATAATAAACGAAGTTGCACCAAAACTATCAAATTTACTCTAAAGAGAGGACGTGTTAGTGATACCTATCACCATCCACCACAAATAACAATGAGTTACTCTCCAATGGGAATATGGGTGTCACGGTCCAAGTTACTTGTAATTGATGTTGATAGTAAACAAAGAGTTAAATAAAAACCTTAGAAAATTAC
Organism: Dipteris shenzhenensis; assembly: GCF_047967505.1. Taxonomy (NCBI): domain Eukaryota; kingdom Viridiplantae; phylum Streptophyta; class Polypodiopsida; order Gleicheniales; family Dipteridaceae; genus Dipteris; species Dipteris shenzhenensis. The sequence goes on from NC_141616.1 coordinate 30,584,620, forward strand.
AAGAAGGGTACAATAATACCATTTGTACTACAATTTGGAAGGAAGTTTGAATATATAAAAAATATGTGTCAAGAATAGAGATGTCCATTGGACATCTTAAGAGTTTGAAATTGTTCATCAAAGATAATATATGTGTCAAAGTTTAATATGCTAATCACGATGAAAATGTGATTATACTCAACTAATATATGAAAATTAGCATATTTTCAAAAAATACAAAAAGTTAAAATCTTATTAAAGCACTTTCCACAAGATAAGTCAAGAACTAAAACAAGATAAATTTTTAGTTTACCCTATATGTATATTGGGATAGAATTTATCATAATAATGCAAGCAAGAGCTAATGGCAATACTCTGTATTTAAAATGAATGAATTTGACTATTATAAACAACTCACACATCTGCTATAAAATAAAGCAAACATAAATGAATTGTAATGATTGTTCAAAGGAGGATGGTTGATCTTTGACTATCTTCATATAGATATATGTTGTCATTGCATTGAAATTATCTTATGTAACTAAAAGTAAACATATAACTACAATATAAGTAAGCATTGGATGGAGAGAACTACTTAGATACATTGCATGCATAGAAAAAACCACATGAGATGCAAAATCCTATTATAGTGGTGCAGAAGAGTTCATGACATATGAAATACTCTAAGAACACTTTTTGATAACATGTAACTCCCTTAAAACTCAAAGCTAGTGTATTTTTAAAGTTCTAGCCTGCATACCAAAATGCAATGCACAATGTAGGATGTTGCGGCTTGCCACTATATTCGATGTTGACATGGGATGTTATCATGCAAAAATCAGTAAGCAAATTCAAACAAATAGATATCAGATAGATGAAATCATAGGTCTTAGAAGCAATAACATGCAAATTTATAGATTCCCATAGCCCGTCAAGTACATAGATAGGGAGAAAAATCCAAAATATATCCCTATGTGTTTCCCCATATAGGGCTAATATTTATAGCTCTATATGGGGAAAGATTTGCCCATTGACCTACATTGTCATAATCTTGTTCACTCCTTAATTTTTACCTTGATTGTGAATCACATCATAATCATTAACAAGGGAGACACTCATCTCACAACATCCTATATATTTCTATCAAATATGAAACCATATTGCCTAGCATGAAGGATTCTGTGTAGAATGAAATTAATCTTGTTGGCCATAACTTTATAAACACAATTCAACATAGTAAGGGGCCTCTAGTGCCTAGGTAGAGACTTTTCTTACCCTTAGGCATTAATTTCATGATAGGAAGGTAACTGTTGTCAAAATAGTGATTAATGAGAATAGTCATGTCCTTGCCACACACCTTCCAATAATGCTGATGGAACTCAATGGGAATCCCATCTAGCCCAAAATATTTTCCCTTGTCCATAGAGTAGACTATGTATTTAATCTCATTCCATGAGAAAGGTCTTAGAAGAGAGCATCTTCATAAGGTATTCGCAAGGGACTAAACCCATTATCTTTGACAAATGGCTAGCAACAAGTACCTCCACAATCTTTCCTTCACAAATCAATGAGGTTAAATGTCCCCCTAGAGAACTTTTAATGGAAATTCAATTAATTATATCCCTCAGCTTCTTCATGAATCAATGAGGTTAAGGTGAGTTATGATGACTAGAATGAATTAACCTAAGTGCATGCAAAAAATTAAGGTTGCCCTATTGCTTTCCATAAAAATTTAGCTGGCCTAAAAATCCAGGTCCTTCTAGCTCCTTTTGAAACTTGCCTCCCTATGCTCCTTGCTTGCCCTTTCAGGGAAACAAACACTATGTTTTTTGCACTAGTGTGAGGAAAACAAACACAAGCATGTGCAAAAAAATAGTCTAATCAAGCTAATTTAAATAATCAAGCCACCAGAAAACAAAAGAATTTTGCTACTACAAAATGAAAAAAAGTCAACCATCAGGTTGGTTTAGGATAATTGTTAGATATCAATGCTCCACTCTCGTGTAACTATGCGGGAACTAGCTAACTCTACTTGTAAGCCTCCCATATGAGGAGAAGGCATTTGAGTAGCTCGGTTATCTGGTAGGTCCTAGTTTGGACACCAGATGGGGGCCATGTGTGGCCTGATGGCTGGACGGCTTCAAATAGAGTTGGCACACTGCCAACTAGGCTACATGCAAGTGCGGGAAGGCATCCCATGACTGACCGCACTGAGGGTAGATGAAGCATTTCTCGGGGCAGCCCACTCTCAGGTTGCGGGGCCCCGTTTGGAGCCCTAGATGATCCCGGATGGCTCTGGGACGAATGGGAACCATAGTTAAGTTGCTCTATTTTGCGCACCGCTTCTATCGTGTGGTCGATGGTGTATTTCGAGACCGACCCCCAGTCGACCGTTGTGGGTGGACTGGGTCGGTCACCCAATTAGCTCTAACCGACTACTTGTGGTGGCTATATAAGAGCAACCCCGTGAAGCCCATTTCATCACTGGCCAGAGCAACCCTAATTCCTTAGCATCCAGCCTCCGTCTTCTACTATTTCCAGCTCGCCATCAAAGCTTCTTTCACAGGAGCGCATGGCTGGGAGGTAGTGCCATCTATTGTATCAGTTTTATAGTAATCAAATTTTTAATCCTCCATACTATCTGTTTCTCTCTTGCGTACGATATCCTGTTATCTGTTGAGCACAGACGTTGTATTATTTTCTTACATGGTATCAAAGCTTGGACTCTAGCAAGAAGATTTGGTAGTGTGTTTCTGTTTGCGAAGGAATCATCTGAACACCGCCGGTCCAAGAGATTAGAGGAGCAAAGAAGGGCGCAGGAACACTTGGTCAACTATGCATTGATGACAGAGGTGATCCGTGCTGAAGAACCCAAGTGTCTTGAAGAGGCACAGGGTGATGCTAGGTGAATGGAGGCTATATACAGTCAGAGTATGGCTCCATAATGAAGAACAACACTTGGGACCTTGTGGATCGGCCACCAAAATGCAAGGTAATCGACACCAAGTGGGTGTACAAGACCAAGGTACATGGTTTTGATTATCAAGATACTTTTGCTCCCACAGCTCGACTAACCACAATTCGCAGTGTTTTGGCTTTAGCTGCCCAGGGAAGTTGGCCCGTGTTTCAGACGGATGTAAAATCTTCCTTTCTGAATGGAAATCTCAAGGAGGAGAATAACCACCAGGTTTTGAGATCCCTGGTTCAAAAGGTAAAGTCTGTAAATTGAAGAAGGCACTTTACGGGCTGAAACAGGCCCCACGAGCGTGGTACCAACCAATTGATGCCTACTTTCTGCAAAACGGGTTCAGGAGGAGGAGCCCATCTGATGCAAATTTGTATATCTTCAGAGAAGGAGGCAGATGTATGATCATGGTCCTTTATGTGGACAACCTTGTCATAACAGGGAACCATGAAGAGAAGATCTCACAGACGAAGCATTTGCTAGGAAGAGAGTTTGAAATGATAGACCTCGGACTGATGCATTTCTGTTTGGGGATTGAAGTTTGGCAAGAGACGAAACAGATCTTCATTTCACAGCTGAAGTATGCTGGAGAGATACTGAAGGCATTTGGCATGGCTGAGTGCAAGACAGTTGGTACCCCTATGGAGGTTGACATGAAGCTCTCAAACGAGGATTCATCACCACTGGTGGATGAAGCGAAGTACAAAAGGCTTGTGGGCAGTTTGATTTACTTGTGCAACACACGGTCGGACATCAGTTTTGCGACCGGGAGAACCATTGGAGGGCAGGGATGTGGGTGCTGAAATACATCAAAGGCACACTTGATTATGGCATCACCTATACCAAGGGCAACATCTTGATCGGATTCTATGACTCCAAGAGACGTGGATAGCAGGAGGTCAGTGATAGGTTATTGTTTCTCACTTGGATCTAGAGCTATGTCATGGGTCAGCAAGAAGCAACCTACATTTGCTCTTTCTTCTACCAAGGCTGAGTACCAATCAGCATGCTTTGCTTCTTGCGAAGCTGTGTGGTTGAGGAGGATTTTAGGGGACATGGGTGCAGTGCAGAACAAGCCTATGCAGTTATTATGTGACAATCAGAGTTGCATGGCGATTGCAAAGAACCCTGTGTTCCACGCTCGCACAAAACACATTGAGATTCAATATCACTTTGTACGTGAGCTCATCATGGATGGAGAGGTTGACTTGGTGTACTGTCCGACTATTGAGAATGCTGCGGACATCTTCACAAAGGCTCTTGGAAGAGACTTGCTAGAGAGGCATCTTCATCGACTTGGCATTGGGCTGAAAAATTAAGTTCACCTGCGGGTGGACATTGAGGGGGGGTGTTAGATATCAATGCTCCACTCTCATGTAACTACGTGGAAACTAGCTAACTCTACTTGTAAGCCCCCCATATGAGGAGAAGGCATTTGAGTAGCTCGGTTATCCAGTAGGTCCTGGTTTGGACACCAGATGGGGGCCATGTGTGGCCTGATGGCTGGACGACTTTAGATAGAGTTGGCACACCACCAACTAGGCTACATGCAAGTGCAGGAAGGCATCCCATGACTAACCGCACTGAGGGTAGACAGAGCATTTCCTGGGGCAGCCCACTCTCGGGTTGCGAGGCCCGTTTGGAGCCCCAGATGAGATCCCAAATGGCTCTGGGCCGAACAGTAACCATAGGTCAATTGCTCTATTTTGCACACCGGTTCTATCGTGTGGTCAGTGGCCTATTTTGGGACCAACCCCCAGTCGACCGTTTTGGGCGGACTAGGTCCGTCACCCAATTGGCTCTAACCGACTACTTGTGGTGGCTATATAAGAGCAAGCCCATGAAGCCCATTTCATCACTGGCTACAGCAACCTTGATTCCTTAGCATCCCACCTCCGTCTTCTACTATTTCCAGCTCGCCATCGACGCTTCTTTCATAGGAGCACATGGCTGGGAGGCAGTGCCATCTATTGTATTAGTTTTACAGTAATCAAATTTTTGATTCTCCATCTATTTTCTCTCTTGCGTACGAGATCCTATTATCTGTTGAGCACAGACGTTGTATTGTTTTCTTACAATAATCACATAATTCCAAGCGAGCCTGCTTTGAAACTTGACTAGTATATGACCTAAACTAGCCAAAAAATTAAACTTAAATAATGAACACAACAATTTCAACCAACCACCGGGCTGTGGTCATCAAACATTTCTATTTGTGAAATATATTTTTGTTTCAGCCACACTGGTTTAGGATAATCACATAACATCTGTTTAACTTGAGCTATCTCAGTGATATATTGCATGATGTTCCAACCACCAAGTTTATTTAGGATACTCACACTAAGTCCAAGCAAACCCGGTTTGGAAATTGACTGGTACAAGGACCCAAACTAGCCTGTAAAATAAACTTAGAAAGTTTAACTACTACGAAAGCAAAATTTCAACCAACCACTAGGCTGGTCATCAATTGTTTTTGTTTGTAAAGTATATTTCTGTCTCAAACATGCTAGTTTAGGACAATCACATAACTCTTGTTTGACCTGATCTAGCTCAGTAATATAGTGCTTGATGTTCCAACCATCTCGGGCTAGTTTAGGACACTCACATTGATTCCAAGCTAAGACCCATTTGGAATTAAATGGTATATGAACCAAACCAAAGTAATCCATTAGCTGAACTTTGATGGTGTGGGTGGAGTTCAGGTCTATGATTGCTCCCTTAGCAACAATTGGGTCTGCCTTATCTGCATCCTCTTTGCAGTACTCGTTCCGTTTGGATTCCTCCTCAAATGCTATCTATTCTTTTGCAATATCTTCACTGGGGCTAAGGCATGGGTTGGGGTTGCTATGTTTTCTGTGTCCCTGTATTTGGCATCCATGAATGTGGTGTGCTTTGCATCCAACTCTATTGACAGGATCTGCTGGGTGTGTTGCAGTCGGCATCTCAAACTGTGATTTGAAATAAAATAATGTTGTGTCATCATGCATGGGCATCTGCCTCTGTTTTGCATTCTATGCTTTAGATCGGAGCGTCTCTCATTCCTGTGCCATGATATCGTATGCATATGTAGCATATGCAAAGGCATCATAAGGTCTTTGAGCAATTACGAACACACGTTTTTTGAGATTTGACCATAGATCTTGAGACATCTTTACCAATTGATTCTTCATATCTTTGATTTTGGAGGAGCTAAGGAAAACTACATCTACCTCTTCCGTTATGACCTTGAGCTGTTGTTCAACTCCTTCCAATGCATGGATTCGTTCCTTCAGTATAATATTTTCAATATTTAAGTCTATGTGGGCTGCACTCATTCGATCTAGTTGCACAAAATTTTTTGCTTTCATTTCCTCTAGCCAAGTTGTTATAGTTGGCAGGCATTCCTTCTGTACTCTCACTTGGGCAGCGAGCTTTGAGATTTTCTTGTCCTACACTTCTTTGTATTGGGAATATTCTTCTTGATTGTCTCTAGTTCCAACTAAGTGTTGTCGAAATTCTTCTACATTTCCAACTAGTTAAACATATACTCATGTCTTGCCTTCTTATCTTTTGTTAACTTCTGCACTTGCTTTTGCAGCTACATCTGTACCTTTCTCTGCTTATCAAAATAGTTCTTCAAGACTATGGGGGCATGTTCTGGCTCCATGCTAGAGACTATTCCTATTGTTGGCAAAGTGGTCACATCTTGTGTAGGGGAGAAGGTCTCAAAGGGGCTTTTAGGAGGCGATGTGAGCAATATACTGGCAATGTTCTCCTCTGGTTTTTTTCAGGTCTCTGTCTTTGGAAGCATTGATTTTGCCTGAGGATTCAATTGAATTTTTTTGGCACATCTGGGCTCTCCCGAGCTAGCTAACAACTCTTCTCCTACTAACGGTGTATCCCATACTATGGCCATACACAACCATAATAGCTTCATCTTTGGCACTGCGGGTGTCATACTCCATGATGGAGTTTGTTGGGTAGGGGTCGGTGAGGACATTGATTGTGGGAGTGAGAGCCTTATCTGAGGGAAAAGGCTTATCAATAGGAATTGGGTTGATACCCCATACGTCCTTGGGCGGTGTGGTTGGTGTGGAGAATCCACTACTCATGGCATAGGTTGTGTTGGTTTTGGTGGAGAGTCGGGGAACTGTGGGGTCTCGCTTGAACGTCAAAGCTAGGTCGGATGTCGAATCAATGGTCGGATCAGATGCACAGTCTTTTCTTTTGCCTGAAGTGGATCAGAATCGGATGTCTTAGTTGGATCAACTGTGTTGTCAAGAAAATTTAAAAAGACTCGTCAGAGTGGAGTTGGAGTCACGTCGGACGGTAGGATTCATGTCGCACGTGTCAGACAGAGCCCTTTTTCCACTCGCACATGCCCCTTGCATTAGACTCAGAGTTGGACAACTTCCTCACAACCATACACCAATCTGAAAGGTGTTAATCCAGTTGCAACCTTGTGTGCTATTCTAAGTGCCCATAGCAATGAATCCAAGTGTTGATCCCAATCCTCTAGGTGACTAGTTACTATTCTTCTATACACTTTTTTCATCAGTTTGATGGAGCTCTCATCCTACCCATTGGCTTGTGGGTAATAGGCTATAGATTGCCTATTTGTAAAGGTAGGATTGAGTTATTGAAAAGGTTGCATGTTAGACTCCTTTGTACAAAGATTCATCGAGAGCAATATTTCTTGTAAACATATGACAATGTAAAATTGCAAGCATAGCTATTACTATTTTTGGAGCACATTTAAAGAGTCTTCCATGTCTCTTGTCTATTTTAACCTTTAAATTTTTTGGGACTTCAAGAGTGTTATAGTTTTCTACATCAAATTTTAAGTGCATTCTTTTGGATTAAATTATATTAATAAGTCTTTATTTTGAAAGTGATTTTTCATGGATTTAAATTAATAACTCATGATTTTTTTCAAACGTGAATAGGATTGTTAAGAATAAGAAGTATAAAAGTAGGATTTAATCAAATTTTTTGCGTTATTAGTGCACTATTATAGAGACAGATTGTGAGATTTTTTATGTGGAAATGACAGTGCCAAAAAGTTAACTTTTGATTCTCGAATGAGATTTTTATAAAGTAAACTTTTCATTTGGGAAGGATTTTTGGGATTAGTCCAAGAGTAGACATATGAGTCCAAAATTAATGAAATAAGTGTTTGATGCAAAACTATTTCCATGCTTCCTCATAGGTTTGTGGGACTATATGCTTCATGACCATCTTAACCATGAATACCGCATCATTTGAGTTGTGTAGTGATGTTGTTGTATGCTTAGATGACAACATGAAAGAAAAGGCCCTTGAAGGAGGGAAGAATAGATCCGCCTCCTCAAAAGTATCCCATACTTTGAAGCCCATTACTTCAAGTGAAGTCAAGGAGACCATGAATCAAGTATTGGTGGAGGAACTACCTAGTAATTGGGAAGAACCATTGTGTCATGGGTGTGGAGTTGACCAACTCTATAATAATTTCTCAAGGAAGATACCAGTAGTGCTAGCTACTACACCTAAGAATGCAAGTCTTAATATTTTTAGCATTGAAAGAGGCCAAGTGTCCTTGGTGCCCTTAAATGTAATTACAAGGGCTCAAGATAAGGCCTTTAGCAAGGAACTTCATAAGTAGGCCAAAAGAGATAAGGCTAGCACATCACAACTTAGAGAAGTAACTCCATCTATGCATGGAAATGTTAAATGATCCTCTAAAATTAGAATTGGCCATGATAGGGTCACCATAAAGGATGGGTCTGATTAAGACACTTCCACCCTCGTGACATCATCTTCTTCTGGTGGTATTTTCTCAAATAGAGGTTTGATTAGTCCTCCTCTCAAAGCAGTCAAGAAATCACTAAGGACCCCTATCCAAGGTAGTGCCACAATGCCCAAAATTCGGGATGAATATACAAACACTTGCTAGAGAAACAATGCCTCTCTGAGGCACAATAGCTGATACGTGATTGCTAAGAAAATTTTGAGAAATGGATGAAGTCCAACAAGAGGATAGAAGCCATTCCCAATAAAACTACCCCTCTTTACTTATGAACTAATGGCTGTTTTTCTAAATTTGAATTAAAAAACCCCTCCTGTTATTGTAATGTCTTTTTACTTGTTCTTATTGTTCTTCTTTTTTATGCTTCTGAACTAGTACCGACTTAACCATTTGAGCCTTCCAATGTGATATCTGTTTTAATTTAGAGGACTTTCCTAGAACCCAAAGTGCAATAATCATAGACTTCGGCCATAGTCCTCATTTTAGGAGTTTGTATGGTGTATTATCAATCTCCTCTCAATTTGATGACTCGGACAAATAAAGCTCCAACTCACTGCAACCTTATTGGGCTCAAAGAAACTACCAAGAAAAGCCTTCAATGTAATGAAATCCATCAAATGGATTTTGATGAGAGTTGTATGCAAATACACAAGCCAAAATGTCATGCAAAAGGTTGGATTACAAACAGGGCATGTCAAAGGCATTGTCTGATCATAGTAAATATGGAACATAAGGAGGAGAATGAGAATACACTATACTTACTCTATTAACCCTAATACCAACAGGATCTTACATCAATCCATAATAACAACTTCTCCCTATTAACTTACACTTTATATTTTTCTCTTTCTTCCTCTTTCTTCGAAAGGTCACAAGTACTCATATGTATTCCATCCCCCCAATGTCTTGCCATTGCAATCACTCATGCCATGTAATGCCAAATTATAGTAGTGAATATCCATCCTTCCAACAACAATGCCACAACAAAGGACCCACTAGAGACCCTCTTCATGGGGCGTTTCTCCAAATAAATCCATTTGTAGTAATCCTTCAAAGATATTTTTGCAAGTGAATCGACCTTGGACAACATTTTTAAAAATGTTAAAACTTTCACATCCAATGCCCAAATAAACTCTATAGTCTCCTAAAGAAAAACTATGAACAACTCCACATGGAGGTCCATGTGCCTCTTTATTGGAGTTTGATACAGAGCACATGCTATCACATATGTGCAATGTAATGAAACATCACCAATCAGAGATCCAAAATGCAATGAGGGAAGGAAAACCAAGGCCTCCTTATGTGAATAGGTCATATTGGAAGAGGGAAAAGGAGGATATCTGAGATGATCCAAACAAGTAAGACAAGCAACAACAAAAAGCAACGCAAGTTTGCACTTAGATAAGAGGTGTTTCACATATCAAGAGTTGCACTTTCTTTGAGCAAAAACATATGAGCAAGGTTTTTTAGAGATTCAAGATTATCAATAGACTCAAGGAGGGTGTGGTGGACAAACCACCTTGCAAATTAGTGCTATCTCTTTATTTTCATTTTGGAGTGTTTAAGAGCATTTAGTCGAATGCAATTTGTTAGCTATTTAGTAGAATCAATTTTATAGATTGTCTATTGTATTAAGTAAGCACAATTAGAAATATTGAGAAACCAAGTCAAAAACAATGAACCAATAATTAAATACCACGGTTCCATCAAAACATAGCTTATTATACCTCTTCTCCCTAAAGTTTTCTTATCATTTTTTGTGGCTCTCATCAGATGCTTCATCAATGAGAATTAATTATTATTTCACTAAAAATTGAAAAAATCTACTAAGACTAAATATATATTATTACTATTTGTCTACTCATAAAAATTAAATTCATAATTTTAAGACTCTAAAATATATGATTTATAACTTATAACTTTTTATATGTGCTCAAAGGGCCTTTTTCTTAATTGGAAGGGTAATATCCCTAATTCGGTCCACTTGAGAACTGTACTTGAGTCCTACACCAATGATGTTTATTTGTGGATTCTATATGGGCCACATAGCTAGGTTGACTATGCCATGGAAATGATCTTGTAGGAGTTTTTGCAACGTGAGGTACGACCAAAATGAGATTAAGATTGTTTTTTAAAACGCTGGGTAGTTCACCTGCTCAGCATAGTGTCAAGTAATAATTTTTGGATACCTAGCTCACCAACTAAACAAAGCTTTCTTATGTCGAAAAAATACTAGCACACCAACTGAGCTGAGATTATTGTCTATAAGCTGATCCTTTTGTAATAACTTTTTGTATATAAGATGAGCTTTCTTTATAATAGGAAACTTGATTTTAAGTTCTCTAGGGGGACATATAAGCTAAGATTTCTTAATAATAAGAATCCTGATTTTAAGTTCTCTAGGGGGGCATATTAAGCTGAGCTTTCTTGTATTTCCAGAATAACCATGGAAATTCAATCAATTAGATCCCTCCCATCCATCAAGAATCAATGAGATTTTTTACAAAAATACCTATATATGTTAGTATAAGAAAGAAGAAAGATCAGTCTCATAAGAGACACTTACAATGAAGATCTGTATCCATTGATATTACAAGTTATCACCCACATGCTATATGTTTTAGTAGCATTGAGACTCGGGGGGTGCACTAATAAGAAATCCTAGGTATCATGTGCGTTCAAGGGGTATTAAAAAAACCCCTCGACTAAAATTTCCCCCCCAATAAAACCACCCCTCTTTACTTATGAACTAATTGATTTTTTTCTAAATTTGAATGAAAAACCCCTCCTGTTATTGTAACCTTGTAAATTTTTTTACAAAAGTGGGATTAAAATACCCCTCCTTTTGAATGCATGTGGTACACTAAAATTTTTCGAGGTGAACCCCCTGAGCATTGAGAGCTAGACTCAAAGAAAACTACACTTCATGAAAATAGCACCCATGATTTTACTTGCAACAAAAAATCATCTTATTTCTCCTTCTCCATATGCAATTAATTACTTTCGCCCTGATGACTTGCCACACCTTCCATAGCTCTTCGTTCATCTTGCCCTTATCCCCCAAAAGTTCTATCATTTAAAGAGCATTTGATGATCTCTTTGCTAGTAGCATTTACAAATCCCCTCAAGTCCCCTCAGTCCAAACAAACCACATGACTTGGCCATTCATTTATAATGTTTCTTAATCGACCCTACATTATTGTTCTTTGAGAACTTGAAAAGCCATGTCACTTGGCAATCGAGTCCTCTCCCATCCATTTACAACCACTTGGGTCCCATATGCTCCTAAATTTAATCAATCCTTTTGCACACATCCTCTTTAGTTGATAAGAAGCAATTACCAATGGCTTAAATAAGCCTCTATAAGCCCACTCTAAATGCCAAACTGACCTACTAAGTGAAGCATCCCCAGTGTAACTACAACCAAGTGACATCCTTAAAGATAAACTTCCACCTGATAATCATCGTACTGAGTAGTTCAGATTGAGGAACCTTGACTTCATAATCAGAGAGAATTATGTCTTGCCAAGGAGCCTTTACCCCCTAAAACCATTTAGGTCAATCAAATACCTAGAAATTATTACCCATGGTTGACTGTAATGAAGTTTAAGGAACCATTTAGCAATCATTTTCCTACACTTCTGGACCATACCTTCTAACCTAGGTCCACCCTCTTCCTTACTAGCCACCATATAATTCCAATCTATGGCATTCCATTGCCCCCTCCATCCAAAATTCTAATATACCTATCCATTTTCTTCAATGCATTATCAGAGAAATGAAAGGCATAAATTGCATACACTGACTTCAGTACTTGTTTAGCAACAACTACCTTGCCTACAAAAGACTTTTTGGAATTCTCCCATGTAGCAAATTTACTATGCATCTTGGACATGCACCACTCAAACTTATCTTCCAAGCTAGCAACAAATCCAACAAGGCATCCTAAATATATAATAATTTTGTTAGCTCTAATCCATCTAAAAAAGGCACTTATATACCATTCGGGTAAGGCATCCCACCTAGCAACAAATCCAACAAGGCATCCTAAATATCTAATAATTTTGTTAGCTCTGATCCATCTGAAAAAAGCCCTTATATACCATTTAGGTAAGGCATCCCACCCCAACCAAACTGCAAAGGTTTTGTCCTTCTTGATTTTTGAATCAAAGACCAAAGAGAACTCCATGACCCCAAAGATAGACAAGAAATTGATTAAATTATCCTCCCTTAGAACAAAAATACTCAAGTTATCATTAGCAAAAAATTGTGTACATAAATTAGAACCATCTAGTAGTGACAATCCTTTAATGCATACTTAATTAAGCTAGTAATCAAGCTGACTAAGCAAAGGTTCAATTGCAATGGCAAAAAGCAAAGGATCCAGAGGTAACCCTTGCCTAATAAACCTCTTGAATCCAAATGAACCTTTCAAACTCCAACCAATTCTATCTTAGGCTTTTTCAAGATCTAAATTCAAAAAAATAAATCTCTCATTATGCCTCAGAGCATAATTAATTTCAAGGGAAACATTCATCATAACATCCTATGTATTTCTATACAAAATGTGAAACCATGTTGCCTAGCATGAAGGATTCTACTCATAAAGAACTTAACCTTGTTGGCCATATATTTTTCCCTAACTATATAAACACAGATCAACATAGTAAGGGGCGTCCAGTGCCCAAGTTGAGACCTATTTTGACCCTTAGGGGTTAATTTCACAATGCCAATATTTATGCTCCTAGGTAGGTAACCCTTGTGAAAACAATGATTATATAGAATAGTCATGTCCTTGCCACATACCTTTCATCAATGCTAATTTAAGTCAATGGGAATCACATCTGGCCCAGAAGATTTTCCCTTGGGCATATTGGGGACTTTGTATTTAATCTCATTCCATGAGAAAGGTCTTTGCAAGGAAACAACTTCATACGATAAAACCTTAGGCTACATTATGTTCAAAAAATCTTCAACTCTACATTTGTGATTCGACACCAATTCAGAGACTGAACCCACTATTTGTCGACTTGACAAATACCTCCACAATCTTTTCCTCATGAAATAATGAGGTTAAATGTCCCCCTAGAGAACTTTAAATGGAAATTCAATTAATTATATCCCTCCCCTCCACAAATCAATGAGATTAAGAAAAATTTGACGACTAGATTGTATTAACTTAAGTGGATGAAAAACATTAAGGTTGCTTTATCGCTTTCCCTAAAATCTAGTTGGCCTAAAAATCTAAGTCCTTTGACAAACATGAAGAGGAGAGAGGAGAAGAGTGGAGATGAGGAGAGAGGGCACAACTAGAGAGCACACCATAAATGACTAACTATACAGTAGATTTAGTTGAAAATGTAGAATATATGCAAACCCATTTAGGGTTAGGGGTAAGGCATCTAACCCTTTCCTTTATAGCACTCTATTGGGTTAGTGCTATGCACATATGATCACATGATGGTGCTATGCACACATGATGACATGATGTTGAGCGTGAACTCTCAACACCTTCCCTCAAGGTCAACAACATGAAGTAGGCCTTCCCTCAAGATGATGATTTTGGGGTATCGAAAAAGGACTAAACATTACATTCCATCACACCCCTTTAATGGGAATGTCCTTCCTTTGCATCCAACCAAGAGCTAGTCAGTGTTTCTTGAAGAGCTCTTCGACTGGTTTGGTAAAGATGTCTGCAACATTCTCTTTGCTATCATAATGCTGCAGTGTGATGTCACCAAGTAGCACTCTTTCTTTGATGAAGTGCTCTCTGACATCAATGTGCCTTGTCCTAGAGTGATATATTGGATTCTTGGCCAATGCTTGAGCCAATTGATTATCACAATATTTTGTTGTGGGCTTTGACTCATCAAAGTAATCTGTTTCTGACAGTAGTCTTCTGATCCATAGAGCTTCACATGCACCTGTAGTGAGTGCCCTATATTCTGCTTCAGTCGAACACAAAGAAATAGTTGGCTGTTTGTTTGACAACCATGATATAGCACCTTGACCAAGGAAAAATGCATATCCTTGTGTTGATCTTCTGGTCTCATGATCTCCGACATAGTCATTGTAAGAGTATCCATGCAACCATGGATGACTCCCTCAGTGGAGGCGTTCATAGCCCGAATCAAAAATCTGCGTGACTAGATGGCTGGTGCTGGGATACAAAAGACTAGCAAAGAGCTAGCTTGGCGGTGTCTCCAGATATGTCCACCAAGGTTTGATGGACTGGTAATAGCGCTTAATACTCACGTGAGACCCCAACCATTGTCATTTGAGGAGTTATGTGCTTTACTTATGGAGGAGGAATTGAGGCTTAAAGCTCGAGATGGATGCCGCGTTCTCTGCTAGTGCAAAAGGCAAAGGTGGTTCCTCCACCAAAGGTGAGTCCTCTACTAATGGTGACAAAAAGAAGAACAGTGGCAAGAAGAATTTTCAGGGAGAATGCTTCTACTACAAGAAGAAGGGCCATGTGATTGCAGATTGCTGGGTCAAGAAAGTAGATGAAAAGAATGGTACCCTGAAGAAGACAGATAAGGGGAAAGAGACAGCTAACACAGCAGAAGCAGAGTTGGATCTATTTCTGGCCATTGAGGAAGAGTGCTCCTCAGTTCAAGAAGTGTGAACCACTGATTCATGGGTGTTGGATAGTGGTGCCTCCCATCACATGACCTACAAGAAGGGTCTATATTGTTCCATGTAGCCTCTACAAGAACCCATCACTATGACGGTTGGAAATAATGCAAAATGCCCTGTTGAGGGTACAGGTACGGTTTCATTTGTTTTTGTAAATGGGGATGTTAAGAAACTATCTAATGTGATGTATGTTCCACAAATCAAGAGAAATTTGCTATCAGTTGCTTCCATAGCTGACCTTGACCATGAGATGAGGTTTAACAAGACAGAAGCAAAGATTCTGGATAGTGCTGGCAATCTTGTTGGCACAAGAGTAAGGAGAAACAACCTGCATGATCTAAGTGCTCTTACAGCCACTGTTGGAGTGGGCACAAGCAGACTTTGGCACGAAAGATTTGGCCACATCGGATTTGCAGTGCTGAAGGAGATGCAGAAGCAAGGTGGTTGCTCACTTACCTATGGTTGTAGAAATCAAAGAAACGTGTGAAGCTTGCATGATGGGCAAGCAAAAGAGAAAGGCATTCCCACAAGAAAGCAAGAATAGAGCAAACACTCCTCTAGAGTTGGTGCATGTTGACTTGTGCAGTAAGATGCCTACACAAGCCTTGAGGGGATCTTCCTATTTTTTATTGATTGTCGACGACAATAGTAGGAAGATGTGGGTGTACTTTCTTCACGAAAAGGCTCAAGCTTTTGGTAAATTGAAAGAATGACTACAACTTGTTGAAAATGAAACAGGGAGAAAAGTGAAGAAAATTAGATCGAATGGTGGTGGTGAGTTTGTTTCTACAGAGTTTGGAGATTTTTGCAAGAGCAAAGGGATCAAGTGACAAACGACGACACCACATACGTCTCAACAAAATTCGATTGTTGAATGCCGAATGCAGACCACCGTGGAGATGGGGAGTTGTATGTTGGAAGGTGCTGGACTGCCAAACCACTTTTAGGCTGAGGCTGTCAATACTGCGGTTTACATCCTTAATCGCAACTATACAAAGGCACTCAAAGGTAAAACACCACATGAGGCTTACAGCAGTAAGAAGCCATCTATCTCCCACTTCAGAACGTTTGGGTGTGAATGCTATGCGCATGTACCAGACAAAGAGAGAAACAAGCTACAACCAAAAAGCACCAAATGTATATTCTTCTTAGGCTATTCTGATGAGAAGAAAGCCTATAAGTTGTATGACCAAGAGGCAAAGAAGATCATAGCTAGGTGCGATGTGGTGTTTAGGGAGCAACCACATGCAGTGGAGGTAGAGAAGAGCTCTTCCACTTTATCATCAAGTGAAGAGGTAATTCACTATGGACTTGTCCCAGGAGCTATAAATATCACATGATGAAGGTATAAGTCACCAACCTGTTGTTACACCACCAGAAAAACCATTGCCGCGATGGGTAAGGCAGCTCTACAACCATGATAACCAGATACCTATGTCTATTGAGCAGCATGCTGATGGACCAAGGCGGTCTCAGAGAATCGAGGAGAAAAGGAGGGCTTCTGCTCACATAGTCAATATGGCCTTGATGGCTGAGATTATTGCAGAAGTAAAAGAGCCTACGAGTTTGGAGGAAGCACTTGCAGACCGAGATTGGAAAAGCACTATGCAAGTAGAATATGACAGCATAATGAAGAATGAAACTTGGGAGCTGGTAGATCGACCACATAACAGAAAGGTTATTGGCACCAAGTGGGTTTGGAAGGTAAAGTACAAGGCCAATGGGACTTAGGAAAAGTACGAAGCCAGATTGGTTGCACAAGTATTTTCGCAAGTTGAAGGGTTTGATTTTTAAGAATCTTTCACTCCAATTGCTAGAATGACCACTATTTGCATAGTACTATCAATGGCTGTTCATAAAAAGTGGCTAGTTTATCAAATGGATGTGAAATCAACATTCTTGAATGGTGACCTCAAGGAGGAGGTGTACGTGGCTCAGCCACCTGGGTTTGAGGTCCCCCATTCTGAGAACAAGGTATGTAAGCTGAAGAAGGCTTTGTACGGGCTGAAATAGGCCCCAAGAGCATGGTACCAACGGATAGACAAATTCTTTTATAAATTAAACTTCAAAAGATGTGCCTCAGATGCTAACTTGTACGTGTACAGGAAAGGTGGAAAATCTGCTATTATTGTTCTATATGTGGATGATCTCCTTATGACTATGAAGACATGATCCAGCAGACTAGAAAGGCGTTGATGACAGACTTAGGCTTCATGCACTACTATTTGGGGATTGAAGTCTAGCAAGAGCCAGGCAAGATCTTCATCTCTTAGCAGAAATGTGCAAGGGAGATCTTGAAGGCATTTGGTATGTCCGAGTGCAAGGAGATAGCTACACCTATGGAGGTAAATATGAGGGTGTCTATGGAGGATGCCTCACCTCCAGTAGACATCGAGAGGTACAAGAAGTTGGTCGGCAGTCTCATCTATCTGTGCAACACCAGACCGGACATCAGTTTTACTATTGGCGTTTTGAGCAGGTTCTCCAATAAGCCCTGGGAGAATCATTGGAATGCAGGGATGTGGGTGCTCAGGTATGTGAAGGGCACTCTTGATTATGGCATCACTTATGGTATGGGCACTTCCTTGGCTGGTCATTCTGACTCAGATTGGGCTGGAGATGTTGATTTCAGGAAATCTGTTTCTGGATATTGTTTCTCTTTAGGTTCAGGTATCTTTTGTTGGATCAGTAAGAAACAAACATCAGTAGCATTGTCTTCTACCGAGGCTGAGTACAAGAAGAGGCAGCATGTTTTGTTGCTTGTGAAGCAGTGTGGCTGAGGAGGATCTTATGGCACATGGGAGTGCAAGAGGATGAGGCAACTGTGCTAACGTGCAACAATCAAAGTTGCATGGCCATTGCTAAAAATCCCGTGTTTCATGCGCGCACAAAATATATAGAGATTCAATATCACTATGTGCATGATTTGATCGAGGACGGGATAGTGGAATTGGTCTACTATCCAACAGAGCAAAATGGAGCAGATATCTTCACCAAGACACTCGGGAAGAATCAGCTTCAGTGTCATCTTCAGAGACTCGCATTTGGCTGAGAAGGTAGTTCACTTACAAGTGGACATTGAGGGGGGGTGTTAGATATGCTCAATGCCCCACCCTCCTGGTAACCATCAGTGGTCCAAGGTGCTCAAGTTGTAAGGTCCCCACATGAGGAGAAGCCATGTGTGAGCCCGGGACACTAGATGGATCCTGACTTGCATGTCAGATGAGGTCTATCAATGAGACAGTTGATGGTAGAAAGGTGATTGTGTGGGAGCCCCTTATTCTTGCTGGGGCCCCTGAATATTCCATGGTGCCCCTTGTTCTTGCTTGTGTGGGAGTCCCTGAATATTCCATGGACGACTAGTTGGTTCCACCGACTAGGTTGACTAGACGGCTTCATCGACTAGGTTGATTGGTTGGTTCCACCAACTGCATCAGATTAGTTCAAATCATATCAGATCTTCTAGCTACTAGCCCTTCACCTAATATCTATCTAGATCACCATCTAAGCTCCACTGTCGGAGCGCATGGGTGGACGGAGCCATCATCTATACTACATCAGTATTGAAGGAAAATTTTATTTATCTCCAGTTTGTTGTGTACTCTCTATTCTTTGTTCACTTTCTGTTCTGCTGCACCGGTGTAATTTAACATACTACAACTTGAAGACAGAGTTTGCCGAATTCTGTTGAGCAATGCATAAGTTATGGGTCATGCAAGATACATATATACAAAAACATCCCTGAACCTCACCCAAAATGGCTACACCAAGCAAACAATGACCCAATAGACATGCTAACCTTAGTCTAAGGTCATAGTTAATCCGGCTCATAGTTTGAAATGTAGTTCATTTGGTCAAGTTGACCATGTTGATGGGTGTTTAGTGTTACCATTAGTGGTAGTTTAGGCCATTGTAATGAGTTTTAGTTTTAGGTTTTTGTCTTTTGTGGGGATCCTAAATGACTTTAACACTTTGTGTGGATTAAGTTTTTGGCCTTGCGTCAGGGATAGTGAATTATTTTGTCATTTAGCTTGTATGGATCCACCTTTACTAAAAGCATGTGATACTATTTAAATGAGGAAATGGCCAAGTCCCCACTCGTATTTAATGGTCCATCTTCTCTTTCATCTCTTTTCCCTCCTCTCTTTTCACTCGGCTACCTTTCCCAATAGTCATTCACCTTCACTTGCATTTTTCTCTTTCCCTTTCCTTTCAATTTACACCTTTCATTTCCCTTTTTTCAAGTTATTTATTTGAGCTACTTTACATTTTCTCTAAATGGGGACTTAGTGATTGCACCACCTTGTTGAAAGCCAGGCCATAGTGGTGACTTTAGCATAGATACCTCTTAAAGAACACCACAATTACTAAGTCTATAAACCATGATGCGCTACTTTCGCTTCAACTTAGAATTCAAAGAACCAACAAGTTACGACTCTCATTTATCCATATATGGGACAACTTAGAATTCAAAGAACCAACAAGTTACTACTCTCATTTAGGTCATATATGGAACAACTTAGAATTCAAAGAACCAACAAGTTATGACTCTCATTTAGACCATATATGGAACAACCTTGACAACCCAAACAAACAAGTAGGTACCTCATTCACATTATGGACAAGGCATTTCATTGCATACATTTACACATGATGCAGACTAACACTCACACTTACAATAGCATTCCAAATGAAAGGGCCTTAGTGGGATCCGCACCTTGTTCCTCCTAAGGTCATGTGTGTTTGTCATGGTCCCATAGATAATTTGTGGTCTAATGGTACATGAAAATCTCTCTCTCTCTCTCTCTCTCTCTCTCTCATACAATAGCTTTCCTCATACTAACTCGCCTCCCACAAAACTGCTCACATCAAACAAAACAAATCATGGATATAGATGCACTCTCTTGTAAAAAGGAGTTTTGGATTCTCGACTACTCCGGGTGCACGAAGTCTTCAGTTTTCTTCTTGAACTATGAACTCCTTATTTAAAAGGAGAAAGTTTAGAGAAACAATGAATGGAATGCCTTAGAGCCGGTCCCCATGGACCAGTAGAACTAGCTTTTTGGAAGATCGTAAAATCTTCCCTCCGTTTCTCCAGGCCCCATGGCGGAGCAAGATATGTTGATCATCCAACAAGAGCGTCGCATTCAATGCAAGCTCCATTTGGCACAGGTTGGCATCTCCAGTCTCCGGGGGGTGCCTCTGGACTCGCTCTATATTTCCTGATGCCTCTCCGTGAAAATCGGGGCGGGTCCAAAAATAGGGAGAATGAATCAGCTCCTTCGAATACTCCGGTCCATGGGGACATGCTCTTAGAGAAGTTACAAAAGGCAATTGTGCATGAACACCGGAGGAGCAGACCCTGTTTGACGTGCTGCTATATTGTACGCTCTGTGGTGGAGGAGTGAGTAGAAGCGGACACGAGAATCAACAGTTTCTGCTTTGTTCAAGTAATCTGTCTTTAGCTTTAGCGCTTGAAGCAAAAAAATCTCTCTTCAGATTTGCAATATAGCGCTAAATAGACTAAATCACTTTCAAATGTACAGAAGGAATGAAAAGCAGCCTGCAATGACAGCCTTCCTGCTGTATGCAGCCTCTGGACAGCTGCTGCTTATTAATGGAATGCACTTATCTGTGCAAAACTGAATGGAACAAAATACGGAGCCACCTAATTATTTAACTAGTCTATACATCAGTTTGGGCATTTTAGCCCTTAACTGTATTGACTTGTGTTCATCTGTAAGTTATGGAATGACATTTGGGGCAGAAAAAATTAGAGCGAGGAGCTCAATCAGCGGCACAAACCATGTGAGCAAATCCGAGTCTGGAATTTTCAAGGTCGTAGAGGAAGTGAACGTTCTGCTGCAGAAAATTGCCCAGAATCGAGAGTGTACCAGAGGGATTTTCGAGGATGGCAAGGCAGACAGTATGCAGATTTTCATCCATTTCAATGAAGTAGTTCTGCAGAGGGGGTTTGAAAACGGCTCCATCCTTGAAGGTAATAGACAATTCGGGGAACTGCACTGCTGATACACCTGAGACATCGTAACAAAGATTGAGTAGGGCGTCTTCTGTTCTGGGATAGGAAATTTGCGACTCGAAAGCCTTGACGATAGGCTGGTAAGCTGGCGTTGCCAAGTACGTTAGCGTTGTCCCAGAATCGATGATCACTCCTCCATTTCCTTGAGCATCGATCGCCCAGGCAGTGGGCGGAATTGCGACCTCTTTTCCGCCGACGCTCACCTTGTCGATCTCCAAGTAGTAGAATGTTTCCACCGACGTATTCTTCACAAAGCTCGTATACTGCAGATCCGGATGTGCACCCAGCACCTCGTCTTCTCCAAATGTTAGGATGCTGTTCACGCTCAGATTGTTGTTGCGATTCTCCAGACAATAGGAGAATTTTCGCCCGTATCGTTCGTGGAGCTGAGATGCAAATGATAAAGGCCCCTTTCCCAGACCCACCAGACCTCCTGCTCCTCGAAATAGGCCTTTGTTGGTATGGCCGCATCCAAACACAATGCCGTCGACGCTAAACGGTTGTCCATTCGTGAGATTGAGAGTGAAGGTCTCCAGCGCCAGATCCCCAGTTGTGTTAGATTTGTCGCCATACCAGTAGACGTATTTGCAACTGTGAGGGTTCTGGGGGACACAGGGCTGCTCATTGACGTTGTAGACGAGCTGACATTGGGATTGGGAGCACGCTATCTTCTTGTAAGAAGAGGAAGAGTTGGGGCTAAACATGGGGCCTTCTTGCTCGTAGCAATCCCGGCAGGGGTTACACTGCGTCCAGGTGAGATCGCTGCCCGTGTCGATGATCAAAGAGAAGTGTCGAGGGGGAGTACCGATGAAGACATCCATGAAATACTCTCCCGATCCAAGGGTAACTCCAGATTGGACATTAGACTGGAGACTTTGAGGCACGGGGAGAGAGGAAGAAGCCGAAGGCACAGGAGCGTCGGCGAGGGGTTGAAAGGGTGGAGGTGAGTCTTTTCCGCCTACAAACAGAGGAGAAGGAGCTGGGGATGAAGACGAGAGGACAGGTTGAGGCGCTGGTCCTTGGCTGGAAGCTTTGGTTCTCAAGTCGATACCGCGAAGGCGAGAGGAGTCCCGCAACAGGGCCTGCTGCAAGGATTCAATGGGGGTATTCTTCTGATGAAGGGGGTGAGCATCTCTATGCTTCATGGCGATCTTCATGGCGGATTTGGGGTCCTGGGCGAGCTTCCTGGAGTTGGGGAGGCCGCAATCGATGGCAGCAACGTCTCTGATGCCGATGTCGGAGAGGGGGCAGCCATGGAGGGGCAAGGGGATGGAGGGGAGGGAGGAGGAGGTGGCGAAGAGGAGGAGGGAGGAGAGGGAAGAGAGGAGGGCAAGGGAGGAGAATATGAAGGGAGGTGCCATGGAAGAAGGTGGAGGAGGAGGAGGAGGAAAGCAATGAGGGACGAAGGAGAAACAGCGAAGAGATGAAACTTGAAAGAGATGAGGAACTGAAAAACGGTGAAAAGGCCTTCTTAGAGACGGCGATCAAAAGAGACGAGAAACGAACACAACGCATGCATTATAATTTTACGTCGCAGCATTGTAGTAGTTTGCCACGCGCACACACATTTCTACATTGACCATTTTTCCAGCTTTGACTCTTTCGTTCCTCCAATACTTTCCCCCCACGTGGCCCTTTGCCGTGCCCAGTACGGTTGACCACTTTCCCCTTCGTCAAACCTTTGACCCCCGTCACCCTTTGAATTTCATCATTTCAATTTTCCATCCCCTTGTTTTACTCTTTGCCTTTTTTCTTACCAACTTGGTCAAGTCCCCCTCCCCCCCCCCTTTTGCATTCCCACCAAGGAAGGACCTTTGTACAACATAGATATGCTGAAAGCCAAGAAATAAAGGCTCCTGGCCACACCTTCGCCTTGCTCCACGCCTCAGAAGCTCCCCACTCATGTCACTAAATGTGCTTATTGTTATGCGGAGAAATAGGGGAACCAAAACCTTTGGATTTTTTTTTATGCGAATGGGAAGCTATTGTAGCACGTGGAGAGTAGCATGCCATCGGGTGCAAGATTGGAAGGAGCTTGAGTTCGCCCATTGCCCTTAGTGTTCCATTCGTGAAAGCCTCGTACACAATCGTGAAGACGTGCAAATGCATTGTTAGAGGCCACGCCATACCCCCAAGCATTGAATGGGGACAGTCCCCATACAAAAACTGCTCAAGAGGTGCCCAAGGATACCCCCCAAACCACGTGCTTTGCAGTCTCGCTTACATTGACCATCAAACATCACTCCAATCATTCAATAACCCCTCGCCCATGCCCGCCAAAAGTTGATGTAGTGGAGGTATAGGGCAACCTCTTACCTCTCGCTCTCTACCATCTCCTCTTGCTCATTTGGTAAAAGTCCAATTAGAAAATAAGGCCATTGAGATGACTCTTCGCAATCACATTCATTTGCTTGAATGCTAGCTACTTGCTCACGCCAACAATCAAAATCCCTTGAACTTAAGTCCTAGTATTGAACCCCCCCCTCCGACCAAAAATCAAGTCTAAGTATAAGTTGTCATTTGAGTAAGAAACTTTTTGTTGTCAACTTTAGATTTTACAATGGATACTTTTAAGAAAGGGTAATGATATCTCCTTTTATTTATATTAAATATTACATGTTAATAGACCTCACTTGGGTACAACAAAAATTTATGAATGTAAAAGTGTATGGTAGTTGACAAATTGACAAACAGATAGTAAAAGGTACATCCATATGGAGGCGATGGTTTGAAATATTAGCAAGGGTCGATGAATATCAAGGAGACCTACCTATGTCTATGATGTAAGTGGGGTTGTATACTTTCTTATGGCAAAGGTGGGTGGGGAATGGTGTGCATCGCATGAAGTTTTACTAGGGTGGTAGGTGGTCATGGGGTTCACAAAGAGCTCAAGATCCCTAAAGCCTGAAGTTTTGTAAGAGGAAAATTAAAAAGATGAGAGCGGGTATTAATGTATTGCATAAAGTCTAAGATTGAACATGTTTGAGATTGTTAAGAGTAAAATTACACCTTTTTCCTCCAATAATTTGTTGAATTCGCATGCCCATGGTGAGTCAAGTAGACTAGGGAGAAATTAAAAGGTTAGCTAAGGAGCTTTTATTAGCCTAAGGGTTGTATTACCTTTCCAAGCTAGAAGATTGTTGGCCCCTTCCAAGTGAACATTACATGTTTCCCCCAATAATTTTTTTTGGATTGCGGTGCCTTCAGGGGCCTAGCTAGTGGTCAAACTCATGCACGCTCACACTCATCGACCTACCTCAACCACCAGCCTAGAACCCCATCAACAACAAGTTTGTCCTTTAATAGTAGCTTACATGCTTTGGTTAGACTTAGCCCCTTTATGACGTTCCTAAAGGCTTATTGTGCACCGATGTGTGATGTAATTTATTCTAGATAGGGCTTGCTAGTATCATATCCACCCACATGCCATCCGGAAAAATTTCCCTAGAGAGGGAATGAATGCACGCGAGGTCAATTAGAAGATTCTTTGTTTGTTGAATAAGAGGGTGGCTTGGTGGAGCAACCTTCCCTAATTCAAAGGTGTGAGAAAGGCATTTCCTCATGGGTTGAGCATTTTAAAAGGGACATCGAATAGTGGTAGAGAGTCAAGCGATAGGAAGTAGTGAGCATTTTAGAAGGGACATCGAATAGTAGTAGAGAGTCAAGTGATAGGAAGTGGTGTGCCATAGTCAAAGGGGTTGCATGCAACATGGAAGGTGTGATGGGCTCCACTTATGGGAGTAGTAAGGGGTAACAACTTTTGAACATAAGGCTTGAACCCATGGAGTGTGGAGAAGAGGTGCACATGTTAGTGTGGAAACCAAAAAAGGACATGTTTTTAGGGGATGAAACCGATGAAGGTCAAGTGTTAGAGCCATTGCATGGTGCAAGAAATTGTGACTTGTCAATGTTTGATTAGGCCATGCACCAAAATTAATGCAAGACGAGTGAGATTAAAATTGAAGGTGCCATTTTTTGCATAAAGTGCAATTCATATCTCTACCAATCACCTCTCTTCGCACGCTTTGCTCATTAGCCTTAACAAAACCAAACATGTCTTGTGGCATTGTCATAGGCTCTCTAACCTATTCCTAAGCATGTAGTATCGGGCACATCTCACCCTCCCCTCCCATCCCCATTTATTACAGCCCTACCTTAGTTTAATCATATCCAATTACACTCTTCCTTTTTAGATTATCATGATCATTTCCATGATTACTCATTCGATGAGCATCAAAAGGGGACATTGGCCTAAATTTTACAATTGTTTCTCCCACCCAAAAAGAAAAACTCACTAATTCTAATACAATTTTTAGAAAATAAAACCTTGTTTCTTTCAGCATTTCTTGTGAGGGTGTGATTGATAGGGGATTGACATAACTTCTTCTAATAAATATAGCAACGATGTCTAGAGCTCCATAGAATCTACAAGTCACATCAACTACATGAGGTATGCAGCTTTTGTTTCTTTCTACTATTCAAACCATTGAACATGCAAGAAAATGACCCTTTAGGGACCCCCAAATTGAATTAAGTTAAAGGACCCTATTAATTAATTTATGCAGGCGGGGAGGGTGGGGGGGGTTAGAGGGGTACAAAATGGGGCATTGCATGGTATGACATGTGGTGACGTGCCATGTGTTTGAAGGCTGTGGAGCAATCTAGAAGGCTGTGGAGGGTAAATATAGGGCTGACGGAGATATGATGCATGGCTATTATGGATTGTAACCTGCGCGACATGCTTGACGGTGATGGGGAGCTACACACGACGAATAAGAGTGCAGCTACGAGGATGGAGGGCATGCGTGCAGTCGAAGATGGAGGTGAAAGCTCTGGCTCGAGTTCGTGCAGCGAAGCAAGGTGAAGATGAGCGTGTGGACAGGAAGACAGACCATGAGGTTACGACGGCAAAGTAGGAGTAAGCACAGTGTTGTCTCGTGCGGTGTTTTGATGTGGTGTTCTGATTAAGGAGAGTTTTTGATGGTGTTTCTCGTGTGTTTGTAGGACAAAGACTAGGAGGCAGAGGTCATTGAAGTCATCTATGAAGAAAATGGCTGAAGTAAAAATATTCAAACTGTGTGTCACCATTGGAATTATAGGTGGTAGTGACATCAATGATTTTGCACTCTCATATTGAGCAATTTTTGGAGGAAGCTTGCATGTCGAGATTTTGTGCGATGGAGAGAGGAGGAGCACTGTCTCATCTACACCTGTAAATGGTGATCCGGATATCCTCTATGAGTATCCAAGTGGTGAACAAGTCCATTCAGAGGTACCTAGGTTGGGATATCGATAGGCCAGAGGGTGGAGTGATTATTTGCCGTGCACTCAAGCACGTGCACTCAAGCAGCGTCATATGCATACTTTCCACGGGATGTTAGGATATTGTATAAAGGATTATGGGCAACCACATTTTAAGAGTGTTTGGAAGAATGTCAGCTCAGAGGATCTGCAAGCAGGCATAGAGTTGTACGTGAGATATGGTGCAGATGAGATCAAGAATCCAGTGTTCCTGACTAGTGCTAATATTTTTTATCGTGCTTTCATGTATTGGAAGTTCAAATTGAAATGCAGGTTGGGGATGCCATTTAGTAGATGCGTGTTGAGGATGCTGCAATCTGGCCAGTATTATCCGTCTGCCACTTGGGTAATTACTTCGTGGGGAAGGGGGATGGATGCAAGGCGTGCGTAGTACATGTGGAAAGCCATGGTTTTGCCGACTGTCTTAACCAATAGCGATGTGAGCTTGATCTTCTTTAGTTGTGATGCTTCTACCACTCAGCCACAGATTGATCATAATATAAAGGGCGTCCTCCATGCACCCAAGTATTTCAATGTTGGGATACAGCCGTCTACCCAGAATGTAAGTCCAGCTCGTCCTATTGATGGTCCATTGTGAGGGGAATGTGAAAAAATAGTGTTCTCAAATCCCCACTAATTGCAAGTGATGTCATTGAGCCCTCTGGTTTCCCATCTCACCATAATCAAGATATGGCTTTTGTGATTATGATTGACGTAACATTCTCTTCCCCTTAAGAATGGTTTATGTCCTTGAAATCAAAATCGGGAAACCTCCTCTGGAGATTGCTTACCCTTTCCCATGTTGAACTCTCTTCAGGTCTATCATGTGGTAAAGTAGGAGGTTCAATTAGTTCAACTAGGACTTCAATTCCAATGAGATTATCATCATCTCCTAATTTTCTTTTTATCCTACTTACATGAAAAGTTGGATGAGCTCTACATCCCTCTGGTAAGGCTAATCTATAAGTAGGTTCTCCAATTCTCTTAAGTATTGTGAATGGTCCACAATACCTAGGGGACCACTTTGGACATTTACATGTCTTTAAGGATTCTAAAGATTCAGGCACTTCTAGGTAGACTTTCTCATTTACTTCGAACTCCAACCTTCTACAGTGTGGGCCTTCGTAACTTCGTGCTCTATCTTGAGACTTTCTAATGGTATCTTTAGCCAACTTTAGCATTTGATTCATATCCTCAAGGAAGTCTTTGGCTGCTTGAACCTTCTTCTTTTTAAGTCACTCCAATTGGGCCTCTAGGTTGAAATCCATACATCATCATCAATGGACTAAAACCTGTAACTGAGTGCTTGGCACTATTATATGCATATTCTAATATGGGAAAACATTGTTCCCAATTAGTTTGCCATTTACTTACATATGCTCAAACTATCTTCAATGGCCTAATTGACCCTTTCAGTTTGACCATCACTCAATGGATGATTGGCGTGCTCATATTCAAAGAAGTTTCCAACCTTATTAATACAGCCCTCCAAAAATTGATGTTGGATTTGATATCCCAATCTCTAATAATATCAATTGGTAGCCTATAAATATGCTCCACAAGTAGGCTAGCTAATTTTGGAGTTTTAACTGCATCATTCGTTTGAATAGGTGAGCCATCTTGGTCAAATTATCCAAAATTACACACGCAGAGCCATGCCCCCTCTCTGTCCTAGGTAAATCAACAATAAATTCCATGGAGGTACTTTCCTACTTGCCAAATGGAATCTCCAATGGGTGTATGAGACCTCCTACCTTAAGGCTTTTAGCCTTATTGACCTGGCATTTTTGGCACTTCAATACATAATCTTGGACGTCCTAAATATTCCAAGCCAAAATAAATGCCTCTTCAGGAGCACATACGTCTTTTGAATTCCTGGGTGTTCAGCACTTGGACCATCATGACATTAATGTGATTATTATTGGGGACACATACTCTACCCTTGTAGAGCATGTAACCATCTTCTATAGTATATTTTTTCCATTTGAATCCTTTATTACCAACCTGTGGGGTGTCACCATTTCCACGTGACTCCTCAATGAAATCTCCTCAATTGCTTTCCATATTTCAAAAAGTGAGGATCAGACTCACATTTTCCCTTTAGGGACTCTAGGAAATCATTTTTGAACTGAGTGAAACTCAATTCATTAACAATTTGCATTCATCTTATGGAGTCTGGTACCACATTAAACTTTCCCTTCTAATGTGTCAATTGGATATCAAACTCTTGCATTATTTCAGCCCACCTAGCTTTTCTTCCTTTAAGCTCTTGCTGATTACAAATCCACTTAATAGTTTCCTAATAAAAAATCATCTCAAATTTGGCACCATACAATAACTTCTTTTGCAAACAATTCACATTTGGATTCTTTAAAAAAAAGAGAATTCTCTCTAAGCCATTGGAACACTTTTATCAAATGTTCCAGATTCTTTTTTCTTGTTTTACTATAGATGAGGATATCATCTAGGAATACTACATAAAATTTTCCTAAATATGGCCTCAAGACACTATTCATACGTGTCATAAAAGTTGATGGAGCATTTGTTAAACAAGATGGCATTGCTCTAAATTGATAATGTCCATACCTAATACCAAATGATGTCTTAGGGACATCCTCTTCTCTATTTTGTACTTGGTGATATCATGATCTTAAGTCTATTTTAGTAAAATATTTTTCCCCTTGCAATTGATCAAAGAGCTCGCTATAGGATACTTTTTTTTTTTTGTGATTTTATTTAAGGTTGGGTAATCTATGCATAAACTCATAGTACCACCTTTTTATTTACCAATAAAACAGGTGAAGACCAAGGTATAGTTATTAGGTTGGGTATAGTTACTAGGTTGAATTTGTCCCTTTCTAAGGTATTCTATTAAGTGCCTTTCATCCTCACATTATTCTATTTGGCTAAGTCTACAGGGTGGCTTACAAATAGGGGTAGGTCCAGGAATTATGTCTATTTTATCATCTACATCTCTCTCTAGAGGTAAACCATTAGGCAAATCACACAAAAAGCCACCTTTAAATTCAACCCATTAAATCACTAAAAGAAGATTCATAATTTTTAACACCAAGAGAAAGTTTACTCTTTTTAGATGAAGTAGAAATAAAATCATCAATAAAAGTAAGTTCACAAAGATATACCTCACATTGTTGTTGGTGAAGTTCACAAAGATATACCTCACAAAAATATACCTCACATTGTTGTTGGTGAAGTCGTTCCAATTCCATCAAACAAATAAGGGGAGAGTTGGGTACATCATGTTCTCGCTGAATCTGGAAGGCCATACCATCTTTTGCAAATATTAATGGAGTTATTTAAATAACTCCACTGCAAACTATGCCCAAGACTATACAACCATTCTCGACCAAGAAGAACATATGTTCTATTGAGATGCATGATTTGGAAATCCAAGGCATCTTGATAGCCTTGAATGTCCACCTCCACACCATGAATCATGGTGTCCCAAACCTTCTTATCACTGCCCCTTGCTAGAGAGACCACATTTTTATGGGCACTTAAACTCTCTGGCAACTACACTTTCTCAGCTAATGAATAGTTTAAGAAATTATGTGTTGCACTATCATCAATCATTACTCTTACTTTTTGCACCATATTATTTCCATGCATCCTCATAAATTCTTTATAGTCATGGTTAA
This sequence comes from Dipteris shenzhenensis, assembly GCF_047967505.1. NCBI lineage: Eukaryota > Viridiplantae > Streptophyta > Polypodiopsida > Gleicheniales > Dipteridaceae > Dipteris > Dipteris shenzhenensis. The sequence continues at coordinate 30,614,967 of NC_141616.1, forward strand.
CAGTGCATGCAAGCACCAAATGTTTTCCAAGATAAAGCAAAAAAGTAAGAGAGGATAAGAGATAGACAATATAATATCCACCTTGGAGCCTTATGGGCCCAAGAATTTGTAAAAGGAGAGAGAGAGAGGTGAGAAATAAAGAACAAGGTTGGATTTGCCTTCAAAAGGTGGAATGTATAAAGGCCAAAATTTTGATTTTGGTCTTCATTGTATATTAAATGTAACTTTTGGGAATATAGGCTCTCTCATTCTCTCCATCTTCTTGTTGAGATTTTTTTCTTTTCCATTGTGTGTTGCCTTGTGATTTCCACTTCCCTCCCTTCACTCTCCCCCTCTCTTCCACATTCCTCTCCTCTCTTCTATCCCCTTCCACTTCCCCTCTCCATCTCTATTTTGGAATCACATTGTCACACTTGCGTGACACAAGTGATAGGTTCGTGCATTGCAAAGCTCTCACAAGGAGTTGTTTAGGAAGGGAGTCTCTGTCAGGATTCCTCCAAGATCCCATGACACATGGAGTCACCACCAAGCTACACAATCATGAGTACCAAAAGTGGGCTACCACATTGTTGATGATAGATAGTGCATGTGGGTGCTATCCTCATGATAAACCTCTACCTGAGTGTACTTTTCAGTACCTTTAAGATGTAACACCTACACGCATGTATTTGTGTTTGTGGAGGTTTTTTTGGGGCTTTAACTCATGCCTGTTTATTTTTATGGTAGTTCCAAGAAGCATGATCTTTGCCTAAACATCAAAAACAAAGATTTTCCTGCTTGGCCTTTTCATAATTTTCTTCCGAAAAGGAAATCTTTGTGTTTGAGGTTTCCTAGGTGGTGCTTGAGAAGCCTCCTTCTTGAATTTCCCCCTTCGTTTTGAGATTGGGGAATTTGTTGAACTTAGGAACAAAACCAGTTTGTTTTGAAGTTCCAACGTTGGATTTCCCCATAGTGTCATCATATAGTTGGGAAATTTTAATTGCTTATTTAAATGTCTTGGGAGAATTTCTTCTCATGTCAACTTTGTAGGTGTCTTTCATACCTCTCAAAAACCCCTTATCTTTTGGAATTCATCAATTCCCTTCAACTTAAGGACTACATCCCTATACTTCACCATGTACTGGACTAAAGTGTTCTTACCAATGCTAGAATTGTCCCAAGATTCCCAAGCCCTTTCTAGCTCATTTTCAAGTAAAACTCTATTAGGAAATCTTGTTCAAACTCAATACAATACCTAGGGATCCTATCATTTTCTCTAAGGCTCACCGACCGTTTATAAGCCTCATTTCCAAGGGAAAGACTAGCATCCATGACCTGATTTTTAAGAGGGGTGTTCCTGAGTTGATGGAATTCTTATTCTTTCCATTTTTTGCAAGAATTTATTTATCCCATCCATGTTTTATTCTTTCTATTCCCCATTGAAAATATACGGTTTTAAGTCCTAAAAGAATGGTAGAGGTTTCTCTAAATCTAGAGGTATACCTCTCAACTTGACTTGGACGAGTCATTGATTTTGCCATGGGAGTTACTGATTAAGAATCAGATAATTTGGATATAGCTTCAATTAGGGTTTTACAATGTATCAATAATAGACCTTAGTTGTTTATATATTTTTTGTGTTTAGCTTTCTAGTTTGATGAATTTTGAATACAAAATCCATAATCACCATAAAACACAGTATTAGATAAAGTGGGACAAAAGTTGCATTTTGGGAATTTCGAAATTGGAAGGATTTCATTAAAATTGGGAAAGGCTTCATTAAATTTGGGAAAATTTTCATTGATTGTGGGAATTTTACCAATATTTAATATGCTTATATTTGGAATTCCAATGATTATGAAAAACTTCATTGGTTGTGAAACAGTTCATTGCGTATAAAAACCGGAACAAAGCATTTGTGGCAGAGTTTGAAAATCATGTATTTGGTGGTGTTAATAAACACCGTCTAGGGACAACATGTATATTTACTTGAGGTGTTAATAAACACAAGTTGGTGGTGTTAACAAACACTATGCATAGTGAGTTCCACTAGAAACAAAGCAGTTGTTGATGAAGGTCAGCTTCTGAAAATTGTCATATTAATAATATGCAAATAGCCATTGACAAGATAACAACAATTGAGAAACATCACATGAAAACAAACATTACAATGGAAGTTTGGGAGATTAAGAGGGAGAAAATCGACACCATTTTCTATGCTCTGATACCAAGCAAGCTCTCCTGTTCTTTGATACATACACTCTGTGGAATCTTGATCTTCTTGGGTCTATTTGTGGATTTTGATGTCCATGACCAGACAATTGCATCAATATACTCCCATACCTGTGGATCCAACCTATTCTCTGCCCAATACTTATTCCAGCAATCAACATAGGCATCTGCATCACTGAGCCCCTTTCTCTTAACTGATGGTGCCCAATACTGAATTAATAATTTCTTGAAATTAGGAGAAGTAGCATCCATCTCGGCACTTGATATGGCAACCCCAAGCCATATGGGGTATATAGGATCTGATGGCCTCACCAAGACGAGGTCACCTTGCTTAACATCCACCATTGGTCTAAACTCTTCCCTCGGCTTACCTTTTAGAGGCCCACAATAGTGATCATTCCATTCCTCATAGCCTTGGAAATCATTAATGCAAGCATCTATATCATCCTCCTCATCAGGAGATTATGTTCTTGGCCAAAACTCTCTGTACACTCCTATCTCTGAGATGTTTTCTTGTTCGAGCTCACCGATCATGGTTTTGCAATAGTCTATCATTGTCCTAATGTAGGACTCATACAACGCATTCTTTCCACTTGCACATCTCTCCCAAAAGTTAATGTAATCCTTTATCCCTGATATTACTTGCAAGTGATCTCTCACAAATGCAGCCATTGGCAGTATATCCGGACAACCTGTTGGCAACAATGATCGACCCTCGCTATCTTTCTTCCATAGCTCAATTCCCCCTTCAATGGGCATCCAATTCGGTGATTTTGGATGCACCTTGTACTGCATCATTGGTCTGTCACCTTGCATGTAAAATCGAAATTGTAATGGCTTTGCATGCCCAACTAGGATTTCTTGCCCATCACATAGGTAGCCATCCACATAATCCTTGAAGTTAGGAACCCGTGTAAGAACAAATGGTGCCGGTGAAGATGATGTACATTTTTTGAATGTATCCATCAGATGCGGGAAAGTGAATGTTTGTCCCACCCACAAGCTCTCAGAAAACCTGCTGAACATTGCATCAATGTCCTCATGTGTGTGCCCTACCATCAAGAAGCCCAATTGAACTATCTTGAAAATGCCCCTTGCTACAAGAAGAGAAAGGTATGCAAACAAGTATCTATTTTTGTTCTTAGACCCATAATTATCTAGTTGGAGTAGCAAGTTCTCTGGCAACTTTTGGAATGGTGGCTCAATAGCAACACTTCCCTCTAAAAAGGGTGGGTTTTCTCTTGTATTTGACAGAAAAAAATTCATACATGTGTCTGTAGCCCTTGCAATGAAAGTTGTCATGGCCTCCGTGACAGACTTCGGGTCACTTTCCGATACAGTTTCTAGATTTGCATTTGTGATCATGACATCTACATTTTCAGACAAGCTAGCTCCACTTGTGGAAACATGTGCACCTTTAGAACTGTAATGGGAGTCCAAAGCGTTTCTTGAACATAGAGCATTCAAAAGGCGAGCATTGCTTCTAGGAATCCCATTGGTAGCAAGGTCTCTAAGGTCATGCATATCCATCCTCTCAAGGTTGCGCAAACAAATTGAGAGCGATCCAATCGTCAGGTTGGGATCAGATGGCCACAAACCATTGAGGTGAAGTGTCCATAATGACCATTTCCATGCCCATGGGTAATCATTCCAATGAGTGAAACCTGTAATTGCCATGCAGAATCGATGTCCTTGGACCTCACCCGAAGTCTTGGAATTGCCATCTTTTTTGGTCCATCTTATCATGGATTATGCATACATACTTTTTTGGATCCGTCTCAGAGTACCTACACCATGCATAGTATAAGTTCCTACAACTTTGTTGTTGTATCATATGCATCTTTCTCTCTTCCATCAGCAAATTGCGTTCATCTTGACTTTTTGTGGCTGCCAATTGAGCCTTGATCCGACTGTACAAGCTACATTTAGAGAATTCACTTGTCTTAGCAAGGGCTACATTTTTTAAGTCTGATTTCCAAATCCTACCAATTGTGGATGTGGATAGGCTCTGATAACCACGTTGATTACGTGAAGTGTTGACCTCACGTAGGACATCTATCTTCTTATACACTTCAGGTATCACTTGCTGTGTCTCTCTAGAACCATCCTACATGGTTCTACTCTTGTGAGGCATATGCTCTGTGCTATTATCCACAAAGTGTTGAATGAGAGCCTTTCCCATACCTATGTGCTCCGTGCTCCTCCTCATAATCCCTGAATTGCCATGCACATATTGCTGCACACCACTCTCAAATTGCTCCCTGTATCGATAAAATGATGTCCTTGGAATCCATGCATCTCATACCATGCTCTACAACAGACATCCCGACCGTTTATCCTGAAGTTGTAGCATATCCTCCCTGTGTAGTCATGATGCCAAGCCGTTGACAACACATCGTATATAAAGTTTGTACGAGACTCCAAGGAGCTGCCCCAAAAGTTCTTCCTTAGATTCATTAAGAGATCTCGCTCTGCATGTTGGCAACACCTACTCCCACAACAATCGATGGAAGAAACCTACTGCACTGAATCTAGTGACATTTTGTACATTGGTGTTGGAGGCTCTCTTTGTTTAGGCACCCTGTTTATGAAAGTGTACCTTCTTTTCTTTGACGTTGGATCATCCCTTTTCAACATTTGATCATTGACCAACTCATCTATACGAGCAACGTGGTCCATGGGCACATATTGTTGCAATGGGCTTCCTTCAAGTAAGGTAATCTGCTTGATGGGCCACTTTACTAGGCTGAGAGAGCCGACATCTTGCATAGAAGACCCTAAGTCACTTCCTCTAATTTGTTCTTTCTTTTCAATACCCACACCAATGCAATCGTTACCCAATAGGTCAAAGTTTATAGAGTCTCCCAGGAAAACATATAAGATCACACCTTCCCCCACGGTCTTTGTTTTGCTCTCATCCCATAAGACAACCTTTTTCTCTTTCCAAGATTCATGAATGAAATCGTCAGTTTCCAATGAAGAAACTGGCATTGCCTCAACATAAGGTCGCTCAGGCTCACTTGGTGCAGCTTCTTCAGTTACCGCATCATCTAAAGAATCACCAACATGTTTTAGAGAGCCCTTAGGCCACTTGACAATGCTCCAAAGTGCCTCACCAACAAGCACTGCATCCATAGTGGGAAATGGCAAGAGCATTTCACTATTGATAGACTTCTCCACTATCACTAATACATTTTCTATCCTAATCTTCATACCACTATAGTAGGCCTCCGGATCTATTGCACACACTCCACCAATTCCAACCATTTCATTGCCCACCATCATCATGACCTTGTCCCCGATCCTGATACCCATCCCTTGTCATTACGATTACGGATAATTAATTATGAACAAATTACAACCAAAGAATTTCATAAGACCATCAAATATGTCCTTCTAGAGGGGAAGAATGGCATTGGTGCAAATCTCTAGAATGCATGAATGAGTTTATACAAAATTTTCATGAAAGCATGAATTATTTCCCTAAAAATTTTAGCAATTTGATAAAACTTTTTCTAAAGCATGAATTATTTTCACCATCGTAATGACCTGATTCATGCATCCGATAGTAGCCATCCCCTCTCATTACGATGACAGGAAATTAATTATGAACAAACTACAACTAAATAAGACCAACAAAGTTGTCCTTGTAGCGGGGGGAGAATGGCACCAGTGCCATTCTCCATGTGGGATTGTGGAGAATGGCATTGATGCCATTCTCCATGTGAATTTGGCTTTCCTATGGAGAATTGCATATCCCATCTTCCCTATCACTAATACATTACCTACCCCAATCTTCACACCACTACATCACCCATTTGATTCGATTACACAAATTTAACCTGTTGCAACCACTTCATTCCCCACCAAAATCTTAACCTTATCCCCACATCTAGTAGCCATTCCCTATCATTTCAATTACGGAAAATAGGAAAGCGAGCAGATTAGAGCCAAAAGGATTCACAAGCCTAGTC